>NC_081291.1:134432920-135632920 GCF_030435805.1 Mustela lutreola
GTTTCAACAAGAGATACCACTTTAGAAATACCGAAGTAAGTGCCATATTGTTTTGGGGGCTTATTATTTCAATAAATGTTCTACATTTTTCCACCCATTTTTTTTCCATTTAAAGCATCCACACAATACAGTCTCATAAGTGACATTCTACAGGCAGAGGTAGGACATATAGTGTCCCCCCATGTGATTTGTGAGGAGGAATGTTTTTTGAACTGCACTTAACCCTGAATAGTCTCGTATTTTCTAAATAAGCTCTTCCCATTTTTGTGTATATCTTAACCCCCTTAAAAAAAAAAAAAGATAATGTAAAAAAAATTGTATAGTGTAAAAGTTACCTCAAAGTTCCTGAAGTAATGGAAATGTTATGTATCTCATTTGAAGTGCTGGCTTTATGGGTTTGTGCAATGGTAAAAATTCACTAAACTACACAAGTAGGATCTTTGCATGTATTCCCCATATATAAATTTTCATCGGTCAAAAAGAGAGTTCATGTCTTCTGTTTGCATTTTAAGATAGAGTTTTACACTGCTCATTTTTAATGTGTGACATAAATTATATGCCTACTTCTTCTAGCTCAATCAAAAGAGATGAACAATTGAAGCCTAAACTCTGTGGCAATATTCTCACCTATTAGCAGCATTTTATTGTTGCAAAATGAGATTTACAAGGAAAATTGCAGTGCATAGCTGCAAACGTGGAAAATCATGGCTTCTCAAGGATATCCTCTTTTAGTTATCCTGGTTCCAAATATTTTATATCTTGAGACCAATGTCAGATTTTAATCTGTAAAGAGTATCTGGGGTTTGAAGAGACCTAATAAACACCCCTGACCACCTCCAACATTCCTAACACTGAGAAAAAGACCAAAAAAAAAAAAAAAAAAAGCCAAAATATTAGCTTTTTAAGGCTACCTTGGTGTATACAGTTTAAATGAGAGTCAAAAGGACCGACCTCAGTTCAGGCTGGGAAAGGGTAAAGTCTGTAGAGCAAACACCCTGATTAGGTTGTCTGTCTGTCTGTCTTACACTGGTTTGAAATGGAGATGGCAGAGGAGATAAAATTCTCAGTGCCCCTATCTTTTAATAGAGAGGCCAAACTTCATAATCCCCAAATCTTCATAATCCTACCTTTTACCCAGAAACCAGACAATTGTCTCTATGTGTGTGAGTAAAAGTAAGTGGTAGAAGAAGAAGAAATAAATGTTCAGGAAACATTGAAATCAGGAGTGCAGAAGAGGGTCCTTCCCAGTTTCAGGAGATAAAATACATAAGCAGGAAACATGTGAAACAGGATATGAACTGTAGGCATCGCTGGCTTCAGTCTTAGACCTTATGCAACACAGATCTCTATATTAGATTTTGGTGATGTGCAAATCCATCAGAAATGTTCTTTGCAGATTTAGACTTTTAAAATGTTACTATAATGCCAAATACCAACATGAAAAATTAATGAAATTATAAAGCAATTCATCCAATAATGTTTGGTTAAAAAGGTCTTTGTCAATCCCCGTATATTATTTTCCAAACCATTTTCAAGGACACACATGACTATCTGCTGCTGGGGAAAGACAAGGTCAGAAGACTTCTGTATATCTGATAGGATTATTATTACTTGGAGTTAGAAAGGAGTGGATATGGGTATCTGCGATGCAGGAGGACAGGGAAGCCTGCTTGTAGGTACAACACGGCTGACGAAGCCTCTAGGCTTCTTGCGGCTTGTCGAAATCTTCCAATGGCTTCTCATTTCCCTTGAGGTAAAAACCCAGACACAGCCTACAGGATCCTGCGTGATAAGGCTTCCCATTACTTCAGGCCTGTACCTCACCTTCTTGCCCCTTCATGTCAACGGCTGGTTTGGACTTTAGTCGGACTTCTTGCTCTTCATCCGGATCTTTACATCACATCCAGGGTCACCTCTTCTCGTGCACAAAGGGGGAGAAATAAAGAGCAGCCTGTTTCATTTTTACATTTTTAAAATATGCAGCCCTCAGGGTACTCATTTGCCACCTACAATTTTGTACTTATAGCCATGTCTGCAATTTTAAAAATCCCAGATATAACATGCAGAACATAAGGAGGAGGTGCTTTTTTTCATTTTAATCATATTTTTTCTGTTCTTCAATTTTCCTCTGCTCTCTATTGAGTTATTTTATTTTCTGCTTGTCTTGGGGCCTCTCTTCCCAGACAGTATCCTAAGGGCCTATTTCCCATGGCTTGCCTCTCTGTATGTTAAATCTCAGAAGCAGGTGTGGAATGCAGGCATCTGAAACACATCACCCACCAGCAAGGTGCAGTGAATACTGAATGGAGGCCAAGGATGAAACTGGGGTGGGGTTGAAGCCAGGGCGAAACTGGCTTATGACGATGAAATGTGGAATAGAAGTCCCAGAGCCAAGAAAAAGAGCCAGATATAAACTTTCCACCATACTAAGGTTTTCATTCCGGGAATAAGAAAGATTTATTTTTAAGTCTTAGCGTCATCATTTGCTAGTGGTATGAGACTTGAGAGAAGGTTTTACTTCAGCTGTTTTCATCTGGGACTGTGATAAAACCTACCACAACTGAATCCAGCTGACATCCTCTGAGGTCCCTCACTCCTGCTCTATGATCCCAGCCAACTGTTGCCCATGCTTTTGCAGAAAACTCTCCTTCTGAGTGTGGATGGGACCAGTGACTTGCTTCTAAACAATAGAAGCTGGCAAAGATAGATGATGGATGTCACTCCTATGGTTATGTTACATTAAATAAAACTCCATCTTGTGAGGACACTTGCTCTAGACTATCCTTGTTGGCTTGAGATAGTTAAACAGCATGTTGGAAAAGTCAGCATGACTAGGCATTGTGGCAACCTCTAGGAACTACAAAAGCCTCTAGCAGGACGACCTCCAACATTTAGCCAAAAACCTAAGTGTGTTTGAAAACAGATTCTTCCCCAGTCAAGCCTCCAAATAAGAGTGTGTCTCCAGCTGACCTTCACTGCTGCCTTGTGAGACCGTGATATTTAGTTATTATACCATTATAAGCAAATAGTTTATAACTTTTAAGCAAATAAGTTAGCTAAGCTGGACCCAGACTCCTGACCCACAGAAATTTTAAGATGAGAAATTTGTTTTGTTCTAAGCCTCTATGTTTGGGGTAATTTGCTACATAGCAATACTGAATACACTGAATTTTCAAACCCTGGTCGTTTGCCCATAGTAAAACACTGAAGGATGTCGTCATGTCAACAGTCCTCTGTGGTTTTTACCAAAGTAAGTCATTTTCCCTACTTTCCCAGCCACATTTTGCCATACTAGGATCGGACAGCTGCTCATTCCTAAACTAGAAGATACAACTTTGGTAATCCTTCTTGAAAACGTTGGCAATTAGATTTTCGTTATACAGTTAACACTAAGAGCCGTAAATGTCTCACAGATTTTTGGAGGGGGATGACATTTGAGAGCATAAGTGAATATGTTTACTGCAATATGCAATTCTGACCACATATAAGGTATTAATACTCTATTGTCACAATTTTCAAAATAAGAGGTACCTACATATCAAATATAGCCTTCACAATTTATACAAATTTACTTTGTGTTGCTTGAGTTGTTATTTCTATGTTAGATACAGTCTTTAAAAATCTTTGGTGATGAATACACTTATATTATTAAACACTTGCTAATGAGTGATATTTAAATCAGAATCCTTTTAAAGGGAAGAAACAAAGATAGCATGGGGCCCCTAAATTTGGTGACATATAAATATTTGTTAGTGGCAAAATGAGAGTTTAAGAAGCACTGAGGAGGGGCGCCTGGGTGGCTCAGTGGGTTAATCCTCTGCCTTCGGCTTGGGTCATGATCTCAGGGTCCTGGGTTCAAGCCCCACATCGGGCTCTCTGCTCAGCGGGGGGCCTGCTTCCTCCTCTCTGCCTGTGTCTCTGCCTACTTGTGATCTCTGTCTGTCAAATAAATAAATAAAATCTTAAAAAAAAAAAAAGAAGCACTGAGGATATAGAAAAATAAATTTGTAATTCTATTATGGTTAGCCTTGGTAGAAATTCAAAATCCAGTCTTCTTAATAGCAGTCATATAGTATATCTGTTTTATTTAGTGTTTTTAAAATAACAATTGTTCAGTACTGTCAATTATAGTAGATGACAGGTGTCACTTAGAAAAAGGTGAATGAGACACAATACTTTGCATCAAGTATTTTATACCTAGAATAGTAGACATTATATATCCCAGATATATTTCATTCAGCTCTTAATACAATTGTTGTAATCAAACACCACATGCTCAAGTATTCTGAGAGATATTTGAAGGATACTTTGATATTGTGTTTTAAAACATAACATTGGATAAACATTACTTTTTTAATAAAGAAGGAAGAGACATTAACAAATATAGCTGTCACAGTGAAATCTACACTTACTCTCATTAGGAAGTTGAATTCTATCTATTTAAGTTAATAAATTCCCCAAGGCCAGTCCTAAATGATTGAAAAGTTGCCTTTCATAGTTCCATACATTTTTTTACTTAGTACTTTGACAATATAAATACTTTTCGTAGAGACCTAAGTGTGTTAAAATATCTGTTGAGGAGGGATGCCTGGGTGGCTCAGTCATTTAAGTGTCTGCCTTGCCTCAGGTCATGATCTCAGGGTCCTGGAATCAAGTCCCTTATCTGGCTTCCTACTAACCGGGGAGACTGCTTCTCCTTCTGGTCTGCCATTCCCCCTGCGTGGTCTCAGCCCCCCTCTCTCTCTCTCTGTCAAATAAATAAATAGGATCTTTAAAAAATAAATTTGTTGAGGAAATAATGATCTGCTTAAACTAGTAAATGATTGCAACCTGGGAACATAGAGAAAGGGAACCAACAGAAAAGAAGAGCAGGAAATGGTTAAATTTTGGTTTGAAGGATAGTCCCCAGTTGAAAAACAGAGAAAGAATGCCAGAAATAGACACAGAAATATAAAAGAATGTCTATTAAGGGCTGAAATGTACCTTTAATTAAAATATGTTGTCACCTAGTCTATTTGAGAAGGTTCCTCTTAACATTTTTGAATTATGGTGCAAATGTTTTACTATTATTCTTACTCTAACAAACTAATGTCTCTTTCCCTTCACAATAGATCTAGAGAAAAGATCACATACAGATTTTATAAGCAGTGTAAAAACTTCTAGACAAAATTGTTATTTAGTACTTAAATAACACCCTAAAACTGGTTATTTAACTTAAGAAGGCATCTTAGTCCAGTTAATGGAGAAGTCATGTACTTAAGACATTTTTCAAAAATATACTTTGTAATGGCAATTTCATACTGAGCTCCTTAAAGGGAGGATATTGTGTAACAAATACTTGTGGAAGAAAATATATAAAAACCCAAAGAGTTCTCCAATCATTATTAATAAAGTATGAAAGGTGGAACATGTACATTAATGTCATGGTTAATGTACACATTAACACATTAGTGTATACATTCACCATAAAACTTCAATTTTTATGTGTCAAGTTGGTTCGGTGATGATGCCTAGATATTTGGTCAAACATTATTCTGAAGATTTTGTAAAGGACTATTTTTGAATAGATTACATTTAAATAATTAAATTTTGAGTACAGCAGACTATAATATGGGTGAGCCACATCCAGCCAGTTGAAGGACTTAAAGGAACAAAGACTGAGCATTCCTAAGCAAGAAGAAATTCTGTCAGTGCATTGACTTGGGATTCAGGTTGCAGTTCTGCCCTATCTCCAACATGCTGGCCTACCCTGGAGGTTTTAGATTTGCACCTTTACAACTATGTGAGCCAATTTCTTAAAATCTTAATATAAATTTTCTCTGTGTTTCTGTTTCTCTGGAAAACCCAGACTAATACAACTGTCTCTGTCATAATGAATACTTAATCACTCTGAATAATAAATTCCCCATCCATAAAATAAAAAAACCAGTCTACGTGACTTCAAAATTTCTTATGGCCAGACTTCCTATGACCTACAGTTTAAGGTCATAGTCTCAAAGAATTGTGAGAAATGAAATCTCAGATGAGCCACATTCTATTTTCACAGTGTGCTTAGGAGTAAAGGTTATAATTACATACAAATTAAATAATCATGTGTGTATACCCTGTTTCTAAGGAAATAAGTTTTGCCCGAATATTACCAGTACAAATGGCAAAAGAGAGAAACAACTTCTAGATACACAGAAATTTTTCCCAAAATATTACCAATTTTTTAAACTTTTTATACTGTTTTTTTTTTTTTCATGAACTGACCAGAACAAATAACACTTGGTTATCATTTTAGTTAAGAGTTATTGCTTTGATTGAAATTATGTTTATCTTTAATGGTTATTCCATCTTTGCAATGTTATTTGGCCTTTAAAAGCTAATGATCTATACACACTTCACATGCATATATTATCAAGAGCATTTACATAAAGACACAAAATAATTTATTTTCTTGATAATCCATCCATGTTGGCAACTATGTTTTTTAAGCAGATGGCACTATGATAAATTATCCAATATGTAGAAATCATGGCATGAATCTGGAAACTTAGCACAGATGCTTTTAATGAGATGTTCATGATCACATACCACTTGCACATTCAGAAAATGACAGAGCCTTCTGTTGTGAAAGACATTTATATGGTGAGGTTTCTTTTAGTAACGTTTAGTGATGCTGCTTTGCTTTAAGGATGCTGTGCTCCCTAGAAAGTAAATATGTTTAGTGCTCCCAACCTTTCAGGCACAACATTTCCAGCAGAAATTTTTTTTTTATTTTTTTTATTTTATTTTATTTTTTTTAATTTTTTATTTTTTATAATCATATATTTTTTATATACATATATTTTTATCCCCAGGTCTGTGAATCACCAGGTTTACACACTTCACAGCACTCACCAAATCACATACCCTCCCCAATGTCCATAATCCCACCCCCTTCAGCAGAAATTTTTGATAACAAAGATCAATTTCGAATTTATCCATTCTAATAAAAAGAGTTGAAAATACTCCGGTTTAAAGGCGTTTGCAAAGTTAGCTTTCCAGATCTTGACATGGTTTTAATTTTAAACTATAGTGCTCTCCAGGCTGTGATGAGAAAAACTTCAATTTGTTATAGGGCGAAAATATTGTTTTGAGTGAAGAATAAAACATTGACATGAAGATATATGAATTATGATTCTATGTTAATTCTCCTTGAAATACAGGTCACAGAATAGCAGCTTAACTGGACCACTCTGGAAAAAATCTTGTATTCCAAAGGCACAGAGGCACTCAACTTGAGTTGTAAAGGACTTTAAGATGATATTAATAGGGAACTAGTGACTTGGAAGGTTGAGTGATGATTCCTAAGGAAGGCAAATAAATCACTTGACATAATATGAATACAAATAACTGGTAGAAACACGGATCATAACAATCTATTTCTTGGCCCTTTACTACTGAAATATTTAAGTCTCTAATATTCTAGTACCTGAGTCTCAACTCCAAACACAAATTCTGACATCCTCTGATTTATACACCAAGAAAAACACATGGATCCTAGCATATTCTAGGCCCTAATTTACTTATATTTACTGTCTCGGTACCTTTCTTTCTGTGTGTGTCTCTCGTATACATACCACATGTACATACAAAACGCTTTCTAAAAATTCAGTAGAGCAGATATGGAACCACAAGGAACATGAACAAATATTACTAATTATCTTAACTTCATTTTCAACGTGATATTTCTAAATTATACATGAGAAATCCTCATATGTTCACATATTTATCACATTGGGAGTCATTATTGAGTTTTACGTATGGAAATCAATGGTGATGAATCACAAGCTAAATTAGGTACCACCTGCCTTTCAGTTGTATATTTCTAGACTGAATTCATGACAATTTTAACCTAGGTACACTTGAGAGTTGCTTGAACAATGTACAAATTTGATTGATGTACAAAAGCATCTACGTCCTTTTAAAAAAAATATTTAAATCTTATCAGGGACTTTCCTTGAGACAAATGGCTATAATCAGTTTTAAACTGGAACTTACAAATTCCACAATATTTTGATCTCTTTTATGTAGATGATAAATTGTCATTTTCCAAATAAGAAGACTATAATCATCTTTTACTGAGTCAATAGAAAAATGTAGGAGCTACTTTTTAATTCCTTGAGTTTATTGTATTTTTCTACATTTTCCTCTCTTTCACTCATTACTTTCACTTATTTTTCTTTTGTCAAGGTATTGTGTTTAGGGGTTACAATGGAACAAGAAAGCTATCAAATAATAACCTGGTCAACATTTTCAAAATGTGGTCTGGGGATCCCCAAGTTTCTGGGAGAGTTTTTCAGGTATTCCATAATACCGAACTATTTTCATAACACTGAGACTTCATTTGCCTTTTTCACACTCTTTGTCTCATGAACGTACAGTGGAGTTTTCCAGAGCTACATAGCATGTGATGTCCTAACAGGTTGAATGTGGAAGCAGATGTGAGAATCCTACCGTCTTCTATTAAAACAGACATTAGAAAGATTTTTTAAGAAAGTTATTACTACTCTTCTGACCAAATTGTTTTGCAATCTACAAGGTAGAGTTATTTTGTTTAAAAAATGTATTCAAGGGGGGACGCCTGGGTGGCTCAGTTGGTTAAGCAGCTGCCTTCGGCTCAGGTCATGATCCCGGCGTCCTGGGATCGAGTCCCACATCGGGCTCCTTGCTCTGCAGAGAGCCTGCTTCTCCCTCTGACTCTGCCTTCCACTCTGTCTGCCTGTGCTCGCTCTATCTCTGACAAATAAATAAATAAAATCTTTAAAAAAAAATGTATTCAAGGGGCACCTGGGTGGCTCAGTGGGTTAAAGCCTCAGCCTTTGGCTTGGTCCTGGGATCGAGCCCCACATCAGGCTCTCTGCTTGGCAGGGAGCCTGCTTCCTCTTCTCTCTCTCTGCCTCCCTCTCTGCCTACTTGTGATCTCTATCAAGTAAATAAATAAATCTTTAAAAAAATAAAAAAAATGTATTCAAAGAATATGCAATGGGTTTATTACTATTTTGAATAATATATATTTTAAACATTTCTCTATTCTAAGTTCTAATGCTGTAAATATTAATAGATATAACTGACATAAAAAGCTACTTGATCTCTTCAATTATTTTTAGATATATAGAAGAATCTGAAATCCCAAAACTTTGAGAAACTCTACCATAAATGAATCCCCAATACCGAGATTATTGTCATTTTGCACAAATGTAAAAAATTAGAGAGCCCAGGATGCCCTAGTATATATATATCTAACTCTTCCATTAATTTATTCAATTTTTTAAAAATTGAAATTTGTAATATTAAAATCACTGTGCTAAGCACTGGGCCTAGAATGATTGATAGGATCCTATATCTACACAGAAGGAAACTGTGTCCTGGATTATCATGTTCTTACAACTAAGAGGTATCCTCTTGTGAAATTGCAGCACATATCTGTTTTGAAGGATTATTTTCTGACTACTGCTCTTTGCATTTATGTTAATTTTTATGCCTTAGCTATTCCTTATCTTGAATTATAGCAATGAATCAAAGTTACTGCTTCCTACACCTAAGGTCATGTTGCCTTAGTTACAGAAGGTCCAGACCATACCTGAGCTATGCACACTGCCTTAAGAAGCTTTATTATGGCAGGAATAGAAGAGAAATATCCTCCCATTGTAGGCTTTTGAGAGTTCATTTTAAAGTCAAAGCTTTTGATTTATAAAGGCTGGCCTTTGTTAAGAGAATAGAATATTCTTGAGAAGCAAAAGTGAAGGCCCTTAACGTCGCAGAATATAACTGCTGTCACAACAAGAATTGAAGAGCCAAGAGAAGAAGATACATGAGTTGGCCCCAGGAAGATGTAACTTACCTGGCACAGAATGGTGTTTAGGTGACACTGTTATAAAATGAGACTTAATGGAGGCCATGTACGGAGAAGCAAATATAGCATCCGAAGCCTGGCCAGCATTGGTCACACCACCATGATAGAACTACATGGGATTCACACCAATGCTTGAAGCGTATCATTTCCCACTCGAGCACATGCTTCATGTATGCTGGACTGAAGAGTCATGTAGGTTCTACTTCTCATCAGCTTCCCACAGGTTGCTCATGAATCATCTCAGGGAAGTGATTCTCACTTATGCTGCGCTATTTTTCAGAGCTCCGTCCAACCGACCAACACCATGTTTCAATATTTACTTCCAGACTTCTTGAAAGCCTTTTGAATAACACTAGTGGGTTTATGAAATTAGAATGATATAAAGGGAAAGACCTTAGCTACTACTGGACCATAGAGATGAAAACATTCAGACCTGTTACTTACGGGGATTTATACTGGCACTACAGAGGCATTACTAGTTCCTGGGGAGGGGGGGGAATAGAAACCTAGTCATTTGAACCCAAGGTTGTGACTCTTGAGGGGAAATAAGATATCATGCTAAGGAAGAATTGGGCTATGGGGTGGGGAAGCAGAGGAAGAAATGACAAAGGGAAAAAAGGGAAAAGAAAGGAAAGGGATATGAGGAGAAAGGAAGGGAGGGTAGGAGAGGGGAGAGAAGGGGAGAGGAGGGAAGGGGAGGGGAAGGAAGGGAAGGGAAGGGAAGAGAAGGGAGAAGGGGAGACTGAGTGGGTCAACTGATTAAGCATCTGATTCTCCCAGGGCCCTGGGATCAAGCCCTGTGTGGGCTCCCCACTCAGCTAGAATCCTCTTCTCTCTCCCTCTGTCTGCTACTCCCCTTCCTTGTCTTCTCTCTCTCTCTGTCAAATAAATAAAGAAAATCTTAAAAAGAAAAAAGGGGGAAAAAAAGAAAGGAAAAGGGAGGACATAGAAAACAACCTTTAAACGTTATTCTTGGAATCTGAACTTTCAAAATACAGTACCTCTTTTCAGTTACAGAATACAAATTTTCCCAGCTCAATCCCTAGGTGTTTGGTCTACAGAAAATTTATTCTCTGGACCAAAGAAGTTGGATTTTGTAGGAAAAGATTTGCCTCTATAACGAGGCCAAAATGAAAATGTGCTGTGGTAAGGTGGACACTAAGTCACTCTCGAGATGTCTTGGGAAGTCAGAGAAGAGTTTTGTCATTATTTAGCATGTGAGGACACCTGCATTCCTCTTGAATCAGATGCAGTAAAATGATGCATAACTGCTTAAGGAAAGATTTCCCTATGCTGCTGGCATGGCTACATGTGAAGGAAATGAATATTCTTGGGCCCACTGCAGACCTACTGAATCAGAAACTTTTGAGACTAGGTCCCAGGAATTTTCTTCACCAAGCCCTGCAGGTGATTCTGATGCAAATTGAAAATCACTGAAAATCACTGTTCTAGGGTAAGACTAATGTCCTCTAGTGTTCAGATGGAGAAATGGCAAGTGATAGAAAAATCAAGTTGGGCAATACTTAGCTTTCAACTTCTAGTACAAAATGGCATAAGATTAAGTGTCTTTTTCAAGGAAATAGTGTTTTACAGGGATAGGATGCAATTGAGGTAATATTTTTGCAGAAAAAGCAATAGAATTCTATTCCAAATAATCTTCCATATCCACTGATTATGCATTTTATCAGAGGAAATTTAAATTCAGCCCAAATAAAGTATTTATTGGTTAATTTTGAGTTTCAAATTAGATTTTTTTAATCTACCAGAAGATAATCGACTTTGGTGTTAATTTTTGTCTACATTTTAAGACCTCCTTTCCAAATATCAATATAAAATTTAGAGGTCTGAGCATAGTTTTTTGCCAAAACCAAAGTGTAGAGAGAACATAGTATATAAATGATACCAGGACAGCTTTACTGTGAATCAGAAAGAAAAATAAATGTGTGTAACAGTAACAGGAATACAAGTATATAGAAGAGAAGGCTTGCCAAGATATTGAGTAGGTTTCGGATAAGGGACCAAAGTCCCCACTTGGAGGAGAGGGGTGAGGAAAAGATAAAATTGACACAAGATAAGACAGAGCAAGCTGAAAGCGAAGACCTGGAACCTGGGGCACATTTTAGCCACAGAAAAATAAAAGCAGCAGCTCCACAATTCATAGGCAGAAGGAAAGCTGGAGATGGTGCCACAGGGATCCAACTCGGAGCTTTCTTGAAGCAGGCAAGAGCTATAGAACTCTTTAGTTACTCTCATGAGTTACTCTCTGAGAACTCCTGACCAGCAAGGTGCCCAAAGTCGGAATAGGGAGGACCAGCATTCGAAACTTTGAGATGGGAAGCTGTGGAGAGCTGAGCAGTCATCGCCAGTGAGTATCATCAGCCTGATGGCCAAAAACCAGGCTAAACCAGGTGGACCTGAGCAGCCATCAGTTCAAGAGTGTCTGTCAGGGCCAGGTTAGGCAAGGAGGTATGTATAGACAATGCTTTCCGTGGAGAATAGAAAGCTTCGCTTTGAACTAAGGTGTGAAAACAGAAAGTCAGGGTCTGAAGAGACCTTTTGAAGGGGGAAATAGCCCTGACAGTATGCTTAAACTACTTATGGACAGAGTATTTAAAGAAAAGCAACTTCTTTTAAACCAAAAGAGATCAAATCATACTTAAAAAGCCAATGTAAGGGCCACTCCTCTGTCAATACCATCAGCAGGAATATATGTCTAAGAGAGCAGAGTTCAGTTACAGATAACAAAATCTTATCTTCAGAGTTAAAACACAGAAAGAGTCAGGATTCATGGCTTTTTCCCAATAATCTTCTTAGATCTTCCAAGTAAATCTTTCTCTGGCTACAAGTGAGGCATTTTGGTAACATCTCAGATAAATAGATCAATTCTATGCCCAAAATGGTATTATATTTGCACTTAAGTAAATGCACACTCTTTATCTTAAAAACAAACAAAGAAACAAAGTTACAGGCAATCCATGCATTTTAAAAAAACAGCAATTAATTGTATTTACTGTAGTAGAATTTTCACTATCATACTAATATCTCTTAAAATAAGTTTAAGAAGCTGCAATAATCAAGAAGTTTCCCAGGAATATATTTTTTGAAAGGTCAATATGTTTGTTTTTTTTTTTTTTAATTAAAGCTAAGGTGAGAAAACTGACATGTGTTTTTCAAATATTGGCACCCATTCTAAGGCCATCAGATATAGCTAATAGCCAAAGTTTGAGTGGAAACAATTCAAGATATGTTTTATAAAATGATGCCAAATATGATAATAAATGCCTCCATAAAAATAAGGCTTACTTATAAAAGACAATCTTTGCGGATAGATAACTCATGCTGAAAAGCTTGTGAACTCCAGAATTTTTCAGGCAATACTTCTATTATCTCTTCTCAGTTTACATTGTTAACTGATTATCACAAAAAGGTGACTAAGAATGCCTTTGAAGAAGACTTTGAATAATTTGGGACTTGTAGTCATGACAATGAAGAACTTTACTAGGTTATATTATCCCTCTAAATGTGTAGACAAGGATTAAGCACTAAAAAAAAAAAAAAAAAAAAGGTTCCAGGAAAACATGCATGGTTATATAATTTAGATTGTAGCCTTAGCCTACAAACAAAAATTTCCAGACACCACACATTGAAAAAATGTAGCCATAAATCTACTTAAAGGGCTTCTCCATTCAGGCCTGCAAACATAGCATTGTCTTTGTTGATTTGTCTGTAGTCCGTTCTGGTAGGTGACATTGCTCTTGAGTACTAATCAATTGATGTCTTCGTGCCATCTGGCATTTTGTTGCTAAGCACAGCTGCAACACTGTAAGGTGAAGTGTGAGTGGCAAGAAGCAGGTTTGTTTTCATCACAATGTCACTGTCCAGACTATGCAGTCAATAAATCCTTGGTATGCCAGGCTTATCCTACCAAGTGAAGAAATGACTTGGCAATGCATTGCAGAAAATATGATGTAAAGTAATCATTCCAATGAGATTTTGAAGATCTTGCTTTGTATATAGAGTGATCTCTAAGAAAGGATATTGTTCTTTACTTGGGACTGAATATTTAAAACTTATTAACATCTAGATCACTACATAAAATGATGGTACTGAAAACTCTAAGTTCTTATTACTTAGTTCTAAGTTCTTTTTACTTAATTCTAAGTTCTTACCACTTAGTTATGTTTAATATTTCTCTTTGACTCGTTTTTATCTATCAGTAGGGGCCTATATTATTTTTTTAAACATCTGAAAGTAAAAGGCAGCATGCAGGGAAAACAGTCATATACCAGAAGTGTACCAGACACTTCTGTAATGTAATACAAGTCTGCAATTCGTGGAAATGGGGTTCCATTAAATATTGTAACATTCAAGTAAAAACGTCAGTTCTTATCAAAATGTTTTCAAAATACTACTAATGGCTTGTTTTCAGAACATCATAAATAATCAGCTGTTGTTAAATTCAGGGTGGTGAAATTTTACACAAATCTTCCACAAAGCAATAATAGTAAGGTGTGGACTTCAGTGATAATTACATTGTACCTATACATTCCACGAAGTTTCTCTTTGCAATTATGTTTCATAATACCATAATCGGCATTCCTACCACCTCAGGAATATACCTGACTAGTCCCTGAATGTGTTGAATTTGATCATCCAAATCTCCTATTGCATTCCTTAGACAAAAGACACCCAACTGACCTTTAAATAAATTGCTGCATTGAGTGTATCCAGCTGGAATAGAAGGTGTTCATAAAACACCTCAGGAAAGATACTGACAAATTCCTGTAGTAGATAACGAGGAACAGTTGGAGGCTTTAAAGGTATCCTCCGTGCTAGGAAACATTTGTTATTAAAAAAAAAAAAAAAATGTAGTTTCTCTTTCTAACAATGAAACTCTTAGAGAAATAGGCACACTGTACATTTAAACAATTTTGAGTAGATTGTTGTATATGTTTTATACATTCATTTGTACATTCAAACAACTACCAACTTTTTATACACTATTTACTGTATGCCAAGGAATTTGCAAGGTGCTCAGAATACAAAGATAAAATTATGTCCATTTTATTAACTCAAATACAAGAGGGTGCCACAAGAAGATTAACTTAAGAAACTATGTAAATCCAACCTGATTCCCTCTCCAGGTGGTCTGATCAAGCCCCTCAGTTCAGGAAAGTAGCAATTTGGAAGAAAATCAGGCATGCCTGAGGTTGCTGGGGGGGAGGGCATGTTTGTTTCCTTTGCCTTCCTTTGGCTGCCTACACTCACTCCAGTACATTCTGGCTTGATTGTGTCCCTTCCTTGCTCTCATGCTGACGTGTCCTCTCCCCCGACCTAGGCCAGAAGCACTGATGAGCAACATGTTTCTTTCGTCATCAAATATGACCTTCCAACCAACAGGGAAAACCATATCCACAGAATCGGCCATGGTGGACGATTTGGCCATAAGGGTGTGGCTAGTAACATGGTGACAGAGGAAGACAAGAATACTCTTCAAGATATTGAGATCTTCTACAACACCTCCACTGAGGAGCTGCCCTTCAGTGTCACTAACTTCATCTGAGGGGATGTTCTGCTACCTACTCCCACCCAGGTTTCAGTCTGGGAGGCTGAAGAGGAGCAGGAGTGGGGAGGAAAGGGAGCCAAGGGGTGGACATCTTGTTATTTTTTTTTTCTTTGAATAAATGTCATTTTTGAGACAAAAGAAGGAACCTTGAACACTTTAGACCCCCTTTTCTTTGGAGCATTCTTTTGTTCCAGGCACTTTCTCTTCTCCCAAAACCGTTAATCCATCTTCATAACTCAGTCAACCTCCGAATTCCTGAAGCTCTCCCCCACCCCAGATGAACACTTCTGAGGATTCAAGGGGCCATAGTGTCACTCAACCTCATTTGCTGGACCAAATCTGGAGAATCCCTGAGTTAAATGGCCCAGGGGATTGTCCCCAGGTGGGGGGGTCAGAGGAGGGAAAATGGTAGCCATTTTTACATTGTTTTGTATAGTATTTATTGATTCAGGAGACAAAACACAGAATTCTGAAAGAAATGACTTGCAAACTGCCAAAACAAACAAACAAATAAACAAATAACAACAGAAAGAAAGAGAAAGAAAGAAAGAAAGAAAGAAAGAAAGAAAGAAAGAAAGAAAGAAAGAAAGAAAGAAAGGAAGGAAGGAAGGAAGGAAGGAAGAAAAGTATGGTAAGGTATTTACTCTAAAAGCATGCCCTCTCTTTTTTTCTCTAACCACTTACGCTGGCCTGCTCAGATGTTTTAACTCAAGTAATCAATGACTACAACATTCACTTCAAAATGACTGTTTATTTGAGTGATATCAAAGGGAAGAGGAAGAGAAAGAGAAAGAGACTAAGTACCCATCCTTCAATTTTCACATCCTTGTTCCAAAAGTAATATATTCTTGCGATATGGCCACCCCTCCTCAAGATCGTGGTAACTACCCTTAATTGTGGTTGCGTTTGCTCCTGTATGTGGACATTGCTACTTCTGGAAATCCTTCACTGACAGTTATTATAACAGAAGCAGGGCATTTCTTACTTTTGTAAGACCAAGTGTGAAGAGTGGCTCTAATCATTATTGGCAATACAATTTTATTGTGCTTTGGGGAACAGTATGATTAGCAATAAAAATTAAAATATTTTCTGGTTATGTACATTTATAAACTATAAAATATAGCTATGTAACAATATGATAATTTATTACATGCTCTCCCCAAAATCGATTTTCCCCAAAATCGAACAAAATAGATAAAACAGAAGCACATAGTCTCCACTGAGGGCTCTTTGAGCCTTTTCTATGCCTGGTGATACAGATTTACATAAACTTTTACGTCCTTGAGTTTAATAATTACTGAATAAAAATAAGTTAGGTATCTCTAATCTATTTATGGCAGAATACTTTGTAGGGCTAGAAAGAGGTTGCCTTTCATATTATGTTTATTGGGATTAGCAGTACTAATTTATGTTTTATGTCATGTTGATTATTTAAACAAAACCAGACATTTGACATCAGAGAAATGATTGCACAGAGAAGAACTAAAGTGCCACCTGATGGGTTTAGGGAAGAAATCAAAGGTAGAACCATTGCTTGGAAGAAGCAAATTATTTTAAGTCTTTCATGGCCAAAATAAGCTTCTCAATATTTAAGAATATACTCTGAATAAGTTTTCTTTATATGGTCAAATTATTCTGTGAATGTGATCACCAGATACGAACAGACTGGAAAACAATATTAAGATCCAGATGGTACTAGGACATGGTAAGATTAATTATTATTTGTCTGATTATATTTAGTAACTGCAATAATGTCCCAGCGATCCGGCACTTTGCTAAATGTCAGGCTATCTTGGCATCCCATTCGTACTCCGGTTGCACAACAAACGTGAATCTCAGTCATCTACATTGTGGCTTTTGCCTCTCTTTCTCCCTACTCTCTCCAAAAATTAGATTTAAGTGCTGGTATTTGAAAAGTCATCCTGAGGTGATAAAAATAAGGTTTTGTTTTTGTTTCTAAAAAGTAGACAGAAGTATCTGGAAATACTGCAAAGAGGATGAAGGGAAAGAAAAGAAGACACAATAGACTTCTAAGTTTGGGGATAAGGGAGAGCTGAGGAGGGATGATCCTGGGAATGAAGGCAAGATTCTGCCAGGGAAGGTGTTAGCGGTAGCTCTTTTTTAACTCTTGTCTCAGAAGTCACTGAATGATTCCAAAATATGCTCTTATAATGATCACAATTATTTTCTATGAAGCTTATTTTTGATTTAAACATGTTACATGCAAATTGGGAACATTTTCAAGTTATGGAAATGAAGAAAGCAAAAGGTTATAATTTCCCACCTCAGAAATATAGTAACATAACTGTTTTATTGTATAGACCATAAATCTCTGTCTTTTCCATCTCAGGCCTCACTCTGCTTATTGTGCGGCCAGTGTTTCTCTACTACTTATACACACACACACACACACACACGCACGCACACTCATGTACACGTTTGCTCCAGAATCATTGCGTAACAACACTCACACACACATTTGTTACAGAATCATTGAAAAACCATATTAGTCTGTACTAAAAAACTCAAGGATTCTCAGGAGAGATTTATACCTCACTGCAAACATCATCCATTCCAAAAGGCTTTCTTAGACACACAACTCCACAACATGTGTACTCTTTAAGATGGCTCCCCAAACCACCCCGCTCCTGTTAGTTCTTTTACCTTACCCATCCTAAAATCTACTAGGTCCGCTTCTTCAAACTGCAACTTCTTCTTCTTTTTTTTTTTCTTTTTGTTGTCTTTAACTTATTTTGCCATGAAGTTTGTATATTTTAATATTATCAAATGGGTAGTTTTTCCTCTTTCCAATTCTCTGAACCCGTTAACACAAGCTAAATCATTAGAAAAGTTCAGGGTGGAATTTTTTTTTTAAAGATTTTATTTATTTATTCATCAGAGAGAGAGAGAGAGAGAGCACAAGCAGGCAGAGTGGCAGGTAGAGGTAGAGAGAGAAGCAGGCTCCCTGCTGAACAAGGAGCTTGATGCAGGACTCAATCCCAGGACCCTGGGATCATGACCTGAGCTGCATGACCTGGGATCATGACCTGAGCTGCAATGGCTTAACCGACAGAGCCACCCAGGTGTCCCAAGGTGGAATTTTTTAACTGTTATTTAGATTTGACTTTCAGTCTAGTCATATATAAATAATAATTATAGGATTATAGGAGCAATAGTTTTGCATTACAGAAAACTAGAAAACAGAGAGCAGCAAACATTTAGAAGTATTATATATACTCACTGTACAACAACAACCACTGTTAATATCTTAATGTTTATCCTTTAGAATCTTTGTGTGTGTGTGTTATGTGCACAAACCACAGTGGCATCATATTTTCATAGTGTTCTGTGACCCACTTCTTTTAATCAAGAATTTTTACCACGATTATGCTCATCTAATGTAACACCAATAATTATTCAGATTTTCAAAACTGACCCCCAAAATATCCTTTCTAATATTCAAGAACCCATTGCTAGTCTTCACCATGCACTGCATCTGATTACATCCCTTACATACTACCCAGTCTTCGTAACTGAATCTTTCTTCAGTTTTGTTGAAATGACCAGGCCCTACATGGAGCACTGGGTATGGCCCATAAACAATGAGTGTTGGAACACTGAAAAAAAAAAAAAATTAAATTTAAAGAAAAGAAAGAAAAAAGAAAAAGAAATGGCCAGGCCCAAGCGACCCACTTTTGGGAGTTGCTGGTTACTTTATTGTGATGTATTTTATTTTTTAATTTATTTTCTTTGTTTCATATTAAATCATATTTTAAAGCTTGATGATAAAACACGCAACTTAAAATTTTTTAGGTAGACTAAGTATTGTGCTATGCTCAGTATTCGACTGATCCCACCATCCATGAGGCTAAATTTGACCCCCCTGCTTAAGTTATGAATTTTCTGAATGTATTCTGTGTGGGTTCTTAGGAATATCAAATATCCCCAGTTCTTCATCAGTCATACATCTGATGATTTTGACATCAATTGTAAATTTTTGTCTGACTCAGTATGTTCATCAGGTTTTGCCAAATTTTTTGTTTCTAGCATTTACTCATTCTCCATTTACTGGTGGCCCTTTTTAAAGTTAAAATTGTCCCTCAATAGCAGAGTTATTTAGTTGGTGTTCTATTTGTCAGACTGCTGATCGGACTCACTTACATCTACTGCCAGAGGCAGGTAGATTTCCATAGATCTTAGAGGATTATTTAGGAATAAAGGATTATGAAGACTGCAAATAACACTGAAATAATTCAGAAAAAAATTATAGACACATATGTGTCTATATACATATATTATTCTATATATACATATGAAGAAAGAGAATGATCTTGAAAATGGGTTAAAATAGTAACATGGGAATCTGAGTAAAGGTCTCTGAGAGTTCTTTACACAGTTTTGAAACTTTTCCACATATTTGAAATTATATCTAAGTAAAAATTACATTTCAGAAAACTAATAAACACATGACAATACATAGTTGTGTGGCACCTGAGTGGCTCAGTCAGTTGAGCATCCAACTCTTGATTTCAGCTCAGGTCACGATCTCAGAGTCCTGGGACTGAGCCCTGTGTCAGGCTCCACACTCAGCAGGAACTTGGCTCAAAGTTCTGTCTCCCTCTCCCTCTACCACTCTCCCCAATCTCTCTCTCTCAATCTAAAATAAATAAATATTTAAGAAAAGAAAATACATAGTCAATCATATCAGTAAGCAACTGAATTAAACATACCAATATTATTTATCATGTGAAATGGGAAAATAATAATCAATTTTCTTCTGAGCATTAGAAAAGGAACATGTTCTTAAATTGCAGTGGAAATATAAATTGATAATATTTTGTGGAGGTAGCTGGTCATACAAACTTAGTCATAAAGTGCACATTACTTTTGAACAATTCTGATTTAAGTAATTATCCCATGAAAAATAAGAAATGTATAAAAATATTTACAATTGTTATGTTCACTTTTATATTACTATTCCCCTGATAAATTTAAAGCAATCCACTTTTACAACAAAAATGAATTAATAAAATAATAGTACAACCTTAGAAACGATTAAAATACAGGCAATGAAATTAAGTTGAAGAGAAATATTTGATAGCATCAGTTATATGAAAGCCTACTACAAAACACTATATTTAACATTGTTTCCAAATTAGCTTAAATTTAAAGGTAATGGCACATAAGTGGCTAGGAGGGAAAAGATAAGGATACATATGATAGGGGGGTAACAATTTCTTGAGGAGCCCAAGCCTGAGACTCTGCCTCCTAGAGTGGGATCTGTGAACTTGCTCAATCAGCCCCATATAGGAAGCTAGTTTATTTAATTATTTTTTAAAATTCTTTATTTAAATTCAATGTAGTTAACATATACTGTATTATTAGTTTCAGAAGTAGAATTTAGTGATTCATCAGTTGCATACAACACCCAGTGTTCATCACATCGAGTCCACTCCTTAATGCCTGCCCATCACCCAGTTACCCACCGTATCCCAACCATCTCCCCTCCAGCAACCCTCGGTTTGTGTCCTAGAGTTCAGCATCTCTTATGGTTTGTAAGAGGCTAGTTTAGAAGATCCCATCGAAGATCTACTAAAGCCAAAGTCCAGCATGATTCTTTTTAGGAATCAGGATGTTTAAAGAGCCCTTGGTCGATTCTGTGGCATGTTACTGTACAGTTTTTCTGAAAGTAGAACTCTAGGATTAATCAAATGTTGGGCAAGAGTAAATTTAAGCCACTTCAATAAATCAGATTCTAAACAAAGAAGGTTGCTGTTCCTTTTCTCTCTTTCTTCGTGCTTAAAACAATGAGTTTTTCTTTCCTTGCTCAAGCACTGTGTGATTTAACTTCGAAGTGTATTTCCTTATTTTGATTCTCCTGCCTTGCAACTTCCATAAAAATCAGCTTGGTACCACATAACCTTAGAAGCCATGAATTTTTCTTGATTTTAATTATCTTCTTCGAGTCTAGGGTTCAAGATCCTAACCAGACTCTTGGTTGCAAATAAACCTCTCTCCAGAACTCTTTTACGCAAAATCCCTGTATGTCCCTTAAATAGCACAGGGCTACTTCAGACTCCCCATCTTTCAGTCTTCCTTAACTCCCAAAGACCTTTGTTGCATCTCTAATCACCTGTGGGCACTTTCATATGAGTTGCCATCAACTCTTTTTTTTTTTTTTTTTTTAAGATTTATTTATTTATTTGACACAGAGAGAGAGACAGCAAGAGTGGAAACACAAGTGGAGGGGGGAGGGTAATGGGAGAGGGAGAAGCAGGGTTCTTGCCAAGCAGGGAGCCAGATGTGGGACTCCATCCCAGGACCATGGGATCATGACCTGAGCTGAAGGCAGACGCTTAATTACTGAGCCACCCACATACCCCATTGGTTGCCACCAACTCTTAAATAATTTTATTGTTTGCAGTGCTAAGCCTACTTCTAAAATCTGTCCAGAAATCCACATTTAAACACCCATCATATCCAGGTATGAATATATAGTTTCTTAGTTCCAGAGACTTTCTCAGATTTATTCTGATTCAGAGGTCCCCTTTTTGCCCAAACTGTTGGAAACAGTCCATGGAGAATCTCAGAAGATTGGGGAAAAAAAAAAAAAGAAAAAAGAAAAACAACAACAAAAAAAGAAGAACAAAAACAAAAAACAAACAAAACAAACAAAAACAGCTACTTTGTATGAGTCATATTCAGTTATTCCACATCTAGGAAAATATATTAAGAAAATAAGCAAAAGTTATTCCTCAGTATACATGCACAAAAATGTCAATTGTAATAGTGTTTACAAAAAAATATATTAGAAAATACTTTTATTACCTGTATGAAACTCTCTGTGGCTAAGTTTCTTCCACTGTAAGATAAGGATAATAATTATACTTATTTAAAAGGTGCCTGGGTGGCTCAGTGGGTTAAGCCTCTGCCTTCGGCTCAGGTCATGATCTCAAGGTCCTGGGTTCAAGCCCCACATTGGGCTCTCTGCTCAGCAGGGAGTCTGCTTCCTCCTCTCTCTCTCTCTGCCTGCCTCTCTGGCTACTTGTGATCTCTCTCTGTCAAATAAATAAATAAAATCTTAAAAAAAAATGTTTTGAGCTTTAAATGAGTTAATATATTTAAGCTGCTTAGCACAGTGTTTGCAAATTACAGTTTTTATTTAAAACTATTATCATTAAAATAATAAATGGTACAATAAATTATGGTATGCTAACTATAATACATCACTCAGTCTTCAAAGTACTTAATAAAAATTAATATGATGAAATAAAATAAAAAGCAGGAAACAAATTTATGATACCTATTTGACTATTGCTATATATAACTCTATAATTATATGCATACCTTTTTAGAAGGCTAGAATGAAATACAGCAAATGATCTTTTTCATCTCTGTGATACGTAAAATGTAGATATATACTTTTTATAATCCATATTTTCTTTAGAGAAGGTATTATTCTTGTCAAAAAAAAATGACAACAACATACAGAGGATTAATAAAAGATTAAGGTATCTTATGACATCAATATATGCCTAAGGAAGACTAATGTATAATATGGGATTAGTATTTCCCACTCTTTCAAATCTCCTTGAGTGCTGCTATCTAGAAAGAAACAGCCCATAGTAACTAAGTTACAATAAAAGCTTAGAAGCAAAAAGCCAGCCTCATAGGCTAACTGCAAATGAGCAGAGTCAAGACCATAATGGCTGTCTTTCCAGAGCTTCAGCATATATGCTTGCAAAATCTGAGCAATGTTAATGCTTGTCAACAGTCTTATGGTATTTTAGCAATGTCACTTTCGAGGCATACCTGACAGCAACATGATCTTCATCATCCACGGTGACAAGTAGCAGAATAACACTTCCCTAACCCTGAAAAAAGACTCTCACGGAATTCGACCCACATGATCCGCTGGATATATGTGTACAAAAAAAAAAAAGGTGATGTCACAGAAGTAAAACAGCTGTTGTATGTTGAGCCACAAAGAAAGAGACCCTCAAATAAAACAGGAGGAAAAAAATGCAATGAAATAATGCATCAGGTAATGTGGCATAGTTGAGAAATCTGAGAAAACAAACTAAAGGGGCAGTTGTAGGTAAAGGTGGCCCACTGAAGCAAAAATGCTGAGTTGAGGAAAAATAGCCAGTTTTTGTAGTCAGTTGATATTGCTAGTTGGCCAATTCAAACATGTGTTGAAAATAAAAATCTGCTGGGACTCCTGGGTGGCTCAGTCGGTTAAGTGGCTTCCTTTGGCTCAGGTCCTGATCCCAGGGTAGGGTCCTGGAATCAAGTCGGACATTGGGCTCCTTGCTCAGCAGAGAGCCTGCCCTCTCCCTCTTCCCCTGCTCATGAGTGTAGTGTCTCTCTCTCTCCCTCCTTCTCTGTCAAATAAATAAAAACTTAAAAAAATATGCTTATAACAGATTATTGTATTGCTTAGCTTTCTATTTAATGATGAAAAGGAAATATGTGTATATACGTGATATATTTTACACGGGGAGTCGATATGAGGAAAATGGAAAAATGTTCTGCCGAAATTCACAACCAAAAACATCCCTTGACAACTGTCAGATGTGAGAATAAGCCACTCCAGCACCGAAAACAGTGCAGCAGAGCTGTGTTGGAGAGAATTTTGACAATTGCATACAAAATCACACTTACTAAACCAATTAACTCTCTTTCACCTTTTTTTTTTTTTTTTAAGATTTTCTTATTTTAGAGAGAGAGAGAGAGCACAAGCAGGAGGGGCAGAGACAGAGGGAGAGAGAATCTCAAGCAGACTCCATACCAATGAGTGTGGATCCCCAGGTGGGGTTCCATCTCACAACCCTGAGACCAAGACCTGAGCTGAAAACCAAGTCAGATGCTTAACCAATTGCTCCATCCAGGTGCCCCAGAATGACTACATTTTAGACGAGATCGGGTGTGTTCAGGTGGTAATGGCTGTAGGCCAGAATGACTACATTTTAAACAGAAATCCCATCAATTTATAAAGCATTGCTTAACTGTCACTATACACCTTTTAAAAAGCCCTTCCTTCTTTAGGTAAACCATATATTTTATAACTTTCATGTGACTAGGTTGTCTATATGAACTATATTCTAAAGGCCTTACAAATCATTGTGATCGGGAGGTTTTTTAATCTCATAAATACCTCCTGAGTAGTAATTTTTGCAGAAAAGATATTTTTTAAGACCAAAGTGGCTATTAACTTGTAAGCAATTGAAATGAAATGACATCAGACAGATTTAAATTAAAATTTTCATTCCAACAACTACTAGTGGTGAAATATACAACAAGTATCTTATCTTTATAAGCCTTAGCTCCTTCATCTAAAAAACACAGTTAATGATATTTAACATATATTATTGGAATAAAGTAAAATAATTTATGTAACTGTCAACGATAATGATTGGCACAAGATAATATCAATAACAAATGACAGTTCTTACACTTGCATGTTTGAAATTTTAGCACAGTATTAAAAACAAAAACAGGTTTACCTACAATTACATGCCTACTAATTAGTCCATAGTGAGCCAAAAAGTGAGAGATTTAAAAGTGAAAGCTATCATTTGCAAGAGATAAAGAATGTAACTGTGTTGAGAAATCAAGCATTAAAAGTTTTTCTTTTTCATTTTCCCAAATATATATTTCAAGGAAGGTAAGCCTGAAATTTAAAACTACATCCCTGAGAATTCATATTCTTCCTGCTGACAGATGTATCTTTTTAAGAGTTTGAAAATTGTTCATTGTATTTTTTTTTATTGACCAGAAAATTGTGGCTTCTCATCACATTTGACCACCTGCAGGACCCCTGACAGAAAATTACAAATGCTGAGATTTATAGAACTTAAATAAGTATTGGGATACAGGGCTTGGAAGGATATACATAACAGAGACATTCATTCAATTAATGTAACTAACCTTTGATTTGCATAGCTTTATTTACAGAGTAATTATTTTGTTTCCAGTTTTCTCTTTTGCACTCCTTTATAACTACATGAAAGGCACAGGTTGAAGGTACAAAGAATTTCAGTACTAAATTTCTTTAGAACCATGTGTACGTCTTTAAATCTTAAAATGAACACCACCACCACCACCACCACCACCCCCCGCAAATGTATATTCTATAAAAAAGGGGAAAGACCTTAAAAGTTCTGGTGGCATTTAAAAAGGAAAACACATGCATTCTCTGTTCAGTTTCAGCTTCTGTTAAAGAAGCTTCTGTATCGTTTTTTTTTTTCTTCACTCTGAAATGAACGGCTGCAATCGTAAAGCATGAATCTGGTAATACTTTTGTAAATGAATCACTATTGCATTCATACCATTAGCCTCTGAACAGATGTCAGAAAGTAAAGATTGGCTGCCTCTAGATCAAGTTGCTGCTGCCAACTCTCGCGAGCTTTGTCAGTAACAGTTGATTGTAATGTCAGTGCAGTCCAATTTACAGGCTGGAGCAGCAGCTGCATACTGCTTTTCCCTGAAGTATTACATGATTTCCACTCCTTGCAAACTTTATCATCTTTGTTGCAGTGAGTCAGGTAAGCTGCTCTGAATTTACATGTTCCTGTAGAGATGCAACTTACTGTGAAGCTCATTCTGTAAGGAGGATTGTTATCCCTTCACTTGTTTGCTGTGCCCCTTTGGTGCTCTGTGGAAAACAGTTATTGCAAATGGGACAGATGAAGCAAGCAAGCAGACACATGCATAAGATCTGCCTATTATTCAGGGAACGCAAACTGAGCCCATTTTAACTGCTGAGGAAATAATTAATTTATTCAACTTTGTGTAAAGGACCGTAGCACTTGTGGAATCACTGTGGTATATGTTCCTAGTGTGCTCCCTAAGGGAAAACATTTTTATGCTGTATTTTACCCTTAAATGCACGATTCAGTGAATCTCTTTCTCTTCTGAAAAGAGTAACAAAAGTGGTCTTTGACTAGTCTTAGTTTATTTTCTTTTTTCTTTGTTTGTTTTTTGTTTTTTAAGTGAAATGAAATGAATAGTTCTCTTATTGTCTGTTTTGACAGGGTACTTTTCTTAATCAACATTTTGTCATCTGAAACTATCAACTGGCAAAGAATAAAGTCAAAGTTTTTTTTTTTTTTTTATATCTAAAGGAAAATTATGTTTCCTAACTTGATTTACAAACTTTACCCCCTTGGTTCTAATTGTCCTTTTTTTTTTATTAGTGCATTTAAATTGTAGCAAAATTTTGTAAATTTGCTATTATTTCTACTATTATAGAAACAATGAGCAAATACAGATTTTTTAGTATTGTAAATCTACCTTTACTTTGATGGTATCAGTTCTTGTTTAATCAGAGAATTAAGCATTGAGTATAAAATGCATGAATGATTAAAAGTAAACTGAAATGCAGAATTATTTCATTGTTTATGATTTCTATTTATAATTTATTTTTTATTTCAAAAGTAGATCTTCCAAATTTTTATGAACATATTACATAATAATAGACTCAACTAGGAGTTACTAGTCTGTATAATGGCTTGCATAATCTAAACTATCTCATACTTATGATAAGTATGATATTTCATTTATGTAAATAGTTACGTGTTTAAGGATGAGCGTGTGTTTTTAAAGAGTTGCTTTATACTTTAAATGAAAATCTTTAGACTTCTCTGTGAATTTGAAATAACGTCACCTTTGAATGACAAATAAAATTGCTCATTGGATTTGTTAAGTTGTTTTGTTTTCCTGATTTGTTGTTGTTTTATTGTTGTTTACTTTTAATGTCCTGCCTCTTTAACTGTAAGAAAATATTTGAGATCTATTCCACATCTATGCCAGTTTTTAAAATATGAGTTGATAATATCTTTAAAAGTCACATCTTGCTTATCAATTTAGTTTCTACTTTGAGTCATTTTTTGACAACAATTATTAATAACATATTTAAATTTTATGTTGTATTCATATTAATGCTGTATGACAAAAATCTGCTCATTCTTATAAAAACTGAAGGATGTTAGAGAATTATAATTGAATAGATGTCAACCTAACACCAGATTCAACTTTCAAAGAAGATCCAAGATATCTCTCTAATATTAAACATTTGAATTATTTGCCTAATGAAAAGTTTGTGAATGTTCTTCCTGATTAAGGACAGATAGGGATCTTAGGTTTCTCATACCTAATATAGTGTCTTCTCTCTGTATGTGTTCTTTTAGTGACTAGTGGGTATCTGAGGGATCCCTGTGGTATAGTCTATTTATAAACAGACTTCCTTAATTCCCCACTTCAGATAGCCTTCAAAAAAACAAGCTTTTTAGGTTTGGTATAAAGGCTTAATTGTTTAATTTTACCAAATACATTTCAGAGGCGCTTATTCTAGATCACATTATCTAGATGGCTTTTGTCCCACTATTTTATGAAGGTTTGTTTTTATATAGAAATACATATTATAACTTTTTTAAAAAACAGGAAAATTACACTCAGAGAAAATTGTTACCATCTTTTAAGAAGTCCTTGGGTGGCCAGTCGTTTTGAAAATGTGGCTGATAATCAACCATGGCAAATATATGGCAAGTTAAATAGCTCTTTCTTCCAATCATTTCATTATAGCCATGTCTTACGGTACAACATATATTTCTTAAAATTGATACTACTTTCAAAATTAAATCAACAATGAAAAAAGTAATTTTTTGCCTTTTTTATTTTCAATGCTATATTGTTAAAAGTTTGAAATATTTCCCAAAAATCACCAGGAGATTTTGATATCCCAGACCACTTGATAACTTTGGAATACTATACTCTTCATTATCTTTCAGGTATTTCCTTCTTCCCATGCTCATCATTCACTTTCTCTTGCATTTCCAAACAAAGACTCTTTGCCTTTCTTTCAGAAACTGTAGCGTAAGTTAAGTGATCTATTTCAGATACTCGGTGATAGTTTGTATGAAAATTTTCCCATTCTTTATCATGTATTATGTATTCTCAGAGTTTAAATTGTTTATCAAATGTGACATCAACCAACTTGCACCAAAATTTATTGAAAAAAAAAGAAGCTTTATTTAATGTTTTAATTATTAGTAAAGATTTAGATATATAGACTAATCACATTTTCTTAGTGATTCATCTTTTGATTATTTAATACTGTGGTAACATATACAAAAAATACAGAGCAACCTGTTAGAATAGAGAATACCAGATTATGAAAAGAACAACATAATGCTTATTTCAATCAGTACTACAGCTAACTATAAAAATATTACCCTACACTAATAATGTGTATGTGAGCATATACATACTTTCATATTAAAGTCTAGACTTTATAGTATGGTGTATTAATGCTCCACTAGGTAACATGATGGTGAGCTGGAATTATAATACCATTCTTTCAGTGAATATATGATTACCATGATACTCTTTAAATGTTATTAATTACATTATTTGTGAGGTGAGGACTCATAGATCGTAGCTGAGAAAGCAAGATTATTATTCACATTAATCATACTATACAACATCATCTATTCAGCACAAATATAAATAAAAACATACAAGAAAATCAAGCTAGGCGGCATATGAATGAGATTATAGACTTTTAGGTCTTATAGTAGATATGTTTTAAAATATTCAAGGAAAATTGTTACATTTATTAAATACATACAAAACCAAAATGTTTTGGTAGTATTATACTTGCTGTGCAATAAAATTATTAAACCGTGCAACAAACATTTGAAAATTAACAGAGACCAGAAGTTATTAACATTAGGTGTTTGTTTTATAAAGGTAAAATGATATTTATATAAAACCCCAAATACACACACACAAAAACAGATGATCTTTACTTTAGATTCAGAAGAACATTGCTTGAATTGGGCCACAGGGAGAAATGAATACAACCAGAGATGATGCAATTAATCTGTTGAAATGCAGCTTAGAAAAAACCCGCTTTGTGTTTTAATTCCTATTTTCTTTCCAAAGCAGGTTTTTAAAAAGAAACAAAAAAAAATCCATTGTAGCACTTTGTTCTCCAAATGTCACCTCCATCTATTTGAAAGGGCTTGGAAATTATCAGAAGGAAAAAAAAATAAGACTATGATAGCTATGCCTCTAAAACTCCTAAATTGTCAGAAATACAAAATTTCATTAATAAGTGTTAAGTCTATAAGAACTTTTACATTATTGTTATATTATCATGGAATTATGATATGATATGATTATATTATATCATAATCAGAATAATATAATAAATATTATATTATAAATATTATATTGTATCATATCATAATAGTATAGAAATCATAAATAACATGATAGTATAGAATAGTATTAAAATGTTATATAGCTCAATAATATATTTAATAGTCTTAACACAGATTCAATTGTATCAAAACTGATAACATAAAATAATGTCATGATTTTATTTCTTAAAATCTTATTATTTTTATACTTATTATATATAGACATATATGTGTGTGTATACACACACACATATAAATACATATATGGACATTGATAGAATTAGATGTATATATATATAGATATGTAGATATAGAAATACCCATAAATACATTAAACAAAATACTGTACAACTGATCAGGTTATCCAGATCTTTTGGGGGGACTCAAAAAATACTTGTTGATCAATAACTGTACTATTAGCAGCGGTGAATGAGGTTGATTTAAAATGTGAGAATCCTAACCCTGAAAGAGTTTTCAGAATAATACTTTATTCTCTCTACCTTCTGAGACAATCTAAATTAAAAAAAAAAAACAAAAAAACACTAATACAAATTCTCAATGCTCACAGCACTAGCTTCTTAGGCACCTTAGACACATAGACTGTATTTAAAATTACAGTATCAAAAAATAATACAGAAAAAAATTTTGTACATTTATGGACCTTTGTTATTATTGTGTGCATGAAAATCAGTATTTGTATTTGACTGTTTTAATCAGGTTTTCTTTCAGTTATACAAAGATGTTATTTCTTTTAAATGATACGGGCATTTCATTTTTGTGTTCCTCTTTGTCATGTAAAGTTTCATAATCTGATTTTTAGGTTTTATTAATTTTAAAGAAATTCTGGTGTGCAATATGAATTTTTTTAAAGATAGATTTATTTATTTGAGGAAGAGAGAGCATGCAGAGCACGAGTGGGGGGCAGGAGTAGAAGAAGGGGGAGGGAGAGAAGCAGACTCCCTACTGAGCTTAGAGCCCTATGCAGCTAGATCTCATGACCCATGAGATCATGACCTGAGCTGAAACCAACTCACTGAGCCACCCAGGTGCTCCACATTATGAATTTTTTTTAAATTTTTTTATTTTTTATAAACATATATTTTTATCCCCAGGGGTACAGGTCTGTGAATCACCAGGTTTACACACTTCACACACTTTTGCACTCACCAAAGCACATACCCTCCCCAGTTCCATAATCCCACCTCCTTCTCCCAACCTCCCTCCCCCCAGCAACCCTCAGTTTGTTTTGTGAGATTAAGAGACACTTATGGTTTGTCTCCCTCCCAATTCCATCTTGTTTCATTGGTTCTTCTTCTACCCACTTAAGCCCCCATGTTGCATCACCACTTCCTCATATCAGGGAGATCATATGATAGTTGTCTTTCTCCGTTTGACTTATTTCGCTAAGCATGATACGCTCTAGTTCCATCCATGTTGTCGCAAATGGCAAGATTTCATTTCTTTTGATGGCTGCATAGTATTCCATTGTGTATATATACCACATCTTCTTGATCCATTCATCTGTTGATGGACATCTTGGGAGAGCTGGAGTAGCCTAGAGGTTAAATGCACAGAGGGTGGAACCAAGCTCCACATTATGAATTTTTAACAAAATTTTGATTTCCATAAGCAATCTTTTCATGTCATCAATAAATATTATTTAATAAAATGTCAAATAGTTTTGATTTCGTAAGGCTCAAAGATTCCTTTTTCTTCTTCTTCTCTTTCCAGTAATTCCTCAGCATTAGTCCTCTTAATCTCACTTATTTTGTCCACTATAAAAATGCAAGTAATCTGACCATGTTAACACATGTAACCTCACCAGTTGCATATACTTTGATCAATTAACAAATAACAGATGTGCATTGAGTAATCCCTGCATGTAAAATTCTTTTGAAGTATCTGCTCAAACATTGTATTATCAGCTGCTGGTTCTCCCATTAACATTGTAGTTCAGCTAGAGAAGGCTTTCTTCATTACTCACTTTCAGGGAAATTGTCTGGTATATATCCACAGTTCTCTCTCCCAGTTTTTCCCATAGTTCTTTACAGTGGCAGCAGATTTGTTACTATTCACAATTTTTAAAATTGATGACAACAGTTGTATTTTTGTTACTTAATATTCAATGAATAGATTGTCCAAATTCTCTTCTGGATTGTGTAGAGGAAGAAACCAGGAGGCAAAAAGAACCACAGGAGGGACTATGGAAAAAGAAAATGCTACTAACAGAAGTCTAAGGACCTTTAAAGGTTCTCAATCTACTTCACAGTCTGTCAAGAGTCAGCTGACCATGAATAGAACTGTACATATTTCAGAGAACACATGAGCTTATATTTTCTCCTCTAACTGAAGTAGAAATGATATCTTCATGAGTTGACTACCACTTAATGCCACTTTTGGTGGGTCTGTGTATGATTAAAAAAGTATATATACCCGGGACAAATTTCCTCCTTAAAATACTAAATCTTCCTTACAGAAACTTGATAATGAATCTTCCCAAAGTGAAATAATTTGTAATTTCCATTCCACTTATTCCTGTTCTAAATTGAAAACTGAAATATCCCCAAGCATTTTCTATATGTGTGTGTGTGTGTGTGTATGTGTGTGTGTTTGTTTAACAAAATCTTTATAGTAGTAGCAGATTTATTAGTTTTCATAATTGGCAGGATTAATAAGAACTACTGTATTTCAGTTAATTATCATAAATAAAATATAATACTTGATGCATGAAGCTTTTAAAACTTTCTAATTACCTCTCTTTCAGAAATCAAAATGCAGAGCAAGCGTACAATCATAAGCATCCGATTTCTCTTGCGGTTTCTTCTGTTCTGGGTGCTTATTGGGAAGTCACACACAGAAGAAGACATCATAATTACCACCAAGAATGGAAAAGTCAGAGGGATCAACTTGCCGGTGTTAGGTGGCACGGTAACAGCCTTTCTTGGAATTCCCTATGCACAGCCACCTCTTGGTAGACTTCGATTCAAAAAGCCACAGTTCTTGACCAAGTGGTCCGATACTTGGAATGCCACAAAGTATGCAAATTCTTGCTATCAGAACACTGATCAGAGTTTCCCAGGTTTCCCTGGATCAGAGATGTGGAACCCAAACACGGATCTCAGTGAAGACTGTTTATATCTGAATGTGTGGGTTCCAACACCTAAACCGAAAAATACGACTGTAATGATCTGGATCTATGGTGGTGGTTTTCAAACCGGAACATCATCTTTGCCTGTTTATGATGGCAAATTTCTAGCTTGGGTTGAAAGAGTTATTGTAGTTTCAATGAACTATAGGGTGGGTGCCCTAGGATTCTTAGCTTTGCCAGGAAATCCCGAGGTACCAGGGAACATGGGCTTGTTTGATCAACAGTTGGCACTTCAGTGGGTCCAAAAAAATATAGCAGCCTTTGGTGGAAATCCTAAAAGTGTAACTCTCTTTGGAGAAAGTGCAGGAGCAGGTTCAGTTAGCCTTCATTTACTTTCTCCTAGAAGTCAGCCATTGTTTACCAGAGCCATTCTGCAAAGTGGATCCTCTAATGCCCCTTGGGCAGTGATGTCTCCTGATGAAGCCAGGAACAGAACGTTGACCTTAGCAAAATATATTGGTTGCTCTAAAGAAAATGAGACAGAGATAATCAAATGCCTTAGAAACAAAGATCCCCAGGAAGTTCTACTGAATGAAGTCTTGGTTGTCCCCTCTGATCCACTTTTGTCTGTAAACTTTGGTCCAATTGTGGATGGTGATTTTCTCACTGACATGCCAGATACACTACTCCAACTTGGACAGTTCAAAAAAGCACAGATCTTGGTGGGTGTTAATAAAAATGAAGGGACAGCTTTTTTAGTATATGGTGCTCCAGGTTTCAGCAAAGATAACAACAGTATCATAACTAGAAAAGACTTTCAAGAAGGTTTAAAGATGTATTTTCCAGGAGTGAGTGAATTTGGAAGGGAATCAATCCTTTTTTATTATGTGGACTTGTTAGATGATCAGAGAGCTGAAAAATACCGTGACGCATTGGATGATGTTCTTGGGGATTATAATATCATATGCCCTGCCTTGGAGTTCACCAAAAAGTTATCAGAATTGGGAAATAATGCCTTTTTCTACTATTTTGAACACCGATCCTCCCAACTTCCTTGGCCAGAATGGATGGGAGTGATGCATGGTTACGAAATTGAATTTGTCTTTGGTTTACCTCTGGAAAGAAGAGCTAATTACACAAAAGCTGAGGAAATTTTGAGTAGATCCATAATGAAACACTGGGCAAATTTTGCAAAATATGGGTAAGTGCTGATTTTTGTGATTGTTCTTGTTTGATTTTATTTGGTTTTTGCTTAGCTTTGCTTGTTGTCTGGTATAGGTGTCATTAAAGGCACATAAATGTTTTAATTATTTACTCTTTTTGGACCATAAACTACTTTTGGTTTTTATAATTTTTATAATTTTGGTTTTTATAATATACTTTTATAATTTTATTCTATTAAATAATATTAATAATATTATTATATTATATAATGAATTTCAATTTCTTACATCAGGGTGGTTAAAAGAAATCATGAAGAACTTTTATAAAAAATATTTTCTGATTTCATTTCTAAAATACTGCAAAGGACTGTAGTAATATTAGCCAAAGTTTATATGCAAATAGATGTTAACTTTGAAAGCTAAAGTTATAGTGACCATACTTTTTAACCTCAAAGTCTATAGCGTTTCAAGGTTTAGGGAAGTGTAGGAATGTATCTTCTCCTCATACTCATAAGCAAAGGTAGTGGTAATTGCTAGGTGGAAAAACACATTGCCATTCAGGAAAATCAAAGGGCAAAACAGTGTTGGGTTGGCCCTCAGATTACTTCAAATACAAACGCAGAATTTGGCATTTTATCAATTTTTTCCCTAATAGGTTTATTCAGAGCTTTCAGGTGACCTGTGTTGGACAGGAGCAGCTACAAGGGTCTTCAGGTTTAGCTAAACTGCTTTTGGCTTGAGCAATCATATAGCTGACATTAGCTAGTGAGAAACATGATAGAAGAACATATTTTTTCCTTATATGTTATAAATATTCTGATATTATGTCCCCAAGAGTCAGAAAAAAATAATCTGTTCAAATATATTTTCTTATTTGTGTCTCTTAAATATACAAATGGATGTGTATAGAAAATAAGGGTTTTTTTGTAACCCCCAAAAGAATTTTATACATTGGGATAATTCGTATCAAAGAGAAAAACCAAAGAAATAGAAATTTGAGCATCTATTTTTAAAATACTGTGAGTACTTGCAGAAACTCACAAATTAATAGATGCATTAATCCAATCTGTCATATTATCTTTTATAATTGGGGAGAATGTTGATAGTGATGCTATTGCGTTCTAGTTTTCTCTTCCAACCTCCATCTGAAATTCATTATTTCATGTCACTAAATATATCTTCTACAAAGTTCTTATATGGTATAATTCTTCTCAAAAATTTCTAATGCTATCCATTGTGTCTAAAGCAAAAATTCTTCATTCTGTCATTAAAAGACATCTATAATCTTACTGCAACCCATAATCTCCAACAATACCTGGTTTCTTGGTGGGCCAGTTATCTCATGAATGCCAAAGATTTCAAGCTTAATATACCTTCTAGTCTTGTTCTTGTTCTGCACCCTGTTTAGAACAGCTACCCCTCTCCTTTTTAATAACATGAGTCCTACTCTTTTTTTAAGGTCCTGAGCACCCAGAAGTTTCACCTAGTGTATCTTTAATTCTTAGAGTTGCAATTGCTTCAGACCTCTTTTTCACTCTCAACAGAAGTTACTGACCATAACTTGTCTTGGTGAGCTTTTTCATTGTATGCTGAGCTTCCCAAACTAGGCTGAACTAGCTTCTGAAAAGAGAAACTGATTTTACTGGAAACTCATTAAGGTACTGGGTGGGTATGTGACATATTTATCAAATATTTGGTTGTCAAACCATTGAACAAAAACAGGTTAAGGCTAGAATGAGTAAAAAACATACATATGTTTAAGACACGTGGGCTATTAATTGTAGTTGTGCAATATCTTATGACTTCTCCACGTCATTTTCTGCTGAAGAGGGATCATCATTTCTAGAGAAGCATTAGAGTTATTTCTGTCTCATTCTGTTCTCGCCCTAAAGACTATATCCATATTAAATCATTTTATTATGTTTTAAATTCTTTCTTACAATTCTAGAAAGTATTTAAGGAGATATTTTTCTTAAAATTATTGATGCCTGTAATTTTTAAAGAACTTTATTTTGCATGTTGAAATCATCAAGGAATTTACACTTTCTTATGTCACAATGGAGAATACTGAGAATCAGATGTCATGAATATCTTGACACACAGCAACAGTTCAAAGAGAGAATCTCCGATGCTCAATGGAATAGATTGTTGAATTCTAATCTACTTCCATGATTAGCATAATACCATGGGAGTATGTGAAGGTTTACACATTTTAGTTATAATGATAAATTCATTCAATGAGATTATAAATCATAAAGATTAAAGTAAACTTTTTGAAGTAGTTTGGCTATCACAAAATGTCATTTTCATTGAGGAGTTTCTTTACAGTCCATATTTGCACAGTGAAACAGAAATAATAATACTTCGTATATGTTGAGGGTTCACTTATTGGCAAACACAATGTTAATCACCTGGTATACATTATCTTCCTTTAAAGTATACCTAGGAATAAATATAGAAACTTAGAATGGTTAAGAAAACTCCAATAGAAAAAAAGTTGGTAAATGTACAGTTTGTAAATCCATCCCCATTTATCTGACTACAAAAGTGACCACAAAAGTTCTAGTTCTGTGGTTTTCAATGCAGGGAGATTAATCTCCTGATACCTCCTCACCTTCCCACTTCTAGAAACATTCAGTAATGTCTAGATCTGTGTTTGAGTGCCATATCTGGGAAGGGGAGTTGCTACTAAGGAGCCCAAGCATGTTGCTACACTTCCTGCAAAGCACAGAATAGCCTCTACAACAAAGAACTATTCATTGCAAATGTTAGTTATCCCAAGATGGAGAAACTGCCCATTCCTATTTCTTCATATCCCAAAAATAACACATGAAGAAAGTAAAAAAGTAGAACTAGGAGCAGTAATAATTATTCAGAAAAACGAGTTTTCAAGTTCATGGTTCATTAAGTGCTTTAACAAATTCTCCTTCTTAAATAATGTCTAGTATAAATTATATTTTTGATATAATCAAATTCAAAATAAGGGGTGCCTAGGTGGCTCAGCTGGTTGAGTGTCTGACTCTTGGTCTTAGCTCAGGTCTTGACCTCAGGGTCATTAATTCAAGTCCCTTGTTGGGCCCCATGCTGGGTCGGCCTGGAGCCTACCTTAAAAAAAATTAAATTCAAAATAATTTTGGTGATTTTTTTATTTTGCCAATGGGTCATTTAGTAGACTTGTTATTTAACTCCCAAGTATTTGGATAATTTCTAGATATTTTGTTATTGATTTCTAGGTTAATTCCATTCTAATAATAGACAATACTCTGTAAGATCTTCCCCTTTGAAATATATTTAAAAAAAAATGCTTTATGACCCTTACAATCTGGATGGGTGATTAGTTTATGTGCTCTTCCATTACTTGGTATGGTGTGTTCTGTAAATCAGTTAGTTCACAGTTGCTCAGGTCTTCTTATATTCTCCCTAATATTTTTGCCTATTTGTTTCAAATACGAAGAGGTATTCACATCTTCAGCTGTCATTGTGGTGTTACTCATTTCCCCATTTAGCTCTGCTATTTTAAATCTATGTTATTAATTTTAAATTAAATGTTATTAGTATTTTAAATCTATGTTATTAAATATGTTATTTTAAATCTATGTTATTTTAAATCTATGTTATTAATTTCTGTGCATATTTAGGATTACGTAGTCCTGATTAATTGACCATTCTGTCATCACAAAGTGTTTCTTTTCATCCCAAAGTTGGCTTTGTCTAATATCAAGATAAACATGTCAAGTTTTCTATACTTGTGTTTCACATTTTGTTCTATCCTTTTATCCCACTTGTATTTCTAAAGAAATCTTCCTTAAGTTGAGGTAGTATGATTAACTCATTTGACATTTAATGTGTTTATCAATATGGTTTTAAGTATATCATCTTCCTTTTCTTAAGTTCATTCTTCCTGTTGTTCCTTTGCAGCTTTTTTTTTTTTGCATTAATTGAAAGTCTTTTTTATTCCATTTGATTTTTATATAGACATCTTAATTTGCCTTTAATATTTTTTCTCATGCTTGCTTTAGGGCTAGCAATTATTTCTTTAATTTGTGAAAGTCAACTTGCGTTAAACTGAAACATTCTGCATTTTGTAACTGACATTTCCCACTTTCTTCACAATTCACATTTCCCATTTCTACATCACCCTAACTACTTCACAAACGTAAGAAACTAACATTATTTCATGTATTCTCAGTGTTCCTCACCTTGCTGTTATGTTTAGGCAATGCATAATATAAAATCTCTTTTAAAATATTATTTGCTTCAAACCACCAGTTATATTTAGGCAAATTTATAAAAGAAAAGGAAAAATAGTCTTTCATATTTACCCACAGAATTGCCATTTCTAATATTCTTTATTCTTACCTGTGGATTCTAGTTTTCATCTGGTATCATTCCCTTCACGCTGAGGAACATTCTTAAGGATTTTTCATTGTGTAGGTTGACTAGCTACAAATTCATTAGCTTTCTTTTATCTGAAAATGCCTTTATTTTACCTCCACTGAAGGATATTTTTTAAGAATATAGAGTACTGGGATGCCTGGGTGGCTCAGTGGGTTAAAGCCTCTGCCTTGGCTCAGGCCCTGATCTCAGAGTCCTGGGATCGATTCCCACATCAGACTCTGCTCAGCAGGGAGCCTGCTTCCTCCTATCTCTCTGCCTGCCTCTCTGCCTACTTGTGATCTCTGTCTGTCAAATAAATAAATAAAATCTTTAAGAAAAAAAAAAAAAAGAATATAGAGTATTGAGCTGATTTTAGCCTGCTTCCTCCTATCTCTCTGCTGGCCTCTCTGCCTACTTGTGATCTCTGTCTGTCAAATAAATAAATAAAATCTTTAAGAAAAAAAAAAAGAATATAGGGTATTGAGCTGATTTTTTTTCTTTTCCATTATCTTCTTGTATCTTTAGTGTTGAAGTGAAGTGAGATTTTATTCATATGATTTTCCCCCTCTATGCAATTTTTTTTTTTTTTCCCATGCCTCTGGATCGAATTTTTTTTTTTAACATTTTTTTTTAAGATTTTATTTATTTATTTGACAGAGCTCACAAGTAGGCAGAGAGGCAGGCAGAGAGAGGGAGGAGGAAGCAAACTCCCTGCTGAGCAGAGAGCCCCAGGTGGGACTCAATCCGAGGACCCTGAGATCATGACCTGAGGCAAAGGCAGAGGCTTTAACCCACTGAGCCACTCAGGCGCCCCCTCTGGGTTGATTTTAAAATTTTGTCTTTATCTTGGATTGTCAATAGTTCGTCCATGATGTTTCCCAGTATAACTTTTTTTTGGGGCGGGGTGTCTGGAGTTCACCAAGACTCTTCTTGTTGATTTTAATACCACATTTGTATTATTTTGTGTCAGCATTTCATCAAATATTCTTTCTGCCTCCTTCTCATTCTCATCTCCTTTAAGACTCCAACTATACATGTACTAGGTAGTTTAATATTTCACAGGTCACTAAATTTCTATTCCCTTTTCTTCAGTTTTGCTTCTGTTATTCAAATTAAGTATTTTTTATTGATTTCTCCACAAGCTCACTGACCATTTCAACCTTCTCCAGTTTGTAGCTGAACCCATCCCATGAGTTTTTTATTTTGTTTTAGTTTTCAGGTAAAAATTTCCTTTTTAAAAAACAATTTCATTTCTTTGAGAAGAGTCCCTCCCTGTCTCCTATTTAAAAATATATTGTTTTTTAAGTTCTTGAACTTATTTAAAACAGTTTTAAGGTTTTGTTTGCTCAGCTAATATCTGGTTCATGGGTTCAGTTTCTATTTTTCTATTTCTTTGCATGCTTAATAATTTTCAACTTTATAGTGGACTTCATGGATTATATGCAGCAAAAACTATATTATTTTATCCCTCTCAGAAGAAGTATGCTTGCACTGAAGAATGTTTTCCTTTTTTACCAGGTGATTCGATTAAAAGTTGTGTATACACTGAAGTTTGTATCAAATGTGTAATAGGCATGGTTTTATATTATGTTGGAGTGGATCCAGGGGAGGTCCAACTTGGTAGGAATTAAATTCAAAAGTCAGGCTTAAAAGTCTGTCTTTACTTAGGGTGTTAGAGATACTTGGTTTCAGGATCTGTTAGGATGGGGTAGACTAGGTCTCCCTGTACTCCTTACTTGTAAGGTTTAGCTTTGCCTCCAGCTAAGTATTAAAGAGGTACTAATGTGATGTAAATGAAGTGTTGACAACATTTTGATAGCTATTCACTCTCCAACTTTTCCCATCTCTCTTCTGCTCTCAGCCCCGCTGCTGCTTCTCTCTCTTCTGCCTCTTAGACTCTCACCCTGTACATAATCAGCCCAGGCCTCAGCCAAAAATCTGCAGGAAATCCCTGCAGAGAATTTTAGCCTCACTCCTTCCTTCTTGGAGTCGGCCTCCACAGATTGCAGATTCTGTATCCAGGAACTCTTATTTCTGTCCCTTGACCTCAGTGAAGCTACTCAACTGTTTCGTCTCACACATGCTGCATCTTGGACAAGAAATTCTCATGTAAGTAACTGCAGTAAGCACAGGTTTACATTGGAGTTCCCTGCATTCAAAGAACACAGACTTCCGCTGCCAGTTATCTGGTTCCTCAAACTCACTGCCCTGTTTTTGTTTTTGTTTTTGTGAGAAGGTTAAGCTAGTTTAAATCACTCCATTGTGGATAAACACAGAAGTCCAAACTTCCCCCATTTGTATTTTAAAGGAACCTTAACCTTTGTATTTCTCATTTGGTTACATGAAACTCTTTTTTTGCAGTTACTTTAGAATATCTTATCAATTTTCAAGACAATAAAAGTCTTTTTAGTTTGACTTCTTGGCAAAAATGAGAAAACATTATTCTGTGATAGCACTAAAGTGTATTCAGATATGGTATCTCTATTGTAGTGCTTTAAATTCCTTACAAAACAGAAGCCACAATATCATGTAAACCTTTGCTAATTGTAATTACCACCTATATGTACTTTGGTTGCTCCTACTTTTCCCTCAATCCCATCTTTGAAAATGAATTTAAAACCTTACCCAAATAATACACAGGTCCATTGTGCATTATACCCAATACTCTATACTATTATATGTTGAAATATCAATTCACATATATATCCATCAATCATTCATCCAAGCAATAACTTTATTTTTGAGAGAAAGAGAAAGAAAACTAACAAGGGGGAAGGAAGGTCAGAGGGAGAGGGAGAAGCCGACTCTCTGCTCAGCAGAGAGCCTGATGTGGGGCTAGATCCCAGGACCCCGGGATCACAACCTGAGCCAAGGCAGATGAAGATGTTTAACCGACTGAGCCACCCAGGCGCCCCTAAGCAATAACCTGATGGGCAAGAAATTAAATTAAGCAGAACTTAATAACATCCATTCAGCACTATCCCAATTATACAGGAAATTGGTGAAATCAAACTTGATTTATCAGAGAGACCAGAGCAGCTAAAGAAAGTAAAATAGCCAAATATAATTAGTAGCATAATGTAAGATAGTGGAGGATCATTATTCCAGGACCCCTCCTGTTGCTTCCCACTGTGTCAGATAATCTTTTGTTTACTGTATCCTCTCCAGGTGCTCTATTCAGAGCTTCTCCAGTGTACAACTTCAAGGGGAGCCATTCACCGCTAAGTTACAGTCATCCCAATTGTATGTGACAGCCGTTATGTATCCAGTGTTCATCTTTCTACAGATCTTATGTTTATATCACCTTAGGCAACTTACTTCAAACTCCCTACTATTTTTCCTTATCTATAAAATGGGGATATAAATAGACCTCCATTACTGACATATGTAAATGTTACCTTATCATTTACAGAAAATTGCATTCGCCCTTACAATTAAACAACAACAACAACAACAAACAAACAAACAAACATATTTTCCCCCTACCAGGCACAAACTACTTCAATCTATTCTTATCTAAGATCGAATTTGCCTTCTCCCCCCAAATGTACAATTGTTTACTTCCCAGCTCCACGGGAATTAATTAATGAAGTTTTCAAACAAATAAAGATAAACTAAAAGTTGAAGCAGCTAACTGGTTTCTGTCTTTTTGGTGATAATCCCTTTATTCAGAATCTCTCTGAAGTGGATAATGTTTCCTGACATATTTTTTTTTTTTTTGCCAGACATAAATGTTATGGCATACTTTTGTCTTATTTTGATATCATGACACCAAAAAAATTCCTTAACAAAGTATTTGTAACTTGATTATAGCGTATCTGCTGCTACTCTTATGTATTTTATTTATTTCCAATTTATTCCTTTAGACTGGAAAAAACCTTATCACAGATGGAACAATTTAATAAAAGGAAACAAAAATATACGACTAAACTTTCAGTCCCATGATTCGCTGATCCATTAAAAACAATAAGAACAGTTCCTGATTTTTGTACTGGAAAGTAGGTGTGATTAAAATAAATGCTAAGCCATAATTTCTTAGTGCACGACATTTTTTTTAAAATAATTGAGACAATTTAAAAATAGGCATGCTTTAATATACTAAATTGTAATTATAATGATTATAATTTAGAGATTTGTCAGACTTCTAATGCAGTAAACTTTGTTTCCAATTTAAAATATTTGGGATATATATATCTTCATATACACACATGCATTAAGGATTGGGTGCTTCAAAGACATTGTTGTAACTTCACTATACTAGTAGGAAGACATGCAATAATAATGTATTTTGTAATATTTATAATACAAAGTAGATTTAATAATATTAGTGTTTAATAGGTGTGATTCTATCTCGTTTACTTATATATGACACACAAAATAAGGTGATTGAAAGGACAATTATTTCAACCCCACTTATTTATTTATTTTAATATTTTATTTATTTATTTGGCAAACAGAGATCACAAGTAGGCAGAGAAGCAAGCAGAGAGAGAGGAGGAAGCAGGCTCCCCACTGAGCAGAGAGCCTGATGCGGGACTCGATTCCAGGATCCTGAGATCATAACCCAAGCTGAAGACAGAGGCTTTAACCCAAAGAGCCACCCAGGCACCCCAACTTCACTTATTTTTTAAGTGAGTGTATTTTCTTTATGTGTTCTTATTTTACCCCCTCCTGCAATCATTTTATATTTTCAAAAGATAATAGAAAAACTAAGGAAAGTCAAAGAAAGTGTAAATAGAAAACTAGTGCTTTTTCATTCTAAATTTCTGTAGGAATTAGTATGTGTCCCTATTCATTATGTAAAGTTTGCACAAATCTCTTCACCAAGAAATTAATTTTCAAATTATACTTGAAATTATTTTTGTTGTATGTTTTAACTTAACAAAATAAATATTCTGGGACTTCATTACAACACATTTCTCAATAAGAGTTGCCTTAAATATAGCAAAAGGATAGCAGGTAAAGATTGTGTTAACGTGAATGATATCATTACACTGGCAAGGTATGAAGTGTATGGGTTCTATTATTAGAATGAAAAAATGCCAGAATGATGACATTATCTAACATTTCAGATGAGAAGTGTGTGGTCCATAGAAGAAAAGTGAATTGGAGCTAATAGGTGACAGAACAAAGATTAACTATGACTCTAGACTATTAACTTTCATTTCCTTGTATTATCCATTCACCAGGCTGCCTTCACCATGATTTATTGAAAGCAGTCATTAAACAGTCTTAGGAAATGCATTTGGTTGCAAACTAATAATTTTAACATGTTAGCATGCTGATACCTGCCTGGTTAATGTTACAAGGGTAAGGGCAGAGAACAGACTAAAATTAGACATCATGAGATGTAGAGACAAGTTTAAGTTTGTGAAAGGCTGTCATCTGGCCATCTAGTGCAATTATTATCAGGCTTATAATTAGATTTTCTGACAGATAATAGTTCATGTGGTTTCCAGAGTGAAGAAAAAAAATCCTTACCCTCTGATTCTATAATTATTTGTGGTACATTATCATAATTAACCTAACTGAAATATTTTGATGACTTTGCAAAAGGGTCAGAGTTCCAATCCCCTTGGATTTATTTTATTGCTATCATGACAGCATCAGTGTTCTATCACTTCAAATTCTGCCCCCCTCCTGAGGAATTAGATGTGAAATTACTCTGTAAGGAATAAAAAATGAATAGTAGCTGCAGTGTAAAGTACCTTAAGTTTAACAGATTTTTTGTAGGTTAAAAAAATGCATGCAGGGTGCCTGGGTGACTCAGTCGATAAGCCTATGCCTTTTGCTCAGGTCATGATCCCAGGGTTCTGGGATCAAGCCCCACATCAGGCTCTCTGCTAGGCAAGAAGCCTGCTTTTCCCTCTCCCACTCCCCCTGCTTGTGTTCCTTCTCTTGCTGTGTTTCTCTCTGTCAAATAAATAAATAAATTTTTTTAAAAAATATATATACATGCATTAATGTAACTTATTTGAAAAGGAGGAATTACATTATGGGACAGTTTAATGTGTACATAGGATCACTTGCAAAACCGTTTTAGAGGGCTGCAATATTTTACCATCAGTGACAGTCATCTGAGAAGAAAATACCAGATCCCTGCCAAGGGTTGCATCTATGAAGATAGCTATAAAACTAAAATACATTTGACTAAATGTTTTGAAATACTTTATCACAGTGAAGTAGGGGAGAACTAATGTTTTTATAATATAAGGGGGCTCATTAAAACATGAAAAATCACATTGACAGGAGTTATTTACTTGGAAATAACAATGTGATTTGTTCTATATGGTTTTCGAAATGTTTTCTGTATTTGGGAAAAAATATAGCATTCAGTGCACTTGTAAATCTAAAGTTCAGTCTGACAGTAGAATTAATGAATTATTATTTTAAAAATCGAAGTCATTATTTCAGTGACATATAAATGCAATACTTCAGAAGACCAGTAAGGTATGAAGTAATACGTCATATTTCACTAAGTAACAAAATGCAGTAGCCAAAATGTGAATTTAAATATTTTACTGTATAAAATACGATTTCTCTGACTGTTTCATAATTAGATATAACTAAAATGTGTTTGGTCAGATTTATGAGTTCTAAGAAATTATTCTTGCTTCAGTTTTCCTCCTAATCAATAACACTCAAGATCCTAGTGCTAAAAAGCATAACTCCACCTGATTTTTATTTATATGTTAATATTTTACCTAGACTCCTTCCTATTAGCATGATAGATACTATTAACCTTGTATGATAATCTGTAGATTTATTGTAAATGAAATGCCTGTATTAACTTGTCTACAGACCTTTGTTATATAAAAACAATTGAGTCTTTATCTTATACAAATTACATTATTTTTGGTGTATCAGTCTCTAAGGATTGCTACCAAAATAATATTTGTTTTTATGACTAGAGTTAAAATATTAGCTACCAAAATATATTTTATCTGGTAAACCATCACAAACCAACAAAATAACCCAATGGCATTACAAGTGTTAGAATTCCTTGCTTGTTTAAAAGCCACAATTCCAATCATGCTTGTACTGGTTTCATAATGTTTCTGGAGGTATGAAAATCAGACATTTTGTAAAAGTCCTTGATATGAAAATCTACATTTTTTATAGAGTACTTGTTAATCACAAGTTAAAACTTTTTGTATGGTTGGGTCATATAATATACAGGCCTGAAGAGAGGGTAAGCAATGTTTGGTAGACAGAATACATACATCTGTTGATTAAGTTCTCTGTCTTAAATGGACAATCTTTGTAGTGACCAAAAACAGTTACAATAGTAACATCAAAGGTCACTGACCATGGATAGCCATAAGAAATATAATAAAAATAATGAAAAAAAAATTGCCATGTAGTGAGAATTACCAAAATGTGACACAAAGACATAGAATGAGTAAATGCTACTGGAAAAAAAAATATGCAAATATCCTCGCTGGAGGCAGGGTTGCTGCAAACCTTCAATTGTAAAAAATGCGGTATTTGTAAAGGGCAACAAAGAGAAGCACCATAAAACAAGACATACCTGTACTTTGAAGAAAGATCTCGTAGGATTTACTAACAGACTGGGTGTGGGATGTGAAAGAGTAAGTGATGGCAAAGATGTCCCAAAATTTTTAGTCTAAGCCACAAGAAGTGCCATTTTCTGAGATAGGGATGCCTGTGGGAGGAGATGGTTGGGATTTTGTAACCCAAAGTGCTATTTCAAACGTTGTAGGTTTAAGATGTCTATTTTATAGATACTTGGAGTAATAAAATAACAATTCTGACACTGTTGTCTAGAACTCAGGGGAAAGGTTGCAGTTAGAGATATAAATTTGGTATCTAAGGGCATGAGGATGGTATTTAAAGCCACGAGATTGATAGAGGTTGTGGACGGAGCAGATGCCTGTGCACTCCAAGCCTAGAGGTCAGGAGAAAAAGAGCAACCAGCAGAGAGAATGAGTAATCAATGAGTTAGAAAGGCAACTAGGAGAACAAGTTATCTCCCCAAGAGCAAATGAAGAAAACCTTTCAAGGATGGGGTAATTTCATTTCAAAACGTATCAAGGAAGGGGTAATGAAAGTATTAAATATAATGAATAGATATAATGAAAACTACATGAAACTGTACACAAAGGTCTTTGGGTTTGGAAATGTGGAGATTTTGGGCGGCAAAGGCATAGGATTTTTGATGGAGGGGTTGGGAACTAAAACTTTAATGGAGATTCCAAAGAGAAAAGGAGAAGAGGAACAAGGAATTTCAGTTTGAATCAAGTTTTCGAAGAGGCTTACCCTGAAGTCAAGTCGGGAGATCAAATCTGGGAGGCAGAGAAAAGAGGGCAGGAGCCTTTTTGATTGTGTCAATTTAAAATTAAGAGCCAGGATGAGAGGGAAATGAGTGTTTATTTGGGATCAAAGAATTGCAATTCGGGGAGCACAGAACCCACAGAATCAGGGAGAGACCCAAATAGTGTTTCACTTGCAGGTGAAAACAGGGCAGTTTTGTGAGGAAAGAAAAGGGGGTAATTCCATCAATTGAAGGAAAGACAAAGTTTTTCTGTGGTTGATAGTACTGCTTCTGCAGGTGTTAAGTCGCAGATTACTCCAGGTTATACATGAGTGGACTGCAGATTTTATCTTCAGAAAGTCCACAAGTCTCAGTCTTATGGCCAGGATGTCTGTTTTCCCACCGATTTCTAAAACAATTGCTTAAAGCACTTGCTTTTTTAGCAAGTACAAAGGTTTGGCCCCGAGCAAACAAAGGCACATAAGGCAGTTTGTCTGCAGTGGTTGCTCAGTGGCTCTAGTGATGCCAATTTTTTCACAGTTGTTCTTGCCCCTCCCACCTTAAGATTTTATTTATTTGTTTGTTTGTTTGTTTATTTGACAGAGAGAGAGAGAGAGAAAGTGTGCATGGACAAGCAGGGGGAGCAGTGGAGGGAGAGAGAGAAGCAGGTTCCCCCAGGAGCAGAGAGCCCAATGTGGGGCTCAATCCCAGGCCCTTGGGATCATGTCCTGAGCCAAGGGCAGATGCTTAACTGACTGAGCCACACAGACACCCTTGTTTTGCTTTTTTGATGGGAGATATTGCGACATGTCTATGGGCTGATGGGACTAATACAGTGAGTGATTAATGTGACTATTTTGGTTTTGTATCAGCATCATAACCATCTACTTAATTGTACTTATTTACTTATTTTCTGTTTTAGAAAACAATGCATCTCCATATAATGCACACTACTTAGTTAGAAGTCAGGCTGCCGGTAACTTGGATGTTGCAGAGCACAAATTAATGGAATCAAGAATAGGGAATCAAAGGGAAAATAAACAAAACCACCACCGAAATAATCGGAACATCAAAAAAAAAAAAAAAAAAAAAAAAAAAAAAAGCTATCCTGAGATATTTCTTTGATATTTATTCCACTGAGAAGGTGGTATTTCATCATTTGGAATCTTTTGGCTTTGTAATGTGCCCCAAATTCTAAAAGAATTATTCGTTTGTTTTTTAAAATGGGAAACAAATCAGAAGCAGTAGTTTTTTGAGAGCTGAGGCAGAAAGCAAGCAACTTTGCAACAGTCTGAGAGGTCACAGGGACAGCAAGACAAGCAACTAGGGGGACCATACCTCTGATACTATGAAGCAGGGAAGCAAGGTTCTTTTCTCACAGAGTCCAAGCGTGAATCTCAAGGACAAAGGAGAGTGAGCAAAGCAAAGAGTTTTATTAAGCAAGGATAAAGGAAATACTCTCAGGAGTGAGAGGGGTTGACCGGGGTGCCACCTAAGCTTTTTATCTCTGAACTTTTGTTAGAATTTTACCAGGAACTTACCGATGGGTCAGGGATCTGGAACTAGACATGATGCTTATCATTGTGTGAGAGTCTTTCTGTTTTCTGTGACATCTATGATCTATAGGTAGGTTTTGCTAGGTCTGGTTAATCTTTATAGTTAACTTCTTCAAGGCCTGGTCATTTTTTTTTGTGGTTGTTTTCTATTTTCTGTAGTTACAATGTAATTATTAGAAAAATATTTGAACCCTTGCAGTTGAGACAGGGCATCTGGTTTTGCTTTCTTGTCTTTATTTTTGTTCTGTCTCAGTGTCTGTACCCCTGAAATAATCTCAGAGCCTAGATGGGGTCCCTATTTCTTCCCAACTTGAAGTCCCATCCTTTTCCTATTCAGCTAGTGACAATGATAACGCAATATTAACCCTGAGATCAAATAACATGCTGTGGAATGCCTTCTAGGTATCCTTTCACACTCAAGGAAATATTGTGCAATGCTTGTCAGGAAAATTAATTTGTTAACATAAGATGAATGTGGTTATAATTAAAATAACTGAGGCCTCAAGCAACACTCTTTGCAAGGGACCTATAAGTAATAATAATTTGGCCTTACTGTGTGGTCAGAATCTGCTTAAGAAAGTACTGAGAAGCCTTTGGATTAACAATTTTAAGCCTAGACTATTGTTTGTATTAATAGCATCAATGAAAATACATTACCTGTTAACATGTGCTGGTGGTCTGCTTAGGACTTCACTTCCATTACGCAACTCTCTAAGGAAGTATGGTGGTCATCAACAGATGGTGTGATAGGGCACTGAAGCTTACAGAGCTCAAGCTGCCCCCGATTCCTACAGATATTAATGAAAACCCAAGATCCCCAGTTTGAATCCTGTGGTCTGATAGGAGAACACAGATACTTCTCTCTTCCCTATACTTCGCCCCTCTCTATTAGGATTTGTGTGTGCCATTGGGAAAGGGAAAGAGCAAATAATCGAATCCTTTTTGTCCTTAGTTTCCTCATCTTTAATATGGGGGTGCTAATACCTATCTTCTGGGTTAGCATGTAAATTCAAAAAAACTTTATGCAAAGTAGCTGACATATTTCCAGACACATACTACAGGTAGCACTGCCAGATAAAGTACAAGATACCTAGTTAAATGTGAATTTCAGCTAAACAACAAATGATTTTTCTTAGTGTTAGGTATCCTCCATAAATTTGCACAGGGCATACTATATTAAAAGAATTAAATTACGTGTTGTTGAGCTAAGCAACAAATTCATATTTAACTGGTAGTTCTGTTTGTTGTTGTTGTCTGTTTGGTTCTTGCTAAATCTGGCGACTCGAACTGCAAGTCAGAGGGCCTACAGAGTGTTCTGAGTTCGAGCAGGATTTGGCAAAAGCTGAGAAAGGTTCCGTAAAGACATATTAAGTCAGAGGAAAAACAGAAGGAAATACAGAACATTGTAGTGAGAACTGGCCCTCACAATTGTATCAGGCCAGCAGGGCCTGGAGAATGGGGCTCTGAAGGAACACCTTCCATTTCTTAAGTCCTGGCTGCATTCCTCAAGATTAGCTCTAGGGCTTGACAGGGCTCAGTTTGCAAGTTTAGGATTTAAGTGTCCTGAGCTGAGGTGAGCAAACAGTAACATCAAAAGAGCAAAGGTTGATCAAAATATTAACATTACAACAGAAATAAGGTTTTCTTTTCCCTCAGTCAAAATCTCCAAAGCTCTGAATATTCAACTTGAGTTTGTTTTATTGTTTATTTTTTAATCTTTTACTCTCCTTTTTCACCTAAGAAAAGATAGCCTCTGGGAAATGAATGTTTCATAAAATAATTCATTTTATTTATGAAAACTTTTTTTGAAGACTTTGAATCATATTAATGAAACCTGAAATAAAGAATGAGGGGGAAATAATATAAACAAACAAACAAACCAAAAAAAACATTATTTGCAGGATTTTCTAACATTCTATTCTATTTATAACACTGGATTTGGCAATCTCAGATTTCATTTTCAAATTATTTGTTACTAAAAATAACAATTTACAATGCTCTGCTTACTTATAAATTTGAGTTATCAGAAATAAATTATTCAGACCTTGTAATTATATAAAGGGTTTTATTACAAAGTAAACATTATAGAAGTCAAAGAAACCTAACACTTTTAAAAATGATTAAAATTCAATGAAGTACAAGTCCTAATTTTATCATCTCCATCAAATTTGGGTTCAGATATTCTATTACTTAGGCTTATAATAGACTTTGGGTAAATTAAGATTGGCTTTTTGATCTCTACTGAAATTATTACATGGAGCCACGTTGATTGTTTTATACCTTCTCTATTGAATTACGCTTCTTTTCTACTATTTCTACTCTTAGTACAATAGACATCATTTATATATAATGAATAAATAATGTAACAGTGAGAAAAATTATTACTTTTAAACATTAAATTGAACATCATCTTTACAATTGGCCTTCCTTATGTTAAGACATTTACAGAAAATTAGCTTAAAACTTACAAATGTATATTTATTGTCAAATGACAAAAATGAACACTGTAAAGCAGTGTTGACTTTACCAAATATTGGTATACATATTTAAATTCTCTTATTGTGAACCTATTCTTGATATAATCAGATATCTACAAATGGAAAATAAGATGGAAAAATCAAAATTGATCTTCGATCTTTAGTGATCAGGAACTGAAAATTATTTACTTAATAAGGAAGAAAACCAGAAGAGATAAAAGATGATTGTAGTAAAACGATCAACACAAATATTTGATAATTCAATATATAAAAGAATATAAAAATTATTTCAACATCAAAGAGTCTACCTACAAAGTATCTTTCTCTTATTTATCAACATGCTATAGAGCACTGATTGATCATAATTTTTCAGTTTGTATTGTTTAATTCACAGTAGCTTCTCTTTCTATCATTTTTTGTCCTGATTAAAACTAAAAATTTTGAACCAAAACGTTTACAAAAATATATGCAGAGGACCCTCACTGAAGCTGAGCATAAAAGTAAAGATTTTCTAGCAATTAGAGAATTGTGACAATCTCATGACATTATGAAGGGCATCTTCATAATGTACATGTTCAATAACTTGAAATGATAGATAACAGAGAAAGGGGGGTTAAACAAAATCTGGAGGAACTAATGCCAATGTTCAATGCTTTGTAGCATAGTCTGTTCATGACTAGAGTACACATCCTTGTTTAAGAAGACATACCATCAGGGGCACCTGGGTGGCTCAGTGGGTTAAGCCTCTGCCTTCGACTCAGGTCATGACCCCAGGGTTGTGGGATTGAGCCCCGCATTGGGCTCTCTGCTCAGTAGGGAGCCTGTTTCCCCCCTCTCTCTTTCTGCCTACCTCTCCACCTACTTGTGATCTCTGTCTGTCAAATAAATAAATAAAATCTTTAAAAAAAAAAAAAAAGAAGACACCATCTCACACTATTAGAGAGCATGCCTATTCACAGTACTATGCTTCTTTCCATGAAATATCAGTTAAACATCTTTCATCATGGGAAGATACCACATTAAAGACAGTGCAAATAATTAGTAAACAAATAATAAATTTAAAATGTAAAAAATAAATGTAAAATGTAAAACTTATGTAAAATTGAGTTATGAACATAATGCAAAGAATAAATTATAAGGAAATAAAGATATTATAATCCACAAAATTAGAAATGCCTATCCAAACACAGTTTAAAATTTGAACATGCTGTTTATTTGGAACTATAGTAGTTTTATGGTTTTCCTATATCTAGCATATGAAATAAGTATAACTAGATTATCATGTCAACAAGAGCAAATTAATAACTAAAACTTAAACATAAAATATACATGGTGATAAATATGTTTGTATTTTAAGATTTGTAATAGAACAACAAAAAAGTAAAGGACTTATGAGATTCAAATTTTATCTACTTACGGATCCATATCTAAGAAATCTTTGGATGAAGATATAATAGTATTTTTTTTCTTCTCAAACTGTTTAACTATTCTAAAATTGTATCTTTCAGATGTGTTACCAAAGTGTAAAAATGCATAAAGACCAAAATTATTTATTTATATAAATTTCTGTTTGGTCCTGATAAATCAAGATGGTCACTTATCTGTTCTTGAAAGTTAGTATTCCCATAGACTTCAGGAGGCAACCTGAAAATACTCTGAACTCTTGAACAATCTACATTAAAAAACATCAATAGAGAATGAATGAGAAGGAGAAGAAAGGAAATAAATGAAAAGAGGAAATTTTATCAGGTTTCTAGCTCCTGACAGTGCTTTCACATATTAACACATTTACTTTCTATAACAAATTTGCTAAGATGTTATTATCTCTACTAATTAAATGAAGAGGTAGGGTGAGTTAAGTTGGGCAAAGTCAAATGGCTGGACATGATTTGAAATGAGAAACTTACAGAAGATATTCTGACACCAAAGCCCATTTCTTTCCACTAGATCACTTAAGCGTCTTGTCATTATAGATTTTACTATGTTAACTATTATTTTCTAATCCCCATTTTGGTCAGTACTTACTCATACTTCCAGGCTGAAACTGGAACTCCATGCACTAGGAAGGTAAAACAAGTGCACCTGGGTGGCTCAGTCAGTTAAGTATCTGCCTTTTAGGTCTTGGGATCAAGACCCAAGTCAGGCTCTACTCAGCAGGCTTCTTTCTCCCTCTCCCTCTGTGTGTTTGCTCATTCTCGCTTGCTCATTCTCACTCTCTCACAAATAAATAAATAAAATCTTTAGGGGCACCTGGGTGGCTCAGTGGGTTGGGCCACTGCCTTCGGCTCAGGTCGTGGTCTCGGGGTCCTGGGATCAGGTCCCTCATCAGGCTCTCTGCTTGGCGGGGAGCCTGTTTCCCTCTCTCTCTCTCTCTTCCTGCCTCTCTGCCTACTTGTGATCTCTGTCAAATAAATGAATAAAATCTTTAAATGCATAAATATATAAAATCTTAAAAAAAAAAGAAAAAAAAAAGGAAAAGTAAGGTAAAACAGTGGCCATCCATGTACCCTCCCATCTTGCTGAGGAAATAATGTCCAATTTATCAGATTCAATTGTCTTTATTTCAAATTTACAAATTAAAATCTTAATGCTTAAAACAGAAACCCAAAAAGGGAATTTTTGAAGAGCAAATCAAATTAATTTCTTTAGCTAGTTGAGGGTTTTTGTTTTGTTTTTGGTAGGTGCAGAGAATTCAGTTATTCCTAAAACATTACCACTGTCTGTTTATGCAAAGACTTCTCTCATGTCAGTTAAATTATTTTATTATTTTTTCACTTATGCCGCATTCTTGGATCGCCTCGTATCACGAGCACGCTAAGGTTCACACACAAGTTGTGTCTTTCCTCTCATTTTTAAAGGAATTTAATCCATCTTGGGCCCCTGCAGACCTCCTCTGGTTCTGCTCCTCATCAGTGTTGGGGTGCCAGCTTTGTTCAATCAGAAAGCCATGTTAATCACAATTATAAGGCAGGTTCAGGGTTGCAAATTCCACGACATTTCACCATGTGATAAAACTTGGCTTTTCACACAGCGCACAGAGCAGGACGCAAGACAAATCACACAACCAGCAAGGTAACAGAAAGGTGCAGGAACTGATCGAATGGAAAACTAAGTCAGTCTGTGGGCATGCAGTTGAGATAAGAAATCGGTCTATGTCAGAGTCAGCTCTGGGCACCGCCTACTTCTTGCTCAAGCGGTGAAGGACCACAGCTCTGTTCAGGGATCAATGAGGCAGAGCCTTTTGTGGGATTTGCCTTTTTTAAGTGGTCAGACATAGGGAGGTAGATCTGAAGAGTCAGACAGTTTGTTGCCAAAATCCTCCCTTTTTTAAAGGGATTTAATCAATCGTGGGCCCTTGCAGACCTCCTCTGGTTCTGTTCCTCATCAGTTTTGGGGAATCAGCTAATGTTGGTCCTGGTGATATCTTTTAACTGCTGTACCTTTAACTGCTTGTGTCATTGCTTGACACAGCCTCCTGCCTAACAGGAGAGACTCCATTTTGCTCTCTGCACCCCACACGCTTACACTCTGTTAGGTATGTTTGCACAAGGTGGGGCATCTGTTCATGAATATATAGGTAGATATGTCTTCACTTTTGCTTCAGATTGTTGTCCTTCGGTATCAGATAAAAATTTAATTAAAAGAGTTAGACCTTCACTTGCATATGAAGAGTCATTTCTCATTTCACCTTTTCTGTGGGGCTTGTAGCTGCATATTAAATGGAGATCTAAATTTCTCAACTTTAGATTATTTGCAGTTTGGATCTTCCACTTTTGAGCAAGATCGTTTCATTTCCTACTTCCTGAGTTGCTATATTCTATTAATTAACATTTAACATTGCTGCAAAAACAAAAAAATTGTTTTTTTAAAATAATGATTTATGGTATCTATTTTAGTTATCAGTTGTGTAGCTTTATTTTATCATCCTATGAAAAAAATGTCAATTTAGCCTACGACTCTTAAGTAAAATGTTATGTTTTTCAAAAAAAAAGGGGGGTACTCACTCATTGCATGTTTTAATGCATTAACCCTGAGTCAGATGTTTCTATTCTTCCGAAAGTTTCCCCTTACTTTTATCTTCTGATCTTGCCACAGTCTGTCCTTTGAGATAAGAGCTCCACACCAGTTCTTTTGGTATACTAAAGAATAAAACTTTTTAAAAGAGATAAAAAGAATAACAGCTCACTTCAAATACTGTTAAAGAAACCCAATACCTAACAACCTCCTGTTAATTTCAAGTAAAGGAACTTGTTTCTTTGAATGGCCACCCAGGCAGAACTGATAGCACCATGCACCTCTACTCCCAGTGGCTAGTGGTATTTGTCCCACTTGCACAGCCTAGCCTGGAGACAGAAAATTTGCCGACAAAATAACACACCCAAGGAGAAAATGGAAACAAATGTTATAAAGTGAGAAAGTTATATAAAGTATAGGGGGAATCCTTCAAGATACAACATTAGCACACAAATGAAGGAAGTGTAAGTACCAGGAATCTGCACTACATATATTAAGATTTTTGAGTGGGGGCATAGTCTTCTCAGGAGGGATAGTATGAAAAACTTCCGTAAACTTTGGCTCTGTGAATTGGAATCAGCTGCTAGAAAATCACAACTTGAACAGAAAAATATTACCCTTAACTTATATTGAGTGTAACTGCATCCGGCTCCTTGCTCAGTAGGGAGTCTGCTTCTCCCTCTGCCTGTCACTTTGCCTGCTTGTGCCTTCTCTCGCTCTCTCTGACAAATAAATAAATACAAAATATTTTTTAAAAAATCAAATATTTTATATTAGCATTTGCCCCACATCTCTATAATATTTTATAATTTTATTCATTGAAAAAAAAAACTGTTGAGCACTAATTATAAGCCAGGCACCATGCTAAATGCAGTGGAATCAGTAGAAATACATGGTAGAAAAAAAATGCAGTCCTACCATCCAGGAGGTACCACTTATTGCTGAAAGAGAGCAGCAAATAGCAATTTACCATGCACAGTGAAAAAGACTACACCATGAATGAAAAATAGACCTCTGTGAAATACAACTAGAAGAACCTCGAGTGAGTCCTAGAGTATTATGGAAACCTTTCTCAAGGAAATAGTTACTCCTTTGGGAAGATGAAATAGTATTTGCAAAGACCCAAAGGTGATAGAAAGGACAAGAGAAAACAAAGAAGGCAAGCAGGTATGGGAAGACATGGTTCTGGAGAGACATGCAGAAACCAGTTCATTATTGTGTCAATCCCACTAGTTTGGGATTATATCAGAAGGGTGCCATGTGAAAACATTTCGTTTTGTTGCTTCTTTGTTTAAGTTTGGGTAGAATACTATTAAACTAGCGTTTTAGTAAGATCATCCTGTCTACAGGGAAAAGGATAGCCTAGAGGTGAGCAAGAAAGGTGACGGGGAATATGACTTGGAGATGGGTTTTAATTGTTCAGGGCAGTAATAATAAGCCTAGAATAGAAGGGTTCTTTTGAGAATGAAAAGATCAGCCAGATGCTGGATTTGAGAGGTTCAGTGGATATAAGTCTTAGATACATATAAAGGACATTATAGAAGAAGGGGAAATCAGTGAATGTTACCCAGTTTTTTGACTTGACTAGCCAGGGTCGCTTCCTGAGTTAGGTACATGGGGATAACAGGGTTAAATTGTTTTCAGTCCTTCATACATTGGGTTAGTGCCTATGAAACACCCAATGGAATAAGTTGGTAGGTACTTGGTTATAAATGGTAATTTAATTAACGAAATTGGGTGTGATTACTGAGATATTTTATGTACAATGAGAATCTAACAGGCCTATAATGCTTAACAATAACCGATGTTAGGAAGGATGAAAAGGAAAAGGAACCTAAAGTAGGAAGGAGTGGCTAGAAAATTAGAAGGAAAAAGAGAAAAATAAGAAATTTGTGGTGCTTCTAAAGGCAGTGGAAGTAATTTTTTTTAAAAAGAAAGGTAAAAAATTAGCAAAATAAGCACCAAAGAAATGACCTTTATATTTAATGATCTAGGTCATTGGTGTCATTAATCTGTGCTGTATCTTAGATTTTTCAGAATCACATGAAGAGATAAGTGTCTCTTCTTCTGCCCATATATATATATATATATATATATGTGTGTGTGTGTGTGTATATATATATGTGCAACCATTAAGTTGATTATTCAAAATATGTAATAAAACATCTTATACCACTATGAAATAATCTTGTGTTTAAAATCTCTTTGGAAATGTATTTGTGTGTCTTTAAGAAGCTATACTGAAATATGAGCTAATCAAATTTCTACTTCTTCTAAGCTTCCAAAGCCCTCCTACTGCCCTTCCGGGATTCCCAGTCTGGCAACAAAATTCATTGCAGTTTCAGTTTTTAAACATTTCCTTCATTCTTTGGTATTAACTGATATCGAACTGATCCTGAAGATTCCATTTTACCTTCAGTCCATTCAGGTGATTTCTGTCTTTATTCCAGTATTTATGTACCACAGTGTTGTAGAAATATCTACCTGAGTGTTCATCACCATTTCCAAAGCATCATTCCTCCCACTTCCCTGAGAATAATTCAACTCTGAATTCTGTGAATTCTGTGAAACACTGTCAGACTCTGCTACCCACTCCCCATTTTTGCTGTATTATCTGTTTAAATACTAGTGAATCCTACTCATTCACTAGAGATTTCCAGCATCTAGCACACTTGTCCTCTCTCTACCATAAATCACATAACCATCTTTAAATATTTCAGCATTCATAACAATAATCCATCCAATGATTAGAGTCTTCTCAATATTTCTCACCTGCAGGAATCACAGTATTATTTATGTATAAATATACAATTGCAACTAAACAGTTTAATGTCAACACACACACACACACACACACACACATTGCTAATAAATTCAGGAATTTAAACTCAAGATTTTTAATATTGCCTGGTATTAAATGTCACTAGCCAATTTATTTTTTCAGCTTTTCTAGAGAATATTTATATTTTCTCACTCTTCAAAGTTTAAAAATTCTGCTTCCCATCATAATTTTAGTTATAAACTTGCATTTTCCACACACACACACACACACACACACACAGACTTGGTCAGCTCACCAAATCGGTCAACCTATCAGAATTCATGCCTCTGTACCTTACCTTCCTCCTTCTGTAGTTAACATTCTGTCTCCCATCCCTACTGTGAGTGGGATTCTATAGAGCCCATCCACTCATGACAATGCAAGAACTAGCTTTTAAGATTATTGTCCTTCTCTCTTTCATCATTTATTTCTCTATATATCATTCCCATTATTTTATTAATATATATCTCTCATCTTAAAAAAAATAAAGACTTCACATTGTTCAATAGCTACTTTCTCATTTTCCTATTCTCTTTGACAACAAAACTTTCTAAATGAGTTTTCTCTACCAGTTGCCTACTTTTCTTCTCTCATTATAAATTTCATTATCCCATTACCCCAGTCACCTCAAATTGATGGTCTCATAATAGTAAGCAAATTATATAATCATTTCTCAATCTTCTTGCTTAACCTGTCACTATTGTTTGACCTTCCTACATTCTCAACTTCTGGAAGTATCTTCTCTAGTTGGGTTCTATGAACCCAGCCAAGGCCAGGTTTTGTCTAACCTTTCCAAACCTACTTTCACCCCCTTTATTGTTTCTTCTCCTCTCACCAATGCATGTTGTAGCATTCCCAAACTTAGTCTTTGGATGTGTTCTCTTTTCTGTATATTTTCATCCCATAGGTGATCCTATCCAATTTCATCACTTTAACTACCACCAATATACCAATGACTTCTTCCAAAGTTGTATCTGCAGCCCAGACCTCTCCCTTGAACCTCTGGACCTTATATCTGTATCTGTTTGGGTATTTAGTAAAATCATAAACTAAATAGCCATAATTTTCTTGTAATATTCTCCTCACAGGCTTTCTCATCTCAGTTAAGAACAACTCCATTCTTTCCTTTGCCTAAGCCCCAACTATCAGGATCAATGTTGCTGTCTCCCTTTTTATCCTTCCCTGCATCCTGTTTGTTGGTAAATTCTGTCAACTTGACCTTTAGGAATATAACCACTCCAGACTTTCCTTGAAGAGTATATGTTGCTTACAGTGATTAATGCTCATTGCATATCTTTAAATCTAAAATAGTCATAAATAGAGCCTGAGCATTCAGTGATCCTAAGAAATTACTGTGAAATTTATTAAGTATGGCAGTGCTGTTTTAGCTAGGTAAGAATATGTCCATTTCAGGGAGAGGGAACTTCAACTGCAACTTCAACTGCTTAGTTGAAGAATGTAATGTCTGTACTACAGCATAGAACAAATAAATGGAAGGAGTTTAGGACTCTTGACTGTTTCACTGCTATGCCTTTGGCTCAGACCACCATCATCTCTCACATGTATTTTTCCCTCTAACTTTCTGCCTGGTGTTTGTTTTCTTACGTTCACTCTACCTTCATCTCCTCTCAGCACGCTCTCCATTCCACACCTTGCTGTCTCCTTGCTGTTTCCTGAATGGATGGGTCTCCTTCGATACATTTATCCTCTGACCATCCACAGAGTTCTTCCCCACTGATCTCTTTTTGCCTCCTTCTCCAGATATTTGCACAAATATGTCCTTCATTTTCTTAGGTTGTACAAAAGTTATGGGGGCCTTTTCTGATTGTCTTAACATGGTCTCAATTTGCTATGCATTTAACGTTTTCCTTCTCTATACTTTTGTCCTTTTTATGTGTATTATCTAGCAGATTGATTTTATACATCATCTCGATCTCCCACCAATATATAAGATCCAGAAAAATAGAGGTTTTGTTATTTTGTTCAGAACTGTATATCCAGTACCTGTAACATTGTTGGGCACATAATAGATGCCATAGTCAATGAGCAATTGTTCAATAAGTAAAGAAGTAATTCAATGGATTCTTTTCAACTTTGCTAGCACTAAAGCTCTCCAGATCTCTTCCCTTTTCCTTTACTATACCCTCCCCTAAGTAAGCTCTTCTATTTTGAAGATTTTAAACATTATATATATGTTTATTAATTCCATTTGCAGGTCTATAAATGTCTCTGACATGTATAAGTTGTTCAAAAACGTCAATCTTTCCTATCTTTAATTTTTTACTTTTTTCATTCTACATCAGTGAATTCTATCGGTTCAATCTTCAAAATAGATAATTTAATATATATGTTAAATATATAGATAGATAATTTAATATATTTTATATATATATATATATATATATATATATATATATAATATAATATAATTTAGGTCTCATTGTTTCAGATACAAGCCTGTCCTGTACCACCGACGTACCTATTCTGGTTTACTACAATAGCCAGTCTCTCTGATTCCTTCGTTGTCTCTTTATAGTTTATTCTCCTTCTTTATAGTTGAGTTATCTTTTCAAAATGTTAACTGGATCTCATCACTGCCTAGATAATAGCTCTCTAGTGATTTCTTCTTTTATCTAGAATAAAATCTAAATTTCTTATCATTATCTAAAAGGGCGTATGCGACATGTTCTATGGCTGTCTCTATTAAGATTCTCTTTCTGCTTAGTATGCTCCAGCCAACCTTGTGGTCCTCTTGAGATCACTTATTAAAAATGTATGGATAAACAGGCTCTGAGAAGTTGAATAACATCATGCAAATTCAAGCCATTTTTAGAAGTAGACTCTGGTTTTGAAGTTTGTGATTTCAAACCATACATTTTGTGGCCCCTCGGGGTGTTATGTGATAATAGGTGCACGTTGGGGACATTAACTGAATCTGAGAACACAGAGGGTGTCATTGGGGAGGTTAAATGTAGTGAGGTTTCATAATGCTGAAAGAAAAGCAGAATGATAAATGTAGGTGTATATGCAGTGGCAGGGATTTCCAGGCTAGAGCCCAGCAAGGTGTTATGGATGAAAAAATGTGGAGACTTGTGAGTTCATCATGTACCAGCATAGTTAAAACTGAGAATGGATATGTTTGTCAAGGGAGTGGATAGATGCAGAAAGAAAATTTGAGTCAAAGTTATCCCTTGCAAGCCCAGAACCAAATAGCAGTTTGATTTTTAATTTATTACAAACAATTGAATAACCAGGTCTTACTGGCCTCTGGAATATTGGATCACAATGACTGTGACTGTAAAGATAGGGAAGAGGACATACACTTTGATCAAAATCTCTAAGTGAGCATGTGCAATTTTATAAAGCTCTGCAAATAAATCTGAACAACCCCTAAATAGATGTGTCTCCTTATCACTACCGTTTTCTCCTCTCTTATTTCTCTTCCCATTAAGAATCACTGCTTTATAGCATAGGAAACAAACACACCTAAAATATTTTTTTCAAGTTACACAGACAAAATGAAGGTTAATATAATAGAAAATGATGATAGTAACAAAAGATAGATAGCAAAAAAATATGTATTTAAATTAAAAACAATGTCATGGGGGGTGCCTAGCTGGCTCAGTCAATTAAGCATCCAGCTCCTGATTTGGGGTGAGGTCATGATCTCAGGGTCCTGAGACTGAGCCCATGCCAGGCTCCATGCTTAGTAGAGTCTGCTGGAGAGTCTTTGTCCATTTCGCTCACCACCTCCAAGCTTGTTCTCACTGTCTCTCTCTCAAATAAATAAATAAATCTTTTTTTTAAAAGTGCTGTCATGGATAACATTCTCATCAATGTGCAAATAAGATTAAATTACTGGTAAATGCACATCTGAAGGAATGTGTTTTTTAATAAAAAGTTGGGATGAAGATTTTTTTAATTACACATATATTTGAAAGATGAAACACTATTTCATTTTCATTACTTTTTAATTTTAAAATATTAAAAATAAATCACATTAAAAGTTGAAAATCTAAACATACACTGAACTATGGATTTCTTTGTTTTTCACTCCCCTCCAACAAAAAATAACCTTGTTTTGTTGTTGAACTTCCAGCTAACTATAATGGATCAGAAAGAACATGAACATGGCCATTAGAAGAAGATGCAGTTGATGCTGAAGTTCATGTTTACCATATAGTTTCCACAGTGATTCATTCCTCTGGGTCTCTATTTCCCTAATAAACCTACCTCACATCTTTATTGGAAAACCCTGTCCAGTGAGTCATACAGTCATAGGTATTCTACTGTGGAAAGCCTAAAAGAAGCAGGCAAAATGGTTTTGGTGTTGTAGAACAGTGCTGTTATCTTCACTGTTATTATTTGTATCCACTTCATCATCACCCTTGAATTTATTAAATATTTTATCAAGACCCTGGTATGACTCTAAGCATTCTGCATAGATATTTCATGCATTCTTTACAACTAATCTATATAAAATGCATTAATAGCCTTATTTTACAAATAAATTGATGATTGGAGAGTTTAGGCAAATTGCCCAAGGTCACATAGTCAATAACATTTTTCATAAACACTTTTTCTGCCTCATTTCTTGATACCAAAATTGTTTCTAAATTATGGTACCTGAAATAACAGTTTAGAAAACTTTAAACTGTGAGATAAATGTACTGTTGGCAGGGATACTCCCTATCTTCCTTATATAGCTACTATAGAAATATATAGCTTTCCTTATATAGCTACTACTATGTAGAAAATAAACTTTTATCCCACCTCTCAGATTAAGGACATTTTAGGATTTCTAATTTCAAATGTATATTTATTAATTTTGTAAATTTCACAACATATTTATTTCATATTTACATATGGACATAAAATGTTAAAAATAGATTTGATTATAGCAAGATAATTATTTCTGTAGCTCTTAGCAAAGAAACAGCATACAATTTAATAGAGAAAATATTTTTAATTCTTCAGCATTACCTCAAATATTTTTGCATAAAATTCATGAAAAAGTGTCCAAGGAACACTTCCTTTATATTCACAAGTTATTAAATCATACTAGCCAGTAGAAAATAATTATCTTTTTAACTTTTATTATGGTACATCTGCTTTGAATATAAGAAGTAAAATCCTGTGACTGACTTGGCAGCAATTTGCAAGTCGTTCAGAAATTACATTCATCATCATCACTAAGGAAAAGTCTGGAAGGAATTGCCTGAGCTGTATTTAGCATCTATGAGAACTGCACAGTCCACTCTGTTCATCCTTCTCACATTTCCTTTCGTAAGGAAAAACCAGGAAACTATAGCTAAGAAGCAGTACATAAAGTAAGGTTTGCTTTCAATATCCTTCAGCTCACCTCAAACTCTTTTCTATGACTCAATAAATAGCCACTTCTAAATTAGTACATGTTTTTTTCAAAGATGTTTGGTTGCATTCCTTGTCTTTCTTCAAAGACAATATTACTATCTGAATTTTTAATATCTATTACTTTGTTTGTGTATTGTCTATCTCCACAGATTAAAATGAATCTCTGTGATCACAGAACTTCTCAGTCCTATTCACTGATCTTTGTGATCACAGACCTTCTCAGTCCTACTCAATGCTATATCCACTATCCAGAAAGGAGTTCCTGGCAAAAACTGGCAAACAAATTCAAAATAAATAATAATCAGCTTCTTGAAAATAAAATGAGGTTGATATTTTATTGTGGATTTAAAAAATTCAGTAAAACACTATCATGTGATACATCTACAATTAAGAATAACCTTATTGTCTCACAAGTGAAGAGGTTACGTTTAGTCTGGAGGATATATAAAAAAGGGTTCGTTGAGGGGGTCGGTGTATGTGGCTTCAAGTAAAACAAAAATGTGTCATAAAAGAGAGTTTAGATATATTCTATGTGGGCACAAAGCAGAGAACCTTTGGGTAAAATTCATTCAGAGACTATTTTTAACTTAGTATTAAAATAAGAAAAAAAATATATTTCTTTTTGAGAATGAATAAAAAACAACGTTAGTGCCTGGAATTCTAGTAGAGGCTAAATACAGGTCTATTCTATCAAGAAGAGTTAGTAGCAATAGAGTTGTCAGGGGTTAAAATGACCTTCTCCAGAATGTGAGGCACATCCCATTATAAAAAGTGCTCTATTCATTTTAGAGAAAATGAAACACTGCATAGGAGATTAGACAACAGTATTTCAAGAAACCTTTAACATTATTTATCTTTGAGTAAAAAATTAAAAATTATTTAAGCAATACAAAAGTTAGAAAAAATACCCCCAAAACAGTTAATTTAAAAATAGAGAATCATTGATTATAACACTCCAACTGTCCAACTCTACAGTAATAAATAATAAAATATAATACGTTAATGAGAAATAGTTGAAGGTTGAATGAGGCATCATGAAAGTTTTAAATAATGGCAAAAAATGGATAGCATAATTTTGAATTTACTAATTATTGGTCAAATAGTTAATAGAAAACTATTAAAAAATAACATCATAATTTATATAGTAGGTGGCAAACAGGTATTTACTGTTATCTCTGATAAGTTATTAGTTATATATGATAGACTTACTATCATTTAGATCAAAGGTTTTCACCTTTCATTAAAATGAAATAAGATTATTTTATTTACATAACAATTTTAAAGATTAGAAATTCAATATGCTTAGGTGCTTACTTTGGAAAATTCATTAAGCATCATTTGAAGCTCTGTATATATGCATATTGCAATAAAACACAGTTAAATTATTTGTTGTACTGACAGTTTTCTCCAAAAATAATATTAATCGCTGTCTATGTACCTTAATGTAGCACATTTGTTTCTTTTAATTTTCCCTAGAAACAATGCTCCATAAATATGTAACTAAAATCACATATATAGATAATTTTAAATTTTATTTTGCAATGTATTCATCATATTAACTAATTTCTTTCCTTGCACATCAAAAAATTATATTTATACATCTGTACAAAAATTACACTAAATTCCAATACAATCAATGTAATGGTTTACTTACTTAAGCAGGTTCTGGTAAGTAAAATCTTTACCGAGTAACTTTACTGAGCACTGACTATATTAGGCTCATAGAGCTTTTCACTCTAATGGAGGTGATTACTCAAATATAGGGACCTCCAGTGAATAGTGATATAAAGAAAATAACTTTGAATTCAAGAAGAACTATTTGATATGCTCAAACTACCCATTAAGGAAAAAAAATTGCAATAATTATGATTTTGTATAATTTTCTTAGAGCATTTGATTTCCCAAGTCCCTTCTAATGTTTAAGTGTTCCCTTAAAATTAAGCTATTTTAAGACTTATATATGCTACTACAAAACAAAGTTTTCAGGACTTTTTCTTGGCATTTCCTAGGCTTATTCCTGAAACTGTGGGATTGCTGTCATTAACTTTATGGCAGAGACTAGAGCAAACCAACACAAAGAAGAGCAAACTGGTAGAACTTGGAACACTCAAAAGAGAAGCCAATTTGCTTCAAATTTGAGATTATTTTCTATCCATAATTAAGTCCACCCTTTATTAAAATAAGTGCCATTATGGGAAAGTGCCTTTGAACTTTCTACAGACCCTTGGACTATAGCCTCTCTGGGAAATCATGTGAGTTATCCAAATGATAGTGGTTGCCCTAGTGTCACTAGAAAACAAAAATAGTTACAAATATAGTGCATTTTGACACCTGGAAATTAGGCAAGATATCTGGGTGCACTTGCCAAGCTAATAAAAGAGAAAAGAAGAATGAAAAGAAGGAAAGGGGGAGGAAGAGAGGAAGAAAACATTTCTTCTTCTCTCTAAACTTCTGCACAGTGGAGGAAACAATCAACAAAACTAAAAGGCAATGTACGGAATGGGAGAAGATATTTGCAAATGACGTATCTGATAAAGGGTTACTATCCAAAATATACAAGGAACTTACAAAACTCAATACCCAAACATGAATAATAAAAATGGGCAGAAGACATGAACAGATGGCTAACAGACACGTGAAAAGATATTCAATATCACTGATTATCAGGGAAATACAAATCAAAACTACCATGAGATATCACCTCACTCCTGTCGGAATAGCTAAAACCAACAACGCACTAAACAACAGGTGTTGGTGAGGATGCGGAGAAAAGGGAACCATCATACGCTGTTGGTGGGAATGCAAACTGGTGCAGCTACTAGACAAAACAGTATAGAGGTTCCTCAAAAAATTAAAGAGAACTACCCTATGACCCAGCAATTCCACTATTTACCCAAAGGTTATAAAAACAGTGATTCAAAGGGGCACATGCACCCTGATGTTTATAGCAGCATGATCAACAACAGCCAAATTATGGAAAGGGCCCAAATGTCCACCGACCAATGAATCGATAAAGAAGAGGCAGTGTATACATAATGGAATATTACTCAGCCACAAGGAAATAATGATCTCTTGTCATTTGCAACAACATGAGTGGAGCTAGAAATTATTATGCTAAGGAATAAGGCAGACTGAGAAAGACAAATAACATATGATTTCACTCATATATGGAATTTAAGAAACAAAGGGGAAAAAGAGAGAGAGAGAGGGAGGTAAACCAAGAAACAAACTCCTAATCATAGAGAACAAACTGATGGCTATGAGAGGGGAAGTGGGCTGGGGGATGGGTAAACAGATCATGCAGATTAAGGAGGACACTTGCTGAAATGAGCATCAGGTAATGTAGGCAAGTGTTGAATCACTGTATTGTACATCTGAAATGAATATCACCTGTACCCTAATGAACTGGAATTTAAATAAAAACTTTAAAAAATGCTAAGTAAACAAACAATTCAGTCTAAGATTCAGCCCAGTTCCTCCAGCTGGAGAGCTGGAGGAAGCTAAACATTGCCTGGTATTCCTCTTTAACTCTCTAGGTAATTAAGCAATTCCTTCTGTCCAAACAATGCAGAGGACGGAAGAAAGAATAACCTTCCAGCCCATGAAATCTTTGTTCATCCATCACACCATACTTTGACCGGATAGTGAAGATCTTAGAGATCTTCTGTTTAGCAACCTTTTGCCCTTTCAGCTGATGAAAACTGAAGATGAGCAGTGCAACCCAATAAATGGCAACTGGGCATTGGGAACCAATTCATGACTCTAGCCAACTATTTTGGTGAAGTATTTAAGAGAGTGGGTTAAGTCTAATAGCCACTTTGAAATACTAATTGAAATGTAAAAGTTCTTACAAAACAGAAGATGTGTTTGAAAGTGGGCATCTTCTTCCTACTTATAAATTTAGGAAAAGAATACTATACTTCAGCAAAGGTGAAAATGTGGAGGATTTTGGATTAAAAGGAAAAAGATGTTTGAGTTTGAGACATGTTTGAGGCATTTTTTATGTACTCCTACTCTTTTTTCTTAAATATGATTGATTTCAACAGCACTGATAACCAGTGCCAGGTTCTTCGTTAGGGGCTATTTAAAAAAAAAAAAAAAAAAAAAAAAAAAAAAAAAAAAAAGTTTAGACAAGGTCCCTGATACCAGGGAGCACTGAAGAAGTCTCCCTTTACATGCAATATTCAGCAGCTTGACTTTTTAGGATCATGCTTTAGACTGGATGTTTCTTTCCTACTGGCCGGGCATCCACTTTCATAGCACATTATCTAGCTATATTGGGTCATAACTGGTCTTTGCTTATTGCCAGTGCTGAAAGCTCAGCCCATCTTCTGCATACCTTCAGTTACAACAGTTGCTAATTATTCTCAAAGTTAGAAAATGACCTGCAACTAAGCATACCTCATTTCCCTAATGGTATTTATTTCACCGAAATATAATCTGTTCCTTTTTATTAATGCTGAGTGAAAATAAATCTTTATCCCTTTCTTCTTCCATTGGAGGTTGAGCCCATTGATATGTTTTTGCCTTTTGAGTAGATTGGATCGCAGGATCCTACAGTTTACATATTTCCTTTAAGATTCTTCTCTTTTCTTCCCTTCCCCTCCTGTCTCTTCCCTTTCTTCTGGTCTCTCTTTCTCTCATAAAGTTCTGAATTCTTATTTCTCTGTGAGGTTGAGAATATATCCCAATCCACTACTTAGGAATCATGAAATAATAAAAAATTAATAACCAACTTGACCATGGACTCTACCCACACAACAGATTGAGATGCAAGAAGTCATTGTTAGAACATTTCTGAATTACTAACAACTTCTGTGGTGTACTAATACAGTACCCCTCTGGGTACCCAGATTCCTGCCTAGAAAAACAAACCTGTTGAAGTAAGGAAGAAACTTAACAAAGCAATGAATCTAGGGAATTGTTCTTCAATAATTACTTCTCTTATCTCCATGGTTTACAATAGAAATGTCAGGAGATGGAAGGAAGCAAATAACAAAAGTGAATCAGATTTAGATATTTGCATTAAATAGAATTTAAATTGCAAATAATCCTCTTTAAAAAACTCTCTATGCACAACTACATTATTATACACTGCATATTGTTTTAGTAACTAATATTTTTGCCCTTATTGTCTACAGAGGAAAAACAATACAATCATAAACACCTTTCTAAAAAACTACAGTGAGGCCAGATGAGGGGCTAAATGGCCCTTGGGAAAGAGTTGAATTTCAGTCTGTGAACAAGGCTTAGGAGAAACTCATGCATATTGTAACTCCCCCTCAGCTGATGTAGGACTTTGACATCAAATGTATTATTACATTAGGCACTCGAAGAATCAATAAGTTTTCAAGTTTTCAATCTGAGAAGAGTATTATTTATAAGACCTTTTTGTCATCTTAACACAGAAGAATAAAGTTAATTCCTCTCTTCTAACACTGTGAAAATTAGTATTCTATAACTGATACTGAATTAATCCAAAGTGTTTCCAAAATTCTGAAGGCTGTTCATTTAGTTGTTTTAGCAAGCATTTATTGAGCATATACTTTCTGTGCAGGCTTATGATAGATGCTGAATATGCAAAAGTGAGTAAAATGTGATTTGCTCTAAAGCTCAAAATATAGTTAATACATATACAATTTGGCACTTGTATAGTGAGTTTCAATAGGATGATATAAATTAATTTGTATGTGAGTGATATTTGTTCAATTGTTTTGGTACCCCTAATATTCAAGTTGCAGAATACACACACACACACACACACACACACACACACACACACACACATATGTTGGGATTCAGATACACAGAAATAAGCATGATTGTGTGTGTATATGTATATGTATATATCTGCAAAGGAAAATTATTTAAATGATTCCATTTGTCTTTAAAGATTCATCTTAGAAGTTTCTAGGAATCCATAAACTTCAGTATAAGTTTTGTTTTCTACTGTAGTATTTATGCCATTTTACTATAGATATTTTCCTTTTGTTTATTTTTTTTATGTTCAGTTAACCAGCATATTGTACATCATTAGTTTTTGATGTATTGTTCAAGAATTCATTAGTTGCATAAAACACCCAGTGCTCACCACAACATGTGCCCTCCATAATACCCATCACCCAGTTACCTCCCTCCCTCCCACCCCCCGCCCCATAACCTTTAATTTGTTTCCCGGAATCCAAAGTCTTTCATGGTTTGTCTCCCTCTCTGATTTCTTCCCATTTTATAAAACCAATCAATCAACCTAAGATATAGTCTTATAGGTTAAAATAGAGCCAGTATGATTGTATTATTAGTAATGCATTCATGAATTAATAACTAAGTTGCTTGAATAGAATTCAGTGGCCATTTCATTGGTCATATAATTAAGAATAAATGTACAATTAATTAATTTAATTTAAGAAAGTTATCTTTGGGTAGGTTTTAAAGATTGAACAGATTTTACGCACTTGATTAAATGAAACCAGCGATGGTACTTAGTCAAATTTATAAATATATTAGTCACAGAAAATTCCTCTAGAGGGAATCCAAAACTACTTCAAAATGTATTTGAAGTCTATGTTTATCCTAAGTAGTTTCCTGTATACGAAATGAAGCAGCGACCATGATCTTCAGAGAAACAGTATTTTATTTATTCTTTGCTATTTACTAGCATCACTACTTTACCAGTGTCTTCATATTTTTCTGAGACAGATTCTATTATGAATTCATGTTCATCATCATCTTTAAATATAGAGAAAATTTGTTTACTATTTGAAAACTGCTTTGTCTCTTCTTTATATAAATATGTCAAAATAATAGAAGCAACTTGTGAAATTTTCACTGCTGTTATTCCTACTAATCATGATACTAAATAAGTATCTCCTTTTTATTTTATTTTTTGCTCAATTTTGCTCAATTGGTTACTAATTTTCTTCTAAGAATAGTAGATCTGCACATCTCCCTTTTTAAATGTCAGTCTTCTAAGCATAAGCTTATGCTGTCTTTTCTATTATTTTATTTAAATGCTAAACTATTATGGTAAAAAATAATTTACATGTAAGGTACAGGTTAAAACTATCCCACAGTCTCTTACAGATTTATTAAAAATTTATTTGAAGAAGAATTTCATTTTATTTGGCTCCAAATACTAATTTTACCAAAATTGGAGAAAAGGTCATCTTTGAAATATAATTCTCCATGCGGTGGTAGTTTTTAAATGTGAATATTTACTATAGTTAAAGGAAAATTAGATAACTTGAACTATCATTTGTAATGTTTTTTTTTAAATTTTTCTACTCATATTTCTTGCCTAAATACTATAAGTCAGGCACAATTTCAGGTTGTAAACAAAGCTACCAGATGATGGTTTGCATGGAGCTTATGCTTTCTCTTAGTTTGTTCTGGCTGCTATAAAAAAATACTACAGATGTGGTACTTTATAAACAACAGAAATTCATTGCTCACAATTCTGTGAACTATAGCATGATCAGCTTCTGGTGAGGACCCTCTTCCTAATTGATAGCTCCTTCTCACTGTGTCTTCACATGCTAGATGGGACAAAGGTTCCCTTTAAAGCCTCTTTGATAAAGGCACCAATCTCATTCATGATGGCCTGCCCTTATGGCTGAAGTGTCTCCCAAAGTTTCCGACTCCTAATACCATCACCTTATTGGGGAGCACGTAATTTTTCAAGTCATAGCCTTCAATAATGAGGAAAGAGAAAAATTTATGGTTAAAGTCAATTTTTAATATTACTCAGGCATAAAAAATAATTAAATTTCACCACTGACAGCAACATGGATGGAGCTAGAAATTATTATGCTAAGTAAAATAAGTCAGACAGAGCAAGGCAAATACCACATGATTTCATTCATATGTGGGATTTAAGAAACAAACTTATAAACAAAGAGGGGAAAAGAGAGAGAGAGGGTGGCAAACCAAGAAATAGACTCTTAACTCTAGAGAACAAACTGCTGGCTACCAGAGAGAGGTAAGATGGATGGGGGGATGAGTAAAATAGATGATGGGGATTAAGGAGTACACTTGCTAGGATGAGCACCAGATGATGAATGCAAGTTTTGAATCACTATATTGTATTCTTGAAATTAATATTAACTAATTGGAATTTAAATGAAAACTTAAAAAAATATATAAATACAAGGAAATCAAGACTGGCTATTTTAATGGAGTCATCAAGGCAGACCTGTCTGAAAAGATCGTAGGATAAGCATCGAACAAAGAGCTACAATCTGGGAAGGTACAGGTGCTGTGTATCCTATGAATTAATTTATTGCAATGTGTGTATTTTTAAATATCATTTCTGTATTGAAATTTGGAAATTGAGTCACAATTTTGGTATTCCTGTGGAATATTGCATTAGAAAGCTTATGAATCCATTTGGAAGGCAGAGATTCCCTCAAGAAAATAATGGTTAACTACTAAATTCCAACTGTCTACTTCCAATCTGTATTTGGATCTCAAATTTCATATGTGAAGAACTGAATTCTACATATTTTGCTTCAAACATGCTCTTGCAGCAGTTTCTATCTCAGTAATGGCAACTCCATTCATCCTTCCAATTTCTCAGGCCAGAATCCTTAGTGTCATCCTTGCCTTCTCTCTATTTCTACTCCATTGGATAATTGCTAGGACACTGCCTACCTTCAAAATACATTCAAGATCTGACCATTTCTTTCAATTTCTACCACTACCTCCCTGGTTGAAACAACCATCATCTCTCACTTAAATTATTCCCATAGTATCTGTAGACTATTCCCAGAATTCCAGCCAGATGATCTTTTGAAAAATATTAAGTGAGATCTTATCCTTTCTTTGTGCAAACCCTCCAATTATTTCTTCTCTTACTGAGAGTAGACATAAAAATCATACAGTGACCTACAGGTCACTAAATAATGTGGCATCTCTCACTGCTCCAACCTTGCCTGAGACTATCCCCTTCCTGACTAGCTCCACTCTAGCCACACTCTTTCACTCACTTTTCATGGAAAACTCCAGATGCACTTCTGTCTTGTAGACTTTGCTATCTATTCCTTCTGTTGAAATGCTCTTCCTCCAAAACACTGTTTAGCTCATTACTCTCCTTCTTCAAGTCTCCACTTAAAAGTTTTTTGTTTGTTTGTTTGTTTGTTTGTTTCCATTCAAATATTGCAGAGTTTCCCTACCTGGAGGTAACCAAAATCAAGGTTAAGCGCTGACTTTCAGACTTCAAAGTTGGCTCAAGATTCCTGTGTGTGTTTTTTTCTTTTTTTTTTTTAAGATTTTATTTATTCATGAGAGAGAGAGAAAGTGGGAAAGAGAGAGAGCAGGAGGAGGAGCAGAGGAAGAGAGACAAGCAGACTCCACACTAAGTGTAGGGCCCAATGTGGAGCTTGATCTCAGAACCCTGAGATCATAACCTGAGCCAAAACCAAGAGTTGGATGCTAAACTGACTGAGCCATCCAGGTGCCCTGATGTTGGCTCAAGATTTCTGATACCAGTTTCAGATTCAAGGTTACCAGGGCCACCTCACTTGAGACTAGCTGGCTATAAATTGGAGATCTCTAAGGACTTTCTCAGATTTAATCATGCCCTAGAATGATTCACAGAACTCAGGAGGGTTCTATAAATACAACTGGAATTCTGGTATAATGAAAGGATATTTTATAACCATGAGAGACTGTGGACTCTGAGAAACAAACTGAGGATTTTGGAGGGGAGGGAGTGGGGGGTGGGTGAGCCTGGTGGTGCGTATTAACAAGGAAGCACCCAGTTAGGTGCATAAACAATGAATCTTGGAACACTGAAAAAATAAAATTTAAAAAGAAAAAAAAGAACCGGTCTAGGCACCTGGGTGGCTCAGTTGGTTAAACATCTGCCTTTGGCTCAAGTTGTGATCCCAGGGTTCTGGGATTGAGTCCCACATCAGGCTCCTTCCTCATCAGGGAAACAGCTTCTCCCTAATGCCCTCTCCATACTTGTACTCTCTCTCTTTCTCTTTCTCTCAGTCCCTCTCACAAAATAAATAAAATCTTAAAAAAGAAAAAAAAAAAAAAAGAACCCATCCAAAGAAGAGATACTTAAACAAGATCTGGTACTCACAGTATTCCAAAGGTAAAGCTTCTGTAACCTCAGAGATGCGTTACCTTCAGGGCATTAATTGTGGCAATGTGTACATGGAGTATTGCTAGCCTAGGGAAGCTCACCTGAGCTTGAGGTCCAGAGTGTTATTTTAGTGTTATTACATAGGCATAATCAATTAATTTATTAGCCATTGTGATTGAACTCAATCTTCAGCCTCCCCCGCTTCAGGAGGCCACGTTGATATCACCTGACTCAAAGTCCCACCCTTCTAATCGCATGGCTGGTCTTTCTGGTATGGCCGTTCCTTCCCTGAGATTATCAGTGTGAGCAGGCTCACCCTGAATCATACCTTTAGTAAAAGCCATCAGGTGCCCACCATGAGTCATCTTGTTAGCATAAACAATTAGGTACAGTGCAAAATTCCGAAGATTTATGGGCAAAGGCCAATGAAATTCATGATTACACACTCCTTAACCACTGTCCCATCTCTAGCAACTCTTACTAACATATTATATATTTTCCTTATTTGTCTTATTTATAATCTATCTTCTTCAAAGAAAGAAAACTGCAACAGGCAAGAATTCCTATTTTTCGTTATTTTTCTGTGACTTAAATAAGCCTGACATAGTATGCACTCAATATTTGTTGAATGAATAGACGAATTTTGTTTTGACAAATTCAGATTCCCTTACAGCCCCTCTATTCCTTAAATTAAAATATAATTTTATTTAAGTGTGACCTGACATAGAATAGGAATCTATGAATATTTGTATATTTAAGAAATTATCCAATATAATCTGTATTCCCTTAGCCCTCTCAGGATGGTAGAATATTTATCTGGCCTTTCAATTTACAACTACAAATTATGGCTTTATTTTATTAGATTGTAAGGTACACTGAAATATAATCATTGTATACCTTCTTAGATATCAGTGTCTCTGAATTCCTAACAAAAAAAATCTTATTCCTATGTTAGGATTGATGGAAATCCTGGGGTTTATAATCCCAAGAATACTTGATGCATGGAGCTGAATGTATACTACTTCATAAAAGGCATCCTGAGTCAATTAATGTCTTTTTTATTAATCTGTTCATAAAATAAGATATCAAATCTAAGCTCAAATATCAATGACAAGCAGGTAATTTCCTGAAATAGAGATGTTAGGAAAATATTCTGTCTTTTGGTTAAATAAGCTAACAAAACTTTTCAAACTTACATAAGAGAAAAAGTATAATGGATGATCTTTAGACCACTTTTGTATACCACAAAGTAGAACAAAAATTTCATAATAAATATAGAGCAGACATTTTTCTATTTCATGGAAAATTTTAGGTATTACCACTTCAAACTCTTTATTTTGTGACAAGAACAGGAAATACTTTTGATAAATAACAGAGCCAAGATGTTTAAATATACCTTATAATTTTGAGATTAAAATTATATAGTGTTTCAGAATTGTGTATCTGGAAAATGTGTTGTATTTCACAGTCTTTAATTGATACAGATAGAAAGAGAATTATATCTCTTGTTAAGTTTTAAAGTCTTTGAAGATTTCTTCAAATTACAGTAAAATGTTCCATCACTTTAATAGCTATTTCAATCACTTTTTGAAAACGATATCTGCATCTATAGGCAAAGGAATTTTATTATCTCTGAATTGCATTTTGGAATGTCATGAGATACTTTATAGAACAAAGTTTGTCAAATGAACAGGGGCAGTGCCAGTAGTGGTTTGCTCTTGAACTCGAGTACGAGTCAGTTTTGTTCAAGTCACCATTTGCAGAAGCCAGGAAAGAATGAGCAGTTAAAATGGTGCCATAAGTTAATTAGAGTGGAATTAGAAGGAAAGTGGGCAATTTAGGAACATAAGAATTGCTGTACCGAATCAGACCAATGGTTCTCCTGGTTTAATATCCAGCCTCCAGCAGCTGTACTTGTTAGTTTCTAAAGCTTTAAAGGAAAGGGAAAAGACTACATAATTCACCTAGACAAGAGTGCCATCTGTGATCTGGGGAAATTTTCTTCATGACCTCTCTCAAATAATACCCTAAAGCAGGAGGTTTCAATCCTCTTATGATATTGGTTTAGCTTGAATAACGTAGTTATTAATAATTCTTTTCTAATCATCTAATTCCTACATAAAATCAACTAGTCCATCAAGAAGCTATTTATCTCCAAAGCTCCTGAATTCATGTGTGCTTCTATGATGAAATATGAATTTGTGGTTCTTATATGATACAAGTTCTTGATGGCAAAATTTGTTCTAGATAACCGTGCTCAATGAATGCCTATTTCTCCTTCCAAATCTACTGGGTTTACAGACTTGTGGCCAAAAGAAATCTTATATCTGCTATCACTATTACCAACTTTCTGTTACCAATCTACAAAGATATTTGAATAAAGAAGGAATTTGTGTGCTGAACTTTTAGAAAAGTTCAACTGGAGTTTTTCTTACATGTTTTTACTTAAGGTAGAATAAATCTAAGAGAGAGAGGAATGAATTACTTATCCTTATCACTTCAGTCTTCTGTTTATGATAGAAGTAAAAAAGTAGTTTTTAAGTTTTTTTAAGTTTCTTGGTTATTCTGGAAAACCTTCAGGTCAGTATTTCTAAAATGTCATGTTCAAAATAAGCCATTTAGTCAAAAATCCCTCAAGTATAGTAAAAGCCTACAGTTACAGTCTAAACCATTTTCCTAGGCTGTCAGATCTTAATGTGATAACACTAAAATCCTAAAGCTGTAACGCTAACAGGATCTCCTCTATCCTATATTGGAAGAAAACTTGTTTTTTCATTGTCTTTTGACCTAAGATGAACACTCATTAATTGGAACGATGTAATTCTCTTCCCTTTCTCTAGCTTTCCCAACGTCTCTTTCTCGTTCAGTTCCTTATTTACTCTCCTCACTTCAGCTTAAAGCTTTTTCCTTCAGGTAATTTCTTTTCAAATTTAGTGATTATTCCCTCTTCTGACAATTTGTGTCCCTTTGTTTATGTTTGCTTTAGGCTACCATATATTGGTTCTTTGATTTCATGAACGTTCTTCCTCGTAAATTTTCAGGGGGAAAACTATGTTTCCCATGTTTATTTGTATTTCTAGATCTTAGAGCAGTGTTTAGCTCATAATCACAACATAAAAATATATTAAAGGTAAATCAGTAGAATTGGCAATGACTAACTACTTGGAGCCACTTGCAAAATGTTTACTCTTTGAGTTTGTGTTTGTGTGACCGAGGTAACACCATATTATTGAGTGTTACAGAGTTGTAAACAAACCCCAAACTACACATTTCTAAAAAAAAAATAGAATCAAGTGTTTTTGATGTAAAAATCACAATAAAAGATATGGGGAATATCGGCACAAAAAGAGAACATGAGAAAGAAAATCTGAATTGACCTAGCCCATGCCCTTGGGAAATGAAGGAATCCCAAGCTTGATAGCTGGGGCAAAAAGTCAAGGGAGTGAAAGAGAGGAGGGAATTTCTAAGAAACTGTCCCTAATTTCTGTTGGTTGACTCTCGCAAAGACTATCTGAGAGTAAGCTTGAAAATATGAATGGCACCATGTGTGTTAAAGTTTATCTGAACCCACTGGGGAATTATTGAAGCATTTTCATCAGTGAGCAGATCTATAAGAATATAAGATCAACTTAAAAGTGAGATGGAAGGGAATTTCCTATAGTAATGAAGTTACTTGCATAATAGGACATGTAATCAGTCACTAACTCAGGCAGTAATGACAAGGGCAAATAGAATGACATGGAAGCAAGACATTAGTAGAAAAGATAGGGTCTGAGGTAAAGGAAGAAAAGGAGACAAAAGGAACACTGCCCCTTCAAGCATGTTTAAGTGTGAAGAAAACATTAGCATTCTTGAAATAGAAAATATTTTTTTCTCCCTGTTTGTTAAGCAGAAATGCATGTAAAAGTTATTCTTTTTAAATTTGAAGTCTTACACTTGTAATTTAGTGCTTCAAGTTGCTGAAAACATTCTACCCAGTTCATTTTTACTTTACATCATCAAAACAAATCCACATTTCTTTCTGACTTTTTTAAAGCTGTTGTTGGTTTTTGAGAACAATATTCTTTCTCTCTAACAATGATTTCAGTAGAACTATAATATCTCTCTTTAATTTTTTAGAAATCCCGATGGAACCCAGAACAATAGCACAAGATGGCCTGCCTTCAAAAACACTGACCAGAAATATTTAACCTTAAATATAGAGTCACCAAGGATATACACTAAACTACGTGCTCAACAATGCCGATTCTGGACACTATATTTTCCCAAAGTCTTGGAAATGACAGGTGTGTGTTTTTTTAGTATTTCGTCAAATAATTGGCTGTTAATTATGTAAAAGGGAGAAAAGGTAGAGTATCCAAGGCACAGTGACGGTGTTAATCTGTGAATTTACAACTACTTGATTCTTTCACAACTTTCTTCTAGCAAGTTTAGATATTTTTAAGGGCTTACTATAGGACCAGCACTTTAGTAGTAAAATAAAGAAAACTGAGGTAGAGATTTTCCCCTAAAGGAACATAAAACCTAGTAGTGCAACTAAAATAGGGCACTACTTTCTATTCAGCTCATCTTTGTGGAATTAATTAATTAAAAATGAATAAATAAACAAAAAGTAAGCAATGTATAGAATTAAAAATATAATTAAAAATATAGAATGAATTTAATTTATACTCCAAGAGAGGTAAAAACAAATTTATTGAGAAATAGAACTCTTGATTTCTAAGGGAGGGAAAAAAAAAAAAACCTCCAGAATTTAAATATTTAAAAACACAATCCAAATATTTCTAAATATTCTGAGCTTTGAGACATTTATCATGAACACACACATATATTATACAATACAATAAACTAATTTAGTTAACTAATCTTAAGGAAGGGATTCCGTAAGCTTATATAAGGAAATCTAGGAAAATTGGTTCCAATTATAGTGTTATTTCAAAATTCATTAGTAAGAAAATATTTAAATTAACTTGAAGGATCAGCTTGAGTGATCACCTCCACTGTGAGGAAAATGACATACATATCTCATTCACTTGCCAGTTTTAAAATGCCCAGCTGTTTCTAACCCATCTGACTCCTCAGGCCTTGACTTTGCAAGTAAAAGTAATTGACTTTCAGCCATCAGATATATTGCTGCCCGGTTTCCTTAGACTTTACCACTCTGTTCATCATAATACTCTGTAATTTGGGGGCCATGTTAGATATTACAATAGAGTAAATGCTGTAGTTTCCTGTTTAGAGAGGTTGGGGGTTAGTTTCAGGCAAACATGGGCATCTCAGAGCTGTATTTGATTGTTTAATATGCTTTTTAATTATCAGACATTACTCACCAAAATTATAATTATGTACTCCATCTGTTTGGGAGATGTTTCTGATATACCAGTGCTCTGTGTATTACCAAATGTTCTGTGACATAATATATATCCAGAGATGGGTTTCTGCATCCCTTGGCAAAGCTACAGTGCTGTCCTTGTGTTCTCTGGGTGTGCATAACAATGAGGTAACCTGCTTCATCTGCCAAGAGACCAAAAGAGGTACCATTTAACATAACCCAGAATACATGTTTTTAATCTTTACTTAAAATATTTTTAAATGAGAAGGTCATAACTGAGGGGCAATGAAAAGGGGTGGGGAGGATTTTAAATGACCAATTTATTACAAGCCAAACTACTTTTTCTGGTTCAAGCTGCTGTGGTCTGTTGCAATTTATTAGCGGATAGATTAAAATTTAAGTATCAGCAATTTTTGAAGATATACTTCAAAATCCCTATCTCTAAATACTCAGCCGCCATAAAGCGGGTTGAACAAACAAGCTCCCAAGTTTTTGGCTAGCTGCCACTCCTTCTAGGCAGTGCCGAACTCCTTTCTACTTTGAGCAATGCTGAGCTGTATGGAAATAGTAGGCCTTGCTCTGGATTAGTACTGTGCTCTGGGATTGTTCCAAAGTACCTTAAAAACATAATTTTAGCCTTCAGCATTTTTTCAGATAACTCACCCCAAAAAGGTTATATTAAATATATTTTAAAACTGTACAGTAAATGCATGATAAAATTGTTGTAACATCAACACATCCTCATTAATAATAAAAAAAATGTTTTACATTTAAACAGAACAGTTTGGGCACTTGAATGGCTCAGATGGTTTAAGTGCCTATCATAGGCTCAGGCCATGACCCTAGGGTCCTGGGATCAAGTCCTGCATCAGGATCCCAGCTCAGTGGGGAGTCTGCCTCACCCTCTGCCTCTGTCTTTCTCTCTCTGTCTCTCACAAATAAATAAATAAAATCTTTATTACAAAAAATAATAATAATAAATAAACAGAACGAGTTTGAAGTTTTTTTTTTTTTTTTAGATTTTACAAATGAATAATGTAGGGTGATTAAAAAGATTAAGAACACATGTTCTGGGGCGCCTGGGTGGCTCAGTGGGTTAAGCTGCTGCCTTCAGCTCAGGTCATGATCTCAGGGTCCTGGGATCGAGTCCCGCATTGGGCTCTCTGCTCAGCAGGGAGCCTGCTTCCTCCTCTCTCTCTGCCTGCCTCTCTGCCTACTTGTGATCTCTCTCTGTCAAATAAATAAATAAAATCTTAAAAAAAAAAAAAAAAGAACACGTGTTCTTAGCATATTCTGTGTATTTCAAGGTGTAAAACCTCACACATTTCAGTATTGAATATTTTGAGAATTGGGGTTATTCACATGATCTCTGCTGAAGTTCCTATGGAAATGTTACATTTTTTTAAAAAGCAGTTCTATGTGTAAAGGAAAATTTCAGAGGAAAACTATTGACTGGGTTTCTTAAAGGTGGGAATGTTTACCTCACTCAAGATGGAAACCCAATGAGATTTATAAGAACCACTTGAGAAGTAGTTTACATTTAAGCAATAAATGTTCTCAAATAAAATGATCCTTAAGACTTCTTTAAACACAGGAATTCTAGCACTTAAAGTTCAGACTATACTTCAGCATATGCCTGTGATATTAGGGTGTGCACCGGCAAGAAATAAAATGTGCAATATTTGTTTTAAATGTTATCAAATTCAAAATTTTCACTAAAAAATGTAACTGCACAATATTTCACAATTGTTTGAAAAAGAAATAGAGAAATGACCCATTCAATACCAATAAGATATCAGTATTTCTCACTAAAAGTGAAAGAATAAATTAACTTAAAGGAAAAAACCACTTTGACCTCCAACTCCTCCCAGTACAGAAAAATATTAGATCCAGTGGTTTTTCATTTGTTTCATTTTAAAAACAAGCATACATCAAAGATATTGCAGCTTGGTTACAGACCACCACAATAAAGCAAATATTGCAACATAGTGAGTCAAAAATTTTTTACTTGCCCAATCTATACAAAAGGTTTATTTAGTATGTTTCACTAAAAAAAAAAAAAAAAAAAAAAAAGTTATATTTACATGATGCTGTAGTTCAATATGTATGTAGCTGTATTATGCCTAAAAAAAAAAAAATAAGGAACACACTTAATTTAAAGATATTTTATTGCTAAAATGCTAACCATCATCTGAGCTTTCGTTGAGTCATAATATTTTTATTGGTGGAGGGTCTTGCCTGGATGTTCATGGCTCCTACTGATCAGGGCTAATGGTTGCTGAAGGCTAAGGTGGCTGTGGCAATTTCTTCAAATAAGACAATAACGAAGTTTGCACATTGAGTGACCCTTCCTTTCACGAATGATTTTTGCTGTAGCCTGTGATACTGTTTCACTGTTTCATAGCATTTGACCTACAGTAGAACTTCTTCAAAACTAGGGTCAATCCTTTTAAAGCCCACTGCCATGTTATCAACAGAATTTATATAATATTATAAATTCTCTGTTGTCAAATCAACAGTCTTCATAGCATCTTCACAAGGAGTAGATTCCACCTCAAGAAACCACTTTCTTTGTTCATCCAATGGAAGCAACTCCTCATCCTTTAAAGTTTTATTATGAGGTTGCAGCAATTCAAATATGATAACAATGAAAAGATTGAAATATTGCAAGAATTACCAAAATGTGACACAGAGACATGACGTAAGCAAACGCTGTCAAAAAATTGTGTGAATAGGATCTACTTGATGCAGGGTGGCCACCAACTTTCAATTTATTAAAAACGCAGTATTTGGGATGCCTGGGTGGCTCAGTGGGTTAAGCCTCTGCCTTCGGCTCAGGTCATGACCCCAGGGTCCTGGAATCGAGCCCCACTCCTCATCGGGCTTTCTGCTCAGTGGGGAGTCTACTTCCCTTCCTCTCTCTCTGCCTGCCTCTCTGCCTGCTTGTGATCTCTGTCTGTCAAGTAAATAAATAAAATCTTTGAAAAAAATGCAGTATTTGCAAAGCACAATACAGTGAAGTGCCATGGAATGGGTATGCCTGTATGCGAAGTGTTCACCAAACCTCGCCTGAGTTTAGAGCAGTTCATTCCGCAGTAGCAGTCGTGGTTCACTCTCATCCCACACTCAGGATCATAACAGGACAACTAATGCGTTTCTGATCAGCAACATCAAGAATTAGTATTCCTCGGTAACTTTATTAATTGGGTAACATGGGGAAATAAGCAAGTAATGGGAGCAAAAGAGATTTTCAGTGAAATCTCAGAGTACTTGAATTATTTTTTATTATAATGATTAGCACAATTCAAAATCCAATTAATTTTTTCTTCTAATTTTACCTCCATGAATAATTTTGAGTTGAGTCACCTCTCCTGTATTCTTTCTGTGTCTCAAACTTGATTACATAGACTCTATTCTGGTGAAATACTGCTCTCACTCTTTTTTCATTGACAAGACAAAAAGTAGCCTAATTAGTATTATTCTTTCTGTTGGGAAGAAAGCTTGACTTTTTCTTGTTTCCAAATAAGCCAACAATATGGACAAATCAAGGATCACAAAAGTCCTGAAAAAGTTGTGTCAGTATGTTTATGAACTACTGGTATTGATCTAGCTGTAGATGGATTCTATAAGGAGCAAAGTTAAGAATAAATTTTTGCAAGAGGGCAATAAATTCATTAGTGGAGCTCCCAATAGGTGTATAAACTCGATTTCATAATGTACATACCAGCCAATTTATCCTTCATAGTATCACTGCAAAATAGTGATCATCTACTTCATTTACCATTGGAAACCTAGTTTCAAAAGTTATGAATTTTTTTCTACGTCACTAATATAGTAAGTGATCAGTTTGGAATTTAACCCATGTGCCTCCATAGACTATATAATGTCCCTTCTTTCACAGTGTAGTACCTTGTTAACTACAAAACAAATAGATGTACGTCTCACAGATAATAAATCTATAGTCACTTTAGTGTTCCAATTTGGAGAAGAGAAGTAGGGGGAAGGAAAAAACCTAAGTTTGGTTTTGATTTATGTCATGGGACTCAAAATTTTTATTATCTTTTCACTGTGGTGTATTCAGTTCTGAATTGTATTAGAAAATAATAAAATGTTTCATGTTTTATTGTCTCAACCAATGTTCATTATTATTAAATAAAGTACTCAGGTCTACAAAGCATTTGTACACTAAAAAACAAAGTATTTCAATTCACTAAACTGTATAGTGTTAGATTATGATACACAAGGAAATATATTTACATTTACATGAGTCAATGAATTTGGTATTCTATGCACACGAAAAGAAAATCGAATCTAAGACCTTTACTCTGAGTATTAAAATTCATGGAGTAAGTGGTAGATTATTATCACTTATTTGTTATACCAAAAGTTTGTTCTTTCTGAACTTTAGAGCCTTATTTGGCATAACATTTAAAAAAACATTTAATTATAAAAATACTAAATGAGTAGATCATTTGATGTGATATTTAATGTCTTCCACATCTAATGTTTTTTAGAAAAGCTCTATTATTTACAAAATAATTACAATCATTGATCTTCTAAAAGCCATTCTGAAAATGGGACATTTTTGTATATATTCCCAAAAGTTATCCAAAGTCCAAGCAGTATGAACACTTCAAACTTACATATATCCTAAATTACAGAGGACATTTTAATAGCTGTATAAATGTTTTAAATATTTTGATTTTCATATATATAAAAATAAATCACTAATGTGCTCCATCATTACTAGTATAAATAAAGACACATTTTCATGTATAATGTAGTGAGATCACATGAACTGTCTTCTCCAAATTAATATCTTACAGAGTTGTAATTAATTTTAAAAATGCCTATCTGTAAAGAATATATTTAAAAATTGTCAAGTCTTCATTTTCAGAATAGCTGAAATTCCATAAGATCTTGTTTTTTAATTCAGTGACTAGAGCACAGCATCCTAAAAGTTTAAGAAGTAAGAGAACTACAAATGTGTAAAATACTAATAGATTTAGTACGCAGACCATTTTTGGTTAACTGCTTCACATATTTCTGGGATAAACACTCCCCTATTCTGACACATGCATACACTTTGCAAACTACTGGAAAGCAGAGATTGTCTTAGTCATCTTTCTAATTAGCAAAGCAATTAATAAACTGCTTTCATGTACTAGCTTCCATAAACTGCTTTTAATGACTATGCATTGTTTGGAATTAAAATATATGATACAGAGTGAGAGTAAAATCTACATGCAGTGTCAGTTACAGAGTTACCCCTTAGGCATTAATAAATATATATAAATATTTTCATCAGAAATAAGTCTGCTATATAATTACATATGTAAATGAGATGCATTTAATGAGATTTCTGTTATGTGCTGGAGTTCAAGATAATAATATCTATATATCTTCTTAGAAATGAAAGTAAAGATATGTTATATAATGTAATTAGATGTGATACATCAATTCATTTTCATATTTTTATGCTATATGCAATTTATACATACATATAACTTGCATTTTCATATAATGTGTAAAATTTTATTTAAAGCTTTCTAGGTAGTGAAAGAAGCTGATAATAAATAATGAAATATTAAAAATTATTGTGCAGTGTACTTGGAGAAAATGGCATCTATAATCAAAATTATTTTCAATTAATGTAAACAGATTAAAATTTAGATTAATACAACTTATTCCATGTTTTACAGGAAACATTGATGAAGCAGAACGAGAATGGAGAGCAGGATTCTATCGCTGGAACAATTACATGATGGACTGGAAAAATCAATTTAACGATTATACTAGCAAGAAAGAAAGCTGTGCAGGTCTCTAATTAATAGATTTACCCTTTATAGAATGTTCGTTTTCCTGTAGATCAAGGTAAAAATATCAGTAGCTCTCTTACATACCTAGTAAGAAAGCTATTATATAACTGAAACAAAAATGCCAGAAGGATAATATCGATTCTTCTCATCTTCCACTTAGTATTGTACCTAGCATTTCAAAACCCAAATGGCTAGAACATGTTTAATTAAATTTTACAATATAAAGTTTGACAATTAATTATATGCATATTAAAATGATTTACAGCTTCAAACTCTCTTTCCTGAGTAACTTTATAGATTTTTTTTCCTTGAAAATACCTGTATTCTACTTTTAGTTGTGTATTTTCATTACCACTCATAAAAAGATATCTTTTTAAAAGGCGCTACGTCTTGAAACATTGGAGACTAATTTATAATACTATTTCCCTTAAGAATTTATGAACTTTATGTCAACATGGGATATTGAAACAAGCATAGAAAATAATTGGTTCCCCCCTTTTTTTTTTTTATTTGAAGGCAAGAGAGAACCTTAAAGTAAAAGACTTGGTCACTTTGAAACACCTAATGACTAAAACAAAATGTTGTTCCCAAGAGACGAAACATAAATGAATATAATTATTTCCGTTTTTATTCTTTAAAATATGTATGCTCTGAGTCCTCAAATTCTATTCTATTCTTCATTCTTTCAACTCTGGCCCTCCCTCACCTCCCCACTCCCAAAGTCTCTCCCAAAGGTGTACATCTGTAAATTATTCTTCCTGAAACTGAAAAATAAAACATGCAGATGAGCAGAAGTCTAAGTCAGAACTCATATATGATCTGGGGTGGGGAATTCTTGCCTTGGACAAATAAATATTAGGATTTTAATAGAAAAATTATTTAATTCCAGGAAAGAAATTTTATACTTTCTTCAGACAAATGATACTATTTTTATAATTTAAAAAAAATTACAAAGCTGTATTTACTAATAGGCATGGCAATCAAACATATCCGTTGAATAAATTAAACAGGTAGTTCATTAACAGGAAGAAGTCAGAGATTTTAAGTTTCAGAAAAGGGCAGTGAATGTTGATTATGTTAATTAAGTACTGAAATCCAGCACTAAAGATAGGACGAAGTATTTAATATATAGGTCTGTACACCATTGGTTAAAGCATGTCCCATTGTTCATTGGTCATAAGGATGTTCATAGTTAGATCCAGGATGGTCTGTCGTGCTCACTCAAAGTTTCAGGCCATTTTATCAGCTTTGGCTGATTAGAGAGAGAATTTATTATACAAATCAAGTCACTTCAGTGCTGTGTAAATGGAAATCTTTGGTTTAGAGTTCTTCCCTCAGCCTATGATGAACGGAAGAACAAACAAAAACAGACAAAAAAAATGATAGCCAAATGAGCAGACATTCCATTCTATACCACCATCTTTGTCTCAGTGCCATTCTTCCAGGATCCATTATGTTTTCCCGAATCATTTGAGCCTCTGTTTGATGTAGAACCCTCTGAAACATAAAACAACAGGATGATGCCTCTTCAACAGCATTAAAGACCCTTTAAAGACATTTGATGAGACCAACAATTAAGAAAACATAATTATGTTTATAGAACACCTGTAACCTGCTTTAAATGACAAGTTTTAGTCTTTGGAAAAGATCCCATGGATCACTTTGTCCCACCTTGGACAACCAGTTGGTTTGTTCTTGAATTTTACTGTGACAACACTTGACGTCCTCTGAAGCTTATATCCAAATGCAATGAGAACTGTCAGCCAGCACATAAACCCTTCTGTGTTTGTTCTGTAAGTAAATTATTTTGAATCCACTGTGTCCAGCACAACTGCATGAAGATAGGTTAAGTCTTTTCAAGGAAACACTGTATAACAGAGTCTATACAGATTCTATTACTATGATTTCCATTTAAAAGGCAGTTTCAGTGCAGGATTTTAATTCAGAGACCCCAAGCCAAGGGAAAAATCTGTGCATAAAGTGATGGAAATAAGTATCTTGAAACACTTGGAGATTTGCCTTTCAGCAGGCTCATAGATGAAAGAACTTTTGGTTGTCTGAGATACTAGCAGTACAGAAGCACTAAAACCTAAAATGGCATAAAACCCTTCCCAGAAAGCAGAGTATAGGGAGATATTAGCATACATACACAAAGCCACGGAGGCCATCACCTAATTCTGGTAAAAATTTAAGGGACATCTATTGAAAGTATGAGGGAAAATTATGTCTAAGGTTGCAATAGAACAAATGGAATTAGTCCAACCAGTATCACAACACTTAGCTTGATCAATTATTAAGTGAAAGCATTATTTCTTTCACTGTGGCACTCTCCATAAAACTTTGCATTATGGGGTTCATTGAAAATCGATTATCCTTTGCGGTTTGGTATCCATGTACTATGCAGAAGGATTAAGGTAACAAGTCATACCTCCAAAAAAAATACCATTATAACTTGTTTTATTTTTCAAATAAATTAGCTGCTAAATATTATCAGCATGAAGGCAAGGTAAGTAATTTCTGGCCAATCAGAATTTAAATTTCATGGATGAATCTTAACATAATTACAGCTGTGTCATGTTTAGCAGAATATTCAAATAAATGGAGCCTCTCTGACATTGCTGAAGAAGGATGACAAACTCAACAGCTAGTAAAATTTCCTGTTTTGTCTGTAACCTTACTGATGGCAACAAAGGTGTTTTCTTTACAAAGAGTTCGTTTTAAAATTAGGATGGTAAGGAAAATAAGATATATATATATATATTTATATATATATATATATATATATATATATATATATATTAACTAAATGTACTTAATGTCAGAGTAAACCCACAGTATGGTTTATCAATTCAATCTTGGTGGAAACTTCAGATTATTGAAGAATAAAGTAAACACCAGATTTGAAAATATACACACTCAGGTACATGCATAAATACATACACTTATACATACAGGACTACTCTATTCATGTCCAGCAGATGTTCACATTGAAGAATTCATTAAATAGGCCCAGACAGGGGAATAACAGGGACTTGGAGTATAGACAATCCCTGACTTACAATGGTTCAATTTAGGATTTTTTTTGACTTCACAATAGTGTGAAAGCAATAGGAATTTAGTAGAAACTATACCTCAGGTTTTAAATTTTGATCTTTTCCCAGGCTAGTGCTATGTGGTATGATGCTCTCATGATGTTGGACAGTGACAGTGACCCACAGCTCCCAATCTGCTCTGCAATCATGAAGATAAACAACCTACCCATTTTCAGCTATTGTGTACCCTTACAGCCATTCTTTCACTGTCAGTACCGTATTCAATAAATTACATGAGACATTCAATACTTTATTATAAAGTGGACTTTCTGTTCGACAATTATACCCAAATGTAAGCTAATGTAAGTGTTCTGAGCACATTTCAGATAGGCTACGCTAGACTATGAAGTTCAGTAAATTAAATGCTTTAATTAAATGCATTTTTGACCTATAATATTTTCAACTTAGAACTGGTTTACTGGGGTGTAACCCCACTCATGGCAAGTCATGGGAGATCAGTATTAGAAAAGGAAAGTACATGATGGCCATATGATGGTCATCTAATCATGCATGAGACGCTGAAGTGAAATATAATCTATATTTCATAAATATAGATTATTAGGTATTAATATATAATTATTAAACTATTACTAAATCATATAACATAATATAGATTGTATTAAGCCCAATTTTGATAAAACAACAGTCACCTTGCCATGTCATTGACAAAAGCTGCCGTAACTAGAAAATGTTCTACTTATAAATTGATTGAAAAGACACATAATAGACCAACTACTGAGTGAGGTATGTAGTCAGTCTAAATGCAGAAAAGGCATTACAGGTTATAGGGGACAGAAAAGTTAAAAGCTTTATATAGTCAAGCTAGAAGTCTAATACTATATCCAAATGTGAAGAACATCTAAAATTTCAATTTTTCTGAAAAGAAAGTGAAGGAAGGAAGGGAGGAAGGAAGGGAGGAAGGAAGGAAAGAAGGAGAGAGGGAAAGAAAGAAAGAGAGTGAGAAAGAAAAGGAAAAGAAAGATGCAAATTCCTTCCTCAGGCCCTAGCTTCCATGAGTTCAGCTTACCTCGTCTGTTTTATGATTGGTCTAAAATCTCACTATTAGCGTTACCAGTTGATGAGACAATAAGTCATTAAGAAGTGGCATAGTGATTTTAGAGGTGAATTATAACACAGGTAGCCATAAATACACAACACAAAATTCATTCATTTCACCAAAAAGTCTGTTTTTTCTCTAGGCATAGCTCATTTTCATAGCTTAGTTTCATCCTTTATGATTATCCTGAAAGGTGAAAAAAATCTGAATTTCCAAGGCAATTAACTGCCAATGTCTTGATAATTATGAGATTCATCTGTGTGTGGATTCCCAGCTAGGAACTGTATGCACAATGCCGCCATACTCTATCTGGTGCTGGTTGACTGAGTGAATAAATGAGAAGATACAGCACAGTTAAGTTCCATTACACAGGAGCAAAATGGAAGTGAGAATCTCGAGGGAGACCTGAGGAAGCATGAAAAAAGAAAAATGGATGACGAGAGAAGGAGCAGCAGGAGAAGGAGAAAGCCTTCACCTCGAACTGACTCTATCCAAATAATCTGAGTACTTGAGAGTTTTAAGGCAGAAGAGATCATGAGGAAAAAAATTGCAGATAGATAGATGGATAGATAGACAAATAGATAGAATTTATTAAATAAGTTTATACTGATATATAGGGTACTTAATTCAGTGATTTTCAACCTTCATCCTCAGCTACACATTAGAAACCCTGGCAATAACTATGGCCTGCACACACCAGACCAGGTGGACTAGAATGTGAGAGTAGAGTCTAGACATCAATATTTTTTAGTTTCTCAGGTGATCCTGATTTTATTGGGTTGAAATACACTGATTTATTTTTCTATGGTAGCACTGTTTGTCTTGACAGATTTAAAGACAATGCTTTCTCTAGAGAAAAAGAAAAATCATGGGTCCTAGGTCAATAATTCCTAAATTCCATTACATATTAGATTCACCTCAGAAGTTATTAAAAAAAATCCCAATATCCATGGTATCCATGTCCCACCCAATACCAATCAAATCACAATATGAGGGTGGGAGCTAGGCACCAGTATTTCTTTTTCTTTTCTTTTCTCTTTTTTTTTCCCCCACAGATTCGTTCCCTTTCCCTCTCTCTCTTTCTCTCTCTCTTTCCTTCCTTCCTTCCTTCCTTCCTTCCTTCCTTCCTTCCTTCCTTCTTTCAAGATTTACTCATTTATTTTAGAGAGGGAGAGAGAGCACACATGGCAAGGGTAAGAAGGAGAGGGAGAGAGAAACCCAAGCAGACTGAGCGGAGTATAGAGCCCCATGCGATGCTCAATCTCATGACCCTGAGATCAAGATCTGAGCTAAAACCAGGAGTTGGACTTCCGATGGACTATACCAGCCAGGTGTCCCTAGTAATGATTCCTGACCAGTCGCAATATACAGCAATAGCTAGGAACCAATGGCCCATTCCAGACGGTTAATCTAAAGAACAGGGAAGATATTCATATTCTTTTAGTACTGAGAAACAGATAACTGTAAAACTTGCAATTTTATGTGACAAAGAAATGTACCTATTACTGATATCTGAGAAACGAATAGTTTTTCTCTAAACAAGGAACTGTAACAGAGATTACTGAATTTATGGAAAACATTTGGGATGCATTTCTTCCTCTGTACCAGACATCATTTTTACCAAAAAAAATGTAGAATGTGGGGAGAGCTATGTTTGAAAAATAACATGAGTAAATGCAATACGTATAATATTTTATGGTGGTGTGTATAATAATGGTTATTATAGAACATAATTGTTTGCACTGAGGTAACCCAAATTGGCTCATTTAACAATAACTAATGACAGTAATTTGGATTCAAGATAAGGAATCAAAACTTTGATTTTCATTTTCTAGTGTACTTTTCATGTAAGAATGTTTTGATGGTCTTCTGAACTCTCAAAAATGCAAGTAAGTTTTCGTTCTTGCCAGATTCATAAAGAAATGTTGTCAGGATTAATTACTTAATGATTATTAAACTAAGCAGGTGAGTACTAAGAGTTGTTTTTCATCTCAGAAGAATCAGCAGAAGCTTTTTGCTGGAGGCAATTACTGTATTACCTTGTTTTTCTGAAGTGAGACCTCCCATTCTAATTGTTTTGATTTCCTTTAACGGGTTAGGGAGAAGAAGAAGAAGAAAAAAACTTATTAACAATATCTCTGGAGAATAAACTATGAAAATATATTTAATAATGTTAAGCATTCTAAAATACTTAAAAAATAAATATGCCAAGAAAATGATCTCTATCATCTATCTATCATCATCGGTATATCATCCCCATCTAAAATGACCACTCCTAATTTTAGCAAATGTGGGTAGTGGTGACCAGAGGAATATGACCCCTATATCTCATCTAACTTGAAATATAAATTCAAAGTCACTGTTTGGAGCAAGATGTACTTAATGTTCCCCTCGCCTTGACTAAACTCTAGACAGATTTCTTCCTGACTGCAGGCCTCTGACCTCCTATTTCTTAGAGCATTTACATGAAAAATCTTGCAGTTGTAAATTCATCCTCTGCCCTTTTGAAATAATGCAAATTGCCCTGCCTCTTGCCAGTTTTGCTTCTTAGGAAATGCCTTTTTGAAGGACCGGGAAATTAGTACTTTAAAATTAAGCAGTAGAAGACATAGTGCCTCCATTTCCCAGTCTCTCCAACTTCAGTGAGAGCCAAGTGCCAAACACAGATGCCCCAACCACAGATAAAAACAATTGCAAACTCAAGAATAATTCAGTGTGCTCAATGCCTTCCATGGGTCCACCCTCCCCAAAGGTTCCCCTGTACTTTTCTGCCAGCTCACCTCAGCACTTAACAATCCTTTTCCTTTTGTTTCAAGAGTTCAGTCTTTCTCCACTATTGCAGTAGTCTTTTTTTTTTTTTTTAAGATTTTATTTATTTATTTGACAGACAGAGATCACAAGCAGGCAGAGAGGCAGGCAGAGAGAGAGAGAGGAGGAAGCAGGCTCCCTGCCGAGCAGAGAGCCCGATGTGGGACTCGATTCCAGGACCCTGCGATCATGACCTGAGCCGAAGGCAGAGGCTTAACCCTCTGAGCCACCCAGGCGCCCCTGCAGTAGTCTTGAATAAGGTCTTGCTTGCCTGCTATATATTGTCCAGTACTTTTTTTTTTCTTTAATAGTCTAAACCAAAATCCAATACTTTTTTTTTTTTTTAAGTGCCTAGGGCACACTCCCATTTCTACCAATTTTTTATGATCACATCAGGAAAACACAAATATTTTCTTATAGCTGATATCCTTCAGAAAGACTGATACCCCTGACAACCTAATGAAGAGGGTAGCATAACTTGATTTCATGAGGTGTTGAACACCTACTTTTCGGTGATTTTCTCCTCTAGACTTTACACAGATAATAATTTGCATTCCTGTGTTAATGTCAAGTTTTGGGCATATTTCTTAATTTTCTGTTATTTTTCTTTCCTTTTATGTCAAATTTAAGTTTTCATGGTCATACTGTTTTTCTCTTAGGATGGCCATGAAGAAATGGATTCTCCTATTTTGCATATAGGATTTCTTTCTTTTCCTTTTTTTTTTCTTCTCTCCTTTCCTCTTTTCTTTTCCTTCATGAAAGTAAAAGAATAACTAAAGATCTTTGTGCTGTGGTCTAGAAGTCACTTGTGATATAAAGGATTACATTCACATCTGTAATGCAAATTTCCATTACACTCAGGCTTTTAGGAACAGATAACAAACAACATTTTCATAGAGAAAGACATATCATGAAGCTAATATAACATAAACTTCAGGAATCTTCCCTTGCAAGGACTCCTTTAAAGGTACTACATGTAATTTTGTATTGTAATCTCATATTATTTTTTTTTTTAAATGTTGCTAGAAAGATACGAGTTTTGAGAGGAACAAAATTTGATGTAGCTTTTGTTTTTCACCATCAACAGAAATGAGCCTTTAGTCCCAGGTACAGAACAACATTTTTAGTCCAAAAGGAGTCTTCTTCTCCCACTGTTCTTAAAGATATTTCCTTGGTTTTCTTTAGCTGAAATGTGTTATCTTTGTTTTACAACATTGTAATATGCTAATTTTGAAGTTACTATCTTTGTGCAAGGTAATAAGTGAGTGAAAAACTCAAATGCTAACATCTGCTGTGGCATTTCAATTTTAAACCAAATGTGTGTATAATATTCTCTTTGGTTAAGTGAATTAACATTTTCACATAATCATGAAAGATAAAATTTTAATAATCTCCCTTGGAGTTGTCCCTTTGAAGTCATGTGCAAAATATTAAGTTAGAATTTAAATAGGACACCATTCCTTCTTCAAGATTTCTGGAGCTTTCAAAGGCAGAGAATGGCTACCATGTCTTCTCTGTGTTTACCTGGTATTGCAGTCAGTTGCAGAGACAAAAATTTATGTATGTTAGAGTAGATTGAAGGCTACCAAGGAATGCATCAAATTCCAGAACACTTAAGCTTCTTGATCATTGGTTGGTACTGCTATATGAAATTCCACTATTCTATATACATTTTTCATTACTTGAAAAATATTCTTTTTCTCTGATGTCTTTTAATCATCTTTTAACCCTTTTACACTATCTCTTGAAAGAACAAAGTTTTAATTATTACATATTAATGTCCTCATGCAACGTATTACCATCATCATCACCAATTTAAGTGAGTCTGGCTTGGATTCAAGTAAGGAAATTCCATGGAGGAATGTTTTGGGATATTTTCCCCTTTAAAGTACTCCTACTGAACAAATTTTAAAGGTAGCTTCAGAGGAGGACTCTGCCATATAAAAAGGCAGGTATTTTTATCTTAAAAACAGTTTAATGATTGCATATCCATATCTCAATTAATTATCCTCTCTTTTTCTATCTTATTCATCTGTAAAAAAATATTAATCGTATAAGTCCTAATTTTAAAAATATATGTTATTGAAAAAAAATCTTAGAACATATGAAAGAGTAAAAAAGAAAAGCTATAATCATACTGACCAAAGATAATCTTTTTCTCTTCTGGTATAACTTCATATGCACATATTCATGAATATTTATATATTACATATATAAAAAACATATATATGATTACATGACACACATATTTTTTAAAGGTGCCTCAGGATATATCAGGATACATTTTTACTCACTATTTATTCATTTAGTGTGTTTATTCAAAACTATTGACAGCTATTATTATTACCTGTCAGATATACTTTCAGGGCTGGGGGATAAAGCAATGATCAAAACAGAAAAACCCTATGCTTTCATGAAGCCCACATTAAGTGGTGTGAAATACATGGTGAAGCAATAAATAAATAGCAACTGCATAATGTCAGAACCAGGAATAAATTACAGCTGAGTAAGGAAATAGTAATTGATGGTGGGGCCAGGACAACAGAGGATGTGTGAGGCAACCCTGAAGGAGGTGAGACACACAGCCACGCAAGTATGGGGGGAAGAACAATTCAGAGGGGATAATGACAAGGTTCCGGGTGTACTTCCTCCTAAATTCTGTGTTGAGACAGCAGCCAGGAAGCCTAAGCTGCTGGAGGAAATGAGAGGGTGGTAGGAGATAAGCCAGGTAATGAGAGGGGCGGATTGGAAACCATTGCAGAGCTCTGAGCAGATACATAACATAGTCATGATCATACTTTCATTTAGAAGATCACTCTGGTTCCTTGGAGGCTAGACTATGAGAAGGCAAGAGTGGGTGCAGACCGGACTGTTGATCTACTCAAGGCACGAGAGGAGAATAGCTCCAGCTAGGTCCAAACTGTAGAGGAATGAGAGGTGCCATGGTTCTTAGAGCGTTAGGCAATAGCCAAAAGGATTTGCCGGAAGACAGGGAGGAATAAGCAACAAATACAAGATTTTCTGGCTAAATAGTTAAATGGATTTCATATTCTGAGACAAGGAAAGCTATAGGCTCAGCAGATCTAAACAGAGAAAAAAGAGTTTGGTTCAGGGTATGTTAACTTTCAGCTGCCTATCAGGTATCTAAGAAAGAGAGAAAACATTGTTAAGTGAGAGGAGACTTGAGGGAAGGTGGCTAGATTCAAAATACAAATCAGGTGGTCTCCACCATGCAGATGGTATGCAAAGTCACAGTGCTGAAGGAGGCTACCCAGAGATGGAGTGTAAATCTAGCCTGAGCGAGCAGCACTCCAGCATGGAGACTATAATTTGATGTTTATGTCTCTGTTGAGCTATAGTGCTTACTGCCAGACTTTTATAAAAAACTTCGCTCTTTTTAACTTTCTAACCTTGAGTCATCTCCCATCCATCTGTAATTCAACAAAAATGTTCTTCAAGAAAACTAAACCGAGACTTTCTATAACTGAGAAAATCTTTTGGTTGCCTTTGCAAATAAATGAATATTTGGTTGAATTTGTAATAGGACTATTCAAAAATTTTTTTTTCTCAACTCCATAGCATTCTTTACAGAATAATACTCTAAGGACAATTAGAATTTTATTTCCATGCATGTAATCTGTATCTTGTGGTTGGATGCTTGCAAGATTTATATATGCATGCATACATACATATAAATCACAGGCTGAGTAATATCCCCCCAAAATACATCCCTTCCTAACCCCTGGAATTTATAAATGTTGCCTTATATTGTATGAAGGAATTTTGCAAAAATAATTAAGTTGAAGATCTGGAGGGGGAGAGAGAATGGGCAATCCAGGAGGGCACTAAATGCAATCACATGTATCCTTGTAAGAAAGAGGTAGAGGGAAGTTGACACAAAGAAGGAGAAGGGGGGCACCTGGGTGGTTCAGTCAATCCTCTGCCTTCAGCTCAGGTCATGATCTCAGGCTCTCTACTCAGTAGGGAGTCTGTTTTTCCCTCTCACGCTCTCTCTGCATGCTCTCTGTCTCCCTCTAATAAATAAATAAAATCTTAAAAAAAAAAAAAAAGAAAAGAAAAGAAAGAAAGAAAGAAAAAGAGGAGAAGGCAGTGTGGCCACAGAGAAGAGAGACTGGAGTGATTCAGCCATAAACCAAAAAATGCCAAGACTCACCAGAAGCTAGAAGAGACAAAGAATGAGTTCTTTACTGGAGCTTATGGAAGGAAGGTGGCCTTGCTGTCACCTTGGTTTCAACACAGTCAAACTGATCTCAAATTTTCTATTTCTTGAACTACAAAAGAATACATTTCCATTGTTTAAACCATCGGATCAGTGTTAAGAGGCTACAGCAGCCATAGGAAACAAATACATACACATAAAATTTCACCACGGTATATCTAAATACTATTTATCTAACGTAATTTCCCCTAGGTTTTCAAAGGCATTTCAATCTGCTAGTTGAAATCTGTCTTTATCCGATACATGTCCTTGTGAGTTGTACTCTGTGCACTCTGGCCTCTCCTCCATAGTATGTTATACATGAATCTGATTATCTGATCTGTCCCACTGTGGACTCATGTTCATTTTTCTTGATTCCTCTCCTCAGAAATAAACTCTGATTCAAGACATTTTCATCCAGTGTTTGTTCCTTCTCCCAGATTTAAGTTCTGTAGGTAATCCATTATTTTTATTACCACCATTATTTTCATTAAATTTTATAACTTTTGTATTGCATCCCACATAGTTTTTATTTTTTCATGATTTATTGTTATAATTTAATAAATGCAAAAAAAATCCCTTTAGTCTTTTAAAAACAGATTTTTTTATATTCATAAATATTCTAAAATTGATTTCCTTACTAACAGGATTTCAAAAGCAGGTTATTTTTAGATGTAGACATCTTTAGATGAATTATTTTTCCGTAAGTTTATGCTAACACAATATTATGTGATATAAATGCTGAGATAAAGTTTGTCAGAAATAGATAGGTATTCTTGGTTTAACCCTTCAGACACAGACAAAGGAAGAAGAGTCATATTATATTTAAGATAACTTTAACTTACCAGTATGGAAATCTGACATCTGATAGGGCCCAAGAAATTCCAGTGGAGAGCCCTACTGCAAAAAAGATATTTATCTGGATTCCAGAGAGTTTATTCTCCAAAATAGGTGTGATAGACAGAAAATTGCTTTAGTAATCTCCCATTCCAATTTATTTTTCATTTTACTTGTTTGTTTTGTTTGCATTATTTTAGCCTTCCATGGCTTGGGATCTGCCAAGATTTTCCTTCAGAGGTCTGTTAATTCTTTGCCTGGTTCAGTTTTCAGTATTTGAAACATGATTAGTTTAAATGATAGAATCCAAATGGTGCTGACCTAGAGTGGTAAAGATTTTTAAAATCCTGAAAGTGTAATGGTTTATGTTGGAATTCTGTGTGACACCAGTGCAGAATTTCCTATGCTGGAAAAAGAAGAGAAAAGATATATCCTCAAAAACTACAGGGAGATGAGTGTGTCAAAACCTTTCATCACAATCTCAAGGAGACATTTCGCTTGAGAAAAGTTCAATAATGTGCACATAGTGATCAGCTGGTGATCAAAATATTTATTAATTGTTCTATTAAAAAATGAATATCAACACCATCAGATAAGAATATAAAATTATTTTTACTGAATCACAACGCTGCAATTTTCAGTTTGAGTAGCACCTCTACTAATGATTTTATTTCTTTGTGATAGGCTCCATAGCTCTCAGAATACAAGACATAATATGCTTATGTGTTCAGTAGCATTTAAAGACTCCCCAGTATTTTTCATTGAGGTGTCTTTTTCAATTAAGAGTCAAGAAGTTTGGTGCTGCTAACCTAGAGTTAGAATAAATCAACTCTTGTTGGCCAAACATATTAAATTCATCCTATGCTGCTTCTTTTCAGTATTTTATGAAAATATTTGTTTATAAAAGCCAAGATGAACATGGGAGGCCAATTAAGCCAAGAGATTTTAAATGTCATCATTAAATATCAAAATTTATTTGGAATATAGTAATTTATTTCAATGATTAAGGAAATGTTGCTCTAATATAATGTCCTAAGAAGAACTCCTGCCTCAGATAAAATTTCTGTAAATTGTTGGTCCCAGAACTGAACTCACTGAAGAAATCAGCACAGCATTTACAGAAAAATGTTAGAATAAGAGGGAAGAAAGTGGGAAAGCGAACAAAAACAACAACAACAACAAAAACCAAAAACCCACTAGGGAATAAAACGATTTCATGGAGCAGATAAAAATTGTGATCAAGTATATTGCTGTTAAATTTTAAAAAAATCTTAATAATGAATCAAAAAATGACATGATCTATAGTTCAAAGCAGCAATACAAGAATCCAGGACAGATGTGTAGATAATAGAGAAAGATAGCATATAAGTTAGCAAAACACAGGAAAGAAGAGGAAAAAATAAAATCTCAGGTATAAAGCCCATATTAGAAGCAACACAGAAAAGAATTATCCCAGCTGAGACACAAAGAAAACATGATGGGATTGAAAAGTAAGTGAAATAAAAGTAAATAAGAGTTTTATTAAAAAAAAAAAAAGGTTGGTAGGAAAAAATTATAAAGGAAATTTAACACAATCATCTTGCTAAGCTTGAGAGCTGAAGTAGAAGAAAAAGGAAAATTAATGTAATTCAAGAAGTAGTTTGTTAAATACAACCTTTGTGTGTAAACTAAGAAAGGACAGTATTTCTCAGGAGAAGAAGAAGAATGGTACACATATGCTAGGAATTCTACAAGGCTTAAAAAAAAAAATTTCTTATTAGGTGGATAAGAACAAAACTTAAATACCCAATAACAAGAAAGTATCAAAGCTAATTTGGTTTATCCATAAGGTGGAATACCAAGAAGCATTCAGAGGTGTAACTTTTTATTTGTGAATATGGAAAAATATCCATTTTTTTTTTTTTTAGGATTTTATTTGTTTTTTTGAGAGAGAGAGCACAAGTAGGGCGAGGGGCAGAGGGAGAAAGAGAAGCAGACTCCCCGTTGAGAAGGGAGCCCAAAGCAGGGCTCAATCCCAGGATACCTGAATCACTACCCAAACCAAAGGCAAACACCCAAATGACTGAGCCACACCGTGCCCCTCCAAGATTTTTTTAATTGAAAGAAATCAAAGCCAATATGCATGGGATGTCTGCCTGTATGTACATTAGGTTGTCTCTGGAAACACATCTAGGCAAAGTTACAGTTAATGCCTCTGAGGAAGGAACTAGCTGGCTGTGATAAAAATGTGGGACTGAGAATTAGTTTGTATGTTCTATCTTTGAATGCCTTTTATACCTTGCAGCATGTGCATATATTATCTACTCAAAGAAAATAATAACATGTACTTTTAAAAAGATAGCCTAACCTGTCGTTTAATTATTGTCATGGAAGAAAATGCAACCACAATTAAATACCCATACTGTTGTTTTTGGCAGGCATTGTTCAGCAATATAACAGAAGATGTTAAATAATCCCATCCGATCTGTTAATGCCTTCAACTACTTAGAGCGTTGTTTTGCTGCAGACTAATCCTGGAGGACCCTTGAAAGTAGTGTTATTCAAAATTCTACATTTGGAGGCACCTGGGTGGCTCAGTTGTTAAGTGTCTGCCTTCCGCTGAAGTCATGATCGCAGGGTCCTGGGACTGAGGCCCACACTGGGCTCACTGCTTGGCAGGAAGCCTGCTTCTCCCTCTCCTACTACCCCTGCTTGTATTTCCTCTCTCGCTGTGTCTCTCTCTGTTAAATAAATAAATAGGGTCTTAAAAAAAAAAAATCCACCTTTGGCAAGAGATTTACTAAAGTTTCTCAATATCTACGAATACTCAGTAACAACTACCTTTAACATTTCCATGCCAGAATGACTCTTGCATGATCTGTGGCACAGAACACTAGAATCTCAACCAAGGTATTGATTCTTTTACAGGAAAAAAAAAAAAAAAAGCCAATAAACTTCTTAAATAAAAATACAATTTATAGTTTTTAATTTCCATAATGCAATGTTTAAATGGGCACTTACAGTTTCCTTCAATCAATATCAGAATGTATCTATATCCTCTGCTGTTAGAATAGATAAAAATGGTTGGGAAGACCTGTCAGCCCCATGCAGTTTCCTGTTTCTCTCACAAGAAAAAGAAAAAGTAGCACCAACATTTTGGTATCATAAGACAGAACTTCTTTGATACTCGCATTATGCATATGCACTCCCTTCCTCCTGTTTTCTGCTGATAAGAAATAAGAGGGTAGCAAAGGGAAAAAGTCAGAATACATGCCCAGAGAGGTTCTCTTTCAGCCCATCACCTTTTTTTTTTTTAAAGAAAGAGAGAGAGCAGAAGTAGAGAATCTTAAGCAGGCTTCACATCCAGCACAGAATTTGATCTTACAACACTGAAATCATGACCTGCGATTAAATTAAGTGTCCATTCCTTAACCAACCTGGGTGGCCTGAGCCACCCAGGCATACCCCCATGGGGTCTGTTTTCTGATCAAGATAAAACTACTTCTTCTTAGAATTTCTACCATACTGGCTGTATTTGCTAAAACCGAAGCAAGTAATACTCTTACACACAAAATATAAAGGAGGGGTAACTTTTATGTGTGAATGTGGAATTAGTCTAAAAAATCTAATTGACATTTTTTTGTTACACAACTTTCTTGATAAAGAAAAAAGTACATTGTTTTACATCCTGTTGCAGTTTCTTTATTCTCATTTCCAAACACTCAGAAGGTTTTACATAGAAGAGCACTAATAAGGAACATCTGGAGGTTGACTTGGGTTGCATGGTCAAAATGGTCCCCTGAGTCAGTGATACCTAAATCTGAAATGAAAATAGCTGAGAGATACCTGAGATAGAACATTCTAGGCTAGTGCTAAAACCCCAAGGCAAAAATAAGCTTATTGTGTTTAATGAAAAGAGAGTGAGTTTTAAAAAGAGAGCACGAGTCACAGGAGATCAAATTGAACCATGTAGGGTTTCCTAAGAGCATTAGGACTTTGCATTTTATTTTTTTTTTCAAGATTTTATTTATTTATTTGACAGACAGAGATCACAAGTAGGCAGAGAGGCAGGCAGAGAGAGAGAGAGAAGAGGAAGCAGGCTCCCTGCTGAGCAGAGAGCCTGATGTGGGGCTCGATCCCAGGACCCTGGGATCATGACCTGAGCCGAAGGCAGAGGCTTTAACCCACTGAGCCACCCAGGCACCCCAAGGACTTTGCATTTTATTTTAAATTATATCATGGGGAGCTATTAGGGGAGTAATAAGAAGAATGATATGATCTGATTCAGATTTTAAAAGATCATTCTGTTGTGTGACAAATAGATTTCCAGGAAAGGTAGAGCATACAGAAGCAGGAAAATCAATATGGAGGCTATTATAATAGTCCCAAAAGGAAATGACTGTGGCTTAAAAGTGAAAAATAAGGGTGAAGGTTCAGATAAGAAGATGGAATATGCTTTGAAAGTGAAATCAAAACTTTTTAATATTCTGATACATAGGGTGTGAAGGAATAGAAAGACTTCAGAATGACTAAGATTTTGGCTAGATTCACTCAATGTACCATGGTGCAGTGAGATGGGGCAGCTCAGGAAATGGAATAAGTTTATTACAGAATGTGTAATTCAACTGTTCTATTCTGGACATGTTTATAATTTGCATGGCCTGTGTTTAAGTAAACCCCATACTCCTTAGGATAAACCACTAGATCATGCCTGATCTAAGACTCTCTGTCCAACTACATCTTTAGTTATTTCCAACATACCCGAAATCCATTTTCCAAAACAAATCTGCTCCTCCATTTCCCTTTGTTCGAACTACCTACATCTGAAAACGTTCCTAAGGAAGTGCTGCATACCCTATAAGCCCTAAGTGTACGTCAGTCTCTTTCTATTACTTTCCTTGACCCATTCAGGCCCAACTGCCTCTCCCCCAGCAATATTACTTCACTTTATTCATACTTTCTAGCGAAAGGTGTCACACTGATGTTCTCATCAACTCCACCATGAGTTCCTCAAGGGTGAGTCTATCTCCAAGTCATATTAAAATTCCTGGAAACCAGCCCAGTGCATATATTCTCACTAAAGACAAATTTTCATATGCACTCATGCTGAAAAATGGCTCACAGTGAACACTATTTTCATACTCACCCACAAACATATAAATAGTCACTCTCTCTAGATACATCTTCAAGTTTGAAGGTCAAAGGTATGATTGGAAACTCAAAGGTTAAACTTGAAAATTAATAGCAAATACATGGCTTTTATTAAAGAAAATCTGTTTTTAAGTGTATTTTTTAAGTTTGTCGTAAAAATGTTTCATTTTGGATTGGGAAGAAAATATACTGTCTTCAAGGGTCATAGTTTCTACTTTTTTTTGGTAGCAAAGATTGCCTGAAGGAAAACATTATTTCACTACTTAATTTGTACATTTGCAATTAAATCAAAATGGTTTCTTTGCAAGTTGCAGGGAGGGGTTAAGAATCTGACAGTGATTCAGAGATGAAGAAGCAATGATAGCCGTGAGTCTGGCTCAACTATAGGGCCCACTGCAGAGAAGGATGAGAGCCAGCCGAATGAGTATGTGCTCTCTCTTTGCTGCTTTTTACAACTGTGGGGGTCTGCCAAAAATTTGTGAATTGCTGGCCAGCAGGCAAAGCCAATCCAAGCACCTGTGTTACAAAATGCAGCAATTGTGTCATTGTCATTACTGATCCATCTGTGAGACTAGTACTTGCCACATGTCAGTTGACTCACATAAGGTGGGTTGGAAGAGAAATTCCATTAGATAAGGAAGGCAGCAAAATTAATATACCGTTTGTTCTTTGTGAATGAAAAAATATAGCAAGCACTGATGGAAAGTGAGAACTTTATAAATGATTTGAACAGATTAGTAATGGCTATTACATGACAAATGGGAAAGACCCTTAATTCAAAAAGGAAAAAAAAATTACATAATTTTAGGAACAAAGTCTTTTCTCTCTGTAATGACTCATTACACACAAATGGAATACCAGAGTCACTAGTCCAGAATAGCAGTAAAAGAATGATGTCTTACCAAAGACTATAAAACACCAGGTGAGGTTCATTATCTTAGATTCTTAAATAAAAAAATTTCACTTACCAAAACTCAGAAAAGGTAGACTTTGCAGTATCAGAACTTGTCTAAGTTAATGATAGGATGGCATTATCCATGAAAATAGCATAACAAAAATGTCTATAATGTGAAAAATATTTGTGGGAAAATGTTGAAACTTCTTTTGAGTATAAATGAATTTTGTATATTTTACTCTTATCAATATGCTGACAGTATACAAATCAAAAGTAATATACTGATAGAAATTATTGCTTACGCTTACTGAGCTCCTGACGTGTACTAGATGAGGTGTGCAAGCATGTTATATGACTTCTTTTACAGCTGTTAGGGTTCAAGAAGTAAGGCTCAGAGAAGTTACCTATCCTGAGCATTTGACTAAATGATCTGTTTATTAATATTTCTTAAAATGGGTTTTATTTCTTTTATGCTGTTTTTGTGGCATTCACGGTGGTACCTATTAGGTTGTACTTGATAAACTTCTCAGTCCCTAAGCTATTGAGATAGTACAATCCAATAATATTGTATTATGAAATACATGTACAATATTGTACTAGCTGAAAAAATCAATAGAACATAAAATACCCATGGAATAGGTCAATGAGAAATCTGAAGGATAAGAACAAATATTTGTCATGATAAGGTACAGGTGGGAAATGATAAATTTGGATTTTAAGAAGCTGGGTTTCTGGCCAGATCTATTAAATGACAAAGATAATACATGCTTCCCATATATTTGCTTTAGTGTCTCCAACTTTTTAAAGGGCATTTATTAAAGCAAATTCTAGAAGAATGTACACAGACAATTTACGTTTTCAGATTTTGTTCATATGTATTACTCAAACACATAATTATTCATTGTGGAGGTAAAAAACTTGAAAGGAATAATTAAGATGACCCATTATAAACAGTAAGCCTGCTAAACATTGAACTTAGAAACTTCAAAGGTAAGTGAGTTTAAAGAAATGTAAAATACTATCATGGAAATAGTAGGAATAGAGATTCTCCTAGATTCTCAAATGCATAGAAATATTAACTAAGAATGAATTTTTTATATTATGAGGTGTCAATTCACTATTTATTTTTTCAAACATTTTATTAGGAAAACTTTAAAAATACAGAAAAGTTGAAAGAATTTCACGGTAAAAATTCATATATATATACATGATGTCAGTGTTGAAATTAGCATTGGACTATATTTGCTTTATCACATATCTATTCATCCATATTCTATACACACTCCCATGACCATTGATTCATCTAATTTCTTGATGCATTTCAAAGTTATGGAATCAGTATATTCCTACAAAAACTTCAACATGTATATCAGTAATTAGAGTTCAGTATTTGGTTTTAGTGCTTTTTTGTTCTTGTTGTTTTTGAGGTAAAACTGATTTATGATTAAATGCATAAATCCTTAGTGCCTTTTCAATGAAATCTGAAAAGTAGTTCTAGATGTCAATTTTAAAAGGACATGGACTCATGGTAAGCTCATCTTCTTGTAACTACTTTCTCAATAACATGGAAATCAAACATTCAGCATTAATGAGATGTATTTTATGAGTACTTTCCCGATTGATGAGAGTTGTAAGTTGCAAGCAAGAGAAAGCAACTCAGGTAGATCTAGATCTTTTGCGTTTAAGTAGAAAAGAAATTTATTGAAAATCTATTGCTTTTATATATTTCAATTAAGAGCAGAGAAAAAAGTACTAGCAGGCTGGAAGAGCCAGGCTTTGAAACTAAAGGAAACATGAGTCAAAGTAACAAGTAGGATCATCAAACCCTGCCCGTGTTCTGCCATGGGCCAACACAAAATCCTCCTCATGGCAACCATACATACATCACACCATATGCAGCCCCTGGTGAATGCCCCTGTGTAGCTCACGTGGATCCCATGTTCATGCCTGAGATGTTAAGGAGACTCGGGATATGAGAATCCAGCACATTTAACTTCTATAGTATGTGTAGAAGCTTAGTTTCCAACAAGAGCCACAAAGAAAGCAATTCTTTAAATATAGTAAAGAAGCTCATAGGATTGATGGCTCCCAAATTGCAAATGTTACGAACATACATAATTTCATTTTTCTCCTCAACAATTCTATAAAGTCTTAACCAGGGCAGGGAAAGCATCTTTGTTTTAAGGGTGAGATCATTCTTTAGACAAATGATACATTGTTTATTTCTGCCTTATTACTATATTTTCTGGTTTGACTAGTGAGTACTGGTCAGACTAGAACAAAGACCACTTTCTCTGAATGCAGTCATAAGGCCACAGGACTTGCTGTACTCAGACTAGAAGTGGTATCTTACTAACACGCCAAAAAGTTCCTTAGCAAGAAATTAGACATTTACTCTCTATTATGGCACCCCTCTTCAAAAGAAGATTCTAAACTTAAGAGCTAATGGCAGCCATTTTCAGCTACAAGAGAAGGTTGATCAGTAGCACAAGTGAACAAGGAAACAGCCCAAAATGAAAACTGAGAGAGAGCCCTAACAGTGATCATTTGGTGGTTCCAGTTTCTTTCATTAGGCTTGGCCACATGAGGCCCTTATGAACAGTGAATTACCCTGATATTCCATCCCACTGAAACATTCTCCTTTTTGATAAGCAATTCTCATCAGGTTTGTTATTTGTAGTAAGAGTTATAATCATTATGTTAATTACAGGCTGATGATCCTGATCTGAAACTTTTCACCCATGTTGCAGAGATGTACCACAATTAAATGTGGGCCTCAGCATTTTCTAACTGTAATATTCCATGTTATGAATACTGAATTTTTTCTCTCCTTAATGAGTAGTGCCATAGAATAATTAGTTTTTCTTAGAACAAGGAATGCCTCCTTGTACTTAGAAATAGCTGAAATCACACTACTGGGTATTTGCCCTAAAGATACAAATGTACTGATCTGAAGGGGCACATGCACCCAAATGTTTATAGCAACAATGTCCACAGTAGCCAAACCATGGAAAGAATCTAGATGTCCATCATAGATGAATGGATAAAGACGATATGGTACACACACACACACACACACACACACACACACACACAATAGAATACTATACAGCCATCCCAAAACTGAAATCTTGCCATTTGTAATGATATGGGTGGAACTAGAGGGTATTGTGCTAATCAGAAATAAGTCAATCAGAGAAAGACAATTATCATATGATCTCTCTGCTATGAGGAATTTGAGAGGCAGGGCGGGGAGTCATGGGGGATTGGGAGGAAAATAATGAAAGAAGATGGGACCATGGAGGAAGACAAACCCTAAGAGACTTTTAATCTCACAAAACAAACTGAGAGTTACTGAGGGGTGGGGAGGTAGGGATAGGGTGGTGGGGTTATGGCCTTTGGGGAGGGTACATGCTATGGTGAGTGCTCTGAATTGTGTAACACTAATGATTCAGCCCTGAAGCAAATAATACATTATATGTTAATTTAAGAAGAAAGAAAGAAAGAAAGGAAGAAAGAAAGAAAGAAAGAAAGAAAGAAAGAAAGAAAGAAAGAAAGGAATAAATAGCTGAGAGACCAGAAAAGGACCAAAAAGTCTTGAAGCCCCATCTCATCTTCATTTAAATTATTATCCATTTTATCTTCTCCACCTCATTCTATAAAACATTAATAAGGTTGTAAGTCTTAGCTCTTATGTCATTGTAACTCTGTGTAGCTTTTGGACTCTACAAGAGGTTGACTCCAAATATGGTATTTTCTTGCTACAAGTAATGTGCATATGAGAGGCAATAACTCATCTCTGCAAGGTCTAATTCCATAATAATTTATTCCAAGGCCTTGGCAGCTAATGCTTCACTCACTATTAATAGAAAACTGTGCTAGTGGTGTAGGTGGTACTTTCAGTTTAGTGATGCTGTAGTTAATTTCTTTAATTTATAAAGTATTTATAAATCTCGTCTTTGCAAAGCTGCTGAAACTGTGTAGGCAGAAACCAGTTATCTCCTTATCTCACAGCCTCCAAATTGTATCTACTCCTATAGCCGACATAATCATTTATACTCCTCTTACTAAATCTGTTGCATGACCCCATCTGTTACTTTGTATCTTGTGAAACAGCTGATTATTTGCATGGCTCATGCTTAAGAAATATTTGTTATTGCAATTGCTCTACAACAGGTTTTGCTATGGAGAGTCTGCAGGCTCACTGTCCTCCAGACTCTTCGGCTCTTGCTCAGCAGTGCCTGCAATACTTTTAGTTTTTACCTTTTTGAATTCTACTTGTTCATATCTGGCAAAAACCCTCACTGTGAAGCCTACTTTCTCAGATACTAGGAAAACCCTATCAGCTTTACCATGCATGATGTATCTTTTCTCATCCTTTTACTTTGCTGTGTTATAATAAAACTTTATGGTTTCTAATGTTTGATTTTTATGTAATTTTTTGCTCATCACACAAATTTTCTTCTTTTTATGTTTTCCTATCATTTACCATGTACATACCATTCTCAGCTTGTGGACCATATAAAACAAGTGGTGACCCAAATGTAGCCTATGGGGAGTTCTTTGTCAGCCCCTTCTCGACAACACACAATCAAGTTAATCCTACGGAAAATGTTGGATTTGATATCTATAGTTCATTTTTATTTGTTCTATCGATACTGACTCATTATCTAAATTGGGCAAAGTATTGCAAAATTGCAAAAGTCAACAAATAACTCAGGCACGACTCTAATTCTAATAGGGAAAATAATACATATAAATATATAGAATATCCAACATTAAATGTGGTGAGTGGCAAAAGGACATTAGGTAGAATACCAGGCATTGTTTTGAGGTCTTGTTGAGGTAGAATTTAAAAACAATAAAGTACACAGATTTAAGCTAGAGGAGTTTAACAAATGTGTTCTTCTGTAAAACTACCATCCCAATCAAGAAAATAAGTATTTTTATCATCCTGAGAAAATGCCTCTTGCTCTTTACAGTCAGACCCCCACGAAAAGCAAACTTTATTGATAGTTTTCTCTGATTAGTTTAGTATTTCATGTGCTCAAACTGTATGTAAATAAGATCATGCAACATGTCAAACAATAATGATGAATTTTTCTAGCTTTCCCTTTTGTCCGGACAGTTAGTACCTCATATTTTGTGGAGATCTGTTAGCAGGTACATACGAGTTTAATATTTTAAATCCTCTTGTTAAATTGACCCTTTTACCATTATGAAGATTTCTTATTCCTGATAATACCCCATGTCCATAAGTCTCCTTTATCTGATATTAATATAGTCACACCAGCTGTTTTATGTTCTGTGTTCACATAGCATATCTTTTCTGTTATGTTTACTTTCAATTTTCCTGTGTTTAAAATTAATTTCTTGGAAACTGCATATACATGAGTCTTGCTTATTTGTCTAGTTTGACAATCTCTGACTCTTCATTGGAACATTTGGTCCACATATATTTAACATAAATATTGATATATTTGTTTTCTGGCTATTTGTCTTCTATTTTTCATCATGTGTTCTTTGTCCCATTATTCCTACAGACTTCTTTTAATTTTCTTCTAATTTTTTAGGAAATCACTTTGTTACTTTTCATTTTGAAAGTTCAGCTCAGTGTCATTTGCAAAATTCGTCAAGGAAAAGGACCACTAAATGCCATGTCCTGGGAATCCCTGAGATATAGCCATCCTGTGGACATTAAATGGGAGTGTGTGAGGGGGCAGACTTCACAAGCCAGCATTTCTTGCTTTCCTGCAACATAATCCTGAGAAAGAGAAGCCTGAGCAGATTAAAGGTTTGGAATGAACCAGGTTTACCTGTGATGAAAGCACCTAGATAGGGATGGGAGGTCCCGGATACAGAACATGGGGCTCCTCTGGACTGGGGATTCAGGTAGGTGAACCCCCAGGAGAGGCAGCCTGTGGACTGAACCAGCCCCAGCACCAATCTGTGGAAGGTTTCTGGGTCCCAATATTTCCATCTCCTGAAAAGTGACCCATCAAGCTTTTAGTGGAAAAGCTCTCGTTAGCTATCTTCTGGATAAGGGCCTTGAGGTTCCTTCCAGTTTCACAAAGAACTTGCCAAATGTGGAAGGTCATGCGACAGTTGCTCCCATCCCCTTAAGTCAAAGTTTGGGTGAGGGCCTGGGTGGACACCTTTATTAAAAGTTTTTCAGAGAAATAAATTGTAGCTCAGTTTCTTATTAATTTTCCAGGCTCTTACCTGATCCCTGAGAAACTGAGGTGAATAATGCCTTTGGGAAGCTCAACCACGTCTAATACAAAAAAGGACCTTTGAGTGAAATTTGGCATCCCAGGTTAGTGTCTCCAAAGGAGACATCCCATTTAGAGTTGCATTTAATATCCCATTTAGAATTGCTTTTAAAAGTCCTGAATTGCAATGAAAGTACCCCCTCTTAGGAAGTTCAATTTCTGCAATGTAGCTAAGACATGATTGCCTAACGTAGCTGATCTTGAATATTCTGTTTACACAGAGGTTTCTATCTCTATATGCTACAAAGCCATTTTCTGGAAAATGAAAAAAAAGTAATAATCCTATTCTTCAACCCTATCATTTCACAGTTGCTCTTGCACTTTTTCTAAGTCCTACCTGCCCAGCATTCCAATTTTCATCTTCTTCCTCAATTATTGTAAAAAGCCACCTATTTCTTCCTATTCACCTATTTTCTGCTGTGAGGTTGGAAGAATCCAGTTCACCTTAAAAAAGCAAAGCACTGAGCTGGGAGCCCCCAAATCTCCAGTTTCCAACCCCCTGCTGCTATCCTTTAAAATCACTGTTTTTAGTGTTCCATTTTATCTCCTATATGGAATTTTATTATTAATTCTTTTAATTAGTTTCATGGTGCTTATTTTAAGGATTACAATTTGCTTCCTTAACATTTAATCCACCTTGAATTAATATCATACTTCTTTACATATAATCCAAGAATTATTTCCACTCAGTCCTCCTCAGGCTGATTTACTTCCCACAGTGGTTGTTACAGTGATGCTCAGTTAGCAAACTATTCTCTTGAGTTTTGTTCATCTGAACATGTCTTTACTTTACCTTCCTTTTTAAAGGATACTTTCCTTATCTGTAAAATTTTAGGTAAAAGTGTGTTTTTTTTAAAGCACTTTCAATATGTCATTTTATTGCCTTCCGTCCTTCATTATTCCTGCTGATAAATTAATTGTCCTGTTCATTGTGTCTCCATTGTACATGTTGCTCTCTCTTTTCTTTTCTTTTTCTTTTTTCTTTTTTTTTTTAAAGCTGGTTGCTTTTAAGATATTTCTTTATATCTTAGATTAAGTAGTTGGGCTATGTTGTGATCTGGGATGGTTTTCACTGTATTTATCCACCTTGGGGTTTTCATTCTTCTTGGCTGTGTGAGTTGATGTTTTAAACAGTCTTTTGTGGACGGCACTAACCCCCACCACCACTTTCCCTCCTCCTTCTAGGATACCAATTGTATATATTTTAGACTGCCTGTTATTATACCCTAGGTCATTGTGGCTCTGCTTATTTCTTTCAACCTTTTTTCTGTCTGTGTTTCATATTAGATAATTTATGTTTCAGATTAGTTTCTATTTGCTGGTCTTCACATATAATGATTCTTTTCTCTGCAGTGCTCTATCTGCCATCAGTCCCATCCAATAATTTTATTAAAAGTATTACACCCTTCTGGTTCTGAACTTTTATGTATGCTTTAAAGAGATTTCCGATTTCTCTGAAATCCCCTATCTCTTCACCATTCTATTAATCATTTGCTGTAAATTATTTGACATATGTCTATAGTTATTTTGAAGTCCTTGTCTGCCAAATCCAACAAATCCACTATCTGAATATTCTTTTACTTCACGTGTTTTTTCTTTTGATTATGGATCACATTTTCCTGCTTCTTCACATGTCTATTAAGTTTTAATTATACATAAAACACTATAAATGAAAAGTTGTAGAGAATCTTGATTTTGTTATCTTCATTAAGAGTGTTCAATTTTTCTACATGACAGTTAAATTGTTGGTGGATCATCTATACTGTGAAAGAATTATTTTGGTTTTTGTTGGGATGTATCTGTATTTATTCTATTATTCCTATAACTTAGCTCTTTATTTTTAGGAAGACCCTTTCTCCTAAAACATTGGCCCATCTGTGCTTCATTAGAACTCCTGAAGTGTTCACCAAATGTCCATATGAGCTGTCGAGGCTTCTATACAAATTTGACATACCTTTGCCAGTTCTGTAGCAATTTTGTTACTTCTCATGTAACAAGAATTTCCAGGGTCATACTTTTACTTTCTTTGTCCCATATTTTAAAAAAAATATATTGTATTTATTCATTTGACAGAGAAAGAGAGATCACAAGAAGGCAGAGAGGCAGGCAGAGAAAGAGGGGAAAGCAGGCTCAATCCCAGGACATTGTGACCATGACCTGAGCCAAAGGCAGAGGCTTAACCCACTGAGCCACCCAGGTGCCCCACTTTGTCCTATATTTAAAATAAAATCAAAATTCTGGTTCATTTTGATGATTAATCGTATTTTAAAATAAAGACCTAGGTACCAGATATCCTTATGTCTATGATATATCATTATTTCTGGACACTTTCAGTGAAAAGAGATAGGATTTTTTTTTTTTTCCTGTAGCTTCAAGGACATTTCCACTTCTACCAATAATGCACTGCCTTGAGAATGACCCTGGGTATATCTATACATATATATATAACAACAACAGGTTTCATACATTAGACAACAGCCAACAAAGGACTGTCATCCCTGAGAGAAAGGAAACAAATAAACCAACATGATGATTAAAGGAGGTTATTTTCTGAAAGCAGTTTCCGGGCTGTCATCCAGGGAAAGAGAAACCAAAGAAAGCCAAGCAAACTCAGTAAGATGAAGAGCCAGAAGTCAGAGTTAAAGGAGGCGAAGAAGGCTCAACTGTGCTGGGAAGAATACTGTAGAGGAGTCAACAGCTCAGAGAGGCCTCCTGAAATATTTATCTTATTATCCATCTGTGAGTGAAAAGAGTGAAATTCAGTGAGGGCAGAGTAACACCAATATAAACAAATCCTTGAGTTCAAAACAATGTCAGAAGTAGAAATACATGTCAATTTATGGGGCTCTGGGAATAGTTTACATATGGGTATCACTTTAGAAGTTGAGCTATATTAGCTGTAGATTACTTCTTTGAACCCACCCTCGTCATGCATAATCGCTGCCCTCAAAGGATCAAAGTGACGATGAGTAACTGTATGCCACATGAAAGTCCAAATCTCTTGAGTGAAATAAGACAAAATGTATCACACAACAACGTAAAAGGTATAGGGTCCAGGTCCAGTACAAAATTATTGGGTATGCAAAAATATGATCTATTAGCAGTAGAAAAATGAATCAAATGAAAGGGATACAGAAATAACGGAATTACCAGACCAGTATCTTAAAATAGCTGCAATATATATGCCCCAAATACCTAAGACTCTAAACAATAATACAAATATAATAAGGAATGGATTAGAAAATAGCAATGGGACAAAAACTTGTAAAAAAAAAATTAAGACCACAGAACTTTTAGAGGTATAAAGCAATATTTCAAACAAACCATAGAGTGGATGGTATTAACAGCAGGTTAGATACCGCAAAAGAATAGATCAGTGTGCTTGAAGACATGGTAACAAAATGAAGCACAAAGAGCATGTGGTTTGAAAGGGGAAGAAAAAATGTTTGAAGGCATAATGGCCAAGGAATATCCTACTTTGATGAAAACTATGAACCCACAGATAAAAGTTCAATAAGTCCAACCAGAATATAGAAAAGCATACCAATGCACATCACAGTCAGATCTTGGCAATCCCTGAAAAAGAAAAAAACAAATCATCTTGAACCTTCCATATTCAGTATTAATAAAGATTTAGCAAAAACTCTTATCTGTAGATTGATATGTTGACTCTTTACTAGGTCAGTTTGCTTGCCAGAAAATAACAAGAGGGCCCAAGGTGTAAAACAAGAATTACCAGATCAAAGATAAGAAGTGAAGTGAAGTGAAGTAAAAATAAAGAGATGATAACAGACAACAGATAAAGGAGTTATTGACCAATAATTGTACTGCCTAAGGCAGTATCTGTTTTGCTCACACTATTATCTATATTAATGAGCTTTTTAATACCTTCATCTTTTACTTGTGAATACCTAGACCTTAGAGAACTCTGTGTACATCGATAATTTAATGACATACTATTTTTAGCATCTTCTGGAGATGCAGCAAAATTAATAATGCCACATATACGATATAAGGAGTCTTGTCACTTTGAATTTGCTGCTCGAGCAACTTTGCTTTTAAAAAGTATATAAATTGCACAGTGGTATTTAATGAGTTGAGCAATGATATCAACCCTCAAAAAACATTTATTTGGAAAAAGGGATTTTCTAAATACATTTTAAATCTTCCTTAGAACAACCATGTTTTTAAAAATTTGAATACATAGCTCTTTAACTACCTAACCACCTACACATCCATCAATCCATTATTTTCCTTTTTGAGGAAGCTACATCACTTATGAAACCTAATTACTGTGGAATTATGGAAACTATTCAGAATTAACTGAGAAAATATAAACATTAATATTTCATTTAGGAGCAATCTAATAATAATTGTGTCACATTTACATTATGTTTTATAGTTTATAAAGTGCATTTATACCTGTTATCTCATTAGAATTCCACAGCCCTTTGAGAGGAGATAAGAGCCAGTATGACACCCCTTCGAAATAAGAGAAGCATAGCATGCAAAGGAAACAACAGAACAGATTTGCTCGCTGTCACATGGCTAGCATTGGGCTTGAAGTCAGCTGCTTTGGTTGCTGTTCCCATGCTTTCTCTATTGCACCACAAAACCTCTTTAGAAACTGATTCAAATTGCATACCGCCATTATATTATGTTTCCACTAATCATAAATACAGTGTCATTATTATAATTCTTTAAATTAAGCATACAGTTAAATTTATTTAATTAAATGTATCATTTTTCTATGTTGGTAAATTTCTTAACGTTGAAGTGTAGTTTTAGTAACTAAAACCACAATAGTAATGAACATTGTGTTAGAGTTCTATCACTGCACAACAAATTAGAAATATAGCGGCTTATGACTACATTCATTTGTTACTTGACAGTGTTCGTAGGCCAAAAGTCAAGCATAGCATAGGTGGGTTCTCTGCTCAGTATATCACGAGGCTGAAATTAGAGTGTCAGCAGGTCTGCAATTCAATCTAGGGCTTCGGGTCCTTTTCCAAGATGACTAGCTATTGGCAGACTTCATTTCCTTATGCTTTCCACATGGTCCCCTCCATATTCAAGCCAGCAACAGCAGATGGAAGCCTTCTATGCTTCAAATTTCCCTGATTTATCCTTTATCTGCATCCCTCTGACTTCCTTTTCTGCTTTGAAGGTCTCATGTGATTGTACTGTGCCTACCTAGATAATCCAAGACCATCTTTTTATCTTAAAGTCAACTGATTAGTAACCTTCATTACATCTGCAAAGTCTCTTTTGCCATGTACTGTAACTTAGTGTTAGTATGACACTAGGGGTGAAGGTAATGGGCACTAAATTCTATTATTATAGATAGTGATATTTTTTGGTAAGAAAGATATCTAATAAATTTTTGTCTGGGAAAAACTTTTATCTACTTAAAATTAAACTTTAAGTATTAAAAAGCAAACAAATTAAAATTCATTCAAAAACTATTCATTTGGTGCATAGTAACAGACAGTCAAGAAATGTATACTTAGCATATGCTATAGATCAGAACTACTAGAATCAAGACAAAACTGTATTTTAATATCTTTTTGTCCCTGGTATATTGCATAGTATCTGACAAAAAATATGCTGGGTATACATTTCAAAAATAATCATAGGATAAAAATGTTATCACCTCTGACTACAGACAATTAACAGTATATAAAGAATAATTGGCATGCAATTCTAGTAAAAGAGAAAAACCAGGGGACGCCTGGGTGACTAGGTTGGTTAAGCAACTGCCTTCAGTTCAGGTCAAGATCCTGGAGTCCCGAGATCGAGTCCCATATAAGGCTCCCTTCTGGGCAGGGAGTCTGCTTCTCCCTCTGACTCTCCCACTTCTCATGCTCATTCTCTCTCACACACTTTCTCTCTCAAATAAATAAGTAAAATCTTAAAAAAAAAAAAAAAAAGAAAAACCAGTATCTCAGTAGGTAGAGACCTTGTTGTATAAGGGATAAAAGGGCAGAGGATAAGCCTGGAAAATAAGATCAGATCTTTAAAAGAAGGGTTTGAAAAACTTACTTTAAAAAGTGACCATGAAAAAATAGTCTAAAGGCTTTTTTAATAGTCTTTTTGCTCTTTTGTATAAGTTGAGAACAATGTATTGTCTCTGCTAAGCCACACTGGGATAGAGGACCAGAGGAATAGGAAGCTAATCATTAAATGCGTGTCCTGTTACATACCTTATAGATATTGATAAATAAATGAAGTAATGTACTTTAGGTAAGGAGTTTCTAGTTGTCTGTACATTATCTAACTTAGATCATCACCTGTTGGATCTACATATAACACAAATCTCATGATTCATTATCAAATTCATGAGCAAGTACATGTTTTCTCTGTGTCCCATGATTGGACACCAAAAGTGTTCTCTAAGATTGCAAATTGAGGAAATCATCATAATCAAACATATTTCATAATTAGACACAGCTGTCCACTTCTTCCTGTTGCTCAAAATCTCCAATGCCATCTTTCTGTACTTAATGTCAATTACCTCCTCAATAAGCCCAGACGACTTGACCTTTTCCAACCTCTGTGTACTTTTCCTTTTTACTTTTCTTTCATATCGATTATCTACCTTTACTGTCTTTGCTACATGAACACTGTTCTTATTTAAAGTACACGATAGTACATTCTTCTGTTCACCTCGGATCCTTTTAACATTCTATTCTTCCATACATTCAGCCTAATTAGTTCATAATAATTATGCCAATTGTAAATCAATGGTTTCCTTTTTTTGTTTTTCTTTTCAGTTAGGGTTAGGTATATGTGTTTTTTTTTTTTAAGATTTTATTTGTTTATTTGTCAGAGATGACAAGCAGGCAGAGAAGCAGGCGGGTGGGGGAAAAGCAGGGTCCCCACTGAGCGGAGAGCTAGATGTGGGGCTCAATCCCAGGACCCTGGTATCATGACCTGAGCTGAAGGCAGAGGTTTTAAACCACTGAGCCACCCAAGCGCCCCATATGTGGGTTTTTTTAAATAAATATATTCAAAATATATTTCTTTCATTTTCTACATTGTGAATCATTTAAAATAGCATCAGACGTTACTATTTTAAAAGTTTGATAAAATTCCCATTCTTTAGGCTGGGGATTTGGGAGAGAAGAAAGACAATAGTCTTATAATTCATTAAACAATGACTTCTTTTCTGTTTTCTATGTTCCTACCTTCTGTAAATTGGATATTGGACATTCTGGGTCAATGCTTTAATTTTTCTAACTTTCTACTTTACATCTCTTTTTTGTCACTGCTCTACTTTCCAGAAACTTTGCTCAAATTATTTTCCCTATGTTACCTTGAATTTTATATTTCTCCATAATACTTTAACTCCTAAGATCTCTTTCTTATTCTCTACAGGTTCTTTTTTTATTGTGATTTATTGTAATATTATGATCTTTGTTTTCATATGCAATATTTATGTTCCTTTTGAGAATATAAGCTATAGTTTTCAAAAAAAAATCACCCTCTCATTTTCTCTCTCTCTCATCTTTATCTTTCATATTGGAGCATTTTGAAGTTTTGAAGTGAGTAAAAGTCAGTGCAAAATTTAATTTTCTAGGTCTAATTATCGTGTCTACTAAAACCAAAACCAAATGTAAGTAATTCTAATCCTCAAAAGCAGCTAATATCTATTAATTTTACAGTTATGTTTTTATCAGGGCAATTTCTACAGTGGCTTCTAATCCTGGAGAGAAATGACATTTACAGTGTAATTTCCTAAATTGTATGTCTGATCCTTAAATTTTATGTAAAGAAAATGTACTCCACAGGTGATCAGTTTTATTATCTTCATTAGTAAAGTAACCAACAAAAAGATCTTAAATCGAAGCTCCCGAGGAGCCTCACATGACCTCTACTGAGGTATAATGAATAAATGGCCCCCAATCTTCACCCTTGTACAGAAGATGTGCTGGATGGCTGGTTTGTGCAAACACACCCTGAACATCCTAGTTAATCACTATATTGAGAATATACAGATCCTGTCTTCCCTCTATATTTCCATCAAGCAGGATATATAGAGAAACATGTTGTTCTGTGTTCAAGGTCAGGGACTTTGGGGGTCGCCAACCCAGAGCATCTCCTTTGTAATGAATAATGTCCAGATGGCAGGCCTTGATCTCCTTGGAACACCTGTCGTGCAAGGAGGGAAAAGGCGACAGAGAGTTACTAGACTAGATGCTACACTATAAAGGTTTGCTGCAGATAGACCAGAGCAGCAGATGCTTTGTCTGGTCTGCCGCTCCTGGACTGACTGTATGGAAGTTCTTCCAATAAACCTAAGTCTTGATTGCTAACTTCAGGTCATTTCTTCTGTCTCACTGGGCCAGCAGCCACCCTTGGCTTAGAGTTTGCAGAAGTGCGCTAGCACCTTGCCATGACCACATAATGAACACGGTATCCTTTTCTCCCCTGCTGATTTCAAGCTTAGACATGTGATTAGCCTGGCTAATAGGATCCAGATGAAAGTAGCAGAGAGCCAGTTCCGAGTTTAGACATTAAGAAAATGTGTGTTTTCTTGAGAAGAGAGTCCCCAAGTATATTCTCAAGGTAGTCAAGGAGAGGAGTTTCTTTTGACCTTTTTGTTCAGACTTCCAGCTGATTGGATAAAAACCACTCATATTAGAGAAGACTGTCTACTTTACCCAGTCAATTCAAACATTAATCTTATCTGAAAACATCCTTACAGACACCCAGAATAATATTGACCAATACTTGGGTACCCTGTGGCCCAGTTGAGCTTAGCTTAACCAGGTCCACAGTTTAGAGCAAAGCATAATCTATATCTACTAACTCTGAGAATCCACAAAGGCATGAGAATAAGTAATTTTTATGTTAAGCCATTGAGTTTGGGATAGTTGGATGGATAGCCATAATTAATTTATACCTCTAGCATTTCCTTGTTAGATAAGTGGATGGTCAAATATATTTATGAGAAGAACAAGCACAAAGTCATTCTAATATATTAATTTTAAGATTACACTGATATCATTACCACATTTTATGAATTGGAAACAAATGCATGGTTTTAGGTAGGAAACTATTATAAACATAAATGTCAGTGTCTGTCTCAAAAATGACTGAAAGCTGTGTTTAAAAATGAATAACCAAAATAAATTATTGAAGCAATACAGAAGCAATTTTACTTTTTATTTTGAGTGGGGCATGTCTTTGTGACCATTTATTCTCTGTACTTGGTTTTCTGACATGGGTGCCCCTATAATTTATGTTAAACTAACCAATTTTCTGTTCCTGTACTTGTCATCACGTAATGCCTTTCCGATAAGTGTGTTATGACAGCCACTTTCTAGTCTTCAGGAATCTGATCTGTCACTAGTTCACTTCTAAAAACATCATTTGCAACTTCCCTAATTTCTGCTGCATTTATTAGGGAGTCTATGGATGTATATGTCATGTATTTCCAACATAGAGCATTTTATTTTCCTAAAAAACGTTTGATGATACCTGAATGCTACTAGAAGATAATTTGTAAAATGAAATAAATTTTCTCTTATTTAAATTTTTCCCAGCCTCCATTACGGATAGCTCAATTTCTTCTTGAGATAAAGACAAATCTAGTAACAATAAAATCATATGTAAAACCAGAGAGACACATGGATTTGAATGCTGTGCCCACGACTTAGTAGCCACAGAATACCAAATATATGCCTTTTGTCTCCAGCCATGGTTTCCTCAGCTTACTGCCTAGCTTACAAGTATCTTATAATGATTATATAAGTATACATGAAGCAGGTAATTTAGAAGTCGTAAGTAGTTCAGCTGTGGTATTTCTTTTATTTACAGAAGATCATGTTTCTGTGAGGAGAGGCTACTTAATTCCAGTCTGTGACTTGCTTTTAAAAGAAATTTTTGATACTGAAAATGTCAAGTGACAACAAATTTGTAATAATAATTGTAATTAAAATAATAAGAGGAAACTAGCAGAGTCATGAGACCATAATGGATATATATGGAAAAATACAAAAGAAGTGCTTCTAACAGGTAAACAATAATTTTGTTATTTGTAGTCATTAGAATTCCAGTCCAACTGAGAAACTGCTACTAATTTGTTGACAAGTACAGTATTACTATTCTCTTATCCCTCAGAGAAAGATTTACAAAAGAAATATGTATTAAAATTGGTTGTATTATTTTCTTCTGCTAAGTGCCAGGAATCATAGTTTTCTGAATTCAAGATATATCAGAGAGTAAATACAGAGATAAAAAAGAGATCCATGTATTATAAATAATAAAAACAGCATCTGTGGGGAATTCACCACATTTTTTATATTTGCTAACCATTTTACTTATTAATTAATTTAAAACACAAGCTAGCCTGTGAAAGGGCTGTTGTTATTAACCCCATCTGATCAATAGGAAATACAATTGCCAAGGATTCAAGTGACTTAACTAATGTCGCACAACTGGAAAAAGACAGAGACAATATCAGTAAATAGGTACAGGTCACTTCCATATACAGCCAACAATCAAACCTTAAGATTACCTTAATGGCCATTCTGACTGGTGTGAGGTGATATCTCATTGTGGTTTTGATTTGTATTTCCCTGATGCCGAGTGATATGGAGCACTTTTTCGTGTGTCTGTTGGCCATCTGGATAGATGCTGGCGAGGATGCGGAGAAAGGGGAACCCTCCTACACTGTTGGTGGGAATGCAAGCTGGTGCAGCCACTCTGGAAAACAGCATGGAGGTTCCTCAAAATGTTGAAAATAGAACTGCCCTATGACCCAGCAATTGCACTATTGGGTATTTACCCTAAAGATACAAACGTAGTGATCCAAAGGGGCACGTGCACCCGAATGTTTATAGCAGCAATGTCCACAATAGCCAAACTATGGAAAGAACCTAGATGTCCTTCAACAGATGAATGGATCAAGAAGATCTGGTATATATACACAATGGAATACTATGCAGCCATCAAAAGAAATGAAATCTTGCCATTTGCGATAACATGGATGGAACTAGAGCGTATCATGCTTAGCGAAATAAGTCAAGCAGAGAAAGACAACTATCATATGATCTCCCTGATATGAGGAAGTGGTGATGCAACATGGGGGCTTATGTGGGTAGGAGAAGAATAAATGAAACAAGATGGGATTGGGAGGGAGACAAACCATAAGTGACTCTTAATCTCACAAAACAAACTGAGGGTTGCTGGGGGGGAGGGGGTTTGGGAGAAGGGGGTAGGATTGTGGACATTGGGGAGGGTATGTGCTTTGGTGAGTGCTGTGAAGTGTGTAAACCTGGTGATTCACAGACCTGTACCCCTGGGGATAAAAATATATGTTTATAAAAAATAAAAAATTATTAAAAAAAATAATAAAAATAAACTATAAAAAAAAAAAGATTACCTTAATGGCAATGTGGAAGTTCAAATCTAGCATTTTACATTTGGACCAAAATTTCCAAATTTGTTTAGCTGTTTCAACAATTCATAATCTGCTTACACTTCCAAATCCATACTGTTGAACCAAAAGATAGAAAAAGTCCTATGCCTCCATGTTTATCGCTGCGTAAATCCACATTTGAGTGAAATCTTTCCACCATGTTTTAGTGTAAAGTCCATTTGGAAGTGGAAAAATACGCACTTCACATCCCCTATTCCAAGCCACTACGAATCTCCTGTTGCCTCAGACTTGAGTACTTCCACCATCTCATCCCAGGAATCATAAAATCTTCTTAATTCAGAGGAAATCAATTTTCATCTTTAAATGAATAGTAACTCCTTATCCTTCCCCCGAAAACCTGATTTTCTTTAGTGGTACTCCACTCAGAATAGTATTAGCATATATTCACTTTCTCAAGACAGAAAACTAGAAATCATTATTTATACTTCGACTTTCTCTCATTCTCTATACCAATTGGCAATTCCAGTGATCTTCTCTCCTACGGATCTCCAGAACCCATCCTTTTTGCTTAATCTCCACATTGTCCTCCTCAAAACAAGGTACTATCATCTCCTATCAGGGTTACTGCAATGCAATTCCATTAACTTGTCACTCTGCCTCCACTCTTGCCCATTTCTACTAAGGCAATTGGTTCACAAAGCAAGTCTATTCAAGTTAAAATGCTTACTCAAAAAGCTTCAATTTTTTAATAAAAAGATTGAATAAACCCTCATAGTGTTATATTATTTTTAGTTCTATGTTCTATCACACTGGTCTTAACGGAACTTCAACCTTCACTCCGAGCCTTTTACATGTTTCTTTCTCTGTCAGAGATGCACTTTCCCCTCCTCTATGTGTTTATTTGTTATTATTCCTTCATATCACAATTTAATTTCTTCAGGGAATCCTTCTCTGGTCTCCAATAATAGGTCTTTACCCTCTCATGGTACTGTGTGCTTTATCTTCATAGATCTTACTCTTTTGTAATTGCAATGTTACATGTTTATGATTTTATTAACATCTGCCTCATCTAATAAAGAGCTGTAATTTCCACAAGAACAGAAAGAGTGTCATATATTTGAGCCTTGAGAATAGAAAATCCTTAATAAATATTTGCATATTAATTATTGATGGATATCTGTGGTAGAAAAGTCCTTTATTCTATCCAAAATTTAATTTCTTCTTTCTTCATCTATCCTCCAGAATCTACAGTATATTATAACCTCAGTAACTTGCTCCTTTGGTTGAAGCTTTTTTTTTATACTTTCTCTCTACAAGTCACTTTCATTTAACAGTTAATATGCCTTACACTTTACCATTTGAAATATATATATATATATATATATATATATATATAAAATAAGAGATTAAAAGACATGTAGGTATCTCTCTACCTCCTTTGCTGAGGAGCTTGTCACTAGGGAATATATATATATATATATATATATATATATATATATTGATATACATAAGTTTTTATGTATATCATAGTATATTGATACTATATCATATATATAGTATTATGTTTTATCATATATCAGTGTCTGTAGCAAAGAGTAAAGTGTTATCCATTAGATACTGCTGTTTTGTTGACTAGATGAATAAATTAATACATGAAGTAAAGTTTGACAATAAGGAAAGTCATAAAAGTAGGAATATAGTGAATTTGGTTTATTGGGAGGGGTCTGTTTCTTCTGAAACTGAAGATTTATCCAAACATGTAAGTAAATAAAAAGGTGGACAGGGGGGTATCCATGAATATATTTGACCTCAAAATTATGACCTCAGTATTACTTTCAAATTATAAGGTAATTATTTAATCATGTTTTTGGGCAGGGAGGCAGTAGAACCTGGTTTTTATCAGAATGAATTCTAGTGGAAAGTATCTAAATAGAGAGATAATTTGGGTCTTTAGAATCTGGATTAATATTACAGTGAAGAAAGTGAAATGGAAACGTTTTACAGGTTTTTAAAAGGAAGACATAGAAAGGTGTTATCATCATATATATGTGTGTGTACGTTTTTGAAGGAAAATATAATATTTAGCAGTAATAAGTTTGAAGTATCAATATAATCATCTCTATTCTGCTTCTTGACCCTGTAATATTCCCGAGTATTCAAGTTGAAATTTTAGAGTTTTCCTTCAGATAGGACTTGGAGCAATCATTCTAAAGTGCCAATAGTTTTCACTTGGTTCATGTGACAAAGTAAAACTTCTCACTATACAACACAACCTCTTTCATGACTTGAATTCTGCCTACTTTCTCAATTTTATATTTCTTCTCTTCCTAATATGCATTACCTTTGTTTTGGCAGAGGTTCCTTATGTATGTGAATCTCTGCATTATACTTGCTGTTTTTCCAATATACATTCATTTCCTATTCTTTTTTTTTTTTTAAAGATTTTATTTATTTGACAGACAGATCACAAGTAGGCAGAGAGGCAGGCAGAGAGAGAGAGAGGAGGAAGCAGGCTCCCTGCTGAGCAGAAAGCCCGATGCAGGGCTCGATCCCAGGACCCTGAGACCATGACCTGAGCTGAAGGCAGAGGCTTTAACCCACTGAGCCACCCAGGCGCCCTCATTTCCTATTCTTTACCAAATTCCAATTCCTCTTTTAATACTCAATGCAGTTTTTGCCTCTGATTCAAGAATGGATCCTGGACTACTTTTTCTAAAACTTCCATAATTCACATGAACACACTGATAGAACTTTAAGACCATGAAAAAGAAGCATATTTGTTGTGTGTATCAAATAGCTGTTTTTCACATTTTCTTCTTCCTTCTCCTAGAGGAAGATATTTCACATTTTTTATTTCCTTCTCCTAAAGGAGGGTATCTGAGACTATATTCCATTTAGGGTGGAAATTGATGATGGTCAATATGGAATTAGTGGTCACTGTTCTGCTGCAACAGACCCCACAGCACCAAATGCTTATTATATCTCGTGGTACACAGAAGAGTAATCTCGCAATGGAGTTCACATCCCAATCCCTAACACTTGTGAATATGCTACCTCACGTGGTGAAAAGGGCCTTGCGGATGTGCTTAAGTGAAGAGATGGAGAGATTATATTGGATTATCTGGGTGGCACAATGTAATTTCAAGGGAAATCATAAGTGAAAGAGGAAGCCAAGAGACTGACAGTCAGAGAAAGGGATATATGGGGAAAGCTGAATGAGACCAATGCACTGTGAGAGAGGCTCCATGGCCATTGCTGGTTTTAAAGATTGAAGGGGAAACAAACCAAGAAATGTGGGCGGTCTCTGGAAGCTGGAAGAGACGAGGAAATGGATTCTGTGTAGAGACAGAACTTTAAATTTTCACCATCTCTTTTACCATTTTTCATCAATACTAAATTGATAGCAATGTATTCAGAGACTCACCTTCATCCTTTCCTAAATATTTAAAGAAGGTTGTACATAAATGCCTTTCATTTTGTTCTGCTTTATCTGTGTATGTAATATTTCATTAATTATACAACTATAATAAAAATTATCTGACATACCAAATTTTTTAAAGATTTTATTTATTTATTTGACAGAGATCACAAGTAGGCAGAGAGGCAGGCAGAGAGTGAGAGAGAGGGAAGCAGGCTCCCTGCTGAGCAGAGAGCCCAATGCGGGACTCAATCCCAGGACTCTGAGATCATGACCTGAGCCGAAGGCAGCGGCTTAACCCACTGAGCCACCCAGGTGCCCCTCTGACATACCAATTTTAAGAATAAATGGAGCATGTGGTAAGCAAACAACCCAACGGATGGGAGGAGAGGACACAGACAGGCTCCACCACTCGGGGCTGTGACATGATGCTCAGAGAGAGACAGTTAATCCAGCTAGTTAAATGAAGGTTGGCTAATAAAGCCACTACGGTATATGCTTTTCTTAATTCTACTCCCTTTTCCATCTGGGAATTTCTTATTCCAATTTTAAATTTAATTTACATATTACCTCATCCAGGAGGGTCTCTGACATTATGAAACAGAGTTAAGAACTTCTCTGTTCTCTCGCATTACTTATAGTACTTAAACTTCTGAATAGTCAATACATTATTTTGCTCCTCTGTTATCAAAGTTTCTGTGATCTCCAAAGTTCAGATATTGTATTCTGTTCATTGGGGTATCCCACTGACCAGCATAAGACTGCTGCTATGTGAAGGGATAATTCATTATTTTGTTGTAGTTACTGAATTGGGTCATATTTCAAGAAATAAAAGTGTTAAAATGAAGTAAACATAAAGGAAAGGCAATTGGGTATTTCAGTGAATGATGAACATTTGAGTGAAAGTTGTATGCTAAGAAAAGATTTGAAGGAAAACAAAAGTTTGAAGAAAAGAAAGACTAAACGCTAAGCCTTCATTTATGCCCACATTGGTGGGTGGTATATAGGATCAGTAGTTAGGAAGGTCATCATAAAACTGTCCAGAGACATGGGAGATAGAAGTAAAACAGAATGAGGCATTGTGGGACTGAGAAGCTGAATTATTCCCGCAATTAGCAAGCATCTTGTGGCAGTTGACTCTTGACAGGTCTTGATAAGGTTGTGAGATATGTAGAAGTAAAGAAACCTTGATTACAATGTATATAATTTTTTTAATAATTAAATTTATTTATTTTCAGCATAGCAGTATAATTTTTAATTAATTAAAATTTTCAGAAAAGAAATAGTGAGGGCCCCTGGGTGGCTCAGTTGGTTGGGCGACTGCCTTTGGCTCTGGTCACGATCCCAGGATCCTGGGATCAAGTCCCACGTCTGGCTCCCTGCCCGCTAGGGAGCCTGCTTCTCCCTCTCTCTTTGCTCATCCCCCTGCTTGTACTCTCCCTCTCTGTGTCAAATAAATAAATAACATCTTTTAAAAAAATAAAAAAGAAATAGTGATACTGCTTGAGTCTTTAATTAAAAGGACTGGTAAAATATGCAAGAAAAAGTTCAAATATATCAGTCAATCAAATATGTAAATCAAAAAATGCTCAAATCAACCCCCCAAAATAAATATAAACTGTAGATAATATCAGATATAATACTCAAAATGCTTTAGAAGCAGTACAGCAGGGATGGACACTGACCAAATAGAAAAAACCCAGGCCAGTTTATCCAGCTGGAGCATATCTACTCTTTAGTAGACCTGGATACAACACATTCTTCCCAATAGACACCAATTTATTTCTCCAAAAATGTTTGGAATAATTTCAGAGTCTATTCTTTGAAGAATTAAATTCTTAGCACTCATGTCTTCTTTATTTAGTCCATTATTCTATTCTTCCCTTAAGCCAGGTGTTTAGTCACCTACTTAGATTTTGTATTTTCAGCAGTTTTTTAATAATGCTGAGTTTTCAGAGTTTTTCACTGTAATTTAAATTACAATTTTCACCAGTATTTCTTTTCAGCATTATAATGTGCTTAGTGATATTAAGAAATATAATTGCTCTTTGGCTGAAAATGCATGGTCCAATAAATATGAAGACAGTTTTATTCTGTGCTGTCAAAAACAACTTTTGAACTATAACTGCAAGTATACTGAATGTTTTTTCCAAAAATTTTTATATAAAGAAGTGATGGGTATGTGTGTGTATTCTTTTTATCAACAATATAATCTATTGATATCGTTCCAATATGATATGCATTATCTTATTTTTCTATATGTAAACATGAATTGAATAGATTTTTCCAATCTCTTCTGTTTTTCAATTCCCTCAAAAGAACAGACAAAATCTTCTGAGATGACTTATGCTAAATATAAGCTCTTATTAAAATATGTGCTTTTGAGTAAAATAATAAGTAATCAAATAAAAAGATGAAAACATGAACTCTACTAAATAAAAATTTTAAAATTCACGCTACTAACCAACTTCACAAAACGTTCTATATAGATTTATTAATCCTTCCTTCATTCAATCCTTCAAACCATGTTTATTGAGCACTTGTGAGCAAGGTATTATTGTAGACATTAGTGACAGACAAAAGATAAAGCTCCTACTGTCATGTCATCCATATTCTAGTAAAAGGGCACAGTACAAATAAACCAATGTACATTCAGATTATAAAAAGTTGAGTATTATGGAGAGTATTATGTATTATGGAGATAAAGAACACCGGACAAAGAGGGGATAAGAAGTCTCTACGATGGCACCCCATGACCCCTGTTATTCATACCCTTGTGTATCGCCTCCCTGTCTGTCTACCTTAATACATTCCATAAGTCATTACAATAATTGAATATAATACAGCACATTATTACCAACAGAATACAGCAGAAATGATGGTATGTCACTTCCAAGTTTAAGTTATAAAAGTCTCCAGCTCCCACTTTAGTATGCCCTCTCTCTAGAGGGCTCTGGAAAAGGTCAGTTGCTATTATGCATATACAATGTAGAGGCGTGTAGAGGTCCATGAGGCAAGAAACTAAAATCTTTGGCCAACAGCTAGTGAAATTAAGCTCGTCAACAATCATGAGCGACCTCGAAAGTAGATCTCCTCCAAATCAAACCTTTAGAGGCGACTGCAATCCCAGTGTAGTTTGTAACTTCACAAGCAACCTTGAGCCCAAACCAACCAGCTAAGCGGCTCCCATATCCTTGACCCATAAAAACTGAGAGATAATAAATGTTGTTTAAGCTACTAAATTTGGGGTTAATTTGTTTTGCAGTAATAGGCTAATTAATTAATTAGTAACCGATAATTATGCATTTGTCTATTCAAATATAGCTTGATTAATTTTTCTGATTATAAAAATATGTATATTTTTCATATAAACTTTAAACATTATAGGTTATGTTAATAAACTGCATCCACAAGATACAGAGTTTGATAACAATTGCACCAGATTTTTTTGTTTGTTCATCTTTTAACGCATGTCATGTTAATTTATTTGATCCCCAAATAAAAGTGGATCATATTATATGTTCGATTATTTAATTTCCTGTTTTACAATTCATATACATCATTTTTTCCAAATACTCTACTATACTCAACTCTATGGATAAACCATGATAAGATTTAATGCTTCTCTTCTGATGAAAATTTGGATGAATGTTAGTTATTTTATATTACAAGACAATATTTTGTGAAATTTGCAAGTATTTCTTTAACAAAATATAAATCACATTATCTAGAAAATAGTAGATTTATATGTTGTACTTTGAAAAAAACAAATGAATTTATTTGACCAGTTTGCTTGGAGATTTAAGTTTTCTAAAAAAATGTTTTTAAAGATTGAATTAATCTATTTAATTGAAATGACTCCGTTATGAAAGACAATAAAATGTATAAATATTTTATTCCAAATTCTGCATTTTCCTTAGCAAAATAGTAATCAATTAATTGAAATTGCAATTAGAATATTTAATAAATTTATAATTCATTTTTTATCTGTCTACAATATCACTCTCCCATCCAGTTAAAAAATAAAATTCATATCTAATGGATATAATCATAGGTATGGTAAGTTACCTTAAAAAAACAGAATGGCAAGATTTCATTTCTTTTGATGGCTGAATACTATGCAGCCATCAAAAGAAATGAAATCTTGCCATTTGCGACAACATGGATGGAACTAGAGCGTATCATGCTTAGCGAAATAAGTCAAGCAGAGAAAGACAACTATCATATGATCTCCCTGATATGAGGAAGTGGTGATGCAACATGGAGGCTTAAGTGGGTAGAAGAAGAATAAATGAAACAAGATGGGATTGGGAGGGAGACAAACCATAAGTGACTCTTAATCTCACAAAACAAACTGAGGGTTGCCGAGGGGAGGGGTTTTGGGAGAAGGGGTTGGGATTATGGACATTGGGGAGGGCATGTGATTTGGTGAGTGCTGTGAAGTGTGTAAACCTGGTGATTCACAGACCTGTACCCCTGGGGATAAAAATATATGTTTATAAAAAATAAAAAAAGTATAAAAAAACAAAACAAACAAACAAAAAAAAAACAGAATGACTGTACAGTTAGCTGACTTCATTATAAACTCTTTTAAAATGTAAATGTATTAAATGTATTATGCCAGTTGAATATAGGATACTCAGATATTAACCCATAGAAAAAGTAAAATTTGGGAGTAAAGTGTAAACAATGTCTACTCCAGAGCTTTTTAGAAAAGGAAGAATTAGCCCCCCTCTTTAAGCTGTTTGAATTATTGATAAGTTACATTAAATAGAGATTATTAAAACAGCCTATTTTATCCCATGCTATTAAATAATTAATTGGTCTAACCAGGAAAAAGTCATTTGCAACTCACCAAATATCTGTATGCATTTCCACATTTCTCAGCCCTTTTCCTAGTAGGCAATTTAATTAATTTTGGTTAATTGTTTGAAAGCCAGAATGGTGTATATCACTTTAAAGTGAATATTTGAGAGTCAATATTTATACTTCCACATATCCAAGAGATATTAACCCTCTTTAAATTAAACTCTGAGATTTTAGGGTTTAGCATGTGACCATAGTACAAACCAGCCTATCTGCTTAGTGCACTAATTCACTTTATAATAATTTTCTATTCACTGAACAACAGTATAGTTTTGCTCTGCACATACCCTAGTTATAAAGAAAGAATGTGTAATGAGGTCAACATGAATTCTTATAAATGTGACAGGTACATGTTCCATTGTCAAATAGGTTGGTAGTAGGAGCTTATGTATTAGTCTTCTTATTTTGGCTAATTTTAGTCTGTTAAAAAGGTAACTATTTCTTCTATATAAAAAATAAAGTTTTAGAGCCTAAAAAACTGAGTTCCTGGAACTGAAATATAATACTTTCTCCATGAATGGTACCCTACATGCAAACACTATCTACTATTCTGGTAAAATCTTTTGATATACTTTCCTTCTGCCGCTCCTGCTTGTATTCTTCATTTAACAACTTTTTACAATATACATTTAGAAAAACATATATAAAAATCATAGAACAGTGTGCACAGAGATAAAATAAATAACATTTTTTATATAGACATAAAAAGAAATACCACTTTCTTTTATCCCAGTAGCACTAAATATAATTCAACATGCTTAGGAGTTTAGACTCTTGCCCTCAAAATGCTATAAAAGCACCAAGCTCAGAAATGATTCAAGGGTATAACAACATAGTTCATCTTTATGTTTAACCTTTTTTCTTGGAACAATTTAAGAACACTTTTATATGTTCTGTTTCTGGTTCAAATAGAATTTTTAGTAACTCATTCCTCAGGATTCTCTTTTATAAGCCAACCACATTTTTTATTTTTTTAGCCTTCTTTATATATCTTATTTTCCAGGCCATTTAATATTATCATCACTCATGACTGCACTCCTTGGATTCTTTCCAGATTTTTTTTCTTCCTTAAGATTTATACCATAAAATTCTAGAATAATCAAAACTTGATACAAATTTTAAAATCTCCACATTTACTAATATATCTGCCAGTTAACAGCCTAACACTATTTTTCCAAGTAAAATTAAGGTCTAAAATATTTTATCACTCACATATAAGATGCTTGCTCTAAGAAAGTAGTACAAAAACATGGTACCACAATAACAGTATATTCTCTTTATTTTCACTGATTTCAGAATGAATCTAAAATACATTGAAAAGTGGTCAGTGATTTTGTCTAGTGATTAAACTTGACATATGTTCATGGACATGCCAAGTTATTACATGCAAGGTGTGTAATTTTAAGTATTTTTTTTTATTCTACATCATTTGAGTATTGTTTTTGAGTAAAAATCTTGGCCCTTTTTATTTTAAATAGTTTACTTAATTTATTTTTTTAAGTAAGTGCTATACTTAATACAAAATTTTTATCTGGTTTATATTTTTATCTTATTCCTTATTTTAATTTTCTGTGGATATTTATAGCACAAATAAGTGTATTTTGAATTTTAACAGATTCTTACATGTTTATTTATAAAGATCAAAATCTTTTTAATAACCAGACCCCAAGTTAAAACCCTGCACAGCTAATTGCTTCTTAGCCTTGAATAAATAGACCAAATAGACCTAAACCTAAGTCACAGGTCTATGTACTCATCTTTTAGTAAACATTTTAGGGGGCAATATCCATATGATTGTATTCCTTACAGTATATTCTGTTCCCAGACTCCCAAATAGTGCTTCCCAAAGTTTTCTTGCAGAACATTAATTTCCTTAAAATATTTTATAAGAAACAGGCTCCCAGGTCAATTAAGTTTGGGAAACAGGACATGCAGTTAAAGACTTAAAATGTTCACTAATACAGTCAAGCCTGCAGAATACTGAAGCAAATAAACCCATTTAGTTTATTTTGGCAACCAGTTGGACTACATAGTTGTTTATGTGCATGTATATACACAAACTCTTAATATTCTGTGGAATGTTTACAAATCATGTTCTAAAAACAGAAATTTGCAAAGTCTCTCTAGGCTAATGATTCTCAACCTAAGTATTATGGCTATTTTGGGGATGGACAAGTCCTTTGTTGGGGGCAATGACTGCTGTTTGTGCCTTGTATCCAGAGATCTATGCACCAGATACCTGTAGTAATAAAAAGTATCGCCAGAGGTGCCTGGGTGCCACAGTGGATTAAGCATATCAGATTCTTGGTTTCTGTTAGGTTGTGAACGGAAGAGTCATGGGATCGAGCCCCAACGTGAGCTCCAAGCTCCGAGCAGAGTCCGCTTAAAGGTTCTCTCTTCCTCTCCCTCTCCCTGAAATAAATAAATAAATCTTAAAAAAAAAAAAAAAAAACTCCAAATATTGCCAAATGTATCCACAGGGGCAAAATTGTCCCCATTTGATAAGTATTGATACAGACAAGGCCATTTTTTTTCCCACTCAGGTTTGATCTTACTGAAGGGAGTTTGGAACATTACAATGAGTATCTGGGAGGAGAGCTGAGAAAAAAGGCAAGATAACAGAGGATGTCAAATCCTCCTGGTGACGGCTTGTCAAGTTCTGAGGCTGCTGGTTCAGAGGAGTGAAGTGTGTGATTCCGTCTGCTCTGCATGTTTGCAGTGTGCCGATCTAAAACAATTTCACATCCTACTCAGAGCAGGGAAAATCTCTTATGATCTCTTCCGCTTTATGGTTTTATTTATCCTCCTGCATGGTAAATCTTTAAGGATTCCTTGGATCTCTTCTTAAATCACTTACACAGTCTACCTGGATAATCTTAACCACTGGCATGGCTCTAAAAACTACCACTGTCTGATACAATCCTGGCTTTTCTCATTTTACCAAAAATTTCCGTCTGAGTTGAAAACATCAAACTCAGTGTCTCTTCCTCTTCAGTCTGTTGAAGCATCACTCCCCTTCTGGTCGTGAAGAATGAGGAATGAGAAGCTGATGTGAGTTCCAGTTTGTCCTCACCTGTCCCAGCTGGTGCTCTCTACCTCCCTTCACACCCATCAGCTCTCCCCAGCTCCCTGCATGGCTGACAGCAGCCTCCAGCTTCACACATGCAGATGGGAGCCTTCCAGTGGTCTTACCAGTTCCCACCTCATATGTGTGTGCTCAACTCTCTCAGAAATCTCTTACATATCTTTTGTCCGTGTCTCATGTTTCCTCTTCATTTTTCCTCCCTGTCTTTATCACTTCCTGTAATCCCCTTTCGGATCGTCCAGTCACCAAGCTCAAATTCTTTGTTAACATGGTCCTCAAAGCTACCTTTCTAGAAAGTATCTGTCCATTCATTTATCATTCATTCACATGGACAAAAATAATCAGTAAGCATTCACCGTATGCCAGACACCCTCACAGATCTTGGAGATGAAGTGAAAAAGAGGACAGCCACAACTTCTCTCTTAGAGTCTACAGAGTCCTGGGGGAGAGAGGCAAACAGCGAGTGAGCTTAATGAAATCGGCATAAATGATGATACGTGCTAGGAGAGAAAGAAGGGAGAGGATGAACTGGAGCATAATGAGAGGGCTGAGGAGAGAGAGGCACATTCTGGATAATGTTGACTAAGAAAGTACCTTGAGGAGGGTTGTTTAGGCTGAAGCCTGAGAAATAACAGAACCTGGATCTTTTGGGATTCAGTTGAAGAAACATAATCACTGGGAGGGAAAAATAAGGGATTTCTTATGGAGATTTGAGTCCACGTGAGGTGGGAGCTGATAAAGCTGAGTGAGGCTCTCAGCTGCGCGTGTGGAGCCGGCGGCTGCCGTAGGCGGTGCAGCACATTGGAAAGTGTTGATGGGTGTGAAGCACCAACTGGAACAGATGAGGATGGCCGGAAAGTCCCACCAGCTTCTCACCTCCTCTAAGCTACAGACCTCAGTGATTCAAGTACATACAGGAAAAGCCAGAACCCTGTCGTGGACCTAAGCATGCACCTGGTAGAAGAGTTGAGGAAGCCAAAGGAGGATCTGGTAGGAGTTTAGGCCCCACTGCTGCCCCATGCCAACAAAGTGAGCCAGTCTAAAAGAAAAAGCCTGTGCGAACTCCAGCGGCACCTGCACACAGCTCCCTTGCACCAACAGTTTCAGTGTGAAAAATGTATCTGTCGCTCCTCTTTTGCCTTTCGGTTCTCATGCCAAATATCTGTGTTTGCTTCTTTTTTACTTTTTTTAAGATTTTATTTATTTACTTGACAGAGAGAGAGCATAAGCAGGGCGAGTAGCAGACAGAGGAAGAAGCAGGCCCCCTGCTGAACAGGGAGCCTGACCCAGAACTCCATCCCAGGACCCTTGGATCATGACCTGAGGCAAAAGCAGTCACTTAACTGACCGAGCCACCCAAGCACCCTTTTGTGTTTGTTTCTAATTTGGGACTGTGCAGGGAAGAAAATTCTGGGAATTGTGACTCCCACTTAGCTAAGTTGACATAATAAAACTCTCTTCCTGCAACGGGTCAGGTAAGGAGTAGGGTAAAGTGTGTTTTAGGCATTAGGACTAATATGTGTAAAATCTCTGAAGGATTTGTGTTTGGTACACTTGATGCTTTGAGAAAGAATGTGGTTGGACAAGAATAAAGAAGCAGGAGAAGAGCATGGGATGAAAGAGATAAGCAGGGTTGAGATTCTGCAATGTCACCTAGGCTATGCAGGTAGCAAAGTATAACCATTTCTTTCAGACTCTTCTGTTGTCTGTCACAGTAATCCCAAATTCCTTAAGTTGGCATCCTAGCTGCTAAAATAGGGTTACAACATCTAAGGAAATTGGGAATGCACAATGTGCAAATTGTAATTGCTTAAAGTGATTCTTGGCCCTCACTGCCTGAGGTTATATTTTTAATTGGTCTGAACTGTATTCCCAGTATCTGCTGAACTAGAACAGCATAGAAGTGGCTCACACCAGGGTATTTCTGGATATTTGAATTTTCACTAGCAGTTAGCCATTCCTTTTCTGGGACCCTGAGAGACAAAAAGTTAAGATAATAAAATAATTAATTGGAGATAAACTATTTTTGCATAACAAAACTGGAATTTGGCACGCACCTGGTGTATTTATAACAGAGAAAGGATCTAGATCCCTATTTCTGTTTGCACTGACAGGATAGGACACTTCATTATCTACTCTCCTTACCTAGGTTTGAATGATGTGACTCTTCCCACTGATTTCCGCTCATAATTTCCACTGCCTCCTAAGAAGATGAAATGACTGAATACAACTTAGGAGAATTATGAGTTTTAGTTCATCGTCCACTGGACTCCTAGATATGCCTCATATTTAAATTGAAAAACTCCTTGATAACAAAACCTTCCTTCCTTCTGTCCACACATTAAGTACAGCAAAGGGGTAATGAATATGAGAAGAAAATAGGATAGGATTAATTTTTAGTTTTCAACTCCAAATTTTATATTTTGGTGGGAACTAGTTGCTGTCACTATTTTCCCATTTTCCTTTTTTCTTCCAATAAACAGATATACTTATGTTTTAGTTAAGGTAAAATGATTTTATTTTTATTTTTTTAATTTTTATTTTTACTTAATTTCACAATTTTAAATTCCAGCTAGTTAATATAATAACATAATAACAGTATAGTATTAGTTTCAGATCAGAATTTAGTGACTCATCACTTCCATATATTACCCAGTAACTGGGCTCTATTTTTTTTTATATATAATTTTTTAATTTTTTATACACATATATTTTTATCCCCAGGGGTACAGGTCTGTGAATCACCAGGTTTACACACTTCACAGCACTCACCAAAGCACATACCCTCCCCAATGTCCATAATCCCAACATTCAAGGAAGAAGTTCACATTCCCGCCAACAGTGTTAAGAGGGTTCTCCTTTCTCCACATTCTTGCCAATAGCTATGGTTTCCTCAGTTGTTCTGTATTGTACCCTATGACTCTGCTCAATTCATATATTAATTGTAATAGTTTTTTGGTGGAGTCTTTCTGGTTTTCTACATAAAATATCATGTTGTTTGTGAATAGTGAAAGTTTGACTTCTTCCTTACCTATGTGGATGCCTTTTATATCTTTCTGTTTTCTGATTGCTGAAGCCAGGACTTCAGTAGTATATTAAATAACTATGGTGGGAGTGGACATCCCTGTCTTGTTCTTGACCTTAGAGGAGAAGTTTTCAGTTTTTCCCCAAGTAGGGTGATATTAGCTGGGATCTTTCCTATACGGTGTTTTTGATGTTGATGTATGTTCCCTTTCCCTAGTTTATTGAGGGTTTTTATCAAGAAGGGATGCTGTGCTTTGTCAAATGCTTTTTCTGCCTTTGCTGAGAAGATCATGCGATTTGTATCCTTTCTTGTACTAATGTGGTATATCACATTGATTGATTTGCAAATATGAAACTGCCCTTTCAACCCAAGAATAAATTCCACTTACTGTGGTGGTGAATGATTCTTTTAATGTAATGTTGGATTCAATTTGCTAGTATTTTGTTGAGAGTTTTTGTATCCATGTTCATCAGAGATACTGTAATTCTCCTTTTTTTATTCAAGTCTTTAGCTGGTTTTGGAAATAAGGTAATGCTGGCCTCATAGAATGAGTTTGGGGACGCCTGGGTGGCTCAGTTGGTTAAGCAGCTGCCTTCAGCTCAGGACATGATCCCAGCGTCCTGGGATCGAGTCCCACATCGGGATCCTTGCTCTGCAGGGAGCCTGCTTCTCCCTCTGACTCTGCCTTTCACTCTGTCTGCCTGTGCTCGCTCGCGCTCCCTCTCTCTCTGAATAAATAAAATCTTAAAAAAAAAAAAAAAAAGAATGAGTTTGGAAGTATTCCTTTCATTTCTGTTTGAGAAGAATAGGTATTAACTCTTCTTTAAATGTTTGGTAGAATTCCCCTGGGAAGACATTTGGCCCTACACTTCTGTTTGTTGAGAAAATTTTGGTTTCTGATTCTATTTCTAGGAGCGGGTTCCATGGTGTAATGGTTAGCACTCGACTCTGATTCAATTTCTTTGTGTTTCTAAGCCAACTTTAGGTTTGGTTACCTAAACCTAATTTCATAGTAGTTAATAGTCAATAGGAGGTGATATTCAGTATATAGATTTATTCCGTAAATCCATGTGTCCATATCCATATAGAAATAAGCAACAACATGACAATAATGACTCTGGAGTCAAACTGCTTCCTCCATAATTTTACTGTGTGACTCTGGCCAGATCACTTCACTTCTTAATTCCTCCTATTTCTCATCAACAAAATATTGATTATAATACTCCATAGACTTATTATATATTTTATTTATTTTTTTAAATTAAAAACATTTGTTTTAATTTATGTAGGCTCCACACCCAACATAGGGCTTGAACTTATGACCCTAAGATTAAGAGTCACATGCTCTACTGACTAAGCCAGCCAAGCACCCTTATTATGAAATTTAAAGATGAAATGAATTACTGTATGAAGTACTTAGAAAAGTACTGGACATTACATAAAGTTGCTTTTATTATGGATACCTATGTACAAATATATTTCATAGATATTCATAAAATAGATTAATATGTATATATAAGTATGTAAATATCTATGTATCACATGTTTAGGCAGCATATGCTTATATTTATAATCTTTTATATATTTGTAATCTTTTTTTAAAAGATTTTATTTATTTATTTGACAGAGAGAGATCACAAGCAGGCAGAGAGGCAGGCAGAGAGAGAGGAGGAAGCAGGCTCCTTGCTGAGCAGAGAGCCCAATGTGGGGCTCCATCCCAGGACCCTGAGATCTTGACCTGAGCCAAAGGCAGTGGCTTAACCCACCGAGCCACCCAGGCTCCCCATTTGTAAATTTTTATATAAAAATTCTTAGCAGAAATACATAATCAATCATTATTTATTTAATTATTTATCTTTAGTTTGTGAAGGAAAGGGGAGAGGAAGGGCAGCAGGAGAGATGGAGGGAGAGAGAATTCCAAGCAAGATCCCCGTTAGGCACAGAATCCCATGTGGGGCTCGATCTCACAACCCTGAGATCATGACCTGAGTTGAAATCAAAAGTCAGACACTTAACTGACGGAGTCATCCAGATGCCCAGATGATTTTTTAAAATTGCCAAATAACATCACTACATTTAACTCCCAAGGTTGTGCACAACTGAGATATTGTGACCTGCTCGAAGTAAGGAAGATGAAGCTGTGGATATTAAGATTATTCATTGTATCCCTGCAAGATTTTGAGGTTCCATATGGAATAGAAGATTCTCATTCAATTTCTCTTAAATTCTCAATTCACTTGAATTCTCAATTCAATTTCTTATGATTCAGTTGCCATGTAACAAGATAGTAGTTCAATTATTATGCCGTTTGGAAAAGGTTATGGTCTCAAAAAGGTAATTTTTATTCAGCATTATTACAGGGTATGCAATTGATTCTACTCATTTCAGTAGATAGAATCAGAATCATGATGATGAATCTTTTTTCAAAGAAAAACACTTTCAGCTTTAGAAAGCAATTTATGAGGGCTACATTCATGTCATGGACAGAATAAAGAATGGCATGAAATAGTAACACTGTCCATTATTCACCAGTGGTCCTCCTTTCTTTAGTTTGGTGTATGTTACTCTATTAAGTGATGTTTATTGGTCTTTATTTTTCTCTTTCATGTGAGAATAATTTCTGTGCTCCTCCTTACAAGGTCATGCTGGCTTTCCTCCTCCCTCTACTGCTTTCTCCTGCTGCTACAAATTACATACGCTTTACTAAATCTCAACCAGGAATAAAGATCAAAATAATTGTTTCAGCTAGGAATTATCTTTACTGTTGTTGTTTTACCATTATTGTTGTTGCATAATATTGATATTGTATTTATTTACAGTATCAGAAGATATTGAACAGTCAGCAAGGAGATTAATTACTTCTGATGTCCACAATTATTTCAGTAAGAAAACAGACACATGGAATCAAAATTTTAGAGCTAAGGCAGATTTGAGAATTTATCTACTCAAGGCTCCTAATTTTACAAAAAAAAAAAAAAAAGAAAGAAAAGAAAAGAAATAGAGGTGAAGAGAGTTAATAGCAGAGACACAGCTGAGTTTTAACTTCATTCTTCCTGATAATCCAACTACTATGGTCAAAAATAAAATATCATAAAATAAAAAAGAAAAAAGAAAAAATCATAACCACAACAAGAAAAGACTGGCAATTTACCTAAAAAGACCAAGTAAGAATAACAGGGAATGGAGAACTATGACAGGGAATATGAAAAACAGAGGGAATAAGAAAGAAGCTGGGGAAAAAGTGGCACTACAGACTCCTAATTCTAAAGAGAATCAACAGTAAAGGTGGACAGATACCCAAGGTCTTATCAAGAGTCTGAAACTTGGGGCGTTTGGGTGGCTCAGTCAGTTAAGCGTCTGCCTTCAGCGCAGGTCATGATCCCAGGGTCCTGGGGTCAAGTCCCACATTGAGCTTCCTGATCAGCAGGGATTCTGCTTCTCCCTTTCTCTCTGTCCCTCTATCCACTCATGCTCTCTGTCTCGCTCTCTCTCAAATAAATAAATAAAATCTTTAAAAAAAATTAAAAAGTTTTAAATCCATCCCTGCTACTGAAGAAAAAATATTCCTTGTACCTTTATTTATCTTCTCCAAATGGTCAAAGACCTAGACACTGTGTAGTGTAGGTAGAACCGAAGAGGTTGTGGAGGCTTGGTATATAGAAGAGAGGACTTTGACCAGAACAGTAGTGATATTTTATTTTTTTGAGGGACTATCTAATGAAAAGAGTATCAAATAGTCTATGCAACTATAGAAAAAACTAGGAGAAATAAGTAGGCCCAGAAGAGAGACACTTTCTAAATATACACATAAAAGAGACAGAAAGTGAGTGACCCTGACAGCATTTAAACAGAGAGGAGAAGACCAGTATTAAGGACCAGATCCCAGTAAAGCCTTCTAGACAATATAAAGTTCATTCAAATTGCACTGAATGCCCTTCCTCCAGAGATCTGATGATTCAGGGCACAAAGTCAAGGACGTGCATAGCTCAGTTGACAAGTGGATAGTCAAAGTACATTGTTAAACATAAAACAACTGATTGAAAATTATCAAGTGGTCTGCCCTTCTACTCTTTAAAATCTATTTTAGATCCATTTCCTCCAGTAAGATTTTCTGTTTCCTGCAATTATTTTAATATAATTTCAATAATGTATTGGTTAAGCCTCAGAAACATCTCTTAGGGCCTTAACTTTTTATCCTCTACGAACCCACCATATTCATTGTCATTTGCGTTCAATTTGTCTTTATAATCTATGACATTATTTCATGTTTCCATCTCATTTTTATAATATTTACCACATTCCATCTTAATTAGCTATTTACATCTCTATCTTCTCCACAAGACTGGGAGCACCTTGAAAGCAAGAAGATAATTTTGTGGTTATGGTACCTCAGGACCAAGCATGCATGGCACACTGCAAGCACCTGGTGAATGTTTTCATTAATTAAAAGATTAATTGGGTGAAAAAAAGATTAATTGGATGAATGCATACACAAATGACTAAATAAATAAGAATGTCTTATCTGGTAACTTAGAGTGGTGCACTTTAGGTCTGAGATCACATCTTATATTTTATGGTATCCCATGGCTCTTATTTGCATAGCATGTTAACAAATACTAAATATTACTTTATGCTATCATGAAGTCTCTAGTTTACTTACACTCTGTCTCACTATAGCATCCTGTTATACTACATTGCATTTTAACTTATACGCTTTATAGGTACACCTATATAAAATGAAGTAAATTTAGAATTGATCATTCATAAAATTATTATAATTTGTAGTCTGCCACAGTTTTGAAACTATCTTCCAGACTATTACATAAATAACTCTATAATTATAGACTGAAAGGGGGAAAAATTAAATCGTTTGACCCTGATTCTAATGGATATTTTGTTGTCAGTGGAAAATCATACTAAAAACAGAAATGAGACAAGACAAAAATTGCTTTCATGTTATCATCACTCATTGGCCACGCATCTGGCAAACATTTATCTCATATCCAATCTACAGAAAGCTCTTTGGCAGCTGCTAAGGCTATGGAGACTTTTTCTTTACATTTTCCTTATATAAAAACAGCAATAGTAAGGACTAACATTTTCAGTACTTCTTTTTTGCCAGCCATTGTGCCAAACTTCAAATATAAGTCATCTCACAAAATTTTCATAGCAACGGAGGCTCAGAAAGGTTAGGTGCTTCATGTCTCACACCTGCTGAAGGGTGCGGTTAGAGTTCCCACTGGGGCAGGCTGGCTCTGCAGCAGACTTTACAGAACTCTCTAGTAAACTCAGTTATGGCTCACCTTCATCCACTAGTGAGCCTCTCTGTCCAGAGCATCTATTTCCCCTGAACAACCTGCCATAAGTAAGCCTTGTTTAAATATATTTCATTCAATGGGTAATATGCCTCAGGTTTTATTTTTTAGAATTAAGAAAAGACAGAGTTTTCAAGGATCCACTTTCTCCTCTCTCTCCCCCCTATACCTGAGCATTCCTCCACTCCTATGGTTTCACTTGGACTAGGAGCTCTTACACCACGTTCTGTGAGAGGGCCTTTTATTCTCCAGCAGAGGTAGTGTAATAAGTCCTGGGAATGGCAAATACATAATGTGCTTCCCGGCTACTTGCTAGCTCGGTAAAACGTCACCTGACTTGACTCAGACTTTATGATCTATTCTGTGAAGGGAACAGGAAATGTCTGAAACAAAAAAACATCAGGGGCATTTGGGTGGTGCAGTTGGTGCAGCATGCAATTCTTGATTTCAGGGTCATGAGTTCAAGGCCTACATTGGGCATGGAGCCTACTTAAAATAAATAAACAAACAAGCAAGCCTCATGAGGGCATCTACTGGCAATATCATGTGGTAAATCAGCACTGGAAAATTATCTGATGGGCAGTCTTGTTGAAGATATCTTTCATTCATTAGTTCAGGGTTGATGTTTAGTTCATTATTTAACTGAGTTGGCACACAATGTTATGTTAGTTTTTGGTGCACAGTATACTGCTTCAACAATTTCTGTATATTATTAAATGCTCCCCATGATAAGTGCAGCCATCATCTCTCACCATGCATTATTATAATATTAATGACTATATTCTCTATGCTGTGCATTTTGTCTCTATGACTTATTTATAACTGGAATTTTGTACCTTTTAATCCCCTTCACCTATTTCACCCATCCCTGCACCCACCTCCCCTCTAGCAACCACCTGTTTGTTCTCTGCATTTAAGAATCTGGTTTTTGTTTGTTCATTTGTTTTTGCTTTTTAGGTACTACATCTAAGTGAAATCAGATGGCATTTGTCTTTCTTTGATAATGTGTCATTCATCTGTCATGATAGCCAATACTTTTTAAAATAATGAAATACTTCCTGGATAGCTGCTCCTCTAGGCACTCGTGTCTCTCTGCTTCCCGGGCCGTCTCTTCTGCCACCTTCTCTCTAATCTCTCAGACATTTCTACCGTCCAAAGTGAAAGCTACTGTTGTCTTCAGCAGGACCTCCGGAATTCTGTGCCAGTTCCACCGTTAACATCCTTTCTAACCAAGCAGAACTCTTGTTATCCTGGTTGGAATTAGTTTTAAGGCTACTCTTGCTTTTAACAAGTATTTCCTGAGCATACTAACTGCCTCTAAGAATTAGACATGCATACCCCTGTCAGAGAGTGTAAGGTTTCTGTTTAACCTTTTGGAAAAGAGAACCTGTTTGAAAGAAATAAGGAGCACTATGGCAACTGTTTTACAATATGATTCTATGTCTGGCCTTAGAAAGAGCTACGCTTAATCAGTATGCTGCACAGTTTTCTTAACTGTGTTCTCTTCCACCTAAGTGACTTAAGCTTAATGAGAATGGGGGATTTAAGCACTAGGTTTTTTTCTCTACTATAAGATACAAATTGTTTGTGTTCTTCTGAGTAGTTTGTAAACTCGCAGGAAACCTTGGCACCTGGATTTCCATTGGCATTTGGTTCTTGCTGAATGTTGCGTGTGCTGCAAAGTCTTTTAGTGCTTTATAGCAATATTTCCCTCACCTTAGTCACTAATGACTCATTACTGATCCATTATGGTCTAGCTATTCAACTTCTTTATGGCATAAGCTTGTATTTCATTTTCCAAAAATCTGTGCTTTCAATTAAAACCACAGGAACCATTGATGTGCGGATGAAGCACATGCCTGAGTAAGCTTTCATATGGGAAATATTTTTCTGCAACATAAATCTTGTTTCATTAAAGGAAACGTGAAGATTGGCACCAGAAATAAACTGATCAAAATCTTTGTCATTAGCAGATTACCATATCAAGTGTAAGTATACAGGAGAGAACAATTTGAGTGGAAGACAATATGAGTCTAAAAGTATTCTGATATTAATAGTGAAATCTATTTTATACTTAATACTGTATTTACCTAACAGGCATTAAATCAAACATTAAATTATACATTGAGAAATGAATCCTATTGGGAACACTAAAGCTAGCTAGTAGAACCTAGATATTGAGTCTGCCGTTTATACTGGATAGGAATGCTAATGTTATCATAAACATACATAATTGATGAGTTTATTGCAATTCTGTGTAGAAGTTGTAAAGGCAAAGGACATCCTTAAGGCATCTTTCTTATGGCTCAAAGAATTTCTGATTCTAATTACCTCCACAAGATTGTATGCATCCAAATAGTTTTCTCCATCAGATATCATAATTCCACTCCATAATTATGAATTTAACTAAAGCACAAATACACAAGTAGATCAATTTTCATGTGTTAGTTCAGAGAGCTCTCTTTGCTGTGAAGCTGAAAGAATGCTAAAGTTGGAGTAGGCAAAGGGTTTGTTTATAAATGTAAATTAAATGTAAAACAAGTTTAAAGATGATGTCAGTCATCACTGTTCCTCAATATGCATTAATTTTTTTTCCTGTCAATTTTCTATGAGAGTACAAAAAAAAAAAAAAAAATCTCAGTGATAAGAATGAAACTAAGAGACTAGTGACAGCCCAGAAAGATACTTGATAGTCAAAAAAGAAGGAAGTGGTAATATAAGGAAACAGATTAGATTGAATTTATTCAAAAACATACTGAAACTTATCTCTACATAACACTGAAGGAACCAAAGTTTACTTTTTTGATACACTTTTGTGTGTGTGTGTGTGTAAAAGCTTTCTTCCTTAAAAGAGAATTCTATAGAATTCATGAATATTGGAGATTTAAAGATTACTATTTTATTCTTTTTTGACCATTTCATAGCTCTTCTCTCCCTTGAGTAATGAGCGCTTTTTTCATTTCTCCTAAGTTGTTAAATGACTTTTAGGATGTGATTTAAAGTATCCAAACGTTGTGATTGAAAAGAGCATACAGAATCCAACATTATTTGAAGAAAAGTTGGAAGAAAACATTTACTACAAAAAACAGAAAAATAATTTAAAATTAATTAATCATAAATTTAATTCTAATTACTTTCACAAAAGTCATGCATTGAACTAATTTTATAAGGCAATAAGTTCTAAAACAAATATATGATATTTAAATATAAATATAAAATATATTTTATAAAATACAACACAAATTTAAAATGCTTATTCCTTTAGCATCTTTGTGATGCCAGGGTGAACTCAACAATAGACTTTCATTGACCGTTTATTGTAGGCCAGTAAATAATCATTTCTAAAGCAATTTGCTAGAGTTGAATTACCTAACTGGCTTTTGAGGAGTTTAAAATATAATTTGTGAAAAGATACAAAAAGTATTAGGTAATAATAATTCAAGACAGCGTAACTGGTTTTGTAGTATGAACTAAGTGATATTGTAGGATTTTCAGAGAACAGAGTTTGAATTACAATGAAGTATTTAGGAAAGAAAGAAGAAAGAGAGAAGTAAGAAAGAAAAAAGGGAAAGAAAGAAAGAAAAAGAAAGAAAAGGAAAGGAAGAAAGAAAGGGAAAGAAATAATAGAGTAGGCTTGTAAAGGGGGAATGAATACAGTGTTGACAATAGTAACAATGTAAGAATTTCAAAGCAATTCACTACAAAATGGTAAGTACATAGTGGACTGTAAAAGTACATGCGTAGGACACAGAGAAGAGAAACGTGAAGAAATCTTTAAATGGGTGCTTCTTAGAGATAGATTTTGGTGTCCCCAGCAACAAGACCAGCTGGAAATAGAAAAAAGGAAGGAGGCATTCTGATGGAGTGTACTAAGAAAGAATGTACTTACAGAAGCTGAACCATTTGCAAGCCACTGGATGGCTGAATGCACCTTTGCAAAGTCAAAACAAATTTAGACATTATTTTGAAAGTCTCTGTGTGACATTAAAGAGAAACAAATGTTCCAACTTAATATGTGGCAGAAAGTAAAAGAGCAGCTCACCCAGCAGGTCACCCTTAAGACAAATGCCTAGTAACGCATTATCCCAAATGATCTGTCCATTCATGTGTAGACCTCAAGTCAGGTGAAGAGAAAGTAGACACTACTTCAACTTCAGAGAACAATGTCAAGAATAAACCAATAAATCTTCCCTAGCAAGACAAGCCTGTAATCTCAGCAATGTACTGGAATGTTAATAAAAAAAAAAAATCAAAATATAAACAGAGAACATAAAGAGTAAGAATAAGATCAGACAAGAGGTTTTGCCTGAAGGTATGTTTTGTTTAGCCTATTTGGTGTTTTAAGCAAATATTAAATGAATTCCCAACCTTTAGAAATTAGAATATTCAATAACACGAAGGGAAAAAACAAAACAATACAAACAAATGAACAAACAAACAAAAAAGAAGTTCTAACTTTGAAAAACTCAATCGCAAAACTGGGTTTATATTCCTGAATGGCAAACATAACGAGTTATTCTTTTAGCGCACTTCCTCTTGAATTCACCTATTTCTTTTGTTAATACAGTTAATAATCCATGAAGAATTAATGCACTTGTGTTCACTGCCTGGCTCCTATATACACCAACGTTACTGATCTCCAGTTTAAAATAACAGTGAGGCTCGCAAAGATTTTCTAATATATATGAGGACATGGATGGTTTTAAGAGAGTCAAATTTCAAATCTTAAACACACATATAACTCTAAAAGTGTACTTGCCTTAGAAGACATTTGGTGGAGGTAACCAACCCATTTTCCTTAAAAACCTTTCCTTTCACAGCTGTCTATCCGTACCTCATTAATTTCTAATCTTACTATGACACATTGTGCCAGGGTGTCTAAGTCTTAAGGTCAACAAACTACAGGGAGCGTTCAAAGACTTGGTAGCAGAATGTCTGGTATAGACAAAGTAGGACAAGTCATATAAAGAACTTCAAATAAATAAAGTACTTCGATTCCAATGGATACATTTGCAAAAGTGGCTTCATAGTTTTAATGACAATATTTACATAATGTAGGAAATTACTCTTTTATATTACTTAAACTTGTGATGAAAACTTTTTAGATCCCAGTTTACAAATATATGAAGATGTGTATAATTTTTTTGAAGATCACTGGTTTAGAGAAAACTGAGATTTAAAAGTTTCTTGGTTACAAAAATTTCATTATTGATAAGGTAGTTACAGTTTTTTGGGGGCCTGAGGTATTAATATGTACCACTTCATAATCTGGTCAAAAGTACATTAGAAAATTAGATATGACTGAATTTTTTTGAAGGATACAGCTTTGAAAAACTGGGGAAAGCAGATGCTAATATAAGTGGATAAAAGCAACATGAAAATACTATGAGATCACACTGTGGGAAATATTAAAAATCAGTAAGAGATTTTTTTTTTTTTTTTTTTTTTTTTTTTTGCTTTTTAAGGTTTATTTATTTATTTTAGAAAGAGAGAAAGCGGAGGCGAGGGGCAGACAGAGAAGAAGAGGGAGAGACTAGTCAGCAAACCCTCTCCCCTGACTGCCCTCTGCTGAGCCTGGAACAAGATGTGGGGCTTGATCTCATGACCCTGGGTTCATGACCTGAGCCTCAACCAACTGAGCCACCTAAGGGGCCATCAAAGATAATTTTACATAAATAAAGTGTCTGTGAATATTCTATAGCCACCTCAAAGGAATGTTAAGAAGTTTAAAAAAAAAAAAAAAAAGCAAAACTCACTTGAGTAAAGCTATTATATTTGGAGTAAACAAATTCTAAATACTGGGCAAAATGAAGAATAAAAAACCGATATTACTGAATAAATGAAATGGATAACATCTTAATACTAAGATGTAAGATTATATTAACAATTTACAAGTTAGAGTTAAATTTACTATTATTGTTAAAAGCTACATTTTTTTAGTCTAATTTAAAATCTTAAAGCAGACTTGCTAGATAATAAAATATAATATCTTTAAAATTTTACAGAATTAAAAAATCTTTAAAACCTGATATTTAGTCAAAAACAATATTAGCTCCAATTTACTGAGTGCTTTCTAAGGACCAGGCATTATTTTAATTTTTTACTTTCATTAGCTCATTATAATAACTCATTACACATTTTCCAGTCAACCTTCTGAGAAAGGCATTATTACTAATATTGCTAGTGATTTAAAAAAACTGAGGTATAGCCCATGAAGACTGAAATCAAGAAAATGAAAATGATTAGATCAGATAATTTATTTTTTACTTATCCACAGCTTTTTCAAACTGGAAAAGTTTGAAATTCAAGTCTTGGCACAGAATCTCATTTTATTAAGCGGTTTAGCATTGTGCCTGGACCAAAAGCAAGACCATGATTGGATACTAGCTCTCCTAACTCATCATCCATTGTTTTAACATAGTCATGTATTTGATTAGCAATATGAGGAAAATAACTATAATGCAAAAGGGTTGTTCTGAGAAGTATTTTTTTTTCTGAGTAATAAATTGTTGTGTAGACTAACAATTTTATCTTACCTTTAAATACTTTATTTTGTTTGCAGTTCTGAGATTTCTTTCATTATGTTCCACTATCTTTAACTTCTACATATTTTTAAAGATACAATTACATAAATGTGCAAAGCCTAAAATTCTTCAGTTAATGACTTAAAAATACAATTATTCAAAACAGTTTTTGTACTGTCAAAAATTGAAAATGTGTGATGTTCTCATCATTGACCCTATATTTCTGACAATCAGTAATTTTGTCTAAATAATCTAATGATATGAACATAGATTTCATGTTGTATGCCTAATAACAGATGCAGGATTTTACTTTAATTTTTTAAAGATTTTTATTTATTTGCCAGAGATAGAGAGAGAGAGTACACACAAGCAGGCAGAGAGGCAGGCAGAGGCAGCGACGAGAGAAGCAGGCTCCCCGCCGAGCAAGGAGCCCGATGTGGGACTTGATCCCAGGACCTTGGAATCATGACCTGAGCCGAAGGCAGCGGCTTAACCAACTGAGCCACCCAGGCGTCCCCAGATGCAGGATTGAAGTTAATCATTTCAATATAATATTGAACTTCAAACAACAGGTAACCTTTTTTTCTTTCTTTTTTTTTTCCCCCTGACATAGGATACTTTTCTAGTATACAATTGATTTTTAGTGCAGTGCTGCTGAAGATGGGAGATTAGGAGACTGGGAAAAAGAGACTACATATTTCTAGGAATATATCAGTCTTGGAGGGTGAATAAATTTATAGTTTGCAAAAGACCTCACCTCCAATCCAATATATCCTCAGACAATATGCCCCTAGTTATATCCATTAAGAGCCTGGGCCCTAAGGAAATATTATTAATATTGATGATAAACCTAGGCTATGTTGTTTATAGTTATTAGAAAAACAAAATAGTTGAATGATTAACTTCCAAATAAATTAATGAGATGTTTTAGACAACACCCAGGTGAAAATCAAAAACTTTAAGAAGAAATTTAAAAGCTATAGATTAGGTGCACTCAACAAAAAAATATTCAAATATATGTAAACACTCAGAATTTCAACTGATAATTTTAATTTTCATCTAGTTACCATCATAAAACACAGGTACTCTGGCCCTTTTAATTTGGGGAGGGAAGGAAAACAGGGGAGTGGAACAGGTGGGTTGCAGGGAGAAACTAGTGTCATATCTATAATGTTTTGTGGTCAGAAAATTATAATTTCATTCTTATCTTCTTCAGTGTCATATTGTCAGTTTTGATTTCATTTGTATTAATTATTTTCTGAGGGAGCACAGTGGTTTGCAGTCATGTGTAGTAAGAGTTATCTAGAACAGTCCATGTAAAAAAAATCACAAATTCCACAAGTAATTATTTATGTGGGTTTTTTCTGGACTGTGAGCTCAATTGATGCTATATAAATCTACAGTATGTAATTTCACCATTTATATAATTGACATTTACCACAGTTGTTAAATATTTAGTTAGAATGTTCACAGTACAGTCTTGTCAGCTTAAAAACTATGGGACTCCAGGTGCCACTTGCAAGAATTTATGTTTTCAATAAAATGTCCTCCAACATGAGCAGCTGTGTTTTATCGAGAAGTTTCAAATCCATAACATTCAGTTCCTTCTTTCTTTCTTCATTCTACATGTGCTCACATTCAGATGCCAAAATACATATCTGGTAAAGAACAAATGCAGAGTTCAAAAGAGGAAGGATAGAGCGGGAAGAGGAGAGGGAGAGCAAAAACCCAAACATATAGAAATCAACTGAGAGCCTATTTTCTTAAGCTTTTCATAAACTTTGTGTAGACAAGAGAAATAATGACCCTGGTTATTTTTGTCCCCATGAGGTATTGTTGCATCATTTGGAAATATTTAAAGATTATGAGGGATATGTCTTAATCTAGATTAGAATATTTTAAACCACTTTTAAAAATCATATTTCAACCAAACAATTACATATTTACATTAAAACATAAATAACATGAATGCAAAGCTGTCTAGTTAAAGAAGATAGTGATGTCAGGTGTTTATATTTGTTCCATCCTCAAAAGTCTGTTAAAATGGCAGAAAATAGGGTTTAACTTTTCTTGTTTTTGTTAAATTAAAGCACCTAAAAGGACACAGTGAACAGAAGAGGAAATATCAAAACAACTTTAGGAACTGGAGACAGATTTATGAATGGTGACTTAACGTACACTAGGAAGCCAAATCCTAAAGCTCAATTCTAAAGCCATGGTGTTAAAATAAAGCAACCCAGTTTATACTACAGAGACCTAAAGCCGTGGGGATTGTTAGCATCTGGTATCTCTAAGAAACAGAGGATGAGAGTGAGACTAAACTAAACCAAGGTAATATGAAAGCGTGTTTAAGAAATAGTTAGACCATAAAGACTCTCCCCTTATTTTCATTGCCAGGTAATTTCTCTTACTTTATGCTATTAGAAGTCTAGAGCTTTCTTCTCTATGATGGGTCAAATATTTTCTATCAGTAAAAGTATTACATTTGTAAGAGAATAAGATGCCATATAAAGCCAGAAGAACAACAACAAAAAGCTCTGAGAAATCATAATTTTATAGTATAAATGAACAAAAAGTAAAGTTGCAGAATCTTCTAAAACACAGAGCAAAAGAAATTGAAAATTAAGAAAGTAAGGATCATAGTTTTAAAGAATTTTTATTTTAGATGTTCCAAATTCAAATAACAGGAGTTCCAAAAAGATAAACTAAAACAAAGGAGAAAAAGATATGAAACAAATAGTGTTAAAATGTCATAAGTGAGAGATATGAATCACCTGACTGTGAAGGATTACTGATTGCCTAGGAAAATTAAAACTATCAATTTCCTTACTTATCACCCTGAAATTTTAGAATACACAGACTACAGAAACCATTCTGAAAGCTTTCATGGAGAAACAGTAATTTTATCTATAGAACTTTTCAACAGCAACACTAGAAGCTAAAAGAAAATGAAGAAAAGCCTTCAAATTCTGAGGGAAAATAACTTCCATCTGGAATTACATATCCAACTAAATTATCTACTAGATGTAAAGGTATAATAAGGGCATGATCCATATACAAAATTTCCCAAGAATGACCTGTGTCACTTTTCTCAACCCTGAGGAAAAAAATTGAGAGCAAATTGTTTAGGTTTAGTCTTTGTTCACCTAATAATCTTCTTGAACTGTGGAGAAAATGAAGTCAAATTTCTTTTTTTTTTTTTTTTACTTTTTTTTTTTTTAAAGATTTTATTATTTATTTGTCAGAGATAAAGAGTGCACAAGCAGAGATAGCATCAGGCAGAGGGAGAAGCAGGCTTCTGCTGAGCAAGAAGCCTGATGCAGGACTCAATCCCAGGAGTTTAGGATTATGAGCTGAGCTGAAGATAGACGCTTAACCGACTGAGCCACCCAGGCGTCTCTGAAGTCAAATTTCTCATAGAATATGAACAGTTTCTTTACCAACAACCAATATCATTATATATTTTAGAATTGTCATTAAGTGATAGAAAAAGCTGACCCAGTTTAAAGAAAAACGATGCCCATGACATACAGGTATTGGCAAAAAATGACAACAAAATTGTGGGAATTTTCCTGCAATTGAGAAAGAACTGAATTTTCTGAAATGGAAAGGACACACCCTAGGAAATTGATTCAAAGTCATCTGTGCTGAGACAAATAATTGAATTTCAAGGATAAAGAGTTCCTCAAACATTTAGAGGGAGAAATAAGGGAAGTCATTCTTCAATGTTTTCCAGAGCGTGATGACCCATAGTAAATCCCAGAAGACAGTGGAGCAATGACTGTAAATTTATGAAGGCCCAAGAGTTGTGTACCCATCCAAATGTATTTAACTATAAAAGAAGGAGGAAAACATTTCCAAACATAAAAGCCATTTTAGATGTAACTAGCAGGCAACTAGGCATGTCAAAATAAAAATGATAAATCCTGATAAAAGAGTAATGACCAGTATTAAATCACTCATATATAAAACTGTCTAAAATGTGACTACAGAAATTAAATGTCATACTATATATATATCATATATAGTAATAACATATAATATATATGCCATAATAGCAACAAATAAAAATTGGGAAGCAGAGTGGGAAATAGCAGATAATGAAAATCTATCAATCTTCTCAATATAGTTGATGGAAAATTAACAAATATTGAATAAATTTGAAAATTAAGAAATAGTTTAAGTAGTCATGTACTGTTTCAGAAAGAACATTAGAAAAATAAAAATGAGATCAAGGAGGTTAAGAAAGAGCTGAAGTAAAAATTAGCTACTCTTTATCCTTCATAACATGTAAATATTGCCTAACATTGCTAATTTGGAAAAATCTGGATATGTATCTGTATCTACACCACTATCTACATAGATAAAAACTACTACAATAACTAACACAGAATGTACTTATATAGGTATCCATCTATGTCTAGATCTTGTCTACACTGGTAAATAAATATTTATTTGGAAAAATGAACAAAACTTATAACAGATGCTATTTTGGAGAAAAAAATGGAAAGTGAATACTTTTAATGTTTGTTTTTTTACCTTTTGTACTACTAGAATCTCTTTTAACACAAGCATTTCTAGGAATTTAAAAAGTGTCAGGATGACTTTTACTAGGGAATTCTGGACCTGTATTTAGCAGTTTTAGGTTCAACAACATGTAACAAAATAAAACTAAAATGAAATCAAACAAAATAAATAATGGACGGACAAGTTAGCTGTTTATCTCTTGAGACCTTTGAATCCAGGCCTTCTCTTCCAAAACCTAAGGTTCATTCGAGCTTGATACTCCAGAGTGATTTTCTCAAACTGGGCCATCATGTTTAAATTACAGATGAGCAAAGGAATAAATAAAGAACCTATCATCCTGGGCGCCTGGGTGGCTCAGTGGGTTAAGCCGCTGCCTTCGGCTCAGGTCATGATCTCAGAGTTCTGGGATCGAGTCCCGCATTGGGCTCTCTGCTCAGCAGAGAGCCTGCTTCCCTCTCTCTCTCTCTCTGGCTGCCTCTCCATCTACTTGTGATTTCTCTCTGTTAAATTAATAAATAAAATCTTTAAAAAAAAAAAAAAGAAACAAACAAAAAAATCCTATCATCCTGCTAAGGATCATTCCCAGAAATACCATAAGAAAAGATTTTCTTAGCTCTTACTGGTAAAAACGTATTAGCCTTTAGTTTCAAGGGAAACTGGAAGATATAATCCTTACCTGGATATTTTGCTTACATAGTTATGTATTTTTTTAAGCTCCTAAGGAGAAGAGATGACATTTGGTAGAAAACTAGCCATCTTTGCCAAAGATAATTTATTTTTTAATGGATTTATAGAACTTTTCATGATATCCTGCTTAAATATAGAGCAAAATGCATTGAAAATGCTTATAGTACACTAATCAATGAACAAAAGGCATTAATTGTATCTATCCTGTGTTTAATATGTAAAAATTATCTGCAAATGGATACAGGCTGATATGTAATGGTAGAAAAAGTGAAACCACTATAGTGGCTGGAGTAGTGAGGTTTTGAATTTTTTCCCTTTCTCTTCTTTCAGTCAAAGTTAATGTTCTACAATACATATTTTTTAAACATTTGATCAGGAGCATTTTCAAGAAACCTTTGCAATTTATCAAATACATTTTTCAGAAACAGTGATAATTAGAACACTTGAAGAATTGAGGAACTTCAAATAAGCCAAGAAAGGATATTGCACATTGCATACTCTATTTATTTTGTTCTTTTAAATTTTGTCTTCTAGTTGTGAACAGTTGATGTTTTAGTGGCATTATCTAGGGGTACCTGGCTGGTTCAGTTGATAGAGCATGTGGCTCTTAAAATTAGGGTCCTGAGTTCAAATCTCATGTTAGGATTACTTTAAAAAATAAGTAACTACTGGGGCACCTGGGTGGCTCAGTGGGTTAAAGCCTCTGTCTTCAGCTCAGGTCATGATCCCAGGGTCCTGGGATCGAGCCCCACATCGGGCTCTCTGCTAAGCGGGGTGCCTGCTTCCCCCAACTCTCTCTGCCTGCCTCTCTGCCTTCTTGTGATCTCTGTCAAACAAATAAATAAATAAAAATAAGTAACTAAAAAAGGAGGCATTATCTAAACCATTTTAGCTCCTAAACGCTTGTTGATAAATTATTTGCTAATTCAGAAGATGGAGGACTTTCTAAGTACATAGCCAAATATATTTCTTCTTTTTTACTAGTTTAGAAAGAAACTTATATGATTTTAAGAGCCCAGAGAATCTACCTTTTACCTAAAGATGAAATATGTTAACTCTCTTCACCAATATTTGATCCTCATCACCTTTCATGTCATGGGAAAATGGATATACACCCTCTCACCTAGAGGTGGGACAAACAGGGTCATATAACAAATCCTGGCAGATGATCTATAGGTTGAAGCCATGTACCTCACTTTCTGACTGGAGAATTTAATTTCCAGAGACACTACAGTCTCACTTTCTCTTTGGTGGTGAATTGGAAAAATTCTTTAAAGCCCTCTTAGACATACAGAGGAAGAAGAGAGAAATAATCTTTGTTGCATTTAGCCAACAAGAATATGGGGCTATCTGTGCCCGCATTATAACCCACAATGTCCTTATATAAGAATCTTAATATAGAAATCAAAAACTATGTTGAACTTAAAGTTTGTGAAGTCTGAAGGAACTATATTTACTTTCCTGAATATTAAATTTTAAGTTACCTACAGCAATCGCTAAATCAATTTTTTTTCCAAAGGAAGGATCATGAATGCTACAGTTTTAAGTAGATCTATGAATTCCCATTGTTACACAATTTTGAACTCCACTTTTATTAAAATTCACTGGTTATTTTCTTAGTATAGAATTTTATTATAAAACAAACTTAAGACAAATGTCAACCATGATTTGCCTTTTTAAACCTAATATTTTTCTTATATGTTTGAATTTAAGCAACATGGAGTTAGAAGTATCAGTTCTAGTTTTAAGCAACCATGTATTAATATGTATTTATATGAGTCTGTGCATATATGTCTGTATACAATTTAGTGTGTGTATATGTGTCTGACTATTGTATAACTGGGTGATCACTATTCAAAACAAGAATATTTTCATCACCTCACAATTTTCCCTTTGCCTTTTCTAGTCATTTTCCTTCCCTCACTTATGGGGAAACCACTTTCTAATTTCTAATATGATAGATTAATTTTGTCTGTTCTTATCCCATAAATTAAACACTTTTGTCCCTCGCTTCTGAACTTGACATCATGTTTTTGCAATGATCCATGTTACTGCATTTAGTTCATTCATTTTATCTAAGTGTGAAATTATTGGACTGTAGCATAGAGAAGTATTTAACTACAAACAGTTCTACAGAGTGATTATACCATTTTCATGCCTGTTGTGGATTGAATTGTGTACCTCCAAAATTCATAGTTGAGTCCTAATCCTCATTACCTCAGAAGGGGGACTTCTTTAGAAATAGGGTCATTAAGGTGGCTTCTAATCTACTATGACTAGTACCCTTATAAAAAGGAGGAATTTGGAAACATCTACAGAGAGGGAGAATATTAAATAAACATGAAGACAGTTATCTACAAGCCAAACAGAGGCCTGGAAGAGATCCTTCCCCACAGCCCTCAGAAGGAACAAGTCCTGCCAATACTTTGACTTCACACCTTTAGTCTGCAGTTGTGAAACAATAGATCTCTTGAGAAATCCACATTGTAGTACTTTGTTAAAACAGCCCTAGCAAACTAATCCAACACCCATCAGCAATACTTGAGATTTTAGTTGGCTCATGTGCCTGATAGAATCATTTTTCCCCTTTGGTTAGCCTTCCTAGAGGTAACAATAGTTATCTCATTGTTGCTTTATTTTGCATATCTTCAAGGACTAAAGTTGTTGATCATCTTTCATATAATTATTGGCCGTTCTCTTACCATTTGCAAAGTATCTCATCAAGTTTTCTGCCATTTTTTTTTAACTGGGTTATCCATCTTTTTATTGTTTATTCATAGAAATATGTATATATTCTGGATATTAATGTGTTTTGCAATCCATATATTCTGAATATGTTTTACAGTGTATGGATTATCTTTTAAGTTGTCTTTTAGTAAGAAAATCTTATCAATGTTGATGAAATATAATTTATCATTTTGCTTCTTATATTCTGTCCAATAATTTTTACTTACTAAGTGCGTCAAATTTACCATACATTCCCCTAATATTATATGCTCATTTTTGTATGACTGAAAGATAATTGACATAGGTCTCTGCTGAACCAAATAGTGTCTCAAGAAAACTTAATATTAAGATGTGTCAGAAATTTAGAAACATAGAATTTCTTTTTTCTTGAGGAACTACTCTATAACCGATTTACTTGATACTTTCCTTTCAGAGTAAATTTAATCTTATACTTTTAATATGAAAATTAATTTAAAGAATTAATTTCAAAATGACTGAAAGAATGGATTGGTTTCTGCATAAGGTTTTGTTTTTAGGAGGGTTATTTTTGGTGTTTTTGTTTCTGTTTTTTGTTTTTTTTTTCTTACTTGAAAGAAGAAAATGTATTCTTGTAAAGCAATTCAATCCCATATTATCAATATAAAGGTTTTATAGAGTTTGCCATGTACAATTTTGGAAACTAAGATACTAAAATACTTTTTCATCTAAGTACGAATTTACAAGTGTTAAGATTTTACTATGACAAATGTTTTTTGACTGTAAAATAAGAAAAAACTTGGGTTCCAAAGCCTAAATTTTTCATTAAGTTCATTTAGGTATGTTTTCTCACTAACCAGTGCAAGCAAGCAGTCCTGGAACATTTCAAAAGATCATTGGTAATAGGATGGATGATGTTTAAAATCTCAATAATATCACAGATTGGGGCACCTGGGTGGCTCAGTGGGTTAAAGCCTCTGCCTTTGGCTCAGGTCATGATCTCAGGGTCCTGGGATCGAGCCCTGCATCGGGCTCCCTGCTCAGAAGGAGGGAGCTTCTCCCTCTCTCTGCCTGTTTCTCTATCAAATAAAATAAAATCTTTAATAATAATAATAATAATATCACAATCATCAAGAAGATAAATCAAGGATAAGTCACACTATGCAAACTTACTGGATAATGATTTCTGCAAACTTATTGGCACTGATTCTCTTTCTTATTGTGGTGATCTATGTTCATGATGTGTTTGATACTTTGAAGATTTACTCTAAAAGGGAGATCTGGCTTCAGCTCTGGAGTTGGCCATTACTTCTAGTCATTGAAATTATCAAATTTGATACTTCTTTACAATGTAATGTAAATATGGACTATTTGGGGCCTAGAAAACAAAGCCTCCATATACATTTACAACTTTAGAAGGACCAGGAGATTAATCTCCTTTTATTTATTTTTATTTTTTTTATTTTTTATTTAAATTCAATTAGCCAACTTATAGTACATCATTAGTTTCAGATGTAGTGTTCAATAATTTATCAGTTGTGTATAATGCCCACTGCTCACCACATCACCTACCCTTCTTAATGTCCATCACCCAGTTACACCAAGCCCCCCATGTACCTCTTCTCCAGAAACCCTCAGTTTGTTTCCTGGAGTTAAGAGTTTTTCATAGTTTTTCTCCCTCTGCAATGACTTCTGATTTAGTATTTCCCCCTTCCCCTATGGTCTTCCCCTCTAGTGTGTTTCTTATATTCCACATATGAATGAAACCATATGATAATTGTCTTTTTCTGATTGACTTATTTTGCTTAGCGTAATATCGTATAGTTCCACCTATACTGATGTAAATTCATCATCCTTTCTGATGGCTAAGTAATGCTGCATTTTTAACTATAGTTAATCAACATAGGTACATAATTTCTATCATAACTAGTATACTTAGAAACTTTTTCTCCCTGGGGACGCCAAGGTCATTAAATGTGTGCCTTCACTCAGGCCATGTTCCCAGAGTCTTGGGAAGGATCTCCACATCAGGCTCCCTGCTCAGTGAGAAGCCTTTTTCTCCCTCTCTCACTCCTCTTGCTTGTGTCCTCTCTCTCTGTCAATAAATAAATAAATAAATAAATAATAAAATCTTTAAAGAAAAAGAAAGAAGGAAGGAAAGAAAGGAAGGAAGAAAGAAAGAAGGAAAGAAGAAAGAAACTTCTTCTACCTGAAACAACTTTTCCCTACTTCCCTATCTCCCACCCCAATCTAGGTCTTGGCATCAACAGAGGATTTTGTTCTCTAAGCCCAGCTTCTTCTAAATAAACTTCTTAATGTATTTGTGGAAGAGACACCACACCTGTATTAGTTTTCCCAAAAAGAAAAGTCTGAAGAATTTTTACTCTCTTAGGGAGCAAATTTATATATCTAGAGTTAGCGGAGAAAGGGGATGAGGCAAGAAAAGAAGGAAAAGCCAGCGTAAGAACATATTGCTGAGTTAGTTACCACTTATTACATGCATTGCTTGCTTGGTCTCAAGATCTTAGACTGTCATCTAAGGAAATACAAAGACCACTACTTATAATGATAATTGGGAACCAAGAGAGGATTATTTATCCTCCAGTCTGGTATTCTATTATCAGAAGTAAATTTATGGAACTTTAATTTCCCCCCACTTCCAAGTTATAGGCACTGAGAATCAGATATCTCCTGACATCTCACAGTCAAGCATTGACAGTTAAGCCACAGGGCAAGGAGAAGAAGCTGTGGGATATGGGCAGAAGGTGAAGCATGTTTCACTGGTGTGACACTTTTTGAAGACCACCCAGAATCAATTAATGAACAGCAGCAGCAAGGCCAGGAACAGAGGCTCAAAATGCCAGAAATAGGTAAAGCAGAAAAAATAGAAAGTAGCATAGAAGAGGCATCTGATGCAGTAAATTAATATTATAAAGGAAATCAAACTATTACAGCTATTTTCAATACAAGCAAAACAGTGAGGTTTACTTCCCCTGAGTTATATTTCTAGGGTTAACCCCTGAAATTCTCTTTTGACTAATTTATTTTCCAAATTGAGATTGTATATTTCCTCTCAAATAATTCATTTCATTAAAAAACTGTGAAGATATAAACACATGGTTATTCAATAAAGCTCTTGGTCAATATTATCTTCAGCTAGACCCACATAGTCTAATTTCTTTTACATGTTCTCATATGCATTAATCTACTTATAATAACTTGGAGAAAGGTTTGTGGAGCATTTGACAATCTTCGGTGACATGAACTATGAGAAAGTAGCATGCTCAATGGTGACAGTGGGATGATTAGACGACAAGGCAGCTTACAGAGGCAGGTCCATCTTAAGGAAGAGCTGGATTTGGGAGAAGGTGATGAAGTGCAGGTCATTTTCACTTTTCTCTACAGGGGAAAGTCTGGATGTAATTATCCAGAAAGGAAACAGAAATGGAAGACTGATTAAATAAGAAGATACCTGAGTTGTAGACGCAGACTCAGATCCATCCATATAGGGAAGAGTTGAGGTTTAGAAGATGAGTGCAATTTCTATTAGACCATAGGAAGAAAGAGAAAGATAACTTGACGTGTCTTTATTAGGGATAGAAAGGAGAGAAAAATCAATAGAAAAAATTTTTTGAAGAAACAAAAGTAAAAAGGTGGTTAACTCTAATAGAAAAACCTCATGAAGTCAAGTGGACAAAGGATTTCAGGCAAGAAATCATAATCACTTAAGAATAGTGTAACTGCATTAAAGACCACAGTGTAAAAGATCTAATGCAGTGATACATGCATATTCGTCATGTAGACTCAGAACAACATTTCTACTTTGAGGTTATCCTCAATTGCTCATGTCTTAATGGAAGATATTATTAAGTCTATGCTTTGTGGCTGGCTACAGTGTAGACACATAGTGTGAATACATCTAATAATTAAATGCTCACACCTCCAGGTTTGAGTCTCGAAATGGTGACCAAATGATATTGGTGTATGGAAACATTTTCAGGCAGTACTGGCAGTAGTGATGTCAGAGTTCAGCAATGCAGACAATGATAAGTACTCAGTGGCATTAGGGCGAGCAGTAATATCCTAACCAGACTGTCCCTGAGGCATGATACTGGCTCTTTTTCCTGCTACCTGCATGCTCTTGGTTGTTGCCCAATTTCCTGAGCCTGGTTTTCCAGCCTTCCATTTATATTAGGAAACACCAAATATCCTTCCAGCAAATTCCTTTCCTCCCTGAGATAGATAGATAGATAGATAGATAGATAGAAAGTGTTATAGTCATTCTGTTGAGACAAGATGGGTCCTCATCTAAATTTTGATTCCTATGACACCACAAATACCAAAAGATATGAAAAGTTTCATTTACTAACATTAAGAGGCTGGCTGCAGAGAGTCATGCTGGTTCTCAAGCTGGTCAGAAATTGACTTTAGAAAGCTGGGACAGGAGAACAGCCGGGCTTTTATGGTAGGCATGGGCTGTTAGCTTGATGAAAGTTCTCATGTGTGCTGACGTCAGTTGCCTGGTTTGATCTTCTTTCAGGTGCCAGAAGAGGTAGCAGCTCAGCTTTCTATCAGTTTGCCTGGTTCTGGGGCAGGAAAGAAAGGGGAGTGGGAGGGGGGTTTTAAAACTGTTAACAATCCAATATAAAAAATTAAGTTAGACTCATTACCAAAGGAACTATTATAAATTAACTCCGACCAAATCAACCAAACCAAAAGTACAAAGAACACTTTTTAAAGAGAGTAAAACTGTTGTCTCATTGAGAAAGATTGAACATGTTTATTTAAAATATGATGAGTGGAACCCTTCAGGGCATTTGAATTAGATATGAATTAAACTCTGATCCTTCTTTGCATTAGCTAAGCAATCTTGTGCTAGTTATTTTGTCTTGGTAAGCTTCAGTTTCAACATCTGTAAAAAGAAAAAAAAATTGGTATCAGTCTTGACAACATTGTATGAACAGATCATATATATATATATTTTTAATTTTCTTTATTTATTTGACAGAGAGATAGAGATCACAAGTAGGCAGAGCAGCAGGCAGAGAGAGGGAGGGGAAAGCAGGCTCCCCGCCAAGCAGAGAGCCTGATGCAGGGCTTGATCCCAGGACCCTGAGGTCATGACCTGAGCCGAAGGCAGAGGCTTAACTAAGCCACCCAGGCGACCCAACAGACTGTATTTTTAGCTAGGTCTCATAATAGCAGGATTGCCCACTAATTAAGAATGTCATCTCAGGAGTCATAGGGCATGGGTTAAAATCCCTACTCTACCACGTACCGACTCAATGGTCTTAGGTACATGATAAACCACTCAAAGAATCAGTTTCCTCATCTAAAGGGAAGTAACAATAGCACTGTTAAAATATTGTTTGGGGGGAATAAGCGTGACCATATATTTGCCTGAGAATAAGAATTCACTAAGTACCAGCTGTTATTATTATTAGTCTACCCACCAAATGGTTCCCACTCCACCGTGCACTAACAAGGACTGCAGAGTTTGCTGACAATACTATGGAATATGTGACCAGGGTTCATACCACGCACCACAAAAAAGATGGTTACTCAAATTACCTCTTTCATGGCTTGATTCTTCTCCCTTAACATCTTTTCTCTGTGGGGCACCTGGTGGCTCAGTGGGTTAAGCCTCTGCCTTCAGCTCAGGTCATGATCTCAGGGTCCTGGGATCAAAACCTGCATCAGGCTCTCTGCTCAGTGGGGAGCCTGCTTCCCCTCTCTCTCTGCCTGCCTCTCTGCCTACTTGTGATCTCTCTCTCTCTGTGTCAAATAATAAATGAAATCTTTAAAAAAAATTTTTAAAAAAAGGTCTTTTCTCTGTAAGTCATTTGTCTCCTACAGACACTAAATGCATTCCATAAATGGATTATTAAAAATTAGTTCTTAGTATCTACTCCAGTACAGTACAGTAATCAGTCAGGCCCAGAGGTCACCAATGCATTGAAAATGTATTATCCTCTAGCATGATTATGGGGGGAGAGTCTTATTTGCTACCACACCCCTGACCATATTATTAACTCAACAATGCATGTGTCCATATAGAAAGATATATGTTTCCTAAGAAGATGAATATATCTAAATAATGCTACATAGGAATTATTATACTTGCCTCATGAGCATGTGGAGAGGATTTAACTAGGTAATCTCTGTATAGAACCTACTACAATACCTTGCTCACAGTAAGTGAAGATCATTTGTTACTCTCATTTGTGCTATAAGAATTTATTTCATATTCCTCAGGATAATATCTAAACTTATAATGGAGCTGACATTTTAAATCATATTTGTTAAAATTATTTCTTATGAAGCTGGTTTATTTATTAAAATTCAAATGCCAAATCAACTTCTATGCAATTAAAGACAAAATAAGAAAATAATGTCTTTAAAATCATAGCAGGGCAACTCTAGACTGATAAAATACACTATCATCCTGGACTTTTTAAATTTTCATTAGTGTTTCAAGTTTTCTTTTTCTCTTTAGACCTATGAAATATAAATTAACTTTGAAAAGAGTGAGAAAATTCTCTTCTTTTATACCATAGAAAATCTTCCAAGATTATAAAATGTTTCATTTATTTCTTAGTCCATTATATATTGTTTTTATGCTTTATAGAGATTCTAAGACAAAATTGTGAAAAAATTGGGCTGCCTGGGTGGCTCAGTCATTAAGTATCTGCCCTCAGTTCAGGTCATGATCCTAGGCATCTGGAATGAAGTCCCACATTGGACACTCTGCTCCACAGAAAGCCTGTTCTACTTCTCTCATTCCCCCTGCTGGTGTTCCTTCTCTCACTGGTCTCTCTCTGCCAAATAAATAAATAAATAAAATCTTTAAAAACAAAAATGGCAAAAAATATATATTTAACTTGTTAGGATTTAAATGTTTTGATGGCATCATTGATTATTGTTCTAAAAAGCTGAACAATATTCAGGGATATTTGGGCAAAAATTTAAAAAAATGCATAAAACATCCTCCCCCCACAAAACAGAAATATGTTGGTTTGGACATTTCCTCAAAGAAGGCTTATAGATCTCTATTTTCAGTAATGTTTGAAACTGGAGAATCCTAAATCAAATCCCAATCCTTTTCTTCTATAAAATACCAAGTCAGGCCTAGGCTAAAAGGCAGAGAAAAGAGCAGCAAGGGTTGTTATATAACGTACAAAAACGTACTATCTCACCTGCCTCGGGAAGAAAAAAAAAGGTCCAAGTTACTTTTACATTTTTATTTATTTAATTCATGGGGGAGAAGAAGCAGAGCAAGAGGGACAAGCAGACTCCGAACGGAAAGTGGAACCCGAATAGGGGCTCAATGTGGGGCTTGATCTCATCTCCCTGAGATCATGACTGAGACAAAATCAAGTGTCCATCATTCAACTGACTGAGTCCCCCAGGTTCTAGGTTATTTTTAAAAGGAAATACTATTGATATTGACACACAAAGACTAGACCAAGCTTGAAGAGTACATGCAGAAATGTTAAAATTGTGACAAGAAATAGGTAAAGGACAAATTTTAGTGGGTGATTCCCAACCTGAAACCCATTTCTTAAAGTTACATTCAATCACTCTAATGCTACATTTCTGTATACTCAGTAAGATTTCAGCATTTTTGTCAAAGGAAGAATACTATGTGAAGGACATAATTGAGGAGGAAGAGTGTTTTCTAAGCCTGATTACACTTAGATTGAAATATAGAATTCTATATTTCCAATATTTATTTCCAATATATTTTCAATATATTGCCTATTTTCCAACAGACACACAAACAGGTATCAAAGAAAGAAAGAAACTATTTACTGAGCAAGCAATCAGCCAGTGCAACAAGCACATATAAATATATTAACACCATGCAAAAGCAATATCCAAGTCATTAGCAAATGTTAAAGCAATGTGTTTTAGACTCAGAAGTTACTTAGTAAATATTTGTTGAATTTAATTGCATGGATACTTCCTAAATTGCTTTAATCCTGATTTGGAAAGTGAGATTTATTTCTTCACAAATAGGACAGGGAAACAATTCTTGGTGTGATTAACATGAGTCCAGAAGATCTGGCAGTGTCTCAGGGAGTCTGACTAAAAAAAAAAAAAAAAACTTACTTAATGAATCCTAGGTCAAATATGACAGTAGTCAGTAGAAGGAAACGTCTGCCTTTGGAAATGACTTCAAGGTTAAAGACTTCTGAGCTATAGAAAATGTCACTTTTACCAAGAAGTCCCCATATTTACGGCAGAATCAGACACTGCACACCAGCCAAGGAATGCCTGCTTCATGCTGTAGAAGCCCGTTGTGCTTATTGAAATAGACATTTCAAGCCCCATTTCATGCATCGTGCATCATGTAGCAGCAATGAAATTTTGAAAGTTGACTGTTCTACTCAGTAGTGTGACTTGATTAGTCTATTCATTCTTCTTGCCCGTCTCTGGTTTATATGTACACTGAGTTAAGCCACTTTCAGCCAATAAAATGTGGAGAGACTTTTGCCAGCGAAGCCATGGTAATTTGTGAAAGTCACAGCTTCTCCTTTTCCTAGATATAGATGTGGAAGTATGTTTCCTGAGTTGCTGAAATAGCCCTGCTGCAACCATCAGAGAAGTTATCCAATGATAAAACCAATACTGAAATCTAGAGAATCCCAAAGCAATGGAATCAGGGCCGTAATTATGAGGCTCAATAAAATTCCTGTGACCTAGGTCAATTTGAGAGGCGTCTCTTTATGTACAAGAGAAAGCACCTTGATACAAAATGGCGGGAGGTAGCTCTTTCACTGCCTGCCTCTGTGAGGGCAGTGTGCAGTAGTGCCCAGAAAACTGTGCTGTCTTTGGAAGAACTGAGCTGAGTTCAGTCTTTAATTTGCTGCTGAATCAGTCACTTCATCTGCAGAACACAGACATGGAAAAGAAAGCTGCTCTGAGAGAAAGAGAGAGAGGGATTTTAAATGTAACCAGAATTGGACAGTAAATCATCTAGAATAAAGCAATTAGACTGATAACTCTTTTCTCAACAGCAACAACAGAAGGCAGAATACAATGGATTCATTTTTCTAGGATTCAAAAAAAAAAAAAAAGCTGTCACGTGTCTTACACAGTGATAGAAAATAACCGTCAATGCGAAATTCTATGCATAGTCGTGAAGGGTCACTGAAATAAATTGCTAAGATCCCTCTTCCAGAATAAAGGATTTATTACACCACCTCCTGAGAATGTCTGGAAGACTCTTTGGGCTACTCTGAGCTAGCAAAAGCCGCTTTACTGAGGTCACAGCTTCTTCCTCATGCAGACCACAGCTAATAACTAATCAATGCCCAGATTCAAACGCTTGGTACCCTGGCCTAATTGAAAATACCTCTGAAGGGACATTCCAACATCAGAACTTCCGGTAAGCTTCCACTTACATTTTACTTCTCCCATTCCCCAATTCTACTTTCTTTCCTTCCCTTCCACTGGTGTTAATCTCAGAATTTGTACTAACTCCACCACATGCTTATCTGCATATCAAAATTTGTTTCTTGGCCAACTCAATCTAAGACAATAGTGAAATTATATTTCAAGAAATAGGATGAACTAAAAGCCCATCTCAGAAGAACAAACTGACTATACCACCAAAGACAATACAATAAAATACAGTAAAAGAGAATTCTAAGGAATACATTCAGGAAGAAAAAAACTGTTCTCAGTTGAAACAGTCAAAATTTAAGAATGAAAGGTGACTACAAATATTATAAATAATAGGAGTGAAACTGAGCTGATATTTACAGTATAAATGGATGTTAACAATATCTGGTTGCTGTCTTGAAAACAGAACAGAACTGTAATACTGAACAGTGACAAAAGAATAGTTGTATGGCAATCATAATTATTTTATTCATTGTGTATTATATGTTATTAAATTTATATTTTTATTATTTGAACAGAAGTTAAAGATGCTGATTAACCTCAGACTCTATTAAGTTAATATGACTATTAAAGTCATTATTAAAATTAGAAATGTGAAGAACATACTCTAAAAAAAGGAAAAAATGTAATGAACAGAAAATAATAGTTTGAAAATCGGAACAAAAAAGGACAGCAAGATTGAAAGAAGAAAGCAACAAAAGAAGAAAAAATAGAAAAAATATATGGTAGAAACAAGTCCAAAGATGTTTAAAAATGTCACAATAAAATTAATAAACTATCCAGTCAAAGACTATCAGACTGAATTTTTTAAAAATACATATATCTGTTGTTTCAAAAAGCAAAGGACACTGAAAGAATTGAAGTCAAATGAACAGAGAACTATATCAAACAAATATCACCCAATGATTTTTAACAGTTTGAAGGTTAAGAATAAATCTGGGGATAGAACAGCCTAAGAGTGAATGCCAGAAAGAAATCGTGCCCCAAATTAATCACTCCAGGAAGGCTGCTTACCAAAGAAACCTAGGATACCAGAAGTGTTTTCTAAACTATTATAAATGATAGCATGGTAAATGGAGCCAAGCTTCATAAATTCAGAGTGAAATGAAAACAACGACTAACTAATGAGCAACATGTTTCGTGTTAACTGATGAAGTTAAAATCAAAGGGGATCAAGCAGAATTTCTGAACTTAAGTGAAAAATAAGCTGCTTTCAATGCGTTAATCCTCAGCATGCACCTGGGGCCAGCTTGGTGGATTAAAGGAATAGTTCAGCTCTGAACTCTATTTTAGGTATCATCAAGTATTTTACAATCTCTTATGTATTTGTTCAATACGAAGTGTTTGAGCATTCTTGCTGTATGCAAACCCATAGATGGCATAAGGAGAGCTTTACCCTTTAGCATGCATTTACCCAAGCTGAAAAGACTTCATACCCCACCATGGGAGGAAGCTGCTTTTTTGATTCAGAGCCAAAAGGGATAAATTGTGAAAACCTAGTGCGAGATCCTGAAGGCAGTTCTTAAATAGGCCTACTGATTTTAAAGTTCATAAAAGGAAGAAATCATCAGACATTTGGAAATGAGGAGGGAAGTAAGGCTTTTTTGATGAATGAGAAAGAAACATGCCTTTTCTTTGGTATTGAATCCTATGGGAGGTTCAGGGCAGACCAATCCCCCTAAAAGCAATATATAAACCTCCTATATGAAAGGTACTCTCCCTCTTACCACCAGAGATAGGGAATTTAAGGCTGAGAAGTCTGGGTAAGCAAACCTTGTTACTTCTTCACTAATTTACCAGCCCACACCCAAACTTCTCCGTTTTGCCAGTTCTTCACAGGTTTATTGCTTCTTTGTCTAGAAGATATAAAAGCTGCTTGCTTCGGTCACTTCTTTGAATCTCATTTCTATAAAATCCTATACACACATAATTAAATTTGTTTTTCTCCTGTTGACTGTCCTATGTCAATGTATTAGACCAACCAAAAACCCTAGAAGAGAAGAAAGGAAACGTTTTACTGCCCAACAAGGACAAAGGTTTCAAGGTGTTTGTGTATCAGAGGATCATGGAACGGAGCACTTCTAAGAAAGATCTTCAAGGAGATAAATGTGACATTCCTTTGGTGAATGGTCAGAAAAGACCCTTGGTCTGAGCGGGGAGGGGAGAAACACTTGTAGTTGAACTCAGCAAGAGGCAGCTAAGAAGCCTGCATAACACAATAGCTTGTCCTAAAATGTCAGGAATTAAAACCCACTTCATAACCAGCTTTTTTGGCTTAACATAATATCCTCCAGGTTCATCCATGGTTTCCATATCTAGGCTATTGTCAATAATGCTGCAATGAGTATTGGAGAACAGAAATGCCATTGATATCCTCATTTCAATTCTTTTGATCACGTACTCAGAAGTGAGATTGCCTCATCGCATTGTAGTTCTGTTTTTAACTTTTTGAGGTACCTTCATGTTGTTTTCTATAGTGGTTGCATTTTACATCCCCATCAACAGTGGACAAAGGTTCTAATTTATCACCATATTCGCCAACATTTGTTACCTTTTTTCTTAATAATAGCCATCCTAATAGGTGTGAGGTGGTATTTCTTTGTGGCTTTGATTTTCATTTCCCTGATTAACAGTGATCTTGAGCACCTTTCCCTGCTTTTGGATATTTGTATGTCTTCTTTGGAGATGTGTATACTGAAGTCTGCCATTTTTTAATTGAGTTATTTCTAAGAAATAAATACTGCATGATTGCATTTATACTCTAAAAGAGTCAAACTCCTAGAAACAGAGAATAGAGTAATGATTTCCAGAGGCTGTAAAGCGGAGGAGATAGGTCTAGATTCAGTTGCACAAGACAGAAAAGTTCTAGAGATCATCTGTACAACATTGTGCCTGTAGTTAACAATACTGTACAGTGCACTTAAAAATTTGTGATGGCTGACTCTTTTCCCCCATTTTAAAAGTTTAGTGTTTGTAGTACAATTAAAAAAATAAAAACTCACTTCAGATGGAGCCTCAGCACCACACATTTTGACAGCAGTATGCAGGACCACAGAGAAAACTGCAGTGGCAGTGACAGCACTGGTAAACCATAGTGTCTCCACCCTCTTGTGTAGACCAAAAAAGGGGTCAAAGTAGCTGGCCTTGAACTTATTTTCTAATTTTGAAAATTGGTGCTCAAGTTGGATTTAATTAGGTTTCAAAACAGACCTTCTCAACTGAGTTTCCATAACAGAATTTCCTTAATGCCTGAGGCATCCATTGTGTAAAATAAATTAACTCATCTTTTCTGCATCTGGAATGACACTAACTATGTACCTTCCTTGGGAGAACTGAAAACAAACAAACAGACACACAATGGTGCTTCATTTTTCCAGTACTCTGTTTGGGAAAAACTGTCCCAGAGTCATAAGCAAATATGTACACATCGAGAGTTGTACCAAAGTTCATGTACACAGTATGTATCAATATGTGGTGATAGCAAATATCAGAGACTGTATCAGGAGCACTAGTTCTTCAGTTTGACTAATCATAACACATGTTTAGAGTCACGGTGCAAGGCATATAAAACTTTTAAAATGGGGGAAAAGAGTCAGCCATCACCCATTAGATAATTGAAAGTATTTTACATTTTTTGAGAAGACTGTCGAGAGTCTCCTTTAAAGCGTACCGTCCCAGTTCACTGTGGGTCCTATGCACTCTCACAAACTCTGCTACATAGCCACAGAGACATCAATTACAAGAATCCTCTAACTGTGGAAAAATCTCACGCTCCCCTTCATATGATACTACACACGCTGATACAATGAGACACAATTGAGGGAAATTTGCTCTAAAGTTCCTAGTATCCAAAATACATCTATTGGCTCCTTGAAGTACTTACTGCACTAATTCTCTGTGTGTGACTAATTATCTGCTTGGTCACTTCAAACAGGTGACAGATTTGTCAAGGAATCTGTGAATTTAGGTGAATTTCCACTGTATTGATTCTTTGCCTTTGTCTATCTGTAGGGAAATGGCATGAAGGCTATGCTCTGAGTTAGGGGAGGGCCCTTGGGCCTTCCCTATTCCGCCCAGAAGACTGAAGTGATGGGATCAGAACTCAACTTTAGGAAAACTGCTTTGATGTAACGTGGAGCAAAAAAGACAACAGATGGGAACAGTTAGGAGGTATTTGTGCTTCAAACAGGGAGATGGGGTCTGAAGTTATAAAATTATAAGAGAAGTGAACACTTTCCTGTGAAGAATTTATAATCAAGTCGAGGACATAAAGTGTATATATAAACCAATTAGTGAAAAATGTCTTAATATGTAACAGTTCACATATTTGATGATCATTCAACAATAAAATTTTAATTCTTGTGGGCGAAAGAAATAATTTAGATTGTGCTATCATGGTCTAAAACATGATCTAAAATGTTCTAACTTTTTTCCTCTGGAAATCAGGAACAAAACAACTTCTTCATCTTGGTAGCATGGCTAAAATATAAGTTTAAAAATGTGAACTATTTTCCTTTGTGGGAGCAACATATGATTTCTTTGTAACCCTCTTTTTTGTTTGTTTCTGTTTTTTAAATTTTCTTCACAGAAATTGTTTTTCAAAGTTAATTAAGAGTCAATGCTATTGCTAGTTCTGGTCAAATTGATTTGAATAAAAAAATTCATATGGATTGGAAAATAGACTGGCTTCTTTATTTCTTTTGTTCTTTGAATCTGTCTTTATTAGGTTAGGCACAGTGCTGGAAATTTGCAAGTTTTCCATATGTTGCAAGAACCCTGAAGGTCAGCACGGCCAATATATTTTGGTTGGCATTAAAATGTCACAGTATCCCAGCACAGTGGGACTTTCCATTCCTATATTAACTCGTTATCTGCAGGCAGTACTGGTGGTGAATTTATTCACAAACTGTGTAATAGTGTAATTAAAAAATATTTAAGAAGTTTTAAATGAGATTAAGCAGTGAATAGAAAACTTTGTAATTTGATCTATTTTAAGGGAATAAATTAAAATTCCTCCCTTTAAATAAAACAACATTGAAGTTAAATGGGAAATTTGGTGTAGAAATAACATTTTATGGTAAACAACTTCATACACAACTAACTAAATATATGTATGTGTCTCCAGAGAGAAACAAGTGAATGAATCTAAAGCATTTGATTCAAAGCAAAGATGACTTCAGACAAAGATGATTTAACAAACTTTAAATAGCTATTCAATGTTTCATTTATGCTGGTGAAGTTTTAAGAATCCATAATATAAAATCTGAGATCCTGAGGTGCTATGTAAATTATAAGCACCACATTAATATCTGCTTGGTTAAAAGCCAAGAACCAGATTGAAAAAGGAAGAAAGATTCCACTTAATCTCCCTGTTGTTGGGGTAAGCATTATGAGGTTTCCTCAGAGGCCCAGAGCAAAGTATAGATCATGTCCTGGAGAGGTCTTTGGCAAATTGTATCAACATGATGATCCTCCACAGAAACCCTCATGTGACTGTCACAATAGGTATCTTGACCTCTTGGGGGAGTCATAACATTGTCTCACATATTATATTCACCTTTATAACACACAAACTATCCCAACTTTAAGAAACAGAAAAACTTGAGTTTCGCAATTAATTTTCATGAGAATACCTCATAAATGGGTCATACCTCATAAATACCTCATAAATAGATTTTGTATTTCAGATCTTCTTTGAAATTAAACCATGAGTAAAAGTTGCATCAATATTAAAAAAAAAAAATAAAATAAAATAAAATAAAATTTAAATATATATTTGCTACTTCCTCTTAAAGTACAAAACTAATTAGCTAGTAGAAAGGAAAGTATGCAGGACAGTCAGTGTTTTATATGAGAATCTGCAGGCTTCAGGCAGGATCATCAACAATTCACCTTAGTTATACTATTGGTCACTGCTAAATATATGTGTTGAGAACAAACATACAGTTTACAACTTTAATTACTTTTTTCTCACTATTTGACCATGTGGATATTTAAATCTAAATTACATAAGTTCTTTATAGATGATCTGGTGTTGATCCAGAGACATTTGTATATTAATGCTGAACTAAACCAATAGAAATGGTTTGTTTGTTTTATTCTCCTGTAAAAACACACATTTCTTTGTCCATAAACCACAAGTTTAGTAGAATGGATTGGAAGTCCTCAACAATTAAAAAAAAAAAATAGTCTTGGGACACCTGGATGGTGCAGTTGGTTAAGCATCCAATTCTTTGTTTCTGCTCAAGTCATGATCTCAGGGTCGTAAAATCAAGCCCTGTGTTGGGCTCCACACTCAAGTCAGAGTCTGCTTGAGATTCTCTCTCCCTCCCTTCCTCTTCCTCTACCCTCCTGCTCATGCCCTCTCTCTTTCCTTCTAAAAAAATGGATAAACAAATCTTAAAAAAAAAAAAAAAAAGAAAAGAAAAGAAAAGAAGAGAAATAGTCCTCTAAGTATAATGTGGTTTTGGAATAAAAATAATAAAAATTGGCACAATTTAGTAATTACCTAGTTGTAGCAAGAAATAATAAAGACAATATAAAAATAAAAACAAAATTTTTATTTTGTATATACAAATGACAGATAGTCATTTAATTAACTTATAATTAGGAAAACTCTAGTAAAATCACCTTATTTCATTACCTATAAGTATTTTTGCAAAGTCTTTATCTTGGCAACTTGGCAAAGTTACATGTCTTTAAATTTTTGTTGGAAGCAATTTTATTGAATTAATTTATACGATCTCTTACAACCTCAATTTATAGGATGTCTAATTATTATTGCAAGATTTATTTCAAGTAATAATGTACTAAAATTGTTCCCTGAACAAGTCAAGTTATGCACTCCTTGAAGCTTCTTACCCCCACCCCATCTCAGTGTGGATGTAAAACATGTACATTGTATCCCTTTGTTCATTGTAAAATGGCCTCTGTGGAATTGATGATGTCTCTAACCTGTACTAAATGATATTATAAGAACATACTGAGGGTGCCTGGGTGGCTCAGTTGGTTAAGCGACTGCCTTCGGCTTGGGTCATGATCCCAGAGTCCCGGGATGGAGTCCCGCATCGGGCTCCCAGCTCCATGGGGAGTCTGCTTGTCCCTCTGACCTTCTCCCCTCTCATGCTTTCTCTCTCTCACTCTCCCTCTCAAATAAATAAATAAAAATCATAAAAAAAGAACATACTGAATATATACTTTTTATATTACATTATATATTTTTATAGCAATTAAGCTATTGTTGACAGTATAACACATTACATAAAATCTTTTGACATTATAGAAATTAATTCTTTAAAAATATGCTAGCAGGAAAAGTTGGATTTATCAACGGATTTATGGTGATCATACCTGCAATGAGAATCGTTTAGCTGATCGTGTTCATTTCTTTCATAGTAGATATACTCACCTTGAGAAAGATTATAGAACTTTATGGTAAAGATTTCTATATTAATCTTACCTTTGACTTCATCATATCATTATGTCATGTTAGCTTTTCTTAACTCCAGTGTATGGAATTGTATCTAGTCACTCTGTAAGCTCTTGCAAATCACAAGATTTAAAAAAGATATTCAACAGCTTTATTGAGCTATAATTGATACACAGTTAACTGTTCACATCTGAAGTGTACAATTTGACAGGCTTTAACTTATGCATACAGCTGCAAAATGACTACAATTGAGATAGTGAACATGCCCATCATTCCCAGAAGTCTCTTTATGAGCATTTATAATTCTTCCTCCTATCCCCCAACATCCAAAATCAATTATTCATCTGCTTTCTGCCATTATGCATTTTCCTAGAATTTTATATAAAGGGGATCTCACAGTATATTTTTTGATATTGCATATTTGATGCAACATGATTATTTTGAGACTCATAGTAAATTTTGAGATTCATATGCAATAGTTGCTTTCTTTTATTCCTGTAACGTATATCAGGATATAGAGATATCAGAATTTCTTATTCATTTACTTGTTAGTAGCCATTCAAATTCTTTTCAGTTTGGGAGTAGTACAAAAAAAAAAAAAAAAAAAAAAAAAACCTGCTGTGAATACCCATGCACAGATCTCTGTATAGGCATACTTTTTTTTTTTCCTATTAGGTCATGGCTTGAACATATGTTGGGTCTAGCATGGACTATTTAAAAAAGTATTAAACTATTTTCCAAAGTAGCTATATATACCATCTTGCATTTCCACCACCATATATGAGTTTCAGTTACTTACATCTTTGCCAGTCTTTGGTATGGCCACTTCTTAATTTTAACCACCTATAAAGTGAGTAGTGGTAAATAATTAAGCTTTAGTGGGGTTTTTTGTTTGTTTGTTTGTTTAATGACTAATGATATTCAGCATCTTTCCAAGTGCTTATAGGCCACCATAAATCTGTGGCTGTATATCTGTTCAAATCTTTTGTGCATTTCTTAATTAGGTTGTTTGTTATCTTATTATAGAGTTTTAGATCTTTGTAAGATGTGTGTGTGTGTGTGTGTGTGTATTCTGAATCCTAGTTCTTTAGCAGATACATGCTTTGTGAATAGTTTTTCCCAGCCTATGGGTGATCTTTTCACTTCTTAACAATGTCTTCTAGGGGTTCCTGGATGGCTCATTCCTTTAAGCATCTGCCTTTCAACTCAGGTCATGATCTCAGGGTCTTGGGATTGAGCCCCTCATTGGGCTCACTGCTCCACAGGAAGTCTTCTCCCTCTGGCTCTCCTTCCTGCTCATGTCTATTTACTCATACTCTCTCTCAAATAAATAAATAAAATCTTTTTAAAAATTAATAATAATGTCTTCTAAAGAGCTGATATTTTTTTTTACTTTTGTTGAAGTCTGATTTTTTTTTTTCCCTTTATAGATCATGTTTTGGTATCATATCTGAGAAATCTTTATCTAACCCAAGGTCCCACAGGTTTTCTCTTATGTTTACTTCTAGAAATTTTATAGTTTTTTTTTTTTTACATTTAAGTCTATGATCCATTTTGATATGTTTGCATATGGTGTGACAGTGGGATACAGATTAAAGTTTATCTTTTGCATACGAATATCCGGTTGTTCCAGTACCATATTTTGGAAAAATTATCATTTCTCCACAGATTTTCCTATTCATCATTTTTGTTTTTGTTTGTTTGTTTGTTTGTTTCTTGGGAGTGTTGTTGTTGTTTGGTCCTTTCCATTTTATTGTTTGGTAGAAAGACAGGCTCTTATATTCCCCATTTAAAAAAAAATCAGTTGTCTATATATGTGTGAGTGTATTTCTGGATTCTACGGTGATCCATTGATCTATGTGTCTATCTTAATGCTAACACCACACTGTTTTGATTATGGTAGCATTATAATAATTCTCAAAATAAATTCATACTAATTCTTCAGTTTTGTTCTTTTTAAAAATGAAAGTTGCTTTGGCTATTCTTTGTTTTTTCCAGATGTACTTTTGAATCAGTTTCCCAATTTCTATAAGAAAGTCTTGCTGGGATTTTGATTGACATTACACTAAATATATGGATTAATTTGGAAATAACTAATATCTTAACAGTAGTTAACAGTTATTCTTTCTGTTAATTTAGGCTTTCTCTAATTCATCTATATTGTGTATTATAATTTTCATTGTACAGATTCTACATATCTTTTGTCAGATTTATCCTTAAGTTGTTCATTTTTTTGGATAAATGACACTGATTTTTAAATATCAACTTCTGCTTGTTCATTGATAATATACAGATATATAATTAACTTTTATTAATTAATGTTAATTAATTAATATTGATATTAATTAAGGTTAATATGTTAATCTTATGTCCTGTATCTATTGTTAACCTCACTTAGTAGTTCAGGGCTTTTGTAGATTTTATAATATATTCTACAAATATTTTTACTTTTCACTCAAGTGCCACAAAGTTCAACACTTGATCAAATGAATCACAGGTGTTTGACACATACATATAATAAGTATTATCAGGAATTTCTGGCCTCATTCACATCTTTTTGTTTTTAGTATATATAACCATATTGTTTTTTGATTGATTTTAAACATAATTTTGGGGCGCGTGGGTGGCGGTGACTGCCTTCAGCTCAGGTCATGATCCTGGAGTTCCAGGATCGAGTCCCGCATCAGGCCCCAGCTCCATAGGAAGTCTGCTTCTCCTTCTGACCTTCCACCCTCTCATGCTCTCTCTTACTTGCTCTCTCTCTCAAATAAGTATAAGTCAAATATTAAAAAAAAAACCAACAACACTTACCTTTCAATCTCATCTTTAATTATACCCTTGCTCCTCTGAAGTAACCATAAATCTGACTTTTCTGGTTGCTAACCATATTCAATATGTATGTTTTGATTTAATTCATTCTATGCTAGTTCTGGGTGATAATCCCAAATTAATTTCTGGTATCTGTTTTTTTGTTTTGTTTTGTTTTTGTTTTTAGAGGGAATTCTTCTTTGAAGGAAAATTTCAAAAAATCTAACCCAACAGAGGCCAAGCAAAATACTCTCCAAATTCCTACAATGTTTGACTGAACCTATTTATAAATTAGTTATTTCAGAAATAATAAGGCCTCAGAATAATAATAAGGATTGTTATTATTAGGATTCAGAAATACTTAGCCTTCACATGACGATAATTCACATGAATTACATCAACCAGAAAGTGAAGGCAAACTAACATCGATCTCTTCTGCCTTGTGACTTGCTGGGGTTTATCAAACTGATTCAGCTAACTAGGCAGGTGTTCTCTTTCTCAAAACTATTTAGCTTTTGTTCTGAAAATTGGTGATTGGTCAACATTTCCAGATAAGAAATATTGATCTTTCTTCTCTTTTTTTTTTTTTTTTTTTTTTTTTTGTGCTTCTGTGAGTTAGTGGAAGGACTAAACAAAAATGTCTTTTTTTTTAATAATTTTTAAAATTTTTTTTATAAACACATAATGTATTATTAGCCCCAGGGGTACAGGTCTGTGAATCGCCAGGTTTACACACTTCACAGCACTCACCATAGCACATACCCTCCCCAATGTCCATAATCCCACCACCCTCTCCCTCCCTCATCCCCCCAGCAACCCTCAGTTTGTTTTGTGAGATTAAGAGTCACTTAGGGTTTGTCTCCCTCCCAATCCCACCTTGTTTCATTGATTCTTCTCTTACCCACTTAAGCTCCCATGTTGCATCACCACTTCCTCATATCAGGGAGATCATATGATAGTTGTCTTTCTCTGCTTGACTTATTTCGCTAAGCATGATACGCTCTAGTTCCATCCATGTTGTTGCAAATGGGAAGATTTCATTTCTTTTGATGGCTGCATAGTATTCCATTGTATATATATACCACTTCTTTATGAATTCATCTATTGATGGACATCTAGGTTCTTTCCGTAGTTTGGCTATTGTGGACATTGCTGCTATAAACATTCAGGAGCACGTGCCCCTTCGGATCATGACATTTGTATCTTTAGGGTAAATACCCAGTAGTGCAATTACTGGGTCATAAGGTAGCTCTATTTTCAATTTTTTGAGGAACCTCCATGCTGTTTTCCAGAGTGGTTGCAACAGCTTGCATTCCCACCAACAGTATAAGAAGGTTTCCCTTTCTCCACATCCTCGCCAACATCTGTCATTTCCTGACTTGTTAATTTTAGCCATTCTGATTGGAGGTCAGAGGTGGTGTGAGGTGGTATCCTATTGTGGTTTTGATTTGTGTTTCCCTGATGCTGAGTGATATGGAGAACTTTTTCATGTGTCTGTTGGCCATCTGGATGTCTTCTTTGCAGAAATGTCTATTCATGTCCTCTGTCCATTTCTTGATTGGATTATTTGTTCTTTGGGTGTTGAGTTTGCTAAGCTCTTTATAGATTTTGGATAGTAGCCCTTTATCTGATATGTTGTTTGCAAATATCTTCTCCCATTCTGTCAGTTGTCTTTTGGTTTTTTTAACTGTTTCCTTTGCTGTGCAAAAGCTTTTGATCTTGATGATGTTCCAATAGTTCATTTTTGCCATTGCTTCACTTGCCTTTGAAGATGTTCCTAGGAAGAAGTTGCTGTGGCTGAGGTCAAAGAGGTTGCTGCCTGTGTTCTCTTCAAGGATTTTAATGGATTCCTTTCTCACATTGAGTTCCTTCATCCATTTTGAGTCTATTTTTGTGTGTGGTATAAGGAAATGATCCAGTTTCATTTTCCTGCATGTGGCTGTCCAATTTTCCCAACACCATTTGTTGAAGAGACTTTTTCCCATTGGAGAGTCTTTCCTGCTTTGTCAAAGATTAGTTGACCATAGAATTGAGGGTCTATTTCTGGGCTCTCTATTCTGTTCCATTGATCTATGTGTCTGTTTTTGTGCCAGTACCATACAGTCTTGATGATGACAACTTTATAATAGAGCTTGAAGTCTGGAATTGTGCTGCCACCAACTTTGGCTTTTTTTTTCAATATTCCTTTGGCTATTCAAGATCTTTTCTGGTTCCATATAAATTTTAGGATTGTTTGTTCCATTTCTTTGAAAAAATGGATGGGATTTTCATAGGGATTGCATTAAATGTGTAGATCGCTTTAGGTAACCTAGACATTTTGACAATATTTGTTCTTCCAATCCATGAGCATGGAGCATTTTTCCATTTCTTTGTGTCTTCCTCAATTTCTTTTGAACAAAAATAATTCATAACAAACAGGAAGGTTGAGGAAACAGTAGAATAAAGACTTTGGGAAATATGAGGGTAGATACGAGAACATCTACTGGAAGAGAGAAAAAAATAAGTGTACATAGTATGTCATGGTTTATGTTGGAAAGATGCATTGGAACCCAATCACACCAAAGTTGAAGTTCAGGAATTAATGTAAGAGTGGAAAGATAAAAAGGTTGAAGGTTAAACTGTAAGACAATGTAGGGCTGTGATCAAAGCTTTATGAAAAGCATTGCTACAACAGCTTTAAAGATAAGTGCTTTTCTGAACCAAATTCATAGATATATATACGGGTATAAGCTAGATTGACAGAATTTATTTAAATAATGCAATATCCCTACTTTAAAGCCTCTTAACAATATAAACAGCCTTTTGTTCTTGGTTTTTCTCTGTATTTTGATTCACGAAAACCACACTGTGCAACTTCTGCCTCCACCAAGGATGGGATCAAAAGGATTGAACTTGTGCTCCTCTCCGAAACAAGCTTTAAAACACATATACAAAGACAAAATATATGAAACAATGGTTTTGGGACACAAGACACTGGGCATCAAAAGACTCCTGGGAAATGAGAAATAAAAATGAGTACAACACATACTCAATTCTTATTGCCTTGGGACCGTTTCCAGACTGTGTTCAGGTAGGGACAATCCAGGCAGAGCTTGGTGGTATCTCTGAGTTAAGAAGATGAAGCTGGAAGCCCAGGAAGACCAAGGTAGTCTTTCCCATGAACTTTCAAAAAGTTCATGGGAAAGACTACCCGAAAACAGGGAGCTGCCAGAGAAAATTTTCCAGAGATCTATGGGGGACCCTCTCTGGCATTTGACTGAGCACTGACTCGTGTATGAATTAAGTGCATACCATTGAGGATACCAATAAAGGAAATCCATGAAAGGCTTAGGGAGAACAGTCTTAATGCTTACACAGGTCCAACCATAGTGCCTGTTCCTACAATCTAGATGGAAAACTTAATAATTTGTGGGCACCAGGTAGAAAACACAGGTCTTGCCACAGAAGTGTGAAAAATTTGCTCCAGCCAGATTCCACTCTAATCCTGTCTAGCAAAATTTTAAAGCAAGACACAAAAGGATGAAAACTTTCCAATTTAGCCTTATCTAAAAACAAAGCTAAAGAAAACTTATAGGTATACAAAAATTTATAACTCTTAACAATTTAATATTTAAAATATTTGATATCCAATCAAAAATTACCAAGACTGAAAAAAAGCAGGAAAATAAATTCCATAATTAGGAGAAAAATCCACACCAATCCAGAAATTACATAGATAATAAAGTTAGTATATAAAGCTTTTAATCATTACTCTAACTATATTCCGTATATTCAAGAAGCTAGTGAAGATATTGCATATGCTTAGTGGAGACATGGATACAGGGTTTTGAGGTAAACAAAGTGGTTTCTGGCATCCACTGAGAGTCTTGGAATATGTTCCTAAAGATAAAGTAGACCTACTCTAGATTTACACAAAAATACAAATAATCATAGGAATTATTAATTCTCTAAGCATGTAATTAAAGGCATATGTTGTCAGACTGGATTTAAAAATAAGGTGCAATTATATTCTACTTATAAGAAATTCGGTTTATATGGGTGACTCAGTCAGTTATACATCTGACTCTTGATTGGGTGGCTCAGTCAGTTATACATCTGACTCTTGATATCAGCTCAGGTCTTGATCTCAGGGTCATGAATAAAAGCCCCACATGGAGATCCACACTGAGCAGAGAGCCTATTTAAAAAAAAAAAAAAAAAGTAGGGGCTCCTGGGTGGCTCAGTGAGTTAAGCCGCTGCCTTCGGCTGGAGTCATGGTCTCAGGGTCCTCGGATCCAACCCCGCATCGGGCTCTCTGCTCAGTGGGGAGCCTGCTTCCTCCTCTCTCTCTGCCTGCCTCTGCCTGCTTGTGATCTCTCTCTGTCAAATAAATAAATAAATAAATAAATCTTAAAAACAAAGTAAAAAGAAATTCAATTTACAAATAAAGACACAGATGAAAGTAGAAAAAATTTAAAAAGATAAACCATATCAGAAGTAAGTTGTAGCTTTATTAATATTAATGAAATATATTTCAGTGGAAAGGCTACTAAGAGACATAAAAAAAGGCCATTTGGTATAAATGAAGTGTCCTACTTGTCAACATCACATAGCAATCTTCAACATTCATGCATTTAATAAGTCAGTTTCAAAACATGTGAAGCAAAACTAAAAAAAAAAAAAAAGGAAAGAAAATAGACAAATTTCTAGTCATCATCAAATATTACAAAATCTCTCTCAATAATGGATAAGAAAAATAGATTGAATATCAGTAGGGATATAGAAAACCTGAATAATATTTCAACTAATTTCATCTAACTGAACTTCACAGAACATTCCTTGTAAAAACAGCAGTGCCCACATTCTGTTCAAGTGCACAGAGCATTTACCAAAATAGAGGATATTCTGGGTCATTCTGTTTCAGTTAATTTAAAAAGGATCAATTCATACAAATGCAGTCTCTAACTATAATAGAATGTGAACAATAACAGGTATATATATGGAAAATCCATAAACATTTGAGAAATAAATAGCATACACTGAAATAACACTTCCATCAAGGAATTAATAAAAAGGACACTAGAAAGGATTTTAACTAAAATAAAAATCAAATGGCACAGTATCAATATTTGTAGGACTCAGTGAAAGCAATAATTAAAGGGAAATTTATATCACTGGATATACTAGAAGCCACGTACACATTGTCAGATTTGACAATTATAGGACACACAGCCAAAGCCACAGAATTGCCTGATAAATGTGTAAAACTAAAACTCACACTTCTGATCACAGAATTATTCTGTGTGAGTTGTATTGAAGCAGTGGAATATTTTTCCTTAGCAAACACCTGTTAATTTAGATGAAAGTACTAAATGAAGAAGAATGGGGTGCCTGGGTGGCTCAGTAGGTTAAGTCTCTTCCATTCGGCTCAGGTCATGATCTCAGAGTCCTGGGATCTAGCCCTGCATCAAGCTCTCTGCTCAGTGGGGAGCCTGCTTACCCCTCTCTCTCTGCCTGCTGCTCTGCTAACTTGTGATCTCTCTGTCAAATAAATAAATAAAATCTTTAAAACAAACAAACAAACAAATAAATAAATAGTAAATGAAGAAGAATGAATGGTCCTTCATGGGAAAGACAATAATAGCATAGGAGATCTGTACTCAGCCTTCCTGGGTTTAAATTTTGGCCTCAGCAAACACTAGATGGGTAATTTTGAGAAAATTACCTCTGTGTCTTAATTTTGTCTCTAAAATATGGATAGTATTGTTATAAGGATTTAGTACCTATAAAACATTAAGAATAAGCTTAGTGTTCACAGAGAACATTATCTGTTTGTTAAATCAGACTATTGGAAATGGCCACATTTTATTTCCAAAATTATCATTAACATATTATTTTTAATGTTGTTAAAATCCTGTTTGCATTGTTGTTTTGCTCAAATATACTTAAGGAATATGTTCCTTACAATACTATAGAGGGGAAATAAATTACAACATATAACTCCTAAAATTACACATCAAGTCGGAACTTCATGTTATTTGAGGACAATCCACAATGAGATAGATCATGTCCTCAGGAATGTAAAAAAAAAAAAAAAATTAATTTGGTGACCTACAAAGTTTACACTTCTACAGACTACCCAGGCCCTGAGAGGAAGAAGACAGAATATTCTATATAGATTTAGAAATGAGTAGGAAAAAAGAGATGAATGTGCTTAACACAGATCGATACCTGAAGACCAGGCATTGTTTTCTGTCTTTTTAGGAGTTTGTTTTGTATTATTTCTTTTTCCTATTAAAAAAATTATAAACATGCATTTAACATTTTGGCTCATTGTAAATAGACTTTTGAATAATACAATTACAAAATCTGTAGTAATGAAAACATATAAAACAATGTACATATTTATTATGCACTTAGAATATAATTCAAGAGAACTAAAACTCTGATTCTATGAAATTGAAATATTGATATAAATAGAAAATAAATAGAATAAGTAAAAAGCACTTATTTTAATATGAAATTACTTCTTACTTCTGCATTATTCAGAAATAAAAGAGCTAATATTTCCCAAAGTCTAATACATTAAAACTATTGAATTCCCTGAATCCTGCTTCATGGGAAGAACAGAACCACAGGAAACTCCTCATATTAGAGAATACAGAATTTTTCTGCCCTTAATCATTCTTCCCTCTCCTTAATTGGACTGGATCCTAGAAAATTTTTAGTAGGCTTCATATTTGGTAATGAATTGAGGCAGACTGACATAATTAGATAAATATTGCCATCTATTACAATTAATGATATTAAATCTACAGATAGCTCAACCACAAGTATGAGAAGAGTCTTCAGAACTGCAGTTGAACCCTGTATATTCTAAATATTTAATATTTATCTTTAATTAAGATATATTTTAAATAATAGTTATTATTTATCTGAAATATTTCAGTTTGAAAATATTACCTTATTCTTATTGTTAATAAATTATTAGATAAACATATTTATAAATATTATATAAGACTTAAGAACAACTTTACTATTTGACTTCAAATAGTTGCTTTTTGTAGCATTTTTATCTCTCAAAAAATATAATACTTTTTGTATGTTTGAAATTATAATAAAGAAAATAATATGCATCAGAAATCAGAAAATATGCAAATGACAAATATATATGTACTCAAATTAGACTGTGTATTTGTTCTAGAAAATGCTAGCCTTTGACTGATTTTAGTCTGGTTATTTGACTTTTAACAACTACCATTATTAAGATGATAAACTTTCTCTTATTCTGTTGTCCAAGAAATTACTAATAGAACTCCCCCAAAAGTCCTATAAAAACTATTAATGCAGTAACTACATATCAACATTTTGCTCCAAAACTACTTCTTCCTGAATTTACTCCATCTGAATATAGCAATAGCACAAGCAGGAAATCTTGGAGACTTTATTTTTCTAATTTTCAAGCTTTCTTTAACAATTAAGTGACTAGAGCTTCTGATTTTATTCTTTTTTTATTCCATTATCACTGCTAACATAAGATTCCACTCTAACAATCAAACATAAGATTCCAGGTATATATTCCTAAAATTCTTTTTCAATAGTTCTAATCTTTCAATGATATTTCTATATTCATGTATTTAAATTTAGGGCTTTCCACAGTGTGGTGCTCATCTATCTTTGCAATCTTGATTCACTCAGTTACCCTAAGAAGAATCATGTGTTCAGACAGATATACAGAGAAGACAGATAGATAGACAGATAGATAAACAGAGATATATCTATCTATAGATGATAGAGATAGAGACAGAGATAGCTCTATGTACAGTTCAATATGTATCTCCATCAAACCTGATCTACAAGCTTCCTTCTCTCTTCTGTTGTCAACATTTCTCAAAGAAAATATATGTATGTATAGCCTGAAATATTGGCCATTAACCAATTATCCTTCTTTGAATTACATTTTTGGTGTGGTTTTATGTATCCTATTATAACTGGTTGCTCCATAACATAACATGCATTGCATGAGGTGAAAGGTAATTCAAAAGAAATAGGATCACGTCAGTAGACACTGCCAGAAGAAGCAAGTCCACCTTCTTCACCCAGCCCCATCTTTTGTCCTCTCTTCTTATACTCCAAAATAATGATCACAGATTGTGGTGGAGATTCTGGATAAATCACAACTTCTTTAAACCCTAGAGCTGACTGGAGTCTTGGAGCCAATCAAACAGGGTGTACTTTCACACAGACTAAAAAAAAAAATAAATAAATAAATAAAATCTTTCTCAATAATAGAACAAAAGTCTTCCCTAATTAAAAACAAAACAAAACAATTTTTTGAAGATTTTATTTATTTATTTGACAGATGGAGATCACAAGTAGGCAGAGAAGCAGGCAGAGAGAGAGGAGGAAGGAGGCTCCCCGCTGAGCAGAGAGCCCAATGCAGGGCTCGATCCCAGGACCCTGGGATCATGACCTGAGCCAAAGGCAGAGGCTTTAACCCACTGAGCCACACAGGCACCCCAGCAAGTTTTTTTAAGAGAGAGAGTGAAAGTGGGCACATTCGGGCCCTGAGAAGAAGGGGGAGGGGCAGAGAAGAGGGAGTGAGAGAATCTTAAGCAGGCTCCACACCAAGCATGAAGCCCAATGTGGGGTTCAATCTCATGATTCTGAGATCATGACCTGAGCTGATATCAAGAGTCAAATGTTTAACCAACAGAGCCACCCAGGTGCCCTTAAAATTCTTTTTTAAAGTTTAACATTTTTGTGTTAATTCATCTTTTGCATATTTTATAATTTTCTTAAATGAATAATTGGATTATTTCCAATTGAGAGCTATAATAAATAAAGGTATTATAACCATTTGCATAAGTCTTTGTGTTTCTTTTTCCTATTATAAATACCTAAGTTTTGAATGAATGGGACATTTGATAGATTTATGATCTCACTTTTAATTACTGCCAACCTTTTTCTAAATGGATTATGCCATTTTGCATCTCTGCTAGCAGTGGATAAAAGTAACAGCCCACATGTTTGACAATATTTATGTTTATTCTTATTTTCTAATTTTTCTAAGTGCTTTTTTTGTCTTTTGAAAATTGAGATGGTTGTGAGGATTAAATGAGATAATGTTTTTAACATAAATCATGTATCTGACTTCAATAAATATTAGTTATTATAATTATTACTCTGGTTTTCTCAGTGTAACTATTTCCTTCAACTTTGTAACCCCAGAACATATGCACAGCGGCTTTCGCACAGTAAATAATCAATAAATCTTTGCTAATTATTAAGGTAAGAATTGTAGAGGGTGAGAAAGTGTCTGAAAAGGCACATCAAAAGTGGTGATGTTGACACCATTGTATCTGCTCCTATGTGGCATCACTAGCATGTAGGGAGAGGATAGGACTACACTCTTTACAATAGCACATGTGGGGGTCAATTCTGGTGACTAAATTCTCATCGACAGGTTTGGTTAAGTGCTATAATTTCTTTTGTTTTTTTATGAAGATATAACTGACATATAAAATTATAGGATACTTCGCATCATGGTGATTTGATACATGTATAACATTGAGCTAGGACTTCTCCCCACCACTAGTTAAGTTTCATATCCATCACTTTACATATTTAACCTTGTTTTGTTTTGTTTTTTGTTTTTAGTAAGAACACTTAAAGTCTAGCTCTTAGCAAATTCTAATTATACAATAAAGTGTTATCACCACCTTTTACATTTTGTCCTCGGATTTTACTTGTCTTAGAGCTGAAAGGCTGTGCCCTTTTACCAAGCTCTCCTTCCAACTTTGTTTTGTAAACATAAGTTTAAATTTTTTTCTAGTGATCCATCTTACTTAAATAATCTTTATGGAAGGAAATGCCAAATATTTTCTAATGCTTCAATATAATGACTATTCTGAGTAATATCTTTTGGGTATAGTTTCACTGAATTTTTATTTCATTAGGACAGGATCCTAGAAGTAAAATTAATGAGTAAGGGAATGTAAACAGTTTTAAGACAGAATTATTGTTCAAAACCAAATGGAGACTGGGCGCCTGGTTGACTCAGCCAGTTAAGAGCCTGCCATTAGATCAGATCATGCTGGGTTCATGCTCCTCTTTACATTGGCTGCCTGCTCAGTGGGGAGCCTGCTTCTCCTTCTCCCTCTGTCCTTCCCCTGCTTCATTCTCTTCCTTCCTTCATTCTCTTCCCCTGTCCATTCTCTCTTTCTCTATCCCAAATAAATAAAATCTTTAAAATTTAAAAAAAAAAAATGGAGATGACCCTTAAAAATTTTCTGGGCAGGCAAAACCTATTTAGTCATATAAACAAAGCTTTATTTAATTTATTTTGCAAGATCGATTTGGGTCATTTCTTGTTTATGCTTCTGGAAATCACAAGCAGAACTTGAACTGTTTCCCAAGGTTGAAATGAGATAACCGCTGACCAATTCCCTATTATTTAAGAAAATTCTATTATAACCAATCACTCTGAAGAATACATAGTCATTGCTTTCTCACTATATCAGCTGCTTTATGACAATATTCCCCTGACCTTCATTTCATATTTTGGTTTGAGTGCTCCTTCCTGGTTTACAAACTGCATATTTGGTGTGTATGCAATAAACTTTTACTAATCAGCCAACTGATGAATGGTTTTACTTCTGTTATTTTTTAACTGTTGATATGATCTTGCAGAATGGAATATTCCTCCAAATAACTTATTGACTCAAGAAATAAATATTTCCCTTCTGCAAAATTTACATGGTTTCAAATCATTCTCACATAATTATGTGTAAATTTTCTATCTGTTCCTCCAAAATAACAGATATTTTTTTTTTCTCTAACAAATTCCTTGAAAGTTCTTCCAGCTAGCTAGAAATTATTAGAGAGGCCAAAGGAGAGGCAACAAGCATAGCAAAGCCAGGGTTCTTGGCATTAGCAGCCTCACCAGTAACTCTGGAATAAGAAAAACTAGATTCCAACAGATTAAAAGCAAAAATCCCACCTTTCCTGAAACTTCAGACATTTTCAGCATTGCCCTTTTATATTTATCATGTAAGCAGTTTTCATTGCAGTTATTTGTGCTAGTGCTGGGGAAGAACAAGAAGACATGAGCCTGGGTGACCCATGAGCTGAACCCCACAATCAGAAGCTCCTCACCCCTCCTTTGCCCTTAGAAGACATTTTCTACCTTCCTTTCCTGTTCTCAGAAGCTGCCCCAAGGATGTACTCTTGAGACAGTGATGTGGTGTTGAGATCACCTAAATGTTATACAAGATAGAACCCAGGTAAGGCCTCTATTTGAATTTTCAAAACTTAGCAAGCAGATATGGAAATCTAGTTTTCTTGCAACCTCTGAAGACGAGCATGATACAAAAGTTTGGGTGCTTACAAAACTTGCCATCTACCAACCTGTCTTTCTTTGGTCTTTTCCTGTTCTCCTTCACCCTGAAAGCTCCCAACGAGGAGCGGGGGCAACAATTGGCTCACCAGCCAGAGACTGGAAAATGGGACTTGGCAAAGAGACATCCAAGAGAGAAATCCTGCATTGGTTGGTGACCTCTACAGAAGAAGTGGTCCCTATGTCAGGTGATTGTGGACCACCTTGGGAGTACACGGATATCCTGAAAACACTGTTAGCTTCAATGGGCTTGCTTGAGGAACTGAACACAGCACACTGCCGCAAAGAAAATCCTAGGAAAGTGATGAGAGTGGAGAGGCAGGTGTTGTGGTGATTGACAAAGAAAGAGACAAAAAACTTGGCGCGAGGCAATCACTAATAAAAAGGAAAACAAAAACACAGCAAGAGCAATCCCAGCCAGGGGGCAGTTCCTAGTCTAGGACATGGTCATGATGAGCGAATATATAACCATGGAGTTTATGGATGTAGCTGTCAATTCCAGCCAAAAGCCAGGGAAAGTATCAAGGCATGGTTAGTGCAACTATGGGATATGAGAGGATACACATTTCTCTGACTAGGCAGGAGGCAGAGAAAATGAGCAAATTACCACACACTCTGCCCTTTAGCAATGCTTGCATGGTAGAAAGAGGTTAGCTATCTTTGAAGTACTGACTCCCTTATAGACTGTATTATTCTAGCTTGCAGGAAGGCTTGACCCAAGGACATGGCCTCCCTGGGCATGAGGAACCCTGGAAACCTATAGAGGAGGTGCAGCAAATTCTTAGGGAACTGGGAATGATACAAGGCCCTGTCTTTGAAGGCCCTGTCAGACCACATTCACTGCAGAAATAAAAGCTAAGATTCTCTAATCCACCTCCATAATCTGGTAGAGGACAGTGAAATCCATTCTAAATTGAGTTGTGGGAGAAAATATTCATGATGCTGAGCAATCCATTGTTGATCTGGTAGAATCTGACAAATCCTGAGAATGGGTCTAGGCTATGGAAAAGACCTGAGACAGAGAAGTTTCTCAAATAGCCAAACTGGGTATAAAGGAACCAGCAAAAATCACCTGACAGCAAATGTGGTTTGACCTCACTGCTTCAGGAACCCACTGAACAGACAGACAAATAACCCAACACTGTGTTGATCAGTCTGTGAAATGCCTCAAAATCTGAACACTTCAGACCTGCCCCATCTGCCCCAACCCTCCCTGATGCCCCACCTGCTCCAGCAGGAATACACTTCTTATTTGAGGTGGGTGCAGGCCAAGATCACCTCCAACAGAGGGCCACTGCAGATGATCAGAGGCCTCAGGTGGAGCTCACGAGTCACTGGTCCTCCAGTGACTCTGGTCGATACTGGAGCCTAATATACTCTAATACATGGTAAGCCTCAGAAGTTTTCTGGCTGCTTTGACACCATTAATGGTTACAGAGGACAAACATTTTTTGGCCTGAAAGATCCTTCTGACACTTCACACTGGAGATTCTACCTGAAGAATATAAGGTTTTCATGTCTCCAGTTCCAGAGAAGAGATTGGGCATTGATGTTCTACAAGTTTAAACTCTACTGGTGAATTCCACCTCTGGACTAGAGGAATCAAACCAGTGCTAAGGGGAAACACCAACTGGGAACCCATAAGTCTACCACGCCTTAGAGTAGTTACTTTCAAACAATATACATTTCCCAGGGTGAATAAGGAGATAGGAGAAACTGTACCAAGAACTGTACCAAGTGGGTATTACACAGTCTGCCCACAGGGCTTCAACAGCCTCACAGGGCCAGTTAAAGAGCCAGATGGCTCATGGCAGGTGATGGGGAACTACTGAAAACTAAGCAAGGCAGTTCCCCTGTTTCTGAGACTGCCCAACACTGCCACTAGATACCTTAGCAATGGTCCTAGGAGTGGACCATGCGGTGCTGGTTTTAACCTTTTTCCGAATACCCCTGGCCACTGAGACACACGATCAATTTGCCTTCACAGGGGCGGGGCAACAATGGGTCTTTCAAGTGAAAACCCTATATTCTTCAGGTAGAATCTCCAGTGTGAAGTGTCAGAAGGATCTTTCAAGCCAAAAACTGTTTGTCCTCTGCTTCCCAAAGTACTACCTGCACACCCCTTCCACAAATCATGGGGTGGTAGCCTGAGACTTGTCCCTGTTCCCCTTCCCCACATCAGAAAAACAAGCCATTACATTGACGATATAATGTTAGCATGTGAAGACTCACCCCCGTGGCAGGACACTCTGACATCTTTGCTGGAACATCTGCAAGGAAGAGGATGGGCCCACAAAATATTCAAGGCCCAGGCAACCACCACAGGTTTTCAGAAGTCATTTGTTCAGGTAAGACTCGTGGCATCCCAGAAGCAGTGATTAATAAGGTGTGAGCTTATCAGCACCATAACAATGTAAAAAAGATATAAGATTTTGTAGGGATTTGGGGATTTGGAGGGCTTTTGTTCCTCACCCAGTACAATGCCTGCATCCCCTGGTAAAGAAAAGGCACTTGTGGGACTAAGGATCAGAACAGCAAACCGCCTTTGAGAAGGCAAAAATACTATTGAAACAAATTAAAGCTCTGGGCATCTCCTAAGCAGGGTGACAACTTGAGTTAGATACAACTACAATCCAGAAGGTATGGGTTGAGCTCTGTGGCAGAAATGAGAGAAGGGGAGAATGCCCCTGGGATTCTGGCATCAGTTCAGGAAGGGAGCAGAAACTCAAAATACCCTGGCAGAGCAACCGTTCCTGAAAGTGTAGTGTATGCAGACCTCCTCAATGTACAGCCTCCCAGTAAGAGATAAACCTCAGCAGCCAATGGGCCAAGCTCAAAGCCATTCACCTTGTGGTAACTCCTGACTCCTGGCTCTTAACCCTTTGTACTGACAGTTGGGCCATTCTAAAGACAGTAAGAAGTCTGGACAATGGGAAGTCAAAGGGTGGATGATCAAGACTGGACCTTTGTGGAGTCAAGATGTGGAGTGGTGGGGAGACATTTGCGTTCAACTGCAGAACTTAGCAAAAGAGCATGGCATTAAATAGAGGGTCTGGGGGGAGGGGGGAAGGGAGAGGGTGATTGAGTTATGGGCATTGGGGAGGGTATGTGCTATGGTGAGTGCTGTGAAGTGTGTAAGCCTGGCGATTCACAGAACTATACCCCTGGGACTAATAATACATTATATGTTAATAAAAATTTAAATAAATAAATGAATAAATAAATAAATAGAGGGTCCATCTCCCCTGTAGCAGCAGGGTTGGTAGAAAAGAAAACTGGAACATTGAAGCAGCAAATTAAGTTATTAACTGTTAAAACTTCCTTGGTTGGATGGACTGAAGTATTGTCCTAGGCTTTAATACATTTCAGTGATCAACCCCTAGGGCCTGTTGCCCCATATGCCAGACCAGGGATGCCTACCAAGCCACCCAGTACTATAAAGGTATAGAAGTTGTGGGAAACAGCCATTGGCTTGACTCTTCTGGTAGATTAATGTGCCATGCTACTGAGAACATCAGGCCCCATCATGTCTAGGAAAGGAATTATCTACTGGAATTTGCAATGGTATGTCCCTCTGGGATTGGTGGTGAGTTACTTCATACTCCTGAGGGGAACAATCAGTCTCCACTAGGATCCCACTATCCTGCTGCAAGCTGGACTTGTTGAAATGCATTACAGTTATAAAAGAACACACACCATTAAAAGAGGGGAGAAGGTATGGATTTTGATCTGGCATATCCTGCCCCCAGTCTGTCTCCACATGCCTGACAGTGCTGCTTCCCCCAACCAACAACTAAGTCAATCTCCTAAAACTGCCGATCTCCCTCTTCAAGGTCAGGTGGACATGTACAACCATTTGACTGCTGTTATTGTTCCCTCCATTGGCCTTGAGGACATTATAGCACACATAGAATCCTTTACTAAATTCATCCAGCCAGCTTTGAATGCCAGTGACAAAAGTATTTAATTTCAGAACACTGAAATAAATATAATACAAAAAGCTATCTTCTAAAATAGGATGGCCTTGGACATTATTACTGCTTTTCAAGGAGTCACCTGTGCCATTATCCAAATAGAATGCTGTATGTTTGTACCTGATGAGTCTGCTAAGGTTATCATCTTTATTAAATTACATGAAAATACAAGTGAATACCTTGAGTGATCCGACCTCCAGCCTAGGGGATTTAATAAATCAGTGGTTTGAATTGTGGGGCTCTTGGTGGAAAAAGTTGTCACTGATTTTGGGAATCATTGTTTTAACCTGTGTTTTCTCTTGCATGTACCTGTTTTGTTGCTATGACATCTGCATCCAATGCAGCCAGACTGCTGCCAAAGAAGCTGCCTCTATGCCAGTGAAACCCCTTGCTGACCGGTCAGGGCAAACTGTGGAAGAGGGGCTCATGTAAGTCATCAGGGGTGAAGTGTTGAAAGAGATCATTGAGAGGACTTAACCCCTAGTTGACCCATGAGCAGCACCCTGGCCATTGGAGGTTCGTCATCCCCTCTATCTTTGGAGTGTGCATTGTTCTTGCCTTCCTCACTCCCAGAAGCTGCCCCAAGAACATAGCCTTGAGATAGTGATATGGTGCTGAGGCCATCTATATGGTATATGTGACTGAATGCAATTAAATCCTCTATATAAACTAAGATTTGGCAGGTGGGTGCAGAGATCTACTCATCTTGTGGCTGCCTAAGACAAGTCTTGTATGTAGGTTCCCTTGCTTATTAAACATGCCATCTACCAACCTAGAATGATCTGCCTTTTTCTTTGGTTTCTCTCCTCCTCCACATACAGGGATAGTTTTAGATTTCACCCAGGGAACCCCCAAATGGCTTGCTAAAGAACTAGTGTGGTCAGGAGTACATTTTACAGCTGTGAATTTTAACAAAGCGAACCAAAGAAATAATTATTTGCATAGCTGAGAATTATACCAACACTGTTGTATATAAATTATATTGCTCAACATATAGTAACTGCTACAGCACAAACAATAAAAATCAATGCATTAATATCCGAGTGTAAGTTCATATGATAAAAACAAGTAAGTCTGGCAGTCAAGATACAATGAATTAGAAGCATTTTCCAGTCATCATCTGAAATGTAAGAGGCAGAGAAATGTTATGGATTATTCTGGTTGGAGCCAGAAGTCATCAAGTACAGCTGGTTGTCAAAACCTAAGATGGGGCAGAGAGAAACAAAGCAAATGTGCAGTTCATTATAAAAGAAGCTGGTAGCAAAATGAACCCAGAGGAACACCATCATTCAAGGTGATAGTAACAGCAATGCACAGTAACAGCGGCAATGAACACCAAAGATAGATCTCAGCAGCAGACAGAAAACCCAGAAAGTAGAGTGGACCTAGTCAGATATCTACACAGACTATATTTCTCCTTCCTAGCAGAATAGTACCTTCTGTAGTAATCATCTTTCCTCCCCATGAAGCCCTTGTGTTGTCAGAAGAATCTCTCCCAAGTATAGTCTTGAGCACTAAGTTTTGATTTTAAGCAGTCATTTATTCCCTTCCTTGATTTTACATTAGAGTTATGTGGAATGTATTTTGTTTTGTTATTTTCAAATAGCAATACCCAGGGTTTGTCCCAGGGATTATGTTTTTCTTAAGAAGATTTTTATGGGGATGCCTGGGTGGTTCAGTGGGTTAAAGCCTCTGCCTTAGGCCCAGGTCATGATCCCAGGGTCCTGGATTGAACCCCGAATCGGGCTCTGCTCAGCAGGGAGTCTGCTTCCCCCCCCACTACCACCGCCTGCCTCTCTGCCTACTTGTGATCTCTGTCTGTCAGATAAATAAATAAAATATTTAAAAATAAATAAATAAATACATAAAAAGACTTTCATGTATTTATTTGAGAGAGAGAGAAAGCACACAAGCAGGAGAAGGGGCAGAGGATGGGGGAGAAGCAAACTCCTTGCTGAGCCGCAAGCCCAATGTGGGGCTTCATCCCAGGACTCTAGGATCATGACCTGAGCTGAAGGCAGATGCTTAACCAACTGAACCACCAGTGCCCGGCAGAGATTATGTTTCACTGGGTAAATAGGAACATAGGACCTTCTATAAATATGGGAGAGAGAAAATCTTAAGAGCACTCCCTGCTGAGTACAGAGACCCTGAGATCATGACCTGAGCTGAAACCATGAGTCAGACACTCAACAAACTAAGCCACCTGGAGGCCCCTATATATTTAATTACCCTTCCCTTGAAAGCTTTAAAAAAAAAAAAAAAAGTATTTAGGACTAAGTACCAATTAAATCTATCAGAACTTCTGAATTTGAGAATAAGACACAGGTACTTTTTTAGAAACAACATTTTTAAAAAAATACATACATACATACATACATACATACATACATACAACTTTACAGATAAATATAATCTACAAAGAAAGTTAAGATCAACATATCTAAAGTGGAATATCATCCCCTTTATAGGGATTGGTTTAGAAAAGGATATAAAACTCAAATTGCCAAAATATTACAAAGGGAAATGATGGGTAGGTGGAGGAAAAGAAAATTTCTGTCTCATGAGAAATATCCTCTAGAACCAGGCTGTCCAATATGGTAGCCACTGGCCACATGTGGCTATTAAAATGTCACTAGTACAACTAAGAAATGGAGTTTTTAATTTTACTTAATTAACTTAAATTTAAATTTAAAACTGATACTCCATTTCATTATTGGAAAACTTTCAAATATATATTTTTTAAAAAACTTTAAAATATAAATCAACTTTCTCAACTGTATATTTTATACATTATACATCAAATATTTCTGATGAAAATTTAGTGTCCAAATCAAGATAGCCAATGTTAGGGTATGGAGTGGACTACCCCTCAGTTAGACAGAGAACACTCTCAATAATGCAAGTCACACAGCAAGGTTTATTTCCAGCTACCTGGGGCCCAAGTATTCACCCAGCGCAGTGGGTTTCAACAAGGACCCCAAGCACTCAAAGCCAAGGGCTTATATAGCATTTTCAAGGCATGTCTTCATAGCTACATACATATCTTGCGCCCCACTTTGACAGTTTAACTTTGTTTAAACTTTTGCCACCCCGGCGTCACCCTGGAGCCATCCTGGTAGTTAATTGAGATTTAGGTTTAGAAGAAATTTAACTTTATTTACATTTCCTTCTGCCTCAGCCTCCTTCAGTTTTATGGTGGGGAGGGCGACCTTAGGCCTTGAGGAACTGAGCCACTAGTCTCTGGAAATTGGGCCTTTGAAGAGATAGCCTTTTTGTTGTAAATCACCAGGACATTTGCAAACTAAGGGAGACTCCTGTCTTGTAGGATTGTGATCTCTGCAAGTTAACTATTAGTTTTCTTTAACATCTGGTCCCTGTGGCACCATGGCCTAACTGCCCTGGTGGTATATGATTAAGTTGTTTCTTAGGTTTTAGCTACTTTCTCTTATCTCAAGTTAAGTGCGCCCTGTGGGCTGGTTAGGGACGCTCAGTAAAATGTCTTCCCGGGCTTCAGGATGGCCATTCTTATGCTAACCCACTCTTACAGTGCAAGGTGGCAGCTTTTGCTTTGCCAAGATGGCTATAATTATGTCAGGGCTAGACTTGAGGTGGGTACAGCCTTGTTTATCTTGGCCTCCACACCTGGAGCTGGCTCCTGGGACTTGTTTGTAAGTCCCTTGGGGGAAGAGGAGCAAGGACAGTTTAAGGGTTAAACAACAAAGTTATTGTTTAACTTCAATGGAAGCCTCTGGCTAAATTAGAAATATAAAATAGATCCTTACACCAATACCAATTGATTTCTAAGATTTAGCTGAAAAAGGTAATGTAAAATATCTCAGTAATTTGTTTTGTGGATTATATGCTGGAATAAGAATATTTTGAATATATTGGGTTAAATAAAATATATTATTAAAGTGAATTTTGCCTGATTCTATTTGCTTTTTAAGCATAGTGTCTAGAAATTTTTAAGTTATAAATGTGGCTTCTTTTAGATTTTCTGGACAGTACTGGTTAGATATGAGTGAAATTAAGGCATGTTGCTGCCATAGCCCTCTAGACACCAGCATGAGGATAAAATCACAGAATATGGCAAAGTCAGGCTGAGGACAGAAAAATGGAACAAGAGCCTCGTAGAAATCTGCTGTTTTTGCCAGACTACCAGACATTTTCAATTATTTCTCTGTCCCTCCTGTGTTTGTTATCTTTGATATTTAACTACCCTGAACCCATTAACAGTTTAAAATAATAGGTAATAGGTAATTACTATTTTATGGTTTCCTTGGGGCAGGAATCTAGATTAACCTTAGCCAGGTAGTTCTGCTTTAAGGTGTCTCACAAGCTTGTAATCAAGAAGTCAACCAGGACTTCAATCTCATTTGATTGCTTGACTAGGGAAGGATCTGCTTCAGGGATCACGCATCTTTTATTGTCAGGATTCAATTTCTCATAGGTTTTTGAATGATACCCTCAGTTCTACACTGGCTATTGGCCAAGGGCCTCCCTCAGCTCCTTGTCATATGGGCCCCTACACAGGACAGCTTACAGCATGCTAGCTGGTTTCCTCAAACAAGAGAGAAAACTCAAGATGGAAGTTATCCTGTCTCTGATTATTAATTGGAACTGAGAGTCCACTGCTTTTGCCATATCTGATTTATTTAAAGTGAGTTACTAGGTCCATCCATGCAAAAGGAGGCTGATCATACAACAGCATGAATATTAGGGGAAAATCATCAAGGGACCATCTTAGAGGCTGCCAAACACACTTCTTGATGCACTCCATCCCAGCCTCAAAGGTAACCACTACTCTAAAGTTTGTAATTATTTATAGACAAGTAATTATACTTTTATTTCAAATTAATGATTCACAAATAATACATATTGGGTTGTTTTAAATAGATCCATTTGATATTCCCCCTCCACACTATATTTATAAGTTATAGCCATGTTGACGTTGATGCTGAGTAATCTAGTTCATATAATTTACTTGTTATCTAATATTTCATTATATGAATAAGCCATAGTTAATTTATGCAGTCATCTACTAAAGTATATTTAGTTTTTTTTTCCACAGTTAATTTAATACAAATAGTGTTGCAAACGACATTTTTCTAAATGGCCCCTGTGCATATATGTGAGAGTCTCTCTAGACCTGGGATTACTGGGATATAGAGAATATGCAACTTCTTATTCGTTAGATACTACAAAATTCCCTTCCAAAAAGAGATGTTAATTTGCCATCTTGTTGGCAAAGTGTATGAGTTCCTGTTTTACTACTACTTGAGTTTATTGGATTTAACTACATTTTTCCATTTTGATGGCTAAAAAATCACATTTTGTTATGGTGATAATTTACACCTCCCTTATTACACATGAAGTTGTACATATTCAGTTCACTCTTTTATTTATGTTTTGCTGTACAGATTCCATTAGTTGAGGCTTATTTATATACTTTGTCTCTTTTCTAATTGGTTCTTTTTTGTCTTTTTCTTATTAGTTATTGGGGCTTTCTATGCATTCTTGATACAAACATGTTATCTAATCTATGGTTGAGAGATATATGACTTGTCTTATTTTTTTAAATTTTTCATGTCAATTAACACAAAATGTTTACATTTTAGTGTGTTCAATTTATGGCATTGCTCCTTTTATAGTTTCTCCTTTTTGTATTTTGTCTAAGGAAATACTCCTACACTAAATTCACAAAAATATTTTGTGTTTTACTTTCCTCTTTTGACTCAATTATCCATTTGGGAAAAAATGTAGTTTTTGTTATTGTTTTTACTGTTTCTAGGCATTTAGTAGTAGGAGAATTTTCAGATTCATCTCAGTCTTTTCTCTTGCTTGAGCAGAAATAGTCCATCTCATACTTTAAACTACTCTGATTTTTTTTATTACTTGTAATAAAAAGCATCCTTAATGAAACAAGTAGCAAAAAAATGCATAGAATTCAATAAAAAATAAACTGTTCAACAATTTAAAGTGCTACAGAAAGCTCAAGAAATATAAAATGAAAAAGTGTTAACTTGTCATTGGTGATAACAAATCTGGGAAGTAGTGTGGATGGCAGCCAAATGTCATGAATTGAAAACTGTACTAATCATTAATTCTGTTCTCTGGTTGTTTCCACCTCTCAGTCCCCCAGGATCATGATGAAATTGCACTTCCTGGTTCCCTTGTTACCATCTGACTAGTTTTGGCCAATGAGTTGTGAGGGGAAGTCACATGCATCCCTTTTGGATTGACTATGTCATTGTAAACACATCCAGGGATCTTTCCCATCAGCACAGCAAACAGCAAGTTTCATGGTGTGCTCCTTCATCTGGTTGGGTCCAGCAGTAAGGAAGCCTGAATAAAGGAAAAGTGAATCATTTTCATCATAAACCATTGGGATTTTGGAATTTTATTACCATAGCATATCTTGATCCATCCTGATAATATATAAATTGATACGAGAGGGATGTGAACTCATGCCCATAACATAAGGATGGACTAGCTTATGCTCTAGTGACAAATAATGGGATAACTCAGCAGCTTTAAACACTAAAGTTTCATTTTTCTCTCACGCTACACGTTCATCATGAGTTAACTGGAGGCTCTGCTCCACATTTTCCTCGTTCTAGGCCCTAAGCCAATAGAGCTGTCACTATCTGGAACATTGCCAGTTTTCAGGGTAGAGGAAGAAAGTAGGTGGCAAATCACACATGAGCAATTTAAGCCTAAATATGACACATGTCAACTCCACACATATTTTATTTTAGTTTGTTTTCCCCAGAAATAGCCTCTGAGCTAAGGGCTCAAATGAGAGTAATATAAGGGGTAAAAGTTCACAGTTAAAACCAGGAAGAGAGCGGGGAAGTGGGACTGAAAGGAAAGGAAGCCAAAAAATGTTGCAGTGTTAAACAAAGTGTCCTGAAATTTTCGCTCCATCATCAAGGTAGTTCTGGAAACTGGGCAAGTCAAATCTGAAATTGTCCTGACCAGCTTCTCAGAACCTGCGTTATTATACACTGCTCCCTGTCAGTTACTATTTTAGGGTTTCCATTGTGGTGATATAAAATTCCAGGCTTTTGGGGCTCCAGAGGCCCAAAGTGAGCCACAGATCTGGATGTTGGCAGCGAAAACACTTGAGTCTTTGTGCACTAAAAAGGGAAGGGATCCTAGGGGATAGGAAGGCACTGGCAGCTCTGATATGCATTTCAATGGCAAGGCACAACACACCTAAGCTTAAGGAGGCAAGGAAGTGCAATCCTGCCATATTAGCAGGAGAAAGAACTGACAATAGTCAGTGAATGGCACTAATCACAACCACAATGAAATGAGAGACAATATAGAAAGACATAGAACTGAAGCTTTTTTACAGAAACATTTTTGGATGACTACCTGTTTCCAAGGGGCAGTGGAATGGAGAAGGGAAGAAGAGATTATAAAAGGAGAGGGGGGAAAAGCACAGGTTAAAAGTGGAAGAAGCTTCTTCTGTTTTTATTGTTTTGGGTTTGTTTGTTTGTTTTACAATGAATGTCCTTGAAAATATGAAAATTTGATATGAAAACATGAAATATGGAAGGTGAGTTTGAAGATGTAGGTTAGGAGGGATAATAGATGAGACAAAATTTTCTAGAAAACACAAGAGAATAAAATCAACTGGTAAGTGAAAACATTTTCAACAAGGTAGAGAGAAACCATTTACTTAAATGTGAAAAAAATATCAATAAGACTGATTGGGAATGAAAATAAACCTGCAGGCATGGGGCTTGAGAAGTAAGAAAGAGCTCAAGTGTTGGTCTCCCTGTTCTGCTGGAAATTAAATCACCAAGATATCAAGCGTATAAGGGGAAGAAGAGGAAACCTGGTAGTAATGGTGGGTTTGAAATAAATACTGAGAGGAGTGTCCCTAGGTTTATGATGAAATGCATATGGCAACAATGAGGGCCAAATGAAGATCCAGATTATGATTTTGAAATGAATCAACCCACATTGTTCCTCCTTACACTGAGATGTCTGGGGCTATTGTGCAGAAGGATATTGTAAGGTGTTGCATGTGACAATGCAAGAGGGAAACGGGATTCGTGCTTTTGGCCTGAGAGTAATTAAAGTGAGTTACTGTGTGGCATCATCTTTCAAAGAAACAAAAGAAGCCAAGAGATGGCTGAAGGATAGGGATAGTATAGGGTATCGAGGGCTTTATGAGCCAGAATAGAATTAACAGCACGAGAGACTCATAAGGAAAGATATTGTGTATACATACAGTTTCAAACTTTTGAATTCAGAGGTTCTGCCATTCAGAGTGATAACAAGATTTAGTGTATGACATTAAGTTATGGTCAAAAAAATTATGGGGTTAAGATAGGGTGTTGGGCATTTTATTCACATGTAGAACTTGACTTAGGTGTTGAGATGACCAGGAGATCAAACATGTTTTAACTTTGGAGCATAAAAATTCTCTAGTGCAAAATGCACAGAGTTAATTGTTGAGACATCACTGATATAATCCCAGATGTCTAGAATTTAGTGTCTAACCCTATATATTGTGATTAATACTATCTGTTCTACCTACTTAAGTAGTTGTTATTCCTAATGATTACGATATCTCTTGAGCATTAAATGCAGTAATGAAAGCATCTTACCTAATATGCAAAGCATTAGGCAAATATTATGCTGCCAAACTAGATTCTATACTAATGTCTCATATAACAGCATGGATAGTACAGCACATCAGATATGTCCAATATGTGCTAAGCTGAACTGAACCAATATTTGAAAATGCCAGATATCTTTGCTTTTGTTTAAATGCAGTGTGATTAGGGACAAAGAGGTACCTGGCCTCAGATCACATGGTATTAATCAATGTTCTCCTTAGATAAACAAGAATAATTTGATGTAAGTTACTATTTGTCTTTGTCTAGGAAATACAATTGAATAGTCAGCAGGAAAACCAAATTGCAACTCCATTTAAGTAATAAGAAACAGCAGGGTATGGTATTGTTACATCAAACACCCTGAAGTGAGTTGATGTGATTATAATGTGGCTTCTTTAAACAAACCAATTATAGTGTGCCCTGGTAATAAATCATTACCAGTATTAATATATGAAGCTTAATCTCACATTTCTGTTTACAGATATATAAAAATGTAAAATGCATTACTATAAAATATAAACTTCCTATTTTACTGTTTTATAGTTCACCCAGCTAGAAATGGTTCACTCTTCATTGAATTTTTTTTTTTTAGACTTTAATTTTTTTTATTTTTTATAAACATATATTTTTATCCCCAGGGGTACAGGTCTGTGAATCATTGAATTTTTAATTCTTTCATTCATGTGTGTATCTTTTCATTCACTTATGTAAAATGTTTACCAAAGAAGGCTAAATAGGGTATTAAAATATGATACATGCTATATATGTGTCCTATGATTGTTTTGTTTTAAAAAGTTCTATTATAATCACATTAACTCACCAGGGGATGTGTAAGGAGGGGATTCTAATGTAACAATAACCTAGGCTCCTGTGTCTTAATATTTAAAAGGAGACGTCTTCACGGAATTTACAATCTGATAGGGGAAAGAAACCTTTTCAAAACAATAACTCAAATGTCAGGAAAAAAACTGTTTTAAGCTCCACAGAGAGAGAGAGCTGGAATGTATGCATGGAGACTTAGGGAGTACGAAGTGGCACTTCTTTGGAAAAAGGAGAGAAACTTCCTAAAGAAGAGACTATTTTGAATTAACCATGAAGGATAAGTAAAGTTTCTTGAAGAGAAGAGTTGTGGAGAGAGGGAAATTATACAATTAAACTCATGCTGAATGAGTTCATTAAACAATGGGCTTTAAATTAATTTTTGGTTCTTTAATGGTTCTATAGTATTCTAGGGTTCTTTCAACTATTTTTTTACTAAAATTAAGTGGACGTATCTTCACATACTCTTTCTATGAATACATGCATACATGTGTTTCAAGCAATTCTTTAAGAAAAACAATAGTTCTTCACTGAGCATAGACTATGTTCCATATGCAACGGAAAGAGATCAGGGTGATCTGATAGTATATTTGTGGGGAAAAGAAGAGAAACAATCAGGTTTATAATCTATTTAATGTTAAAACTGACCAGCTCTGCTGATGGACTAGAAGAATGTAAGAGGAAAAGTAAAAAATTACTTTAATGTTTTGATTTTAACCAAGTGAATGAATGGTGTTGCTACTTCCTAAGAAGGAGGACAGGAACAGCAATCAAGAATCTGTAGGCCTGTTCATCCAAGACACATAAGAACTATCTCTTATATATTTTTTTTTAAATGTTAAAATGAATGTTTTTCTGCATAGAGAGTTTTCCATATTTAGGGGGCTATGGACTTGAATGGGTCTGTCTTTTTACCTCTCTGAGGTGGAAACTGAAGTAGGCTAATTCTTGGACGTTCTCTGCCATTCTTTTGACCATTCAAACAATCCATCTCTGTTCAGTCTCAACACCATTTCTATATTAGCAATGAGACAGGTCAGCATGCACCCTTTCTCAGTATATATTGCAACACATAAAAGATAGCGACCAAACTTCTTAGAAATCCCTTCCTTCTGATCTGAGTAGTGAGGTCAGCCATGTGCCTTCCTTCTTTACACCTCTATGAGGAATGATATCTCCACAGAGGTTTTTTCTGATAAAAGCTGACTGACTTCTCTCTCACCAATTATCAAACCAATTTGGTCACCCTCGCACTTGAGAAGAAACTCAGACTCTCATTTTGAGAAATCGACCTTGGTGAATTTAATAATTTCGTTTTCCACGTGACGCTTGCTATATTGTAAACTTTGTACTTTTCAAGAATCTGTAAGAGCAGGAAAATATGGGTTATATAATGTTTATTCCTTTGCTTTTATAAAAAGCAAATATCTTTCAATAGATCTCTGTTCAAAATTTTGTGTCATTATTATTTACAGGCTATAATAATCACTCTAGTCTATATAGTAAACAAATTATACTTATTCCTCCTTTAAAGGTCACTAGTGGGTTTTTTTTTTAATTTTTTAAGATTTTATTTATTTATTTGAGAGAGAGGGAGAGAGAGAGCACAAGCTGGAGGGGGTGGGGGAAGGGACGGAGGGAGCCCGGCATAGGACTCCATCCTAGGACCTTGAGATCATGACCTGAGCCAAAGCAGATGCTTAAGGACTGAGCCACCCAGGTGCCCCCATGTCACTAGTCTCACTGCTGTAAATACAGCTGTGGTTTTGGCCTCTAGCTCCATTTACTCTCTCATATTTAGAGTTGATTATCACCTTGGGCTATGATTCTCTGATGTACAAATACACACACACACACAGGTCAGCGTGCACCCTTTCTCAGTATATATTGCAACACATAAAAGATAGCGACCAAACTTCTTAAACCTTATTATTGGTTTAATTGAAGAATTCCAACTTGGTAAGATTTTTTTTCAGGTAACTGCTACCAAGTGTGTTCTTTGGATTCTCTTTGGAATCACACTTTCCTACAGTTTATGACTTCTCGTTAGCAATATACTAAATTGGTTGCATAACTTTTCAGTTTTATTAAGAAGTTTGAACTTACTCTTAATACTGGTAGAAAGTTATTTATGAGTGTTAAGCTAAGGAGTGTCATAACATATTTAGTGCATTGGAAAAATTACTCTGAGTCAATATAGAGAAAGAATAGGCCTAAAAACAAGGAAAAATGTTAGTTAAGAAATTTTTAAGTCACCACAGGGAGAGAATATTGTCATAGGACTTAACTATGTATCAGAGAAAATGGAGATAAGTGGAAGGTTTTAAAATATAAGTATCAAGTAAGATCAACAGAAATTCAGGAATTTCTGTTGCACAAAGTGAGGGAAAGAGAGACACAAGGTTGGTGCTGAATTTCTTTGACAGCAGCCTAGATGATAAGGATATTTTCTAGGATAGGATGTACACAACGAGAAGAAGGGACAAACTGTTAGCAGTTTTAATCATGTTGGTCCTGAGCTAAATGTGATGTTTAGTATTCAGTGGGATATAAGTCGGAAGCTCATCAAAGAAATGATATGTGGCTATCTAAATGAAAGAATCATCAGAACTGGTGGAAATTAGGTCATGAGAGGATGCATAATTTCTAAAATACTAAGAGATGAGAAACAAAAGGGTATTCTACAAGAAACCTGACAAACTGCAGTGACATAGAAAGAGAAGAACTCTGGATGTTTGGTGATATGGAAAGTCTGTTAAGTGTATTTCAAGAAAGAAGGATAGAAGTAAAATGCACCAGGGATTTGATAAAATTAAAAGCGTCCATTGTATTCCCAAAATAAAGATATTTGTTATATCATAATACAAGTTTCAGGAGAAAAGACTAACGGAAGCTGAAAAACAGTGAACTGTGGTATAAATGCCAGTGTAAGGACTCAAAGGGAGTAAACATTTTGAGGTGGTTTGGAGACGGCTAGAACAGACACTGGAAGGGAAAGATGAGACCAAACAAAATGGTGACTATCAGGGATATAAGCATATGGAAACATTTACAAGAAGAGTGTAACAGAGAGAGAACTTGAAGATACAGGGGCTATACGGGAAATAGTGAGGTCCCTTAGGAGCAGAAGGTACTCAGTGTTGGTGGCCCATGGAAGGATTACCTTTAGAGTTAGAAAACCTATTTCTATTCTACTTTAGAGGAGAGTTATAAAAAGAGCAAGATGAGTGAAATTATAGGTAAGTGTTCAGGTTTAATACTTGAATTGTGGAGAAGAGCACATTTGACAATCCTTGTTATAAAGAAGTACACAATGAAGCCCTCTCCAGAGTTTAAGAATCATGGTAGAATCTGATGGACATTGGGGAGGGTATGTGATTTGGTGAGTGCTGTGAAGTGTGTAAACCTGGTGATTCACAGACCTGTACCCCTGGGGATAAAAATATATGTTTATAAAAAATAAAAAAAAAATTAAAAAAAAAAAAGAGAGATGGGACTAAGAAAAGGAGAGGGAGCTAAGTCAAACAAAGGAATTTCTAGACTACATAGAAGACCCAAATAAGGTTAGCTAGGATGGGTTTATATCTACACAGTTGATAGTGTATTTCTTTCCTTCTTTACCTGAAGTGAAAGGCAACCTGGTTCTTGGTTTATTAACAGGTTGAATTGGTTTGCCATGGGAGGTTGCCCAGGTGTCACTTCAAAAAGACAACGAGGGATGAGGATATTGGCCAGTGTTAGCGAGGTGAACATAAAAAATCAGAGATTGGGTTTTACTTGTTAAATAATAAAAATGCCATGGTATTACACAAGGTAGTGCTGGTCTTATAAAATGATATCTAAATTTTACTGTAAAATATGATCAATTTTGCTCTCTTAATCTTCATAAGTTTTTAAAAACATCATATCATATATATATATATATTTTTTGCCTTAAAGTCATGTAGAAGACTTACTTTCTGACCTAAATTAATGATTACTTAAAGATAACTTTTCTAAATGTGTAATATTTTTCTTTGGCCTGAGACTAAGGGTTATATTGTTATATTTTTTGTCCTGTATTTGAAATAAAATAGATTTCAGACTATATGAACATGAACAGATGATTTTTTTGGCTCCAATTTCTACCATATCAAGTATGATTAAGTCTATATCTATATTCTGGGATAAAATAATAATTATTTAAACATCTGCCACTTCCCAGAAATAATTGTATTTTGCTTTGACTAGATTTGTTCAGCAAAGTTTAAAAATCCATGTTATACATATTTGAAAGTGGATGGTTCTTGATTTATATATCTAACACATCCAAAAATCTTCAAATTACTATGTCAAAGCATAATTACCTTATAAAAACAAAGTGAGTATCCTTTAAAAAAAATCCCTAAGTCTAACCTTTTGTAATGCTAAATGAAGAGATGGTCCTTCCCTCTGATATGGAAAAGTTGATATGAAGCTAAGCTTGGGTGTAGTGATTAGAGAGAGCTGAATCACTTGGCCAAAAAAGTGAAAAGAATTTATATTCTTTATAGTTCCTTAGGAACAAGAGCTATTGAATCTGAAATACCTTTATCATTGATAGAGTAGTACCCAGAAGGGTGTTACGAGGAAGAATATCTAATCAACTTTTTATTAAATTTTTCAGCAAAAAATATAGAAAAAAAAACTACAGAAATAAAAATGTACAGCTAAATTAATTTTCCAAAGGAAAAAGATGTAACCAAAACCCATGCCGGTTAGAACAATTACTATTTTCATTGACTCCTCTTCTGCCCCTTCTAATCATTGTCCCCCATCAAAAAGAACCCTGAGCTCTAGCATAATGATATATTTCATTATTTTGATCTTGAAGTTTTTGTAAATGGTATCAGTCAGTATAAAACTCCTCTGTGTCTCATTTCCTTTGTCTGTGTGTTTATGTATAGTTTACTTAATAGTTCCATAGCAGGGTTTTCAATCTTGAACTCTTCACATTTTGGACCAGAGAATACTTTGTTAGGGGAGAATGTCCTGAGAAAGGCAAATTATTTAACATCACCTTGAGATCTAACCAGATGTCACACATAAGGACTCCCTTATGTGTGACCACTGAAAATGTCTCTAGACATTGTCAGTACTCCGAAAATCAAATTGCCTCTGTAGGAGAACCACTGCCTTATAGTATTCAACAGGATAGACCAGAAATAGTTAATCCATTTCATCATTGATTGATGTTTGAGTTGATTATTTATTGTTATAAACATTCTGGTACATGACTTATGGTAACCATATGCAAATTTATTGGGTATGCACATAGGGGTGGAATTACTGGGTCAACACACATGCCTTAGTAGATATGTTAGTTTTCCAGAGTGGTTGTGCCAATTTATTCTCTCAAAAGTATGTAAGGGTCACAGTTGTTACACATTTGGATTGTAGCCTAATTAGCACTTCAGGGAGGTATGAAATGTTAGGTTATGTTTTTCTTTTGCAGTTTCCTGTCAGTAAATAAATGGAGTGCTTTTCATAAGCTGAACAGATATTTGGATATCTTCTTTTGTGAAGTGCACATTTAAAACTTCTGCCAATTTTTTTTTAATTGGTTTGACCATCTCATCCTTACAAATATATGAGAATTGTATATATGCTGAATACAAATTCATTGTTGTATATACTTATGACAAATATCTTCTGCTAGTGTGTGGCTTACCTTTCCACTTTCTAAATAGTGGTTTTTGATGACCAGAAATGTGTAATTTTAATGCAATTCAATTTATGATTTTTCTTCCTCTATGATTAGTATTTTTCATGTCCCAGTAGATGTAATTTGTCTACTGTAGATATTGTCATTTGTTTTCTTCAAGGACATCTTTTGTTTTAACTTCCTTATTTAGAAGTGTAATTCATTAGGAATTAATATGTTATATAGGATGAAATAGAATTAAAATTTATTTTGTTCTAAACTGATGTCCAAATAATACAGTATCATTTATTAAAAGACCATTCTACTCCACTGCAATTCTGATGTAGCCAGTTTACTATGTTGTGACATTATGGTATCTATGACTACCTATGGTCTCGTATGGGCCTGACTTTCAGTTCATGTTCCATTCATCCATTTGTCTCTTTGTACATCAATATCACACTCACAGTTGCTGTAGGCTTATAGAAAGGTGTGATATCTGTTCAAATTCTTCAGCTTTGTTCTTCATTAAGATCATCTTGACTCTTTATATTTCCACAAAAATTTTAGATTCGGCTTTTAAATTTCTGTTAAATGGGGTGCTTGGGTGGCTCAGTCAGTTAAGTGTCCGAATCTTGATTTCAGCTCCGGTCGTGATCTCTGGGCCGTGAGATTGAGCCCCATGTCAGGTTTGGTGCTGAGCATGGAGTCTGCTTAAGTTTCTTTCTCACACTCTCTTTCTACCCCAACCCCACCATTCATGCTCTCTCTCTCTAAAAAAGACAAATAAATTAAATATATAAATTTCTCTTAAAACTGCTAAGCATTTGATAGATAATATGTTGCCCATCTTTTAGCCAGAAAAATAGACTCTAGTCATGCTTCCAAGGAAGTGACCACTCATCTGCCCACAATTTCTACCTAAAAAATGGTGAAAAATCTCATGCAATTGTAAAACTGGAACATTTTTTTCTTAAAGAAAACAGTTCCATTATAGTATAATAATATGCAAAAAGAACTGTACATATTTAATGTATACAATTTTATAAATTTTGTTATATGCATACATATGTGAAACTGTAATAATGAAGTGATAAATATCCGTCACCTCCAAAACATTTCCTATACTCCCCAGTCTTTTATGTTAAATACATGTAACATGAGATCTACTCTCTTAACATTTTTTATGTGCACAATATATTAGTAACTGTAGATACCATGTTGTACAGTATGTCTCTAGAACTTATTCATCTCGCATAATTGAGATTTCATGATTCCTTTCCCTCAGACCCTGGCAACCATCATTCTATTCTCTGATTCTATGAGTTTGACTAATTTAGATACCTCATGTACGAATACACAATCGGGAGTGGGTAGTCTCTTCACTAAAAGGTGTTGGGATAAATTAATATTCACTTTGCATTAAGTTCTCAAGGGTCATCTATATCATTACATATGGCAGGATTTCCTTCTTTTTTAAGCTGAATAAAACAAACAACAACAACAACAACAAAACCGGACATGGTCTCCTTAGCGTGCTGGATTTAGGGTCCTAAACTTTTTATGTGTCAGCTCAGGGTTCTTTAGACACTTTTCATAAGAGAGAGATCCAGGTAGACAATCTATAGTCTGTTTTTTCTACCTGAATAGGCATATGGCATCACTCCTACCGTAATTTGATGGCAATTATACCAGTTCCTAGAGTTCCCATATTAAACTACCATAAACTGGGTCTTAAAATGAGAAAAATTTGTTGTCTCACAGTTCTGGAAGCCAGAAGTCCCAAATCAAGGTGTTAGCAATGACATTCTTTCTCTGAAACCTGAATCCTTCTTTGCCTCTTTCTAGCTTTTGTTGGTATTCTCACACTCTTTGATGTTCTTTGACTTACAGATGTATCTCTTCAACCCTCTTTCCTCAATGGCATTTTCCCTGTGTGTCTCTGCTATCACATGACCATCTTCTTACAAGGACACCAGTCACATTGGATTAGGGGCCCACATCATTCTAGTATGATCTCATCTTAACCAGTTACATCCACAGTGATTCTGTTTCAAATAAGGTTCTGAGATACTGGAGGTTCAGACTTTAGGATCTTTTTTAGGGGTTTGGAGTGGGGCAAAGAAGCACAATTCAACTTGGAACAGTTGTGACCATCACAAAGATGTGTTTGCTTCAAGGGAAAGTGACATAGACTCCAGCTATCAGAGGAGAATGGCAGATATATTGAAAAAAGAAAATGTAAGATATTGACTTAATCCTTTAAGAATGAACATCTATCTTCAGATGTTTGACTTCTGGCTTCCTCAATTTTGAACTTTTTTTTTTTTTTTTTTTTTTTTTTTTAGAGAGAGAGAGGGAGAAAATGTCAGTGAGCAGGGGAAGGGCAGAGAGAGAGGGAGAGAGAGAACCCCAAGCAGGCTCCCTGCCCAGTGTGGAGCCCGACTTTGGGCTTAAGCTCCTAACCCTGAGGTTATGACCTGAGCCAAAATCAAGAGTCAAGCACATAACAGACTGAGACACCCAGGTCCCCCAATTTTGAATAATTTTAATTATATCTTTAAAGAATATCATTTTAGGAAGTCATATACATGCTCATATTTTTAAAACTTCAAATAGCTGATTATCTTTTTCATGTACTCTTTAACATGAAGTGATACCATATAAACTTTTGGAAATTTTCATACTTACTATCAAATTTTCTATATTAGTTTTCTGGTATTTAAGTCTTTTGTTTTGTCTTAATCTAGACATTTAGATGATTTTTGTCTCAGTAATTAAGCTGCATTTTTTTTTCTTAGATGCTTAGAGGCTATTTTTTTAAAAGATTTTATTTACCCATTTGATAGAGAAAAGGGAGAGAGAGAGACAGAGTACAAGTAGGGGATAGGGGAAAGGGAAAGGGAGAGGGAGAGGGAGAAGCAGACTCCCTGCTGAACAAGGAGCCTGACAACAGAACCCTGAGATCACGACCTGAATAGAATACAGATGACTGACTGAGCAATCCAAATGGCCAGAGGCTATTTTTAATTAAAAAAAAAAAAAAAGAAAAGAAAAAGAATCTGACTTTTATAAGTTTATTTTTGTCAGTTTTGTCAGAATTTTGGTCTTTGGATGACTTTCTTTTTCCTAATATCAGGGAATTTTTTATTTCTTTCTTTTATTTTTTACTTAAATTTGATTTGATTTTGATTTCACTTCAGTTAGCAAATAATCTTTATTATTTGTGTTTCGTTAATGTGTCATGTACATTCATGTGCATTGGGGCTTGCCTCCTTTAGGAACTATTATTACTTAAATCTGGATCTCTATATTTTTGTCATCCATAGCAATTATATTCTTTTCTGTCATTTTTATTTCTTTGAATTTTTCATAATTTCCTTCCCCTAATTTGCTTTGCTGAGTGTCACTTTTACAACTTATTGCCTCCAATAATTTTTTAAAACTTTTTCATATTTTTCATATATTTTATATATGAAATATTTCATATATTTTATATATATTTCATATATATATATTTTCCGCAATTTCTTTTGCATCTTACCCCTTTGTTCTGTGACTATAAGAATCTTTGCCATAGCATAAATAGAGCCTGGAAAAGATCAATAAATTTGTGATAAGATTGATAGCGTATCCTCAGGACCACCAGAAATAAGACAAGAAGTTCTATTAATTTCAGCCATTTGCTGATTTTCCTTCACAATGAGAAAAAAAAATAATAATGTAATAAAACATTTTCAATCAGGGTAGATTAAATCCATGATGTGTAAAATCTTAACTTAAATCATGTAAAATATCTTAATTGTTTGCACTGGGAATGAATGGATAACTTATTCCAATTCTAATTTAACTATATGATTTCCTCTCCTATTTAGAGAGATCTTTAGCCATAATTAGTCTTTTCCTTGGTCAGGGGTTTAATATAATTATATTATGAGTGGACATTATAATTTTACCACACAAATCAGAAACTAGGAAATGCTAGGGGAGAAATGATTAGGACACCTTTCCCTTTGCAAGAGCTATAGCCCAGAAATTTCCTGTAGATGTCCACCAATGTCCTAAAAGCAAACCTCTATCATTTATCTTCAGTGCCTACAAACAATGCCAAATCTGGTCTAAAGATGTCTTGATACCTTTAAATTGTTTGAGCTTTAATTCGTAGGGACTTAAAAAGTCACCTTGAGTTTAATTCATAGGACCTCAGGATATATTTGAGTTATTTGAGAATTTAATGCATATGGCTTAAAAGAAATGTAAAACCATTTTCTTTAACCATTCAAATCTGCATCTTAATGTGATAAAAAAAAAAAAAGAAGTTAAAAAGCTGTTCAGCCCAGAGAGGGAAAGCATCCTAATCTAATGATAAAATATCTCAGAAATCTGGAAATCATTAAGTAAAATATTTAGGAACCTCGAGCTAAAGGAGATTATATAAATCTTGCCATGATTATTACCAGATAGAAACTGATTTATTTAAAAATAGTTTTTAAAGGTATAAGTTATAGGGGCGCCTGGGTGACTAAGTAGGCTAAAGCCTCTGCCTTCAGCTCAGGTCATGATCCCAGGGTCCTGGGATCGAGCTTCACATTGGAGTCTCTGCTCAGCGGGGAGACTGTTTCACCCTCTCTCTCTCTCTCTCTCTCTCTCTGCCTACCTTTCTGTCTATTGTGATCTCTGTCTCTCTGTCAAATAAATAAATAAAATCTTTTTTAAAAAAGTATAAGTTATAGAAATACAGAATAATCATTTTGGAAGTGACCTCAAAAACAATTATATCCCCATTGTTTTGTATCTGGGAAAAAAAAAAATAAAACCCAAAAATCAAAAACAAAAAAAACAAAAATCAAAAACAAAAAAATTAAGCTCTTAAAAGACTTAGCTAAATTCATACAGTCAAAATTATAGCAGCACTGTGCCTGTGTCTTCAGTCTACTGACAGCAAGTGAATTTTTTTTAAGTGTGTCTATTTTATCACATACAAATATATGAATGAGATAGTTCAGAGTTTCTTTAAAATATGATTTTTTCCTAATTAAAGGAGTATAAAGATTCAAGGCTTATGGGATGCCTGGGTGGCTCAGTGGGTTAAGCCGCTGCCTTCGGTTCAGGTCATGATCTCAGGGTCCTGGGATCGAGTCCCGCATCTGGCTCTCTGCTTGGCAGGGAGCCTGCTTCCCTCTCTCTCTCTCTGCCTGCCTCTCCATCTACTTGTGATTTAAAAAAAAAAAAAAAAAAAAAAAAAAAAAAGATTCGAGGCTTAGTGTGAATCATGATTTTTGTCACAGCAAGTCATCTCATAGTGTCTTAGGTTGTTCGATATAAACATATTGAAAGATTATTTTTTCAAAATGTTATTAAGAGAAACATCCTGGTCTCTGGAAAATCGAAAGGAACAAACATGCCATGTGTGTTGATCTTGAAATGCCTTAAAAATTAAAAACCTGAAGAGCAACATCAACTGTTCTAGAATTTAACTGATAAAACAAGATCTGTGACTACTAGTTTTTTTGAGTTTAAAAAACAGAGAAAGGTGCAGAACATAATAAAATTAATTTACCATACAGGATTAATAATTAATTGTGAGTCATTGTGGGTTACTTTCACTTAAGATTTAAAAAAGAAAGAAAAAATGGACCATACTGTTTAAATCACTTTTTTGTTTGTTTGTTTTCCCAGACCATCTAAATTCATATTTTTTTTCTTTTATGTTTTTTTGTTTGTTTGTTTGTTTGTTTGTTTAAAGGGGGGAAAATAGTGGGGCACCTGGGTGGCACAATTGGTTAAGCACCCTGCTTTTGGTTTCAGCTCAGGTAGTGATCTCAGGATTGTGAGATCAAGTCCCACATTAGGCTTCACACTCAGCATAAAATAAATAAATAAATCTTGTTTTAAGAAGAGGGAAAATAAAGAAAAAGTTGACTACTTCAGTAAAGTTTAATAAAATACATTTATAATAATGGCCATTGATTGGTTTTATATATTAAAAAGTGCAAAAAGAGATGGAGGGGAACATAGAGGACTAAAATCTGAATTTGCAGACTTTGTTTTCACCCAATTTAAAATAACCCCATGTGATCATATCATTAACCAGCACAGAAAATCATTCCCATCAGACTGCTGCTCAATTATGTCAAAAGTACACTGAGTACTCATTTTAAAATAGGTGACTGTTATAAGAGGTACAGGGACAGCATGCAGAAATGGATTCATGAGAAAAAAAAATTAAGCATTTGTCATGATATATAGATAAAAGACAACTCAGATCTCAGCTGCAGCAGATTATCTTCTTTACACCCACAAAAATCTTGGCTAAATATTGTAGATATAGAAATCAAGTTGATTAAGTGCTGAGGATTCTTTCTGTTCTGGTTCCATAATCACTAGTTAATAGTTAAAATTTATGTACAGTGCAAAGACTGCCATGAGACTATGGGGAAGTAGGTGTTTCACTCATTTGATGATTTGATGGGGGATAGGAGAATGTGATTGAGTGATTCACAAAATAATTGCTCAATAATTTTTGAATTAAAATACTTTAATAAAGATATAAAAATACTAAAGGATATATATATATATATATATATATATATATATATATATATTTAATTTATTTATTTTAAAGAGAGATCACAACCCAGAGGGGCAGAGGGAGAGGGAGAGGCTGAATCCACACTGACATCAGAGCCTGACTTGGGGCTCCATCCCAATTTCCTGAGATCATGACCTGAGGTGAAACCAAGAGTTGGGTGCTTAACTGACTGTGCCACTCAGGTGTCCAAATACTGAAGGATTCTTTTCTTCACATATTGGAAGATTAATTTCACAGTGTTGTATGTAACTGACAAATAAGTACACTCCTTAATCCTTTGTTATATTTCCTCAAGAAAGTAATTATAGAGTAACCAGAGACTTTGTAGATCTCTTGGAGATTAGAGATGAAAATAATTTTTTTAAAGATTTTGTTTATTTGAGAGAGATAGAGAGAGAAAGCAAGAAAGTGGGGAGGGCCAGGGGAAGAAGCACACTCTCCGCTGAGCAGGGACCTGATGTGGCACTTGATCCTGGGACTCCAGGATCGTGACCTGAGCCAAAGGTGGTCATTTAACCAACTGAGCCACCCAAGCATCCCACGATGAGAATAATTTTATCTCAACAAGTCATGGGAGAATTTTTGTGGGTCAAGTGCTCTGGCAGCACGTGCATGAAATATGTAGATTGATATTACCTCGATGATACCTTCATAGATTTAGGAAATATAATTTTATAGTTTCATTTAAGTGACATCACAGAGATAAATGATCAGGCATAAGGCATACTATTGGACTAGATATGAATATAAACTTTTTCACTCAACATTGGTTTAATAAAACAGAGTTTCTTTTATAGTTACTCTTGTTAAAATTATAAGTCCAGAGGTGCCTGGTTGGCTCAGTTGGTTAAAAGTCTTCCTTTGGCTCAGGTCATGATCTTAGGGTCCTGGAATACAGCTGTGTGTCAGGTGCCCTGCTCAGCAGGGAGTGTGCTTCTCCCTTTCCCTCTACCCCTCCTCTCAGCTCATGCTCTCTCTTTCTCCTCCAAATAAATAAAATATTTTAAAAAATAAATAAATAAAATTATAACTCCAAAATTACCTTTAGGAAAATCCCAGAAAATTATTTTTTTAAATGAACAATATTTTGTTTTCTACTTATATATTTGTTTTATTCCTTTTAGTAATCCCTGAAAAATAATAACTATTTAACAGTTTTCAATAACATTCTTAAGGCATGGATTCCAAACAATTCCAAAGATGCTTTTGTATCACTGTCATATACTACTATTATAAATTTACTTTTTTGGGTATGTATTCTATAGATGCCAGTTAAATGAACAAGTTGGGTTTTTGATTTACAAATGAAACAGTATATGAATTAATGACACAATCTCCACATTGTGTCATTAATTAAGTCTCCAGATTAGAGAATTTGTATTCATTGAGCAGCTACCATGTGTTTGTTCTATGCTTACTATATTATAAATACTACCTGATTTAATTTCCCTTACAATTTCAGAAAATATATCATTATATTCCCATTTATTTTACATTGACTAACTGACCTTTGGGAAAGTTAATCATCTAGTTCAAGTGATGAAACAAGCAGAAAGTGATGAAACCTTGATTTTCATGTAGAAATTCCCGTATCTACAATCTTCCTCCTTTTTCCATAGAAGGAAACAAACCTCTTAGAATGTGTAGTTTTCAGAATAAATCTGTAACATCTCTCTCCTAGCATAAACAACTGATAGAATTTGGGGTGCCTGGATGGCTCACTCATTAAGCATCAGCCTTCAGCTCAGGTCATGATCCCAGGGTCCCAGAATCAAGCCCTGCATCTGGTTCTCCCTCTCCGACTCCCCGTTTGTGTTCCCTCTCTTCACTGTGTCTCTCTGTCAAATAAATAAATAAAATCATTCAAAAAAAAATGATAGAATTTGATCCGTACGTAAAATAAACTTGAAAGAAATCATTTATTTCAGCTGAGAAAACAGCTTCTCTCTTAATTTGTTTCTTCAGAAATGTTATTATGGGATCCTGGTTAATTTTTTTTTTTTTTTCCATTTGACCTGGATTTTAGTTTATTCCTCTCTGGAAATTTCCAATGTCTGTCATAGCTTTCTGCTAAGTAGTTAATTTGGAAAGGCAAATGATGAGGTGAACTAAAAGAAAAAGTAGAGCAGATTAATCACTTTCAAACTTTATATTCTATAATGACTTATGAGATTCAAGAATTTTCTGAAGCAAAGAGTATAGTTTCTCAAAACCTGAATGCTAAGAAAAAATATATATAAAGCTGAGTTTTTCAACTTCCTCTGTTGTTCTTTTTTGGATCTGGCACTAGCTAGTGTACCTTTCTACTCCTTCCACATTTGTTGAAGATTCATGTCCCCTTGGAGTAAATATTCTGCTCAGTGGAAAGAACTCTGATTACAATGATCAATATATTCTGTGGAAATATTTTTGATCATGTTTTTGTAAGTACATACTTGCCATGCTCAATACATAGTTATGACCAAGTGAAGGAATGAGTGGGGAGGATGGGGACAATTAATTAAATGCTTCAGGGATAGCAGGCATAAATTAATTGTTTGAAAGCCAGTAAGTATTCTGTAACATGTTAATCAATAGCTACAACATCAGATTTAATTTTCAAATATTTGGTATAGTATTAATTATTATTCCTTCATTATTTAATGGATTTATTCAGAAATGGCATCAGCACGGTCTCTGTCCTCAAGCATAATACAGCCTAGGGAAGGGAGATGGAAATTTATTTATTTAATGCATTAGAATATTGTACATTATTTCCTGTAATTACCTAATATGATGGAAGCACAAGATTCATTTTACCCTAGGAGATATGGATACCGCATACTTTGTAAAGTAGAAAACTCCACATATTTTGTATCTTACTTACAAAACTCGAATAACCTCTTTTCACAACTGTCTGTAATGCCCTCCCCCTTTCCATTCAGGAAAACATTACACGTTCCTTGAATGTATGTACCTTCAACACCACATATGCCGTTTATTCTTATTTATTTATTTTTAAAAGTTTTATTTATTCATTTGTCAGAGAGAGAGATAGAGAGCACAAGAGGAGCAGCAGACAGAGGCAGAGGGAGAAGCAGACTCCCCACTGAGCAAGGAGCCCAATGCAGGACTCCATCTCAGAACCCGGGATCATGACCTGAGCCAAAGGCCGATGTGTAACCCTCTGAGCCACCCAGGAGTCCCAGCTTATGCCTTTTTAAAGAAAACAGGGTCAAGATTCTTTAATACCATGGTTTAGTCTCCTAGTTGGAGGTTGATTTATTAAATATAATTGAAGAAGGAATAGCTACAGATGAAATATTTTAACAATTGAAGCAAAAAATATTTGTTAATATTAGCTTATTAATAATCTATTTAAGTTACCACAATTTAGAAATCTTTACTGTACATTTCTAGTGACTCATCTTTAAGAGTTCATAAAGGAGTAGATTTGCTCAAAGCTAGATGTCCACTTACAGTTTTTTTGCTTGACTATTATTCTTGTTAGTGACTATGCTTTTGTTAGTAAATGCATTGCTGAGTTATGCCTTTAGTTGTGCTGCTGTTAAAATTTTCCAAAATTACACATGATGGCTACAGCTCACAATGGTTTCTTTTTCTAGTATAAGCAAAAAATAAATTTTGAATGAATATCTAGCTAATGTCTATTTTATATAGCCTAATACACTTGAAAGTAGAGATTATATTTTTATCTTCTGTAATACTTCACCTTCTGCATGTACTCAAAAAAATTTGTTAAAATGTATTTCATTCTTTTCATATTTCATATTTTTTTCACAATTAGCTTTTCCTGTGCCTTGAATCAATGTATTAAATAAGTGTAGGAAAATTCATAGAATGTATAATTTGTGAATACTGATTTTTATTGATATAATCTGAACCATTATATAATCTATAACATATATAATTCTGTTTAGCTATGCAACCATCTACACGTGTTCCCTTTTTTTAACACAAGTTCAGTGTCCTTATAAAGGTTCCTACTCAACTTATTCATTTTGTCCTATTTTTACTTGTACTATTTATTTTACTATTCCATTATCCTTTGGCCCCCTATGCCCTTATTTTACATTTATGAGTTTCTTTCTTGCAGAATAAGTTTTAAAAATTCCAGTATCATGAATAATCTGTTTGTTGTACCTAATGGTTCTAAACCATTGCTGCTTTATTTACCAATTTTTCCATTACTCTTTAGGCATTTCCTCAGTGGTCCACAGTCTCAATGGTACTTTTGTTTCCATCACTTTTTTTCCTGTAAGCACCTTATCCTGAACAGAAGTTCCCCCATATACTGCTGCTTTGTTTTTCCCCCTTGAGATTGAGTTGAATCTGATATTAAGTGAAGAGATAAAAAGTTAATATTTACCAGAAAAACATAAATACAGTTTTGTTGTGCAGAAGAAAGAAATGCGTTCTTTAAATATTGGCCGAGTTGCTTTGTTTGCATTAATAAAATATCTTTAGCCAATTATTAAGTACTTGCATGTCAAGTGCTCTGTTACACACTGTTGAGGAAATAAAACATTTCTTCCTAACTGCAGAAAAATGCTCCACAAAGGTAAGAGAAAGAAAGCATTTTTTTTAATAAGCATTAAAGTAAATGCAATCTGCATCATAGGCAATCAACTAAGATACTGTCAAGTTAAAAGAAATCTCACCCTTTATATAGCCAAGCAGAGACAACCCATTGCATACATGTTTTCAAGATAAACAATCACTAGTCCTCAAGTAAGAAGAATTAACAGCACCATTTGTCATGCATAATTCATCCTAAATTCAGCTATAAATGGGATGATGATCTGTGTTACCTAACTGGCTTTATCCAAGGGAAAATAAACTCATATCATTATGGCAGGAGGTAATTTTGGAGCAAGGAGTTGAGCTTCTACCCTCCCTCAGAAACTGAGAGATAGGGGCTGATTATATTTCAAAGAGATGGCTCCCAGGACCTTGTGAAAGACATTTCTGGTTTGTAAAGCTGACAAGAGGCTTATTTAGGTTTCAGAAAGATTATATACATCTCCGAGGGACAGAGAAAGAATTTGCAATTATAAATTTTTTAATGAAATGCTCTGAAAGAAAGGGGGTGGGAAAAAGAATCTTTCCCTTTTGGTTCCAGGGAATTTTTTTCTTTTTTCTGATTCTATTTACCCTTACAACACCCTTGGGCTGTTACATATGGTTCTTGACAGAAAATAAATGTTCCTGAACTCATGCAGATGACTTTAACAAGATTTGCCATACATACCTACATGTGTGCTCTCACACACAAACACACACCACAGGGATCTAGATGCTTGTGATCTCTTTTCTGAGATTTTTCTTTACCTTTTAGATGTGTTCATTCTAAGGAAAGACCTATTGATATACTTAGTGACATTTTATTTATATAAATGCATTTTATAAACGTACTGTTATTTTTTTTTTATTTCTGTTCAACAAATGATAATTGGGGGCATTTCTTTGTACAAAGTATTGTATGGACATGATATGCTTTATAGCATTGTTGTTTAAGGTCTCATAAAATTATTCTAGAGTTTGGAATAGATTTCTTTTAAGTCATACATATATGAAAAGTCTATTTTTACATTAAGAACCTAAACAAATGATCTCTTAAAGAATTTTTGAATAACTACATCACCTTAGTAACACATTTATTGTACATGAGTTCATTTGTCCTCTCTGAGAAAAGCTTAACATTTTTTTCTTTTCAGTTTTTGTTTTTCCTTTAGTAAAAGCATATTTTTCAGTGACAATTAAGTCAATGCCAATGCTACTTCTAGATAAATTTAGAACATCTGATGTATAATCACTCACTACAAAGAACATTCTGCTTCTGACAATGCCTGTATTTTGAGCCCTTAACTTCCCCTCTTAAATCCTGCAGGACATAGACAATTCTGACATTGGCATATATACTAAGACACTCTTTTTACTGTAGCTTGAAGTTATTTTTCTTGATAAATGGAATGATTTATACAATTTAGATTCTCTATTTGATACTATTATATTCAAAAGTCCATTCACATGTTAAATTTTGCTTTAGAGTCTCCTCCTTTTTTACACCTCACCTCTTTCCCTCTCTTCTCTATCTCACTCTTCTAATCTACCGTTTAAACATTTAAAGATGGTGCCTTTTCCGTGGGTTATTTTACAATAGTCTTAAGAGTTTTCAAAATCTTATATGCCTTGTACTATATTGCCATAGTCTAGACTTTCATTATTACTTCATTCAGAGATTTAATTGGATTCCATGTTCTTTGTGTGATCAATTTTTGTTTATTACTTAATTGTATTTGTTTATTTAATTATGAGGAAAAATTATTACCTGAAGTTATTTATTTTACTAGAAGGAATCCAGTTGGGTGGGATTGCCACTATTATGGTAACAGCAGAACTAATTGCAATCATTCTTCTGGTTGGAAATTACAAAGTAACATTTAGAACTTTTTAAAGTAGGTTAGGAATTCAAATATTTATAAGCAGTACATCCTAGAATTCTGAGTAATTTATAAGAAGATTCAGTTAATTATGAAAACATTTTGCCAAAACATAATTTAAAAAATAGCAAGTCCCAGGGCTCCTCGGTGTCTCAGTCAGTTAAGTGTTGGACCCTTGATTTTGACCAGATCATGTTCTCAAGGTCATGAGATGGAGTCCTGGTCAGGCAGAGAGCTGGGTATGGAGCCTGCTTAATATTTTCCATCTCCCTCTCCCTCTGCCCCTCTCTGCCCCTGCCTGCTCACACACTCTTTCCATCTCTCTCTTTCAAAAAAAAAAAAAAAAAAAAAAAAGGCAAGTTTCAAATCAGATTAGACTTCTTCAAGTACTGGTAAATTTCCTGAAAGAAAATAATAGCATAGTCCTTTCCTGCAAGAAAAGACTTTTCTTTTCTTTGGACTAGTAGCATAGTCCAAAACAGAATATCAACTCTCTGAGGCAATATTCCAAAAACATTACAGATTATTTTAGTTAAAGACATCAATAAATTGCCTAACAGCACTAGCCTTTATTAACATGGGTTCCTAGGGACTGTTTCCCACCCCCAGCCCCCACCGCCATATTCAGAGGCAACAAGTTAGGCAGAAAGGGTAGACACTAAATAATAAGCTTAAAATTACATGATGGAAAGTTCCCATATTATTCAAAACCCTTAACCTGATACCTTACAGTAAAAGCTCATACATTTTATAAGTCATCAAAATGTCTCTTCCTCTGGGATTTATTATCATAGCACTTTTTCTTTCTTTTTTTTAAAATTTTTTATTTTTTATAAACATATATTTTTATCCCCAGGGGTACGGTGATGCAACATGGGGGCTTAAGTGGGTAGGAGAAGAATCATAGCACTTTTTTAAAAACGTATTTCCTTTGTCACCTAATGTTGACGTTTCTACTTTAGTTCACTCCAAAATTATAAGATAAGCACAAAATTCTACTCTGGTTAAGAACTGTAATTGATCCTACAAGATAGAAAGAAATAATCCTATATGACAAAGCCATATTATAAGCCAGGTTATTTCCCTGGGATGTTATCAATATCAAGTAAGATTCCAACACTTCTACGCATACAACATAAATGGCAGTACTTAACAAAATTTAACTTGCATCAGAGTCATCTAGAAGGCATATTAAAACACAGGATCCTAGGCCTCACTCCCAGAGGTTCTAAGTCAGTATGTTCGGGAGAGGCAAGGAAATAATTTGCATTTCTGACAGGTTTCCAGGTGATGTTATGTTGCTGGTCTAGAAGTAACTCTTTGAAAATTACTGCACTAGAAAACTGGGTAACTTGTCTCAAAGTGTCATTTGCATGGTAACTTCACTGTTATTGATTAGATGGGCAAAGTTTTTATAAAGATTATTTAATTCATATTTTACATTGAGAAAATGTCAAATGCCCATGCTAAGAATTTTTTTTTTTAATTTGAAGTGACTTTGGGAGAAATATAGAAATAATGTAGGAAATGAAGCCCACTTTGGGGGTAACTGTGGATTTACACTGTGGATTTTTAGGTGCTCCAAGGAAATTGTGGTTGGTTGGTTGGTTTTTGTTTTGTTTTGTTTTTAATATATAGATTTTATTTATTTGCCAGAGAGAGCCAAAGGAGGAGGAGTGGTAAGCAGAGGGAGGAGCAGATTCCCTGCTGAGCAAGGAGTACAGTGTGGGGCTCCGTCCCAGTACCCTGGGATCATGACCTGAGCCTAAGGCAGATGCTTAACTGACTGAGCCACCCAGATGTCTCCCAAGAAAACTGCTTTCTTTGCAAAATCACAATTTTACATTTAATCTGCAATAGGCAGAAAAGTTGCACAAACCCCAGAATAAATAAAACAATTTAAAAGAATAGTCTAGCTTAATGAAAAAAGCTTATTATTAAGTTTATTTTTCTACAGTTATTCAAAGATACCCTCACTTTAAAAGTAGGATCATAAATTAACAGTGATTTTCAAGAAGGCTAATAACCTTGGAGATCTTTCTGTGGTCTCATTTTTCCTTTACTCTTCACCATAGATTGTATATTTTTTATCATTTTAATTTTGTCTTTTTTTGAATAATCATTTGATAATTATATGTCTCCTTCCATTTATAAATTGTCTACTCTTGCTTTATTTATTATGTATGATGCACACAATGTTAAGCACAAAAAGAGATCCCTTATGAATTAATAACTTGCAGGAATATTTACAGACTGTTTTCTTAATAAAGAAAGGACAAGTGCTCTATACATAGGTTACCAGTATGTATGGTTCCAAAGAGTAAAAGTGACAGGCAATCTTTGTTGTTGTTGTTGTTGTTGTTGTTGTTATTTGCAAAGAAGACATGATACCAAATACATAGTCATTTCAGAAATGGCCTGATTAGCAATCTCAATGCTTTCAGAACTCATTGTTTATAAATATTTGCTTTAGGTTCCTCTGGATCCGAAGTTAGGAAAATCAAAATGCATGGAAATAATGTTTTTTTTTATCAGAATTTTATTTATAATCTTGAAAATAAAATAATCTTGCAAGAGTAAAGGGAATTTAGAGTTGAAAGAAAACTTAGATACCACCTGGTTGAACATGTATTCGATCTAAGAATTATTTCTTTATCATTAATATATTCATTAATAAAAGGTATGTTTGAATTAGTACTATTTGGGGGAGAGGAACTGTTCTAAATACTAGGTCCATAAAAATTAATATATAGTTTGTTTCAGCAAATTTGCAAACACCTAGAGCAAAGAGTCAAGCAGATAAATCACTGTGGTATAAGGTGTGAAAGTTACAGGGCACAGAGGAAAAGGTATGCACTTGGCACTGTTCACTCTCCTCTTGTCTTTTACATGAAAATTCTACTTTGTTCAGTTTATATTGGAAATCTCTTAATCATGAGGATATATCCAAGAGATGGTTATCTTTGGTGTAGCCTAGTTCTGGTGATATGTTTCCCTTTGCCCAGCCATATAATCCAGTTAGACCAATGAGTTCCAGGCAGAAATAAACTGGGTAGGGTTTCCAGGAAAACTTTTGGTTTCCTGATAAAATGAGAAATAACCAATTGGCATTGCTCCCTTTTGCCTTCTGCCCATTATCCTATTTCCTTCCCAAAATGTTGATTGAAAGGACCATTTTATGACAAGGGGAAAAGCAGAAGAAAAATATAAGAAGTTTGGAGATATGCTGTCCGTGACTATTCACCCATTACATCAGTCTTACAAACTAGCTATCTCTGGACTCCTTGGTATCACATAACAAAATGTCTGCCTGCTTAAACTAATATTAATCAAGGTTTCTGTAACGTGGAATCAAAGTCACTCATAATTCATACAAAGAAATAATGTCCAACATATTTCCTGTAATCTCTGAATAAATGCTATTTGTTAAGTCTCACTATGACAAGGGCTCTTTCTGTTCTAAAGAGCAAATATTTTAGAGAGTGCTTATTTCATTAAAATAAAGTGAAATTTGATTGCTTGAATATCCATTTAAAATAGCACTGTATAGGGATGTCTGGGTGACGCAGTGTGTTAAACCTCTGCCTAAGTTTAGGTCATGGTCTCAGGGTCCTGGGATTGAGCTCTGCATCGGGCTCTCTGCTTGGCGGGGAGCTTGCTTTCCCTTCTCTCTGCCTGCCTCTCTGCCTACTTGTGATCTCTGTCAAATAAAATAAATAAAAATCTTAAAAAAAAAACTAAAATAGCACTGTATATAAATTCATTATTTTTTCAGAGCCAGCAATAGCTTAAACATTTTAAAGATACATACATTGTACATTTTAAAGATACACACAGCAGAGATGGGCAATGGATCTGGGCCCACGGGGTTTTAATTTCAGATACCAATACCAGTAATCTTGATTCTATCAAAACTTATATGGTACTAAGCACTTGTGCCCCAGTAAAATAGTACCAAGAAAGCAGGAAATAATATTGTTAGAGCATTCTTCCTGTATACAAGTGAGGAATTTCTCTAGATTGTATACAAGTAAAATCACCTGAGTATAGAGAGTATGCTTATTCTCAACTTGTTAAAAGTTGTCAGTTGCTTTCCAAAGTTGTTGTTATGACTTATATTATAATCAACGGTGCTTAAGGTTTTCTACTTCTTTATATATTCATAAATAGTTCATATTGTTAGATCTTTAACATTTTTTCCCATCTTATGAGTTAAAATTGTATCTTGCTGCTATAATTTGCGTCTGTCTGATCACTCCTGAGTTAGACAGCTCTTCATATGTTGATTAGACATTTGTATTTTATTTTCTTTGAAATATCTATACATATTCTTATCTATTTCCTTAATTTTTTTTATTATTGTTAATGTGATTGACACTAATATTTTCTCTATTAGATCTGTGGAAAATAGCTTATTCTAATCTTTCCTTTTATTTATATTTGCAAAAGTTATTTTGTGATAAAAATGTTTAATATTTTATATAATCAATTATTTTTCCTTCTGCTTTCTATTTTGTATCTTGTCTAGATACCAGTTTTTTATGCTAAATGTTCCAAGATATCTATATTATTTCAACACTAGTAAATATCTGTATATCATTTTAGGAATTTATCCCAATTAAAATTTATTTTATGCCTAATATGAGAATATTCCTTTTTTTCTTACAGAAGACTTACTTCAATCCAGTTTATTAAATAGTACACCTTTCCTCACTGATTTTTTTCAACAAGTTGCCATGTATTGCTTTGAAATACAACTGACAGTTTACCACAGTGAAAAATTATCATTATCAATGATTGTTATAAGGACATCTCACTGCCTTCAATATGTTTTCTATTTTTAGAACTGTATTGTGCAATCATGATATAAATTTTACATTTTTGTAAGAATTTTAGAATCACTTTACCAAGATTCCGCCTTCAAAAAAGCTATTGGGATTTTGATTATAATTATATTATCACTATATTTTAATTGGGGAAAGTTTGATATTTTCAATATTGGGCATTAATATTTTGATAATTATTATCATATGATTATTCACAAACATGAATATTCCTTCATTTATTCAAAACTTCTTTGAGGACTTTCAATAAGGATTTTCTTCCTAGAGCTTTTCCATTTAATTTAACAATTTTAACCACAATTTATTATAGTACTTATCTAATTAATTTTTTATTTGATATAAAGTAAAAGTACACATAAAATATGCAGAAATTTTAATGAACAATTTAGTGCTTTTTTTTATATATAATTTTTTATTTTTTATAAACATATATTTTTATCCCCAGGGGTACAGTCTGTGAATTTTAAATGAAGTGTGTAGTACCTTTATATAGAGTTAATGTAAAAACAGAGTGTGTGCTCAAAAAAAAAAAAAAAACACCCAACAGTGGTTTCCTCTAGAGATGTGAAGAAAAGAAAATGAGATAAGTAAAGAAAACATAGAGGATTACAACTTCATCTGTAATTTATTATTTCTTTGAAACAAGAGAATAATCTGAAGTAAATATAAAACTTTTTTTAACTTGAATAGTAGACATATGTGTAGTAATTATATCCTTGTCATTATATTACCTTTATATATTATCTTTATTTAATTTTCCATATAATTAAAAAAGAAATACAGCAATGCAGGACTTTAAAAGAGAAACATAATAAAACTAAATAAGCAAACAAACAAGCCACTAGAAATAGAACATACAACTATGTACTAGGCATTGATTTATCCAAGAGGGGTGTTCTCCAGTCATCAGAGGAGGAAACTTTCAGGGTCAACAACCCAGCTCTTCAAAAATTCTTAGAATCCTAAGCAAGTGCTGTACACTGCTAGGTGTCAGCAGATCTCCACTCTACCTGATACTACAAGGCCAGTTAATAGTACCATGCTTCACAGCCTTGTCAATTTTACACAATGGTATTTTACATGCTGGCCTGGGCCTCCTCTCAACCACCTCAACAGTGATCTCTAAACCTCCCATTCATTATAAAGAGATCCTGCTTTAACCTGACAGTCTTCACAGAATTCTCCTTTCTGGTCCTTTCCTGAGGCTAAGACCTGACTGTTTTTCTTTTCTCCCTGAAGCTTTCTTAAGGGAAATAGGATGTTCGTTCTCCCATACTTTATGTATCCCTGGACAAGGAGATAACCTTGTTAGTATTCTCTTACTGTTTCATTGTCACTTCCAGGCAATTTTTCCTTAAAAAAAGAACATGAAGGTTAAGCTTAAAGACTTCTGAGATCAGACTGCCTGACCTGAAGTCGGGCTCCACTATGTCTATGGCTATTTGATCTTGGGAAATTAGTAAATCCTTCTGTATCTCAATGTCCTCATTTAAAAATCAAAGATTAAAAAAAATACTTAACTTCTAGACTTGTGAGAATTAAATCAGTTAATACATAAAGCACATAGAAAGTAGTTTGGTTACAATTTTTTTTTTCCATATACATTCATTACTATAATGTTTTCTAGAAAATATTTTTTATAATGATTTCTAGAAAAGCCCAAACTATATCTTTTAATTCCTACTATTGGCTTCATATATGATCTCTGTAATAGCACAAAATCTCAAATATTTCAATATTTTTAAATAAAATTCTGATGTTTCCCTTTAGTTTTCTCTGTGGAAAATTCTAGTCATTTATTTCATGTATTCTCTTATGAGATGATTTCGGATACTCGTAAGCTTATCTACTCCATATTTAATAAATGGTTAATAGTGTTCCCTCCTAAATTTTAAAAAGGACATGTAAACATAAAAATGCTGGTTGGGTATAAGTAGGTGAACTAACGAAAAAAAAAAAAGCTCATAAAATAATAGCTTTAAGTATATAGCTATTAATTTTCAAATGTGTCAAATCAAAAAGAATCAAGACAAATACATGAAACAAAAGATGAGAAAAAGTAAATTCTCATTTCTTATTATCCATTAATAAAAAGGGTCTATATTATAATGCAGATGTAGATGCATTGTACTGCAGGTGAACACCCCATTGCTCCAGTGAATTAATTTACATTTCAGTCAACAGGATAGAATCTCCTCTCATGGGAGTTAAGCATACTGAACAATTTTGGTGGTCTCCTCAGAGCCCTCTAAATCAGAATAAAGACCAAAACTAATGAAAATATAATTATGGCTCTAGAGATTACATCTACAAATTTATTCTCTACCACAAATTGCAGAAAACCTTAATAAAAGTTGAAAAACATGTTTAAGATAAGTAGCTTGGTCTAAATCATACTTGCTTGTTCCCCCTTGAATGATATAACGAAGATAAAGTACACATTCAAATCATTATAGAGTTAAGATACTTGCACAACATTCCTCAATTCTTCAAGCAAGAATTCCAGGCTTACAACAGTCCTGAATTGGCACTAATTCCATGATCACTCCCAAAACATAAAAAATTAAGTTGAACCAATATGATGTGTTACATTTGTTTTGTGAAAATCCGAATTTGCAGGCTGATGGTCTGCACTTCATCACTGACTACTGTAATAAAAAGTACTCTATCTAGTAGGACAATAGCATCATTAGTCTTCAAGTCTTCGTAATTTTAAAATAATAATTAACACTTCTCAAAGTATAGTCTATAGACATCTAGGTGACCTCATTACTGTTCCAGGGGCATCCAGGATGATAAGAGAATTTTCCTAATGATACTAAGATGCTATTGGCCTTTTTTGATGTGATGGCAAACAGTTTAAAAGCAATGACACATAAAGCTCCAGGTTCTTAAGCATTAGTCAAAGTCATGGCACCTAACAGTGCTAGAAATCATTAAAATCTTCACAGCAACAAACCTGAAGTAAAAAGAAAAAAAAAAAAAAAGGAGAGAGAGAGAGAAAGAAAATACAATTTAAGAATAACTTTAAGCAGTAAAAAGCATATTCAATATCAACCACCTAGCAATATTTTTCAATATTCTATATGATGAAATAGAAAGTGTGCATAGAGTCTTTTCAGGAAATTTGAATCATTATGGTCATCTGGAAGAGAAGCAATTGTACAGTTGTTTGAGTTGTGAGCTGATCTAGCCTGTGTGTGTGTGTGTCTGTGTGTGTGTGTGTGAAGCCATTTTACTTATAGAAAGACCGAAGTATATTTGTTTAGTCTCCAATACCCAACAAACGTTTTCTTTAATATGAATTAAGCAAATCTACCCTTTCAAAGACAACAACTGAACTAATGGCTAATGATAAAATTTGAGCTTTTAAGTAAAATATTAGAAATTTGGGAAACAGACAACTATCATCATGAGCTTGATGGCTTCCCAACACAGAGACTTTTCTGATGAGATTAGGAGTGACAAAAATGAATGATTTAACTTTTAGTATTTTTGAAAAAAAATATGTCATTATTGGCAGATCTGCATAACTCAATGAAACAACATCTTCAAAATGATTAATCCTTGCATAAAAGGAAACATTCAAAATACAGGGTGGACCAATGGGTTTTAGTGTAATAGAGCTCAAAGATGTGGTTTTAGTATCCATGTTACAATTAACTTTTAAGAAAGTACCACTTGTCTAGTTTTGGCATAATAACAAAGAAAAAAAATTCTGAATTATATAAAAATGCTATTAAAATACTCTTCATTTTTCTACAACATACATGGATTTTCCTCATATATTTAAACCAAAATAACGTGCTCAGCAACAGATTGAGAAAATATTGAGAATCCAGGTGTTTTCTATTAACCCAGATATTAAGCTGATTTGCAAAACTATGAAATAATATCAATATTCCCTTTAATTTTTCTCCTGTTTTGGAAAAATGGTTATTTTTCATTTAAAATGTTCCTCCATGTTAACATATGGTAGGTTTATTATTGTTCTTTTTAAATGAAATTATAATTTTTTAAAAAATTCTTAGAATAAAATATCAGTAGATGTAACCTTTGAAAACAAAAGCTTTTTGGCATCCTTAGTGATTTCTAAGAGTGAAGGAATCTCAAGATCGAAAACTTTGAGAAACATTGATCTGGATCAAGGATCAGTGCCTTTCTCAGCCCTCACATCTGGATTTCTTCTCCAGGGGCAGGACATCTCACTCATTCTCTGCAGCAATATTAGGGAAGGCAGATTCTTCTACAACCTGCAACAGCATTGCTTCCTGGTGTCTAATTTTTAATTCAACGAAACTATCTTAATAATTTTCTTTCTTTTTTTTTTTTTTTCATGGAGAGCCTGGCTTACCAAAATATGTTTTTCATAAAGCTTTTTAGCCACATTCCTGTGATAAAATTGCTAGTTTTAAAAAATCTTGTTTTCACTTCTATTAATACCCACTTTTGATTTGGTTCATTGTTCAAACCCATTTAACATTTTATAGCTGATTTTTCTATTGTAACATAACTCTGCATCACCTGAAAATTTAATTTTGGACTCCTAATATTTATTAATAAAAAGTATTTAACTGAGTAGCTGATGAGAGCAAACTTTTTCACTTCATTAGAGTCCGAGAGATTATGAGTAATTAATCAATGTCATTGGTATATTTTTAATCAGTAGTAGAACTAATAACAATACTATTATTAATTGCATATTAAATCATCTTAGGAAGAAGAAAAAGAAGAAGGGGTTGGGGTGAGGAGGTGAGGGAGAAGAGAAGAGGCAGATTTCTCTGCTTCTTTTTAGAGAACTCATGATGGTTTCCTTGTGATCCCTGTTATTATTCCTGCATTCTTTTAAGATTTTGAGAAGCACTGAAAGGGTGAAAAGCATCATGCTTTTCAGTGTCTTGCTTCTAGGAAACTTCTATATTCATTGCATACTTTTAAAATATAGAACATTTTCTTATAGCCTGACTCCAGAGCCTCTCATTTTGATTTCTATTTCTTAAAGATTAACAGAAATAATTTTTACTTGCCTCTATAAACCCTTCAGTAAACTTTGGTATAATATTTAAAAGAGTTTATAATGTTCATATTCTTATTTTGTCCAATTAGGATATCCACAATCTCCCAGTGTGACCTAGTATGTTGTTATTTTAAGTCTCATCTAAGAGGATATGGCAAGCACTAGGGTAAAGAGTTTCTAAGATGGTCCCCAATAATCTTTGCTTCCTAGTATCCATATCCTGTGTAAGTTCTTCTTGTGTGTAGGCTTAACTGTATCACTTGGATTAAATAAAATGTAGTAGAAGTGCTGGAATGTCACTTCTGAGAGTAGCTTATAAAAAGGTGTGATTTCTGTCTTAGACATAGTCTTTCACATTTTCTCTTGGATTGTTTACCCTTAAGAAAGTCGGCCACCAACGGGGTGCCTGGGTGGCTCAGTGGGTTAAACCCTCTGCCTTCGGCTCAGGTCTTGAACTCAGGGTCCTGGGATTGAGCCCTGCATGGGGCTCTCTGCTCAGCGGGGAGCCTGCTTCCTCCTCTCTCTCTGCCTTCCTCTCTGCCTACTTGTGATCTGTCTGTCAAATAAATAAATAAAATCTTAAAAAAAAAAAAAAAGAAAGTCGGCCACCATATTATATGACAACCCTGTAGATAAACCTATTGAGTGAGGGATTGAGTTCTCCCAACAACTACAGGAGTGAGCTTGGAGGCAGAACTCCCTCCCTGTGATGGATCTTTCAGATATCATAGACACAGTTGACAGCTTGAGAACAACCTTGTGTTAGATTCTGAGCCAGTAGCGTTTGGATAAGACACATTCAGATACTTGACCCACAGAGAACTGTAATTTAATGAACATTTGTTGGTTTAGGCTGCAAAACTTTAGGGTAATATCCTATAAATGATCAATATAGCTACCAGTATGGGTTTTCTTAGTGTAGAATCTGAATTTTACGTTGTGTTCATTATAGGTTTTTATAAATTAATCAAAATTTAAAAGCCAGCTAGACAAAGATGATAGTGTGTCAGGCAGAAAATATCAAATTCTCTAAGACAGTAACTATAGCATTAATAGTGCTGAAGTCATATCTTCAAACCTATATATAGGGGTATTAGCTAGCAAAGTAATTAAGGGTAATGTCTTTGAAGCACATACAAATGCTGCAGGGGTTATTTTAATAGAGTTTTACCCAATTTCTGAATTTTCAGTGGCTCCTGGTTCTGATGGATATGTCATGGGAACATAAGACCGAATTAAATATTATTTATAAGAATTGTTTTTAGAGAAACGGTAGTGTTTTCCTTGGAGTTACTCTACTAATGACGAAACTGAGTCCTCAAGAAATAAATAAATGTTGATACTACTGCTTTGGGGTTTGATTCATTGTTTAAAGCAACATTAACCACACTAATATAATGTGTCTCTTTTAGTGTTCACTCACTAACTTCTGAGGTAGTGTGAAGGGACCCTGCTTCTCCCTCTCCCCCTTCTCCTACCCCCTCTTGTTCTCTCTCTCTCTGAAATAAATAAATAAAATCTTTAAAAAAAATAAAATAAGTTCTGCCAAACTCAAGGTCACCTAGAGTTTTCCTATGTTATCTTCCAGAAATTTTACAACTTTACATTTTATACTTTTGCTTTAGTTTTTTGATTTCTAAAATTTTTTTGATTCTTTTATAGAGTTTTCATCTCTCTGCTTATGTTAGCCATTTATTCTTGCATACAGTCCGCTTTTTCCATTAGAGATCTTAGATGTTAATCATAGTTATTTTAAATTCCAGATGGAGTAACTTTAAAATCTTTGCCATATGTGGGATTTTAATACCGTTCTGTATCTTCAAACAGTGGTGGGTTTTGTTTTGTCTAGTTTGGTTTTTTGTTTTGTTTTGTTTTGCCTTTTTGCCTTTTAGTATGCCTTATAATTTTTTTTTTTGTTTTGTTTTTTGTTTTTTGTTTAAAGCTGGTATGATGTTCCAGGTAAAAGGAACTGAGGTAAATAGGCTTTTTATGTGAGGTTTTATTTATCTGTCTAGAAGTTAGGCTGTGTTTATTGTTTGAGGTAGCTATGTCAGAGACTAAAATCTCCTCTGGTTTATTTGTGTTTGTCTCCTTTATTATCTTTAGATTTCTCTAGTGACTTCTTAAATAAGGTCTAAGGTTTGCAGGTATTTTTGGTTTTAATCATCTATTATAGCACAGATGCTCCACTGATGTGAATATAGATGTTGGGGGAAGCAATGAATCTCTAAATCTATTATTAGACATTGGCCTTTAAGTGTCCTTGAGGTGTGATTTTCCCAAATGTTTCTTTGCTTTCTCATCCTCCCTTAGGTAAGACAAGAAGGCTACAGAGGATGCCCTTCCTCATGCCAGATAATACTTCAGGAAAGTATTCTCTTTGAGGTCTCCTCTTTGTTACAGGAATATAATGAAGGAAAGAATACTAGAGTATCCTTATTTCATTTTTTTTTTAATTATTAATTTTTTTTATTTTTTATAAACATATATTTTTTATATACATATATTTTTATCCCCAGGTCTGTGAATCACCAGGTTTACACACTTCACAGCACTCACCAAATCACATACCCTCCCCAATGTCCATAATCCCACCCCTTCTTCCACCCCTTCTTGGAGGCATGAAGGTTTTCTGCATTCTTCAGAATGAGAATCTAGTAGGGTTTCTGGAGGCAAAAGATATAGAAGGCTGAGACCTCTGGAGTATTTAATTCTCTAGCTACTCCACACTGAACCTCCTGTGATTCCTCAATTTCAGGAAAACATTCCCATGTTATTGATTCTAGGGGTCTGAATGGGTGTGCCTACTGCTGGGTTTCTGAACATGCAGGATCATTCCCTGGACCATGGCTAAGCAGGGCTGCTGCTGGGTCACAGGACTGCTACAGGAGATGCAGTTAGATTGAGGTTGGTGGATTTGCCAGAGACTAAATCTCAAATACAGATAGAAGATACATCACCCTCAAAAGAAAAACTAACACCTATTTTTCAGTAAAAATGTTCAAAAACTACACAATAACCTAAATCTCTGTAAAGGATTGAAGGAAAATGATACAAAATTCTAATGCAAAATTATATAGTCAACAAAGATATCCTTCAAAAATAGAGACGAAGACTTTCAAAGTTAGCTATGATGAATAAAGAACTTGGAAGCCATCATTTCTATCCTTAAGATAAGAAAAAAGCTAAAGAAATTGAAAAATGACAAAGTTTCTTAAATCTGTCAGAGAACTGAGGTTACAGGACAAACAGTTGCCCCCTAAAACTGGTGAGAGAAGCATATAGAAAATGACAGCTTACTGGAAACAGAAGCCCACCACTAGAACCAGTACTATCACTAATCAACATCATTAATTATGAGGGAAATACAGATCAAAATCACAATGAGACAGCACCATACCTGTGAGAAAGGGCTATTATAAAAAAGACAAAAGATAACAAGTGTGGGAAGGATATGGAGAAAAAGGAGCCCTGGTACACTGTTGGTGAAAATGTAAATTGGTACAGCCATCATGGAAAACATTATAAAAGTTTCTCAAAAGATTAAAAATAGAACTACCATATGATCTAGCAATCCCACTTCTAGATTTTATATGCGAAGGAAATGAAATCTGTACCTTGAAGACATACCTGCACTCCTATGTTTATTGCAGCATTATTTACAATAGCCAAGAGAGGAAAACAACCTGTTGATGGATGAATGAGCAAAGAAAATGTGGTATATATATACATATACGTATATGTATATAAATATATATACGTGTGTGTGTGTGTGTATATATATATTTTTTAATGGAATGTTCTTCTGCCATAAAAAGATGGAAATCCTGTCACTTGTGACAAAACAGATGACCCCAGAGAACATTATGCTAAGTGAAATAAGTCAGATATAGAAAGGCAAATACTATATTATCTCATTTATGTGTAGACTCCAAGAAAGTCAAACACATAGAAACAGAGAGTAGAATGGTGGTTGCCAGGGTCTGGTGGGTGGAAGAAATGGGAAAATGTTGGCCAAATGGTACAAACTTCCAGTTATAACATGAACAAATTCTAAGTATTTAGTGTACAGCAGAGTGACTATAGCTAATAATATTGTATGGTATACCTGAAATTTGCTAGGAGAGTAGACTTAAATATTCTTGAAACACACACACACACAATATAAAGTGACAGGTTTGATGACTAGCTTGATTGTGGTAACATTTCACAATGTATACAAATATCAAATCACTACTTTGTATAGCTAAGATACATGCAAATTTTGTCAATTATACCTCAATAAAATTGAGATAAAAAGTTTTGCCTCTGGTTTGATTTTTAGCAGTCTTAAGATATGGCTAGATTTATTATTCTTTATATTTATCTTGCTAAGGGTTTCACAGATTTTTGAATATGGATTTGTTAAAATTTTTAAAAAACATAAGCTCATTAACATTTATTTCTGTCCCATTCTCTTGTTTTTTTTTTTTTTTTTTTTTTTTAAAGATTTTATTTATTTATTTGACAGAGAGAGACCACAAGTAGGCAGAGAGGCAGGCAGAGAGAGAGAGAGGAGGAAACAGGCTCCCTGCTGAGCAGAGAGCCCTATGTGGGACTCGATCCCAGGACCCTGAGATCATGACCTGAGCCGAAGGCAGCGGCTTAACCCACTGAGCCACCCAGGCGCCCCTCTCTTGTTTTTGTCTTTCTGATTTTCTAACTAAAATTCTGTTAAGACTTTTCACTTTATTCCACCTTAATCTAATGCTTTAAATTTTTCCTTTTAGTTCACTTATCTGTGCTTCAGTTTGTATATTTTCTATTATTTTTTTGTCACTTCTTAAATTTGTTTTCTGTTTGTAGTTTGCTGTTAAACCGAAATAACAACAGTTTCTGATTTTACATATTTTAGTTCTCAAGTCTAGAATTTTAACTGATTTTGTCTATGGTTTTCTAATAAAATTCTCCAGTTTGTCTTTTTATTATATTTATATTGTATGTTTATCTATTTTCTTAAACATGGCAAACATAGTAATATTAAGGATTTTTAAAAACCTAATTTATGTTTGCATATCCATGAGTGCTTCTATTGTGTTTTTTAAATTTTTTTGTTGTCCCATAATAAATTTTGATGTTCTTAATATTTTCTTTATGTTCCTCATATATGCTGATTGAATAATTAATATGTTGTTAAAAAATTTCAGCTTGAAGGCACCTTGGTGGCACCTTGTTAAGCATCTGACTTCAGCTCCGGTCATAATCCCACCATCCTGGGATCAAGGCCCACCCCCAGGCTCTCTGCCTGGTGAGGGGCATGCTTCTCCCTCTCCAACTCCCCCTGCTTGTGTTCCCTCTGTCACTCTCTCTATATATATCAAATAAATAAATAAATAATCTTTTTTAAAAAAGTCAGCTTAACTGGGTTCTTATCTGAAGACTCTGGGGAAAAATCTGCTTGCAAATACATTCTTATTGGCAGAATTCAGTTCCTCATGGGTGTAAGACTGTGGTCTCCATGTTCTTTCTGGCTGATGGTGACAGGTCATTTTCAAGTCCTAAAGGCTATTCTTCCAACTCCTTGCATCTTCAACTTAGCAATGGTATACTGAGTCCTTCTTTTGCTTAGAATCTCTCTAACCACCCATTCTGTTCTATCCATTTTTTTCATTCTATTTCATTTCTTTTCAGTGTTCCTAAAATTCATTGTTTATGCACCACACCCAGTACTCCATGCAATATGTGCCTTCTTTAATACCAACCACCAGGCTTACCCAACCCTGCATCCCCCTCCCTTCCCAAACCCTCAGTTTGTTTCTCAGAGTCCACAGTCTCTCATGCTTTTTCTCCCCCTCCAAATTCCCCCAACTCACTTTTCCTCTCCACCTCCCAATGTCCTTCCTCTGTGTTATTCCTTATGTTCCACAAGTAAGTGAAATCATATAATAATTGACTCTCTCTGCTTCACTTATTTCACTCAGCATAATCTCTTCCAGTCCCATCCATGCTGATATAAAAGTTGGGTATTCATTCTTTCTGATGGAGGCATAATACTCCATTGTATATATGAACCACATCTTCCTTATCCATTTGTCCATTGAAGGGCATCTTGGCTCTTTCCACAGTTTGGTGACTGTGGCCATTGCTGCTATAAACATTGGGATACTGATGACCCTTCTTTTCACTACATCAATATCTTTGGGGTAAATACCCAGTAGTGTAATTGCAGGGTCATAGGAAAGTTATATTTTTAATTTTTTTGAGAAATCTTCACACTGTTTTTCAAAGTCACCCATGATTTTTCTTAACAAAGGATTTTCCAGCCACATCTTTGATATTGTCTCCAGAATATGCTTTCTATTTTTTGCAATATGGGTAGAATTTCCCAAATCTTCAATTTATATTTCCTTCAGCGTATCTCTTTCAGCTTGCATTTTACTATAAGCAAGCATACTTCCCTTTGTTTGCATGACTATAAGGAGTAGGGAGAAACCAGGCCACACCTTCAACACTCTGCTTAAAAACTTGTCAGCGAGGAGGATCTTCAGAAGTGGGGGTCACTATTACTGGAAGGTGATCATTATTATTTAGTTACTAAAATCCAAGAAGAAATATTTAGGCTACTATGTTTTGTCCACCCATTGGTGATGCTATCTTATTCTCTCTCCCCTCTTGTCTGGTGGAATTCCTTCTTTGCAGAAAGTTTATATTTCTGTTGGTGTAAGGATGTGCTTCAGGCTAACTAGAGATTTTCCTATGATCCAGGATTTTTTTTTTTAAAGATTTTATTTATTTATTTGACAGAGAGATCACAAGTAGGCAGAGAGGCAGGCAGAGAGAGAGAGGAGGAAGCAGGCTCCCTGCCGAACAGAGAGCCTGATGCGGGACTCGATCCCAAGACCCTGAGATCATGACCTGAGCCAAAGGCAGCGGCTTAACCCACTGAGCCACCCAGGCGCCCTGATCCAGGATTTTTTTAAAAGATTTGTTTGTTTGTTTGAGATAGATCAGATAGATAGATAGATAGATAGATAGATAATAGATAGATAGATAATAGATAGATAGATATCTGGCACACATGCGAGTTGGACAGAGAATCTGAAGCTGACTCCAACATGGGGGTCAACTTCATGACCCTGAAATCAAGACTTTAGCTGAAACCAAGAGTTGACCACTTAATCAACTGAGCCACCCAGGTGCCCCTATAATCCAGGATTCTTAATTTTGAGTTTTCTTTTACCCTATTCTTTGCCAGTGATAATAGGAAACAGTTTAGTACTTTCCCTACCCCATCAAGCAATAAATATTTTTCTTCTTATTCTCACAGAGCAAAGGGTTTCCTGTGATTATAGTTGCAGATATAATTTCTCATTTATTCCTGTGTCATCTGCTTTCATCCAATTCCCTCTTGATCCTGTTGTAGCAGTAAAGTATTCAGTTTTTGCACCTTAGCTGAGTATTTTGCTTTTTCTTCAAAGAGAAACTTTTTGCTGGACTCTTGGACCTCAGGTGTGGCGATATTTGCTAGGTATATATATATATATATATATATATTTTTAAAAGATTTAATTTATTTGACAGAGAGATCACAAGCAGGCAGAGAGGCAGAGAGAAAGAGAGAGGGAAGCAGGCTCCTCGCTGAGCAGAGAGCCCGATGCGGGGCTCCATCCCAGGACTCTGAGATCATGACCTGAGCAGAAGGCAGAGGCTTAACCCACTGAGCCACCCAGGCGCCCCTCTGCTAGATATATTTTAACTACTTCCCTTTGTTTGCATGACTTCCCTGACAAATAGCCACTTCTATGGACATTCTTTCCACTCATTTTGGATTTTGAGTTTTCACTCCTCCAGCTTTCATGGAATATAGAGTTTATGTGGTTGTTTCTCATAAATGGTGTGGCTGTGGGATGATTTCTTGGAAAATAATGAAGAAAACAATTTCTGGAACACTGAAGTTTTTCATCATATGCAATATGCACTTTTTAGGAAGTGATTTTATCTCGAATAATTTATTGGAAAAAGTTCAACATACTACCAAATAAAATAATCAACAGGTAATTGTTATATTCTTGAAACAAACTTGAAGAGTATATATAGTATAGTGTACTTGAAAATTGATATTTGTACTTGAAAATTGATGATTGATATTTATACTTAAAGAAACCATTATTCTAAATAGTTTCTTGACCTATAAAATGTTTTGGAGAGACCTCACAATTTCTAACGTCACTTTCTATTCTAAATATTTAGAACTCCATTACATACTTCATCCAAGTCCTGGCTTGCCAAAGTTTAATTATAGTAAGACCAGTTTTTCAAGTAAATACTCCCTTTAGATTAATGAATTTGGATTATGTAAATATTTTGTAAGGGACATGTTTATGTTAAGAAAGTTAAACTTCCAAGAGATTTCTTCAAAATCTCTTAATTTATAGTGGAAAAATTACTTACATTTTCAAGAAATTACAACATATGCTTATTATTATAAATGATTCAAACTGTCTTAATACAAGAACACAACTGTATTTTCTCTTTCTTTTGTTATGTTAAAAGAAAGGAACGCAGAATTTCTTTTCACTTTTACAAATTTTTAAAATTAAGCTTTTTCTTTTCCTCAAGGAAAGAAGAACTGGTTTTTGGTTTGTGATGTTTCTAAATCTGAGTTTACTAGGCCATATATGTCTCTTGCCAGATAAGAAGAAAATTTTTTGTTAGAAAAGATAAGATATATGGTTCTTCTTGGAGAAGCAATAAAAGATTAATGCTTTCCCCTAGGAGAAAAGTAGGTCAGAGAATTGAGAAGAGAGCTTCCAAACCAAGGAGATGATCATGGTGAAGTTCAATGGTACTCAGTCTGGCAGGAATTGAATGAAGTGACCATGTAAAGAGTCATTTTATTTTATTTTATTTATTTATTTATTTATTTATTTATTTATTTATTTGACAGGCAGAGATTACAAGTAGGCAGAGAGGCAGGCAGAGAGAGAGAGCAAGAAGCAGGCTCTCTGCCGAGCAGAGAGCCCGATGCGGGGCTCGATCCCAGGACTCTGGGATCATGACCTGAGCCGAAGGCAGAGGCTTTAACCCACTGAGCCACCCAGGCGCCCCTAAAGAGTCATTTTAAAGAGCTTTATGGGAGAACCCTGCATACCCACTGGAAAGGAAACAGTGCCCAAACACTTCTCAGTCTTTACTTTAGGGAAAACTTTTTATTCTCTTAATCCAGAAGATTATTATCATCTTCAAGTAGTCTTTGTCAAAACCTATTGAATAAAAAAATCCACTAATCATAGCATATTTTTCAAATAACTTTATTAATACATTCACTCAGATTGAATAAACTTTAAATGTACAAATTAAATCAGGACATCTGGAACTTTCAAGATTATTGCCTAAGGATTATGTATAATAGCTATTTATTCAGCACATTATTACTTTTTCAAAGAACAATTAAGCTCATGATCTTATTTACTCTCCATAATAAAAACTGACAGTGAAATACAATTGAAAAATTCTGGCCTAGGACTCAGAAATCTAAGACCCAATTTGGCTGTTTCCAAAGTCACTTAATTTCACTATAAAGTCACTTAATTTCAGTATGCATCATTAAATTCCACTTTTTTGGTAACAAAACACCATTTTTTCAATCTTTTAGGAGTTTATGTTATCCAAATGAGATAAGTCCCTCCATTGGCATAAGAGTTGAAACCATTGCCTGGATGTCAGTGATTTATCCATAAAGTACTTAGAGACCAATTATGACCAGCAACTGTTAATTCCTGAGACTTTCTTTTGAAGAGAGATGTCCTTTCCCTGGGATTGCTAAACTGGTATAATGTAAGCCTGGAGGTCTAGAAGTCCCTGTGTAGACAGCCCTGTAGCAAACAAGGCCAATGCAAGAGTAAATAGAAAAAAATACTGGGAAAGACAGAGACCTCTCGATTCAACATGAGTTCATGTATTCAGGTATGTTTATCCAATAAATTCTTTTTTTTTTTTTCCTTTAGAGTTAGTTCAAGTTGGAATTCTGCTATTTGTAAGAAGACAAGAATGACTCATATATTATCTTTAACTATAAAATTAAATAGGTAACTACATGATGACTTCCAAAGTTAAATCACTATAATGCAAACCCTAAGAGGAAGCATTTAAATACAGAATCTAAAGCCTCTAGATGCAGGGATCTTTTTTTCAATGACAACTCATCGGTATAAAGAACAACCTTTGAACATAGTAAACATATTCATATGTTCAATACATATTTGTTAAATGAATGAATGGATTTTAATTTTAAAATGGGAAAGCTATTTTCTTTCTTTTTTTTTTTTTTACTTTTAATTTTTTATTTTTTATAAACATATATTTTTATCCCCAGGGGTACAGGTCTGTGAATCACCAGGTTTACACACTTCACAGCACTCACCAAAGCACATACCCTCCCCAATGTCCATAATCCCACCCCCTTCTCCCAAACCCCCTCCCCCCAGCAACCCTCAGTTTGTTTTGTGAGATTAAGAGTCACTTATGCTTTGTCTCCCTCCCAATCCCATCTTGTTTCATTGATTCTTCTCCTACCCACTTAAGCCCCCATGTTGCATCACCACTTCCTCATATCAGGGAGATCATATGATAGTTGTCTTTCGCTGCTTGACTTATTTCGCTAAGCATGCTACGCTCTAGTTCCATCCATGCTGTCGCAAATGGCAAGATTTCATTTCTTTTGATGGCTGCATAGTATTCCATTGTGTATATATACCAGATCTTCTTGATCCATTCATCTGTTGATGGACATCTAGGTTCTTTCCATAGTTTGGCTATTGTGGACATTGCTGCTATAAACATTCGGGTGCATGTGCCCCTTTGGATCACTACGTTTGTATCTTTAGGGTGGTTATCAGATATTTATTGAGCACTTAGAATGGCATAGAAATTATGCTATTGCAATATATTATCAGAAATAGCAAAATAATTCCTGAATTTCTTTCCCATTAGATATAAATTATATGTTTACCTAATAGAGTTTATGAAGGTTAAAAAGATAAAAATGTAATTATACATGTGAAAATATATTGTAAACTAGAAAAATTGACATGTACATCTAAGGTGTTTCTTTCTTTCTTTCTTTCTTAAGATTTTATTTATTTATTTGACAGAGAGAGATCACAAGTAGATGGAAAAGCAGGCAGAGAGAGAAAGAGGGAAGCAGGCTCCCTGCTGAGCAGAGAGCCCAATGCGGGACTCGATCCCAGGACCCTGAGATCATGACCCTAGCAGAAGGCAGCGGCTTAACCCACTGAGCCACCCAGGTGCCTGGTGTTTCTTTAAAAAAAAATTATTTATTCATTTGACAGAGATCATAAGTAGGCAGAGAGGCAGGCAGGGGGTGGGGGAGAAGGCTCCCTGTTGAACAGAGAGTCCAATGCGGGGCTCAATCGCAGGACCCCAGATCACAAACTGAGCCAAAGGCAGAGACTTTAACCCACTGAGCCACCCAGGCACCTCTATAAGGTGTTTCTTAAGGGCAACCCAAATTAGTACTTAAAATTAGGTCATATTTCACAGACATGAGCAGTTGCACTGACAGTTCCAGATAGAACCATACCTGTGGAATATACTATGAATATGTAATATGGCAGAATATAGAATATAGAATATGGCAGAATTTTGGCAGAATGGTACCCCTAGAACACAGCTCTAGAAAGCATCATTCATAGTAATCATACAAAGTTGCTGCCCTAGGTCATATTAGTAATAATAGCCTTTTTATATCAATGTCTCCTCATCTTGCTGTCAGTGAAATTTCAGTCCCTATTAAAGTATCCTAAAACATACCTTTATTCCCAAAGTTTACTTTATATATACTCACCGATGAAGCCTATAACCAACCACATGGATTCTACCCTCTTTCTCTTCTCCAGATTCAGTTTCACAGAGGAATGTCTATTGCCAGGACCACTCTGTTTGAAAACTGTAGGAAGGCACTTTGACTCACACTCTGTTCCCATGGCTGAACTGTCTCCATCAGGCACTGGCATCACATTTACCAATCTCTTTGCTGCTGCTAGCACTTTTTTGTGGACATTATTGCTGCTTCTTCCTTTGCCAGAAACTTGCAGCCCTGCTGAAATGGAGACCTCATGAAATGGAGCCAATGTGGTTCTTTTTGGAAGAAGAAAAAAAGAGCCATTAGCTCAAGCCTTTTATTGAAATATAGAAACAGCCGTGATGATTTTGTGGATAGCAAGATGCTTAAATATTTTACAAAAAAAAAAAAAAAAAATTGAGGATGGGCAAGTAAAATCCAGTTTTTTCAGAGAACTTTCACTGAATGAATTCTTAAAAGGTATGAAAAATTGAAGGTGTGCTAATCATAGAACATGACACAGGGCCCACAGTACTAAATCCATGGTTTATCAGACATTCATTAACTAACCGGATTTAGCAATAGTTATGGGAGGAAAATTGAAAGCTAAGTCTTGCTAAAGTCAGTGGAAATTTTTATTCCTTCAGCATTTCTAACATTCTGAACCCAGTGCATTTTCCACAGGCACTATGGTCAATGATGAAGTAAGGAATGCTTCACTCACTTTTGCTGTTATGTTTTGTCACAGGGCTATTACAGTGTTTTATAATCTTCATCTCTCAAACCCTTCAGAGGAATTACACATAAATCTATGGGCATCTGGCTTAGGGACTAATGTTTTGACAAGTACAGTATAGTACTTAGAATCATCTCTCCTATTGTGAGTCACATTGTATCTCCCCAAAATTTATATGTTGAAGCTCTAACCCCAAGTACTTCAGATGTGACTATTTAAAGGCTTAAGGTAAAATGAGGTCACTAGGGTTGGCCTTATCCCAATATGACGGATGTCCTTGTAGGAAATCCGGACACAGACACATACAGATAGAAGGCCATGTGAAGATACAGGAAGAAGATGGCTGTTCACAAGCCAAGGAGGGAGGTCTTAGAAGAAATCAACCTTGCTGGCATAGTGATCTCAAATTTTCAATCTCCAAAAGTCTGAGAAAATAAATTTCTGTTGCACTAAGCCACCCAACTTGGGTTACTTTGTTATGGAAGCCTTAACAAACTAAAACATCTCCCATCTTAGAGCTGAAGTTTTATTAATAGAGGATTCTTATTCTTTAAAATAAGTTCTCCCTCAGAAGCCTTTCCAGTCCTTTGTTCCCCTACCATACTTAGCAGGTCTGCATTCTGGTGCTGGATGCTGCTGAAACTTGAAATAAGCCACACGATCCTTCTTCTTAACCCAAACATTCCTATTTTACTTTTAATGACTTGTCACAGCACTATAGTTGGTAGCATCATTATAATAGAGACACTTTTTTTTTCTTAATTTTTTATTTTTTATAAACATATATTTTTATCCCCAGGGGTACAGGTCTGTGAATCGCCAGGTTTACACACTTCACAGCACCCCCCAATGTCCATAACCCCACCTCCCTTCTGCCAAACCCCCTCCCCCCAGCAACTCAGTTTGTTTTGTGAGATTAAGAGTCACTTATGGCTTGTCTCCCTCCCAATCCCATCTTGTTTCATTGATTCATAGAGACACTTTTTAAAACATAAGAATTACTCTGCTATAAATCAGTGTCATTAAAGTTCATAAGTATGAACTAATATAGAGCAAAAGGCAAATTCTACTTAAAAAAGAGTAACGCATGTGTTCAACTGCTTCCACTTTGTAATAACATGTTTAGGAGAACCTCCTTATCGCTCTTCTATTTGCAAGTTTTGGTCAATACCTGATGTAACGGTATTGTCATTAGACTCGCTTAAACATAAAAGCTTTGTGGTGTCAGAGAGAAGGTTCATTGAAAAAGGAATTGACTATATGGCACACTTGAATGTGCTCACACTTCTAAGTGAATTTGTAAGATCATCCTAATGGATGACACATTGGGCAACATCTTGCAGGGTTGGAGAGGAAAATTAAATACATATAGACTGCACACTGATAAAGGATGAGTGCTCTTTTCCTTGTTCTGTGTGAGTTAAAATCTTGTTATATGTTAGCATAATTCATTTTTTCTCCTTATAAATTAATAGGTAGATTATAAACATGGGAGTTAAATAGATATTAATCGTAAAACATGATTAATAAACATAAATAAAATGTTTAAATATTGATTCTCCTACTTAATCCTATAAGCCCTCCATACAGATTAGAATGTCCTAATCTGTAAACTAGGGATAATGCCTGTTTCATAGTAGTTGTGAAGATCATTAATGCATACTGCCTGAAAATTCAGAAATGTTCAATAAATGTTAGTTGCTCTCAATAATGGTAGTCAGCAGAGGCAAAAATTTTAGCATTACAATAAAATTAAATTGAATATAAAAAAATGCACATATGGCATATGTTCTTTTAGAGCATATGACAGTTTCCTGGGGATGCCATAACAGAGTATCACAGGCTGAATGGCTTAAGACAACAGAAATTCATTCTTTCATAGTTATGGATGCTAGAAGTGTTAATTCAAGGTGTTGATAAGGTTGATGCCTTCTGGAAGTCCTGATGACAGAGAAATTGTCTCATGCTTCTCTTCTAGTTTTTGGTGGTTACTGACAATCCTTGGTGTTCTTTGTTTCTAGATGTACCACTCCAATCTCTGCCTCTACCTTCACACGACCTTCTTGTAAATACTCCAGTTATTGGATTTAGAGCCTACCCTATCCTATATGGCCTCATTTTATGTTAACCAATTACATCTGCAAAAATCCTATCTCCAAATATGGTCACATTCTTAGGTTCCAGGCAGATGTGAATTTTAGAGGCGGATACTACTCAACCACATGTAGTATGATCTCTGTCTCCCCCAAATTCACATCTATCCCACATGTAAGACATTCATCCCACCCCAACATCCCCAAAATTCTTAATCCATTCCTGTATTAACACTACATCCCATCATTTGGTGTCAAGTATGGTTGAGACTCTGAGTATGATCTATCCTAGGGTAAAATTCTTCCTTGGCTGTGGACATGTAGAACTGGAAGACAAGTTGTCTGCTTCCAAAATAAGGTGGGAAAGTCTACAACAGATATTCTTATTCTGAAAGGAAGAACATGGAAGGAATAAAGTGTTCACTGGTGCAAAGCAAGTTCACAACTCAGCAGGGGAAGTTCCATTAAGTTTTAAGGCCTGAGAATAATCCTCTGTGACTGGACATTTTACTCTCTGGGCCTGTCAAAGTCTCCCACTGGCATGGTCTCTGGGCCACACTCAGAGTCATTCTTCCTTCTGTCCCTTTCAGTCCAGGTTATTAGTATTTCTGTTGATAAAAAAACATTAATAAGATTCCAAAAATGCTGTCCATCTTCCATGTACATCAAAAGGATGCACACAATTAGCAGGATTTTCCATGGGTTATTCCACAGGTTCTTTTCTTGGGTAATTTTCTACAGGTTCTTTCTGGGTAATCCCATCTCTATTCCTAACTTTTACTGAGAGTGTCCACTGGATCCATGAGTCACACACCTAATTTCTTCACCAAAATGTTGTTCAGTCTTCAAGTTCTCTCCAGTGAAAGCTTTATGCTTTTTATAATATGAATAGCTGAGGATTTTCCAAATCAAACTCTGGTTCCTTTTTGCTTTATAGTTTGTTTCTCAATTCATCTCTCTCCCCTTGCATTGTACAATATACGGTGAGGAGAAATCAAGCCACACTTTACATACTTTGCTTAGAAATCTCCTCAGCTACATATCCAAGGTCATCACCCACAATTTCTACTTTCCACCCAACACTAGAACACAATTCAAATAAGCTTTCTGCCACTTAATAACAAGAATCAAGAATCACCTTTCCTCCAGGGTCCACTAACATGTCTCTTATTTCCTTCAGAAAACTCACTAAAGCATCTCTAATAACCATACATCAACTGCCATTCTTTTTTTTTTAATTTTTTAATAAACATATAATGTATTTTTATCCCCAGGGATACAGGTCTGTGAATGGCCAGGTTTACACACTTCACAGCACTCACCATAGCACATACCCTCCCCAATGTCCATAACCCCACCCCCGTCTCTGGACCCCCCTCCCCCCAGCAACCCTCAATCTGTTTTGTGAGATTAAAAGTCACTTATAATTTGTCTCCCTTCCAATCCCATCTTGTTTCATCTTTTCTTTTCCTACACCCCAATCCCCCCCCACATTGCATCTCCACTTCCTCATATCGGGGAGATCATATGATAGTTGTCTTTCTCCGATTGACTTATTTCGCTAAGCATAATACCTTCTAGTTCCATCCATGTTCTCGCAAATGGCATTCTTTCTGATGAGCATTCTGTTCATATATTCTCTAAGATGATAGAAACTTTCTCTACCATTGTCTTCACTTTCACCTGCTCCTTTACCAGAACCACATTTAACATCCATATTTCTACCAATCTTCTCTTCAAGATAACATAGGCTTTTTCTAGAGGTTCCCCTACCCATACCCAAATCCAAAGCCACTTCCATAGTTTTAGGTATTTCATTACAGCAGTACCCAACTCTCTGGGACCAAAATCTGTCTTATTCTGTTAGGGCTGTTGTAACAAAGGACCCCAAATCAGTTCATTTAAAACAGAAATTGATACTTTCACAGTTCTGGACAACAGAAGTCTGAATTGAAGACTGTAAGACAAAAACTGTCTCATGCTTCTGTCCTTGCATGTGGTGGTTGCTTGTGTTCCTTGTCTTATACACCTATCGCCAATCTCTGCCTCTGTGTTCACATGACTTTCTTGTAAGTATATCTTCCCATGGCCTTCTCATTTCTAAATAAGGACACATTCTGAGGTTCCAGGTGATGCATTTTGGAGAACACTTTCACCCAAGTTCAGAGGATATGTGTTTCAAATCAGGACACAGATCCAGTTCATGTAGTGTCTATGATGAATGGAGACCACTTAATAAAGAATTAGGTCAGAATTTACCAATAAGAAGTATTATTCTCTGTATACTTTCTGCATAAAAGCATTTTTTTTCAATACAATATGCTTAAAAGAAAAATTTAATCTTATTAGTTCAAAAGGTTTTCCACAGAAAACTAGCATGTGAAATAAGCCACAAATATAAATCGAGCAAATACAAAACAACAAAAAAATTAAAAGCACTTGTTTGCCTTTAATTTGAAGAGTGGTAGAGGCAATAAATACTGAAGTAATTTAGAAAAACAAAATTGACTATAGGCTAAAATTATCACTTCATCTAATTCTTCACATTATGCTTCAATGTTAACATAGTGTTTACCTGATAGGGAATTAATTAATTTCTCGTTGTTTATTGTTTGATTTTCCAAACTAATAATCTTCCTAGGGTATTGTTTGTTTTAAGCCCTAATATTATGCAGACTTGTGGTGCAAAGGGACAGTGGAGGAATGTGCTGCTCCTGTGGTATTGGGCAGCTTTGTAGACACTCCTCCAGCTGCTTGTTCTGGATCTCCAGCGAACAGAGCTTACTGGGAGGAAGGGTTCCAGAGGCTACTGGCAGCCACACTCCTAGGGCAAAATGACTTTGAACAAGGACTTGGAAGAATAGTATGACTGAAGCAAGGAGCATTGGTGTTGGTAGAATAGTGAACATAAAAGTAAAATAAAGTTGAATAAGTAGGCGGGAGTGGGAAACTGATGAAATATTTAAATGCCATCTGTTTGTTTCCTATAACTCCTACTACTAACCATTCCTTCTTCAGTGAAGGGGAGTTATTCAGAAACAACTTGTGTGGAACTCAATCTTGAACATTTGGTTTAGAAACAATAATATCCTTAAGTTTATCGTGTGCTTCTTTTGACTGTAGGAGACATTTTTTTTTTTTATTGGATAAAGAAGATGTGGTATATGTAGGAGACATTTTTTATTAATTGTTTTAAAATGTCCTGATATCTGAGGACTTGGCCACAAGCATGAGCTCCTAGATAATTCTGACATACATTTTTCTATTGTTAAAAATTACTTGAAAATAATTATAATTTGTTACTCTATGTGCCCTACCATGACACTCTATCCCCGAACCAAATTGATGCTCAAGTAACACAAGCATTAACACTATACTTAAACTTGCTTTTACAAAACCTCCAGTCTCCTGCCATGTCTCCCCAGTTTCAGGGGTTACCCTAGGTAGGGTTGAGGAATTCCATCCATTCATAAACAGTCTTGATAGCATAAAGGTGAATTCACCTTCTTACCATTCTCCTGCTGAGATCTCTCTTTTCTGGGATCCATGGATAAATTTTTCGGATGCCTACCAGTGCACTCAGCCCCATGAATTCATCAGTCTCCACCTGGGCACTGACACTGCTGCAAATGTGCTCGATGGGAGTAGCCTCCCTTCTCTGCACTCTCAGTGTGCCTGTGCCCTCTGTCCACCATGCAGAAGTAGAAAAAAAGATCTCTTGGTCCCTTTAAATTTATTATACTCCATTAAAGTTTCAAAGTGAAATTATTCAATGTTATAATCTCTTACAGAGTTTTTACTGAAAAAGTTCCCTTTTGCTAATTCATTAGGATGAAGGGATGGTTAATGATAAATGCATATTTTCAGACAAAGGGTTCAAAAGAGTTTGTGGGGGAAGCTACTTCTGTCTCCAAACCATTTAGTTAACTTCAGTAGCAACAGCTTTTACACAGATCTTTTGAATAACTATCGATGTGCTTTCTTGCTAAAATCACTGCATAAAAGTCATACTCCTGTGTAATCATTTTTTAATTTAACATACTTTGGACATTAGGACATATCTTACTATTTATAATAGCTATCTTCAAATATGTCACTTTTTATTGCATGTACCATATAATGGATATTTTAAAGGTTTTAATCATTTGTTATTTCCAGAAATAGCCAAAATGAGTAATCTCATACATATATATTTTTCCACTTATAGGAATATATCTGGGGGCACCTGGGTGGCTCAGTTGGTTAAAGGACTGCCTTCTGCTCAGGTCATGGTCCTAGGGTCCTGGGATCCATTCCCGCATTGGGCTTCCTGCTCAGCGGGGAGTCTGCTTCTTCCTCTGCCTGCCGCTCCCCCTGCTTGTGCTCTCTTTCTGTGTCAAATAGATAAATAAAATCTTTAAAAAAAAAAAAAAAGAATATAACAGGAAGACAGATTCCTAGAAGTAGAATTCCTCGGTCAAAGCCCATATGCATTTAAAATCATAATAAATATTGCCATGTTGCACTCCATAGAAGCTGCAACAATATTGTCTCCCCACAGCTACATGACTTTGTAATCTTCGCCAATCTGAAAAGTGAAAAATAGAATTTCCTTATAGTTTTAATATGCATTTATGGTAATATAATTTATGTTGAGCTTATTTTCATGTATTTTAAAGCTTTTTTCATTGAATGTGAACTTCTTTTACGTATGTAACCCTTTCCAATTCTTTTTTTTTTTTACTCATCAATTTGTTAGGGCTTCAGTATTTAGGTAAATAGCATTTTGTCTATGATGAGTATCCAAAACATTGCCCCACTTTACCAGTTTCCTTTGAATTTTGCCCATTGTTTTCCATTTCAGGTTTTTAAATGGCTTTTGGTCATCGATTGTCCATATTGGACTACCAGAAAAACTTCTTGATCAAGTAAACCTAAATTTAATAAACTTACCATAGCAAAGGAAAACATGACCCTGAGAAAACTTGGTGGCCTTTCAAAAGGAGCTGTCAGGAAATGGTATTCAGAGGGTATTTTGGTCTATATTCAAATAAGTTGTATTTTTCAAGGAGGAGCACTGGTCAGAATTGGGCAAAGTTCATAATGATATACAGCAAAGCAAGGGTATTATTGTAGTAGGTCTTGGTGAGAACATTATTGTCCCACTATGTAAGCTGCTCAACTAGGTGAGTAAACTGTCCAGATGAATTGATTCGCAAGAATTTCCAAAAGCAAACAGTGAATTTATTGATTTTTAGTTTATTTGATTTATTGATTATTTATTGATTTTTAGTCTTATCTTCTTAAGTGAGAATTTCATGGAACAGTTAAGTTATGTTAACACATGTGGTCTTAGTTTTCAAGCCTAACAATTAATTATATTGATACAGGTGGTATCAGTTCTTGTGATTTTTATTTAATATTTATAGAGGTCTTTCCCATTTCAAAAATAATTTTAATATAAAAAGGAAAAACAAATTTCTTCTAATAATTTTATACGTTTTTTTCTTCCTCTTCCTCTCCTCTTTCTTCTCTTCTTTCATAGTCTTAATTTATTTGCTTCAATTGAAATTATGGTATAAGAAATGAGGTTGGTATAGAAGTTTATTTTTTTAATGTGCCTAACCAATTGCCCAGCCCCATTATTAATCTACCTTTTCTTGACTGATATAAAATGACATTTCTATCATGTACTAAATACCCATACATATTTGCATTTGTTTCTGGACTCTTTTTTATTTGTTGTTAATTCTATTTTTGAATCAGTACTTTATTACTTTAATTATTAAGATTTATAATGTTTCATAATATGCTTGAGTATCATTAGGTATTCAAGTCCACCTGATTAGTTTCTTCTCAAAAATTTCCTAGCTGATTTTAAAGATTAATTTATCCACATGAATTTTAGAGTCAGTTTGTCTAGCACTAATGAAGAATAGCCTATCGGTACACTGCAGGATTCACCACTTGTGCATTGTTTTTAAGATTTGTTGAGATTCTTCTAATATTAAGTCTGTCTATCCAACAACAAGGCATTCCTTTCTAAAAAGTCAAGTCTCATTTTGAATCCTTTGGTAACTTTATAACTATCTCTTCATAAAAAGCTGCTGTATTTCTTGTTTAGATTATTCACAGGTATGATTGTGTGGCTATTGTAAATAAAATATTTCTCCAACATCTTTCCTCACAAGCATTTTACAAATGTAATGTATATGATGTATATATAATTTTGGTATATTGATTTAGCACCAGCCACCTTACTGAAATCTCTTATTGATTGTGATAATTTTTTATGTGGTTCTTTTGAGCTTTTCTACTATATTATTATAAACAATTTCAACTTTGTCTCTTCCCTTCCAATTTTTATACTTGCTTTCTCATATAAATTCTAATAACTAGTACATTCACAAAAATATTAAATATAAGTGATAGTAGTCAATTTTCTTATTTTCAACTTTAATACAAATCCTTTTTTGCATAAGATATATGTATGCACATATAGATATGTTTATATATATTACATATATATCAACACTTATATACACATATTAGGAGGAACTGCCTTTATCTATATAACATATTAAGAAAGTATATGGGACGCCTGGGTGACTCAGTCAGTTAAGTGCCTTCGGCTCAGGTCATGATCCCAGGGTCCTGGAATTAAGTCCTACATCAGGTTCCTTGCTTAGCAGAAAGCTTCCTTCTCCCTCTGCCTGCCACGCCTCTGCTTTGCTATCTGTCTCTGGCAAATAAATAAATAAATAAATAAATAAATAAATAAAATCCTTTAAAAAAACTATATCCCTTAGCAATTTTTAAAAAATATATACTATTATATTACCATGAATGATATTGATGGAGATTTAAATTATGTCATTTTAAAATGCCTTCTCTGTTTTATTTTTTCCTTTTTTTATTTTGAATTTATAATCAGTTAATTAACATATAATGTATTATTTGTTTCATAGATAGAGGTCAGTGATTCATGAGTCTTATATAATACCCTGTGCTCATCACATCATGTGCCCTCCTTAATGTCCATCACCCAGTTACTCCATCTCCTCATCCCCCTCCCCTCCAACAACCCTCAGTCCATTAGCAATCTTATCTAGTATGAATGTAGACTTTGATCAAATTAGTTTTCAGTATCAATAGTTATAATCTTTTCTCTATAGCTATAGTAAATTGTGCTTATTGAGTCTTAATATTGAATCAGTCATCTTTGAGCTATTGATATGAACTCTAGTTGGTGTTTGGTGTTATCCTTTCAATTATTTGGAATTAAACTCAAAAACACATAATTGCATAGTTTTTGTAAAGACAAAGCAGCAGGATTGACCAAGAAACGCCAACAAAGGAGGCAATTTATCTACTCATGTCTACACGGAGCAGTACATTTTGTCAGAAGAGCAGGTTGTTAAAGATACTGCCTTCTCAAAGTGAGGATGTTATCAGGTCTTTCAGAAATATTTCCTCCCTAAATTCTCAAGTAAGACTTTATAATTTCCTGTATCCTTCAAACTCTTCTGGAAACTGTGATTTGAATATCCCTGTATAATGCACATGTAACTGATAATATACCATACCTACATTTTTGGGTACTTAGTGAGAACCTTTGATTATGGAACCTCAATTTCCTAGGAAAATGATTCTCTGTAAAGATCTGAGGTCTATTTCTGAAGATCTATATCAACTAGATACACTTTATATATTACATAATTTTGGACTTCCATAGCTGTATTTATTTTTGGTCTACTTGAAATGCCACCAGCAAAAGAGAAAAATTAATTAAAAATCTAACTCCCAAAATGTTACTGAAAATTTCCTTATAGTTTTTATTTCATGAGTTTGGGTTTTGTATTTATTCATACATTGTTCTATGTGACTGTGAAACTTTTATGAATTGAAATCCTTGCTATTATAGTGCTTTTGTCTTGAATTAATATGATATTAATACCATATTCTTGCTCTTTTTTTTGTGTTGCTATTGGTCTCTTTGGTGCTTTTAAATTAGTTTAATACTTCTCCCTTCTCTTCCATTTACTTCTTGATAAAAGTGATGGTTTATGATAGTCTATTTATACATATAATTTCCACAATTGGATTAGCTTTAGTCCTGCAATTAAATGAGCCCAGTGATCATTGCCAATCTTTTGCCTTAGTGTCTATGTTTACTACTATATTGGTCAATTTGCCATCTAGAATTTTTTTCTCAGAACTCTTGTGTGTTGGAAATTGTCTATCAGGAATGAAATTTTGACTGAGTAAAGAAGACTCAGGTTTTCTTTGCTTGAGAAATTGAAAAGAGCCTGGATGGCTCAGTCAGTTAAGTACCTACCTGCCTTTGGCTCAGTTCATGATCCTGGAGCCCTGGCATTGAATCCAGTATTGAGTTACCTACTCTGTGAAGAGCCAGCTTCTTCCTCTCCCTCTGCCCACTGTTCTCCCTGCTTGTGTGTTTTCTGTCAAGTAAATAAATAAAATTAAAAAAAAAAAAAGGCAAGAGAGAAAGGCAGAGAAATTGAAAAGAGCTGGGGATATGTGAAGTCTTCTGTTCTTTACCCACTTTAGACATCTTTGTCCTCAAAGCCTGAAAGATTATTCTTTTAAATTTGAATTCCAGGAAGTATAATACACATTGTTGCAGTTTTACCTTGACATAGTTTTCTTATTTAGTGTATGCATTAAAGCTTTTCTGGTCAATCTACAAGGTTTTTTTTTTTATATATAATTCTAGAAATCTTTTATTTATATATTGAAATTCTTATTTCCTTTCAGTTTTATTATTCAAGTATACCAATTATATCTATGTTGGATATGCTTTGGGTTTTTTATTTGTCAACCAGTGCTAATTCCTTTAATTCTTTTCATTCTCTTTTAAATTCCATTTTGGTCTACAATCCCAATCTGACTGTCCACTATGTTTCCAGCAGACTCTATTTATTTCTCTTAGATGTTTTCTGCAAAGATTTCCTTTCTCTGAAGATTTCATTCTCTCTTTTTCTTGTCTCTTGAGCTCTGGAGATTGGTGTATGTATGTATGTATGTATGTATGTATGCCTATATCCAATGTCTTCCTCATTCTTTCATTTCTCTTCCTCGAGCTCCTACTTTAAATTATGTATTTTCACACAGTGTGTTAAAAATTTTGTATCTCCCCCAAGGTGACATTTTTCTGTCTTCCTAATTTGCCGCTTGCATTTTTGTATATTCCTTAATTTTTAACTTGTAGAAATATTTGTAGATGCTTAGTAGAATATTTTTAAAATATTAATTAACTGTGCATAAAGTGAATTCTGTCTATAACACCATCCCTTGGTAGGAGATGGCTTATGTGATATTAGAGTAAAAAGCTGATAGATTACCAGGATTTTTCCCCAGTCCATAGAGAAATTTATTATGACACAAGGTTTTGAGCTTATGTGTGTGTGTGATTATGATTTACACAAACACATGTGCACATATACACACACATAGAGAGAAATATACAGAGACAGAGAGGGATTATTTAGCTTTTACTTCTCCCAGCTGAAATAGTTGCAGGACTGCTTACAGCTGAAAGGCTTTCCTTTATCTGGTATCCCTGGCAGATGGCTTTCTGTACATTTGCCATATTTGTGTGCTTCTTCCACCTCCTCTCTTTATTTCTCTGTGATGATAAACAAAATCTAGAGAAGTTGCCACAGCCCATCAAACCATTGAAAAAACACAATTGTTAGTGATATTTTACTCCTTGGGATGACCACCTGCATTGGAACATTCTCTATGCCAGCATTAACTGATGGCGCAGCTGTAGATTTCTTTTTTCAGCATTTTCTTGCATTCTATTATTATTGCCATTGAATTTGATAGCCAAGCATTTTTCATATATTTTTAGGGTTACAGATAGTTTTATTGTCATCAAAGATGGAGCTGTATTTCTCATCTCTTTCTTGTAATTCTCATTGTCTTAGAATAATTTCAAAGAGAAGAATTGAAAGCAACAAAGATGTTATTATTATGCTTTGTCAATCACAAGTCAGTTCCTAAAATTTTGATGTTACCTTGTATGTCCACTGTCATCTGTGGGCTCAGTCAGTCATTAGTCTGCTGAGGGTTTGTGTTGGGAGAAATCTGAGTGACAGTAACACTGATATCACACCCTCACAAAAACTTGAGGTATTGCTGTTGAATCAATCAAATATCTTCAGCATATCTAGGGTATGATTTTATCAGAAGATTCCTGATAATCTCATTCCAGTATGGCATTGGTCTTGCCAAGACAGGAGGTCATAGCTTCAGTTCAAAATGAGAACACTACTGTTCTAATATAATAGACCTGTGAGAGAGGAAATGTTAGAACAATGAAAACCAGTGAGGGGGGAAATGAGGCATGGCAAAACAAGCTGGAGTTAGGAGAAAGGTGTTTTGCAGAAGGATTTTGCTGGAGGATTTCTAAATGAAGCAATGGGTACATTGGATCTTGAAGGATATAAGTTAGGTACCTACCAGGCAGACATGGACTGAAACTAGAGAGAACAATGAGTGAAAGGTAAAGAAAATTAAGCAAGCATGATGTATTAATGTTCTATTGCTGCACAATAAATGACCACAAATTTAGCAGCTCAAAACAACAACACCCATATTATATGTCATAGTTGCATAGGTCAGAGTTCTGGGTATGTCTTGGGTGAATTATCTGCTTAGTGTCTCACAAAGCACCAGTCAAAATGTCAGCCTGGCTGGGGTTCTCTGGAGTTTTAGGTCTGCTTTCAAGTTATTCAGGTTGTTGGCTGAACTCAAACACTTGTGGTGACAGAACCGAAGTCTCCTGTGGTCAGGAAGACATCTGATTTGGCTGACTGTCTCTAGATTCTTCCACCTCTGACCCAAAGAGCTCACCTGATTGAGTTAGAGGGAAGTATTACAAAAAATGTGCATACCAGGAAGTAGAAATCTTATGAACCATCTTGGAATTCTGCCTACTACAACTGGTTTGTTGTCAGAAGAGATTTGAGATCTTAGCTGTGACGGTAGTACAGCTAGAGGCAGACAGGCTGGGTAAATAAGTAGAGGCCTGATGTCTACATACAATAGAGTATTAATTTGCCTTGGTAGGTAATAGAGCACCATAGACAGATTTTAAGCAGATAAGATCTTTTCTACCTTAATAGCAATGTGGAAGATGAATTGATAGAGTATGAATTGTGGAAAAATATATTTTAATAGAGAGTATTAAAGCATTCCTAGAAAAAGCTGAAACTAAAGCTATGATAGTAAATGAGCACAGAGAAGCTTACCTTTAGACATTTAGGAAATATATTTGATATATTGAATGTATTCATCATATATTTTTACATATTCATTCAATATGCCAAACAAATTCCAGGCATTGGGTCAGAAATGAACATAAAACAATGTTCTTTTTTTTTTTTTAATGCAGGAAAATAAAGACAAAAAAAAGGAAATGCATAAATAAACAAAGTAATTTCAGATTTTATTGCCTGCATTAAGATAACTGGTCAGGGTAATGAACTAGAAAACATATCAATTAAGATACTTTGGTAGGCAATTAACATGAGACCCAACTTTAAATCTTTAAATGGTTTAAGTAAAAGTGAGATTTGTTACCTCACATTAAAACAAAACAAAACAAAAAAACAGAACAAACAAAAATTAGATTTCATGTGGTGCAAGAGTTACCTAACTTAATGCCATTTAGATTCTGATTCTGTCTGTCTTTTTTCTCTGTCATCCTGAGTTGTTTTTTTTTTCCCCCCTCAGGCTTTTACCTCCCTAAACATAAGATAGTTGCAACAGTACCATAGTTCACAATCTTATACAACAATGCCTAGCTGATTGTTGAGAAGTTAGATCTTCTTCTTTCATCCCTCTTTTAAGACAAAGAACATTTCTCAGATTCCCATAAATAATTTTTCTTTCATTTCTCATTTAGCGAATTCAACCTATGCCCATTGTTACACCAAATCACTCAAAATATACTCAAAATACCATAACTGATTTACAAAAATGGTTTTTAACCTCAGAACAAGAATATTAACATTTTTGTGTGCAGGACTCTGTCCTGGTTGAAAACCATTGAGTTTGACTTGTAAAGATTTTAATCCATCAGATTTAGATTAGTGGGGCTGGAGTCCACATCCTCTGAAACATGTGGCTATCTAAGGTGGGTCTAAAAACTCAGGGTGTTGCTTAAAATGAATAGGGTAAAGAGTTGTCTGTTACAGAAAATGGCAGTGAAAGAAAATAGTTTAGACAAGAAGTTGGAGACTGGTATTTCTGTAGATGGGATATTTGAGCTGTAAGCTAATGATGAGAAGGCAATCAGCCAGATCTGAGCAGAGCAGGAAGAATTGAGGGCTCTACAACGACTGGTTTTAATTTTTTAAAAGATTTTATTTATTTATTTATTTATTTATTTATTTACTTACTTACTTACTTATTTGACAGAGAGAGAGACCATGAGAGAGGAAATGCAAGCAGGGGGAGCGGTAGAGGGAGATGCAAGGCTCCTGCTGAACAGGGAGCCTGAAGCAGGGCTCCATCCCAGGACCCCAGGATCATGACCTGAGCCAAAGGCAGATGCTTAGTGACTGAGCCATTCTGGTGCCCCTATTTTTAATTTTTTAGAGGAACCTCCATACTGTTTTTCATAGTCACTGTGCCAGTTTGCATTCCTGCCAATAGTGCAAGAGGGTTCCCTTTTCTCTTGTGCTTTTTATTTTAGCCATTCTGATAAGGTGTGAGAGGATATCTCATTGTACTTTTGATTTGCATTTCCCTGATGATGACTGATGTTGAGCATCTTTTCATGTGTCTTTTGGCTCCCTGGATACCTTCTTTGGAGAAAGATCTGTTCATATCTTCTGCCCATTTTTTAATTAGAAAAAAATAACATTTTTTAAAAAAGAAAAATGTTGGAGAACGATCTCAAGCTATCATTTAAAAGACATAACAAACATAATTAATGCATATAAATCAAACTTGCAACATGACAAAACAAGATACAAATCTCTAGGTTATTGCAAATCTGAACTAATTGTTTTAAAAACAATCCCGGGGTGCCTGGGTGGCTCAGTTAGCTAAGTAGTTGCCTTTGGCTGAGGTCATGATCTAAAGGTCCTAGGATCAAGCCCCACATTTGGTTTCCTGCTCAGTGGGGAGCCTGCTTCTTCCTCTCCCTCTGCTTGCCACTCTGCCTACTTGTGTTCTCTCTCTCTCTCTCTGTCAAAAGAATAAATAAAATATTTAAATAAGTAAATAAATAAATAATAAAACAATCCCAAAACAAATTAAGATGAATATCAAAGATAACAACAAAAACTTGTATTGGTCATTTAAAGTCTAAAGAGCATCTAAAAAGCCCACAACATTTTAGGGAGGTTGTTAATATCATACTGTATAAAATTATAGTCGAGAATTCACCCAAAATTGTCAAATAGAGGAGGTCATTTGTGTTGGAAATATTTATGAAAAACATCGCCTGGAGAAGAAATCAGAGAAGTTCTCAGTTCCATCCAACCCATCATCTTCCTTCATAAGCACACTATTCCATATTCATGCATTATGCCTGACTACATTAAGATTATTGAAAAAGAGCAAATCAGACTATATTCTATTTTCTTGACAAGTAAACACTGCAGAATATATCGACCTCTGCCTCTAGGAATTTGTTGGCTAAAAGAAGGAAAACTTACTAAAGCTTATTTTCCTGTCAGTAGCTAACTTGGAAAAATTAAGAGTAACCACACAGTGGAAAAAGTACTTTTTAGCCTTGATTAGTAGCAATATCTGCTAGTCATTCAGATGTAAAAGAATATCTATGAAAGAATTTTTTGCAAGCTCATTTTTACTAACTGAAGAAATAAAATACCACAAATGTCATGGCAGATGTGTAAAATAGCTGTTTACAAACTGAAACAATATATTTCAAGGCCTTGTCCTATGACATCAAAATATTCTATTCAAGAGGTAAAAACTTATGACTTCATTCATTCATGGTTTATTGAATGCCTATGTCCTACAGATTCTATTCTGGTTACTAAACAAATACATAAAATTGTTCTCATATAATTTATATTCATTTTTAAAGATTTTATTTATTTATTTAACAGAGGGAGATTGAGCACAAGTAGCGGGAGGGGCAGGCAGAGGGAGAGAGAGAAGCAGGCTCCCTGCTCAGCACAGATTTGGGGCTCGATCCCAGGACTCTGGGATTATGACCTGAGCCGAAGACAGACTCTTAATGACTAAGCCACGAAGGCACCACTATAATTTATATTTTAATGGTATATGAACAAAAAATAACTAAACCCACACAGAAAAGAAAAGAAAAATATCCAATATAATTCTTATGTGGGAATTAAATTAAGCTGATGTGGTAGAGAGTAAATGGCTGCTCTCATTAAGGTCCTCAGGGAAGGTCTCTGGTCTGTGCAATTCCTTAATGAAAAGCAAAAGCAAGACATGGAGGTACCTTAGGAAGCATTCTAGGTAAAGTGAACAGCCTGTACACCTCAAGCCAGGTCAATACTTCGTGTGTTTGAGGATTTGAAAGAAGGCCATTGTCGTTGAAGTGTCAAGGATGATGCAAACCATTGTTAGTTTCCTAGGGTTGCAACCACTAATCATCACCAACCGATGGCTTAAGGCAAAAGAAACTCATTCTCCAACAGTTTTGGAGACTGAAAAAATCTGAAATCCAGATGTCAGCCAGATCATGTTGTCTCTGAAGGTTCCAGGAAAGAATCTTTTCTTGCCTCTACATAGCTTGTGATGGTTGTGGGCAATCCTTGGCATCTTTGGCTATAGCTACATCATTTCCATTTCTGCCTCTACTTCCCATGGCCATCTTCCTTTTGTGTGTTTATCTGTCTCCAAACATGTTGCTGCATATAAGAAACACTACTCATTGGATTTAGTGGACAGCTTAACCCACTATGACCATATCTTGAATTGACCACATCTGCAAAAGCCCTATTTTTAAATAAGGTCACATTCACAAGTACGAGGGGTTAGAACTTCACCTTACCTTTCTGGGAAACAATTTAACCAACAACAGATACTAATAAAAATCTCTTACAAACTAAATACTAAACTATGATATCGACCATGCATGTGTAAACATATTCACAGTTTTCTTTTGTGATAATGCAAAAAATATTTTTATCTAAGTGAAAAGAGTGAACACAAAGTCATACTATAATTGTCATTTCATGGCACCTTACTTCTCTTATAGGAGATTATGCTCCTTACAAGCTTTTGGTAATTTATTTCTCTCATCTATCATATTTTAAAACATGTATGTTCATTATTTTTAGAAAGACAAGGAGACAATCAGTTGTATAAAACTCTTGCCAACAAAGAGATAATATTCTTTCCTTCAAAAGACACATTTTCCAATCCCAGAGCTGCTATGTAACAGCAGCTTCTCACTTGGAGATTCATGCTGAAGACACTTAAAATGGATATTACACTCACTATTGAGGATTACATATCACAGCAAGGTTCAATGCTTGTTTAATAAAACAAGTAAAAAACCTGAATGAAAAAAGCTATTATTTGGGCAGCTAAATTTATATGATCCAACCCTACTTATATCAATGATTCTAATCTTCTTCTGTCTCCATACCATTCACATTTTCCAGAAGGTCCTGTAAGATCTCTCATTAGAACATATGATTCTCAGCTAGATTTAGGATAGGGCTCAAGGCATGGGGCAGGGTAGGGGTGGGGAAGGATAGGACTTACCAGAATTTTCAGGAAGGTTTAGATAGAGAAAATTCTTTTCTTCCTTCTTCTTTTGATATGTCACCTCTTTGATGTCACTTTTTCACAGGCAAGAGTCAGTGACTTAAAATAATCAATGTATTCATCTATCTCACCTAAGAGTACCTACATAAAAACCAAAATAATAGTGACTAACAATATTTAATGCTCACTGTGTGTCAGGCACAACTCTAAATGTTTAAGTACTTAACTCATGTAACCGTGAAACTGACCCTTGATGAGAAAACTGAGGCACAAAGAGGTTGAGTAGCTTATCCTAGGTCACAGCTAGAAATTGACAGATGTAGAATTCAAAATCAAGTACTTATACAAGAGACCATGATGTTAACCACTATACTATTCTGCTTGGGATTGCACAGAAATCCATAATGATTTAAAAATACAAATACAGGGGTGCCTGTGTGGCTCAGTGGGTTAAAGCCTCTGCCTTTGGCTCGGGTCATGATCCTGGGGTCCTGGGACCGAGCCCCACATTAGGCTCTCTGTTTGGCAAGGAGCCTGCTTCCTCCTTTCTCTCTGTCTGCCTACTTGTGATCTCTACCTGTCAAATGAATAAATAAAATCTTTAAAAATAAATAAAGAAAGAAAGAAAAATACACACACGCACACACACAAATACACAACGTCTGACTCTTGGTTTCAGCTCAGGTCATGATCTTGCAGTCATGAGATTGAGACTCATAGTGGGCTCCATGTTCAGCGAGGAATCTGCTTCAGATTCTCTCTCCTTCTCCTACTTCCTCTGCTTCTCTCCCACTGGCTCTCTCCCTCTCAAATAAATACTTAAATTTCGATTTATGTATTTATTTTGATTTATTTTGATTGCTCATTCATTAACACTTTTACATTTTGTCCATTTCTTTTTGGTGAGATCAGAAGAATCCAATGTTACGTTCTTGTGAGTATTTAATAAGGCCCTGAAACTCTACTGACACTGATGTGTATGCTGTGAGTGAGGTCCACACTTCCGGGTTTACGGGTCACTTTTAAGAAATCTTGCCTTTAACGCTTGGCAACACTTGCTGCTCACTCCAGCAACTTTACTGATTGTATTTTATTAAATAGTAAGAAGTCCACTAGATCTGGAAAACATCAACCATAACAACAGAAACAACCCTACAAGTCACTCTCTTCCTCCTTTCCTTCTAGACTTGCCTTCATAACATCTGGGATACAGGGTGATTAAATTTGTATGCCCCATTGTATGACATCACAGAGGCTCCCCCTCTTCTCTGTGACAGTTTCCTCATCTATAAAAAAACCACTGGAGTACAAAATAAATTTTATACTTGAGTAAAATAAATTAATTATAAATAATTTATAAATATGATTATAAATTAGAAACAAATTATAAAATCAGGGGTCCCAGGTGGCTCAGTTAGTTAAGCGTCTGCTTTCAGCTCGGGTCATGATCTCCAAGTCCTGGGACTGAGACTTGATTGGGCTCCTTGCTCAGTGGAGAGTCTGTTTCTCCCTCTGTGCCTCTCCCTCTACTCATGCTCTCTCTCAAATAAATAAATAAAATGTTTTATAAAAAAAATGTAAAATATTAATATAAACACTTGGCATAGTACCTGACATATGTAAATAAACCACAAGTGGCTTATGCCAGTTTTATTAAGAGATATATCTAATTGGCATTAGGATTTTGGCTAACTTTTTTTTTTAAAGTAGGCTCCATGACACGGAGCTTGAACTCAAAATGTTGTGATCAAAACCCGAGCTGAGAGGTCATTGGGTGGCTTGGTTGATTAAGTGACTGCTTGAAGCTCAGGTCATGATCAGCGTCGAGCTCCCTGCTCAGTGTGCAAGTCTACTTTTCTTTCTGACCCTCCCCCCTCTCATGGTCTCTCTCTCAAATAAATAAATAAAATCTTAAAAAAAAATAAATAAACCTGAGCTAAGATCAAGAGTCAGATGCAGACTGATCCACCCAGGCACCCACTGACTAATTTTATTGAATACCAGCTCTTAAGGTATTCTTATATTGAGACAAAATATATTATTTAAAATAATTATGTATTAATATAAATGCATTAGTTATTATTTCATTAATTATTTTTGTACTTTCTAGATAATTTATAAGTGACAGAACTTTTACATAACACACACCAGTGTCTATGTACACACACCCACCCACACATACACACACACACTGCATATACAGGTAGACCTGTTTTGACAGTTTGCCTCTCCTTATGCTTAGTTCGTTATGGTGCTTCCTCCTAAGGCCTAGAATTAATAACTTTTTTCCTGCCTACTAAAATTTAACTGTACTTCATCATTTTCTTTCAAAGCAAAAGACTACTCTCTGCTTTCAAAGTTGGTACCTAACTAAATCTGATGAAAATGTCCCCATTAATAGTGTGATGGCAATATATTCCAGCACCTATTTCTAGATCCAGATAATACATAACAGTTCCAAAAATACATAGCATGTACTTGGTAGCCTTCTGGAGACAATGATTTCACATCTGTTGTAGTTTCCAAAAGAGTGATTTTAATGGTGTGAATTTAAAGCCAGCAGAAAGAGGAAATGATAACAAGATAGGATGAAAAAGGTAATTCTCAGGGATCTTTCAATTTCATCCTTACAATTTCTTTCATTTTAGCAATAATCATATCTTTACATTAATGTAATAAAGTTACATCATACTCCCTTCAGACATTGACAATATAAAAAGTTGTTAGATCTTTAGCAGAAAATGACAGAGGGGCTTTTAATCTCTCTCTCACACACACACATACACACACACACACATACACACAACTAGTATTTATTATGTTCCCATTCAAACATTCATTCTTTGGAAAAATACCATGTGAATGCCACAGTGTTCAAGGCATCATAAGTTATTATGTGTTTCGAATATAACCTATGCCCTGTGGGCAAGGAGCTTACAGTCCAATTGAGAAAATAAAAGCACAAAATGAAATTACTGACTCATGTGGACAAATACTAAATTATTTGACTCATATTCAAGGACTCTAAATGGCTATGAAGACCTTAAGTTTGACATGTCCAAATGCAAATCCCACTGCATGCTGTACAAAAGATCACTCTACCTGTAGTCTACATTTTTTCTCTTCCATTTGGGTTCCCTCCAAGTTCTCTTGCCTTTTTGCCTTCTAGCCTTCCATCACCAACTTGAGCACCAAAACAATTCTAAATTCTACTCCCACCATTCTGATTTTTCCTTTTCTGATCTTTATATTTTCAACTGAATCTCAAAAATCCACAGGCACTCTCTCATGACTAGGCAGTTACTTTATATATTAGTTTTTCTTCTTCAAATACATGTAAGCTGCTTGAAGGCAGAAACCAGGTCTCTGTTCTTTGAAATAAAACTAAGAACATCTTACCAAGGCATACAATAAAATTTTTATAAATACATTAATTGGAAAAAAATCAAAGAACAGCACTTCTTTTGGCATATTATTAAGCTTTAAATTAACTTTAAGAGTCTCATTTGCAATATTTTATTTTTCCTGTTAGTAGTGGCCCAAATTCACTCAAAATATTAAGATTAGATATTTTAGGTCCCTATGAATTGTTTCCAAAGGAGATTTATATTGTTATTATTTGACTAAATTATATAAAATACATATGACCTAAAGAATGGGAACATAAATAAAAATGATTCATATCCACAGGAATATATAATTCAGTTGAAAACCAAATAGTAACGTAGTTCCCAAAGGTAAAGAAGCAATGTTCATACGTCACACTTCAATGAAAATAATTGCAATCAGTATAACATGCAATTTAGCTGGCTCTGACCAGATGATGACTGACTAAATTTCGACAGATTTCAGTGGATGGCCTTAGGGAAAAGTTGCCACCACCCGCATTTTCACATGTAACTAGAACATATTCATGTTGTGTGATATTTTCATTCTACGGTTTTTATTCCACAAATGGTATTTTAATAGAGGGCTATTCCATTAGTAAATAGACTAGTCTTGCTGACACATCTTTCCTTTTAAAATATACTTTGGCTGAATTCTAACAACACCATTTTGAATGCAAAGGGGATGCTTTTCAAGCCAGATGGTTTATCTAATAGGAATGTTTTCTGATTAGAGAAACAGCAGTAGACTCATGATCACAGCAGGTGCCAAACTGGTCCTGTAGTTTACATGAATTTGCAACTGAACAAGTCATGAACTAAAGGGAATCTATTTTATAATGTGCCACAGTCTATTCTGAAAGGAAGGGGAAATCCAAAAGAGGCTCCCCTATCAGATGGAGTTCATATATCATTTATTGATATGAATGTGGTCATTACTGCATTTGTGATAACAAAATTTATTTGCTTACTAAATTTCCAGAGTCTATTATATGGACTATTAAGAAAACTTCAAAGTCATTAAAACTTGCAGAGTAATCTTTGATAGGATAATCAAAAGCATAATTTTTGTCAAAATGTTAGGAGTCTCTTTATTTAAAAATGTATCATTGTTATTCTTATTCATTATCCTTATTCTTTGCACCTGCATTTTCCCTTTGTTTCATAAGTAAATTTTTCATGTACTGGTAATCCGGGAAGCCTAGTATTCTTGGTAGAATAGGCCTGGCTATGCCTAACTGTGCATAAAAGTGAACGTCCTAGGGGTGCCCAGGAGGCTCAGTCGTTTAACATCCAGCTCTCGAATTTGGCTCAAGTCATGATCTAAGGCTATTGAGATAGAGCTCTGTGTCAATCTCCATACTCAGTGGGGAGTCTGCTTGAAGATTCTTATTATCTTTCTCCCTCTTGCCCTCCCCGTGCCTTGTTCTCCCTTTCTCTCTCCCAAAATAAATAAATAAATCTTAAAGGGTTGGAGAATGCAACTTCTTGAATAATGGCATTACTATCTTTTAGGATAATGTAATTTGCTTCTGGGTACTAACATGATTGTTGGGGACATAAAAGGCAGTGAGACCATAGATCTCTACTCTGACTCAGCAAAATCTCATATCTGGTGGTTAACCAAGACCACCAGACTCTGAAGCACCTTTATGAGTTGCGAGAGGCAAAGTATGTCATCATATCCATCTACCTTCTTATCTTATTTACATTCACCACTCTGTTTATTTTCTACTTTCAAAGAAAATAAAAGTAACCTAGAATTGAGTCCAAATCATCATTTTTAGTCATCCTCATGTCAGACAAAAATTCTATGGCTTATTCTAGAACAGTTAGTTAAAAAGTAGAGATTGTTGGTACCTGGAACATGTTCAAATAAGAAATGCATCATTTAGAAGAATCATAATTTCCTAATTATTTTAAAATTCTATAATCTTGGGGCACCTGGGTGGCTCAGTCATTAAGCATCTGCCTTCAGCTCAGGTCATGAACTTGGGATCCTGGGATCAAGCTGGAATCCTATGATCCATGGGCTCCCACCTTGGCAGGAGGCTTCCTCTTCCCTCTCCTGCTCCCCCTGCTTGTGTTCCCTCTCTTGTTGTGTCTCTCTTTGTCAAATAAATAAATATAATTTAAAAATAAATAAATAAAATAAAAATTAAACAAAATAAAATTCTATGATCTTATAAATAATTATCTATATTAAGCATCTCTAAAGATGTTAAGGAGCATCAAAATATGTCTTAGTGTAAGTTAAAATTTTATAATGATCCATTCTTGATGAAATATAATAATTTGACCAATTTTTTTTGTACATGGATTTGGCATTGTAGAAATTGGAATTTTACTGTGGCTTATTATTATAAGAATTTTTGCTATAGCAAATTCCTTTACATTATTTCATTTCTTCTAATTAATCAAACTCCTTCAGAACTTTTAAAGTATTGATTATTTTTGCCAGGTGTTTTGGCAGTTATTCATATATAGATGTGAAATCCTGTACTACATAGCCATTTAATGTAGTAATTTTTGTATAATTTTTAGGTTGGCTTACAGTACAGGAAACATATCTTCCATATTCTGTTCAATTCCCTCATAATTCTGTATGATGCAGAATGGACTATTAATGTTCTTTTTTATTAAATTTGTTAGGTTGCTTATAGAAGAGTGGATTTTGTTGAAATAGACTTGTTTTTTATTCTCTGCTCAAATTTTGGACATCTGAAATAAAAGCTGCTCCACCACTAAGTAACATTATAGTATCTTCCATCTGTGCTTTTTCTGAATTACCAATAACCTGTACTTCCTTTCTTTTGAAATATTTTCACCATGGTATGGGTCAGTCAGTATTTCTTAATCAGAATGAAAGTGTGCAAACATATTCTGTTAATCTATAAGTTCTCAAATAGAATAGTTTAATTTTCCTCTTCATTCAGTAATATGTATAACAAAAATATATAATGATATATATATATACTTAGTTATATGCTTATTCAGATAAGCATATCTTATTTGGGTGGCTCAGTTGGTTAAGCGTTTGCCTTCGGCTCAGGTCGTGATACCCGGATCCTAGAATTGAGTCCCACGTCAAGCTCCTTGCTCAGCAGGGAGCCTGCTTCTCCCTCTGCCTGCCACTCCTCCTGCTTGTGCTCTGTCAGTCAGATAAATAAATAAAATTGTTAAAAAAATAAAAATTTAAAAAGATTTTTTTAAAGATTTTATTTATTTATTTTTTTATATAATTTTTTATTTTTTATAAACATATATTTTTATCCCCAGGGGTACAAGTCTGTGACATGAACAGACATTTCTGCAAAGAAGACATCCAGATGGCCAACAGACACATGAAAAAGATTTTTTAAAAAGTAATTTAAACCATTATTCATGGCCTAAGAAAATATTTTTCATGGCTGAAAAAGATCATTTACATTCAAGTTTAAGGAATGCCACTGTAATCTACATGTACTGCCTATGGTTTCTAGGTATTTATACAGTGACTGGGCAGACACAATTAATTAATTAATTAAGATCAGGAGTGAGCAAATGTTTTCTGTAAAGGTCCAGATAATCAATATTTTAGGCTTTGCAGTCCACAAAACCTTTGTTGCAGCTACTCAACTTAACTGTTACAGCAAAAAAGAAATCACTTTGTTTGCAAAATAGACAAAAATGCAAGTAATTTCCACCAATATCAAAGAGCTATTACTACTGCCCTTTGAAATTTTGATGCTTAGCCTACTTTTTAAATTTTATTCCATTTCTTTGTCCTTTACAGGAAATGGTAACTTTCTAATTATATCATACTCCTTTTTCTTTATTTCCTGTTACCTTATTTTATTTTTTAATTCATTCTTTCTCCTGTTGAATCATTCATTCACTCATTCTTTTTTGAGTCATTTCATTGTGTAACATTTACTAATCATTTTACATTGAATTAAGCATTAAGAGTGTTTTGTTGTCATGATATCCCTCCTGTGTTGCAGCTGGCCGCTTACATTGAAAGCATTCAGGTATAGAGTGATAAATGATGCAGCAACAGCAGGAGCATCCAATCTTACTGGGGCAGAGTGTGGATAGTATCAAGCTTCTGGTAACACTGGCCTATAGCTTAGAATATGTAACCTTAAAAAGAGACTGACTGCTCATTGAAAATATGACATGTATAAACTTAAGAAGAGACTGACTGCTCATTGAAAATATAACATGTATAAACTAAAAGTAAATTTATCATACCTATTCCTTTTTTTTTTTTAAAGATTTTATTTATCAGAGAGAGAGAGAGAGAGCAAGCACAGGCAGACAGAATGGCAGGCAGAGGGAGAAGCAGGCTCCCCGCTGAGCAAGGAGCCCAATGCGGAACTCGATCCCAGGACGCCGGGATCATGACCTGAGCCTAAGGCAGCTGCCTAACCAACTGAGCCACCCAGGCGTCCCCATACCTATTCCTTAAAGTGCTTCCACACTAGCTATAATCTGTGAATGCACAGCAGTGTACAATTTAGAATTTGTACATGCAAGTGTATATATGTATGTATATGTATACATATTGGTGTGTATAGGAAAAAGACACAAGAATATATTTATTTTTACAAAATGAAACTTGACTCCATATACTGTTCAGCAGCTTTTTTCTTATCCCCACAAACAAAATGCCATGGGTGTCCTTGCACACCAGAACATCTCATTCTTAAAGCAGCCAGCTACTCCCAGCTTGTAAATGTACCTCCCTTTATTAAACCATATTCATATTAATAAGATATAGGAAGACTTTCTTTCTTTCCCAAAACGATGCAATAATGAAGAGCTAACTGGGAGAATTTCTAAAGGATTAAATTCTGCAAGTGGAATTTTTGAGATAAAACAGCTACACATTTCAAATGTTGGTAGGAGAAGGTACTTTGCCCTTCAACTTACTTTTCATCAACTGTGTGTTTCCCCACATTGTCACATTCACTAATCATTGCTTTTTCAGGAAAAAAAAAAAAAAAAGTTAACCAAATAGAGAAATTTTGAATTTCATTGTTTTCATATATATTTCCATATCAACAATTTGACTTATTTTTTTTATATAGTTGTTGTTCTTACTTACTTTTTCTTCTCTGAATTACTTTCACTTTCTTTGTTCATTGTTCTGGTATGTAGTTTAAATATTTTCTCACGGATTTGATGACTTGCTAATAAATAATGGCCATTAATCCATAATTTTTACTGTGAATTTTGCCACTTAGCGACTAAGCATGGCTGTAGTTATACATAAATAAGACTCTTTCTCTGTTTTAATTAATATAACTGTATAGCATGTTTGTTATCTACCAGAGACATCCCACCACTCTGAGTAAATCATTTCAATATACTCATGGTTTTCCTTACACATTCACTCTTCCAGATAAATTCTGGAAATAGTTAATCAATTTCAGTGTTCATTGTTTATGACTGTGATTAGAGTTGTATTGGATATACAGATTCATTTGGCATATATCTGGTAACCTTGAATTTGTGCATATTTTACTTTAGTTATTTAATAAAGGCTTTTATTTTTCACAAAAATCTTAAGCATTTCAATATTTAGAATATTTCCACATATTTTTGTAGTTGTTTTTTCATTAATTGGACTTTTTTCTCCTAATACTGTTTTACTGAGTGTCACACACACAAAACCCACAAAAAATACCTATAGATACGTGTTAGTACTCCAACTAGTTCTAATAGTTTATTTGAATGTCTTCTATTTCCTATGTAGAAATCATATAACCTATCCTTTACTGATGGTAGGTTTTTATTCCCCTTCATCTATATCTCGTTACTGATTACATTATCTTTAAAACATAATTGATTGAGTTCTGGTATTTTAGATAATTTTTAAGGAAATTTAAAATTTTCATTTAAATTTCCAATACATAGAATAAAGTTCCAAACTCTGTCATTTCAAAATCAATTCTGACCTTTGGTGATGTCCCTTTACAAGCAGCAATTGATTTCTCTCTCTCTCTCTGTTTTTTTTTTTTTTTTTTTTTTAAGATTTTATTTATTTATTTGACAGAGAGAGAGATCACAAGTAGGCAAAGAGGCAGGCAGAAAGATAGGGGGGAAGCAGGCTCCCTGCTGAGCAGAGAGCCCAATGCGGGGCTTGATCCTAGAACCCTGAGATCATGATCTGAGCTGAAGGCAGAGGCTTAACCCACTGAGCCACCCAGGCACCCCTTTTTCTCTGTTTTTAATGAGAATTATTGGATGCTTTTTTTTTTTTAATCAAGGAACTTGTCTTTTATTTCAATACTTTTTTTTAAATACTTTTATTTGAACATTGCTATAACTAAACTCCAGACTTATTTGGAGTTCATCAGTTCTTCTTTTATTGTCTTATTCTTGTTCCAGGATTCAAACCAGACTACCCTATTGCATGAAACTATTCCGTTTCTTTTTAAATAACATATCAGTGTTATTATTATTCTTTTTTCCTTTTTCAAATTTTAATTCTAGTATATCACATACAGTGTCATATTAGTTTCAGGATATAATATAGTGATTCAATAATTCCATATAACACCAGGTGTTCATCACACGTGCCCTCCTTGATCCCTATCATCTATTTCACCCTTCCAGTCACCTACCTCCCCTCTGGTAGCCATCAGTCTATTCTCTATAATTAGGAGTCTGTTTTGTTTTTGGTTTGTTTTTTGTTTGTTTGTTTGTTTTGTTTATGCAATTCTCTCTCTTTTTTCCCTTTGCTTGTTTGTTTTGTTTCTTAAACTCCACATATGAATGAAAACATATGGTATTTGTCTTTCTCTGACTGACCTATTTCACTTAGCATATACTGTCTAGCTCTACCCATGTCATTGCAAATGGCAAGATTTTATTCTTTTCTATGGCTAGATAATATTATATTATATATACCACATCATCTGAGCTTTCTTCCATACCTTGCCTATTGTAAACAATGCTGCTATAAACAAAGGGGTGCACATATCCCTTTGAATTAGTGTTTTTGTAATTTTGAGGTAAATACCCAGTAGTATGATTACTGGATCATAGGTAGCTCTATTATTAACTTTTTGAGGGCCCCTCCATACTGTTTTCCACAGTGAGTACACCAGTTTGCATTCCTAAAATAGTGCAAGAGGGTTCCTTTTTCTCCACATCCTTGCCAACACATGTTGTTTCTTATGTGTTTGATTTTAGTCATTCTGTAGTTTTGAATGCATTTCCCTGATGATAAGTGAAGTTGAGCATCCTTTCATGTGTCTGTTCGCTATCTGGACACCTTCTTTGGAGAAATGTCTGTTCATGTCTTCTGCTCCTTTTTAATTAGATTATTGGTGTTTTTGGGGTGTTGAATTGTATAAGCTCTTTATATTTTTTGGATATTAACCCTTTATCAAATAAGTCATTTGCAAATATCTTCTCCCATTCTGTAGATTACCTTTTAGTTTTGTTGATTATTACTTTTGCTCTGCAGAAGCTTTTTATTTTGACATTATCTCAATAGTTTATTTTTGCTTTTATTTCCTTTGCTTTGGGATACTTATCTAGAAAACTGTTGCTATGGCTGATGTCAGAGACATTTTCTGCTTGTGTTTTTTTCTAGGACTTTTATGATTTCAGGTCTCACATTCAGGTCTTTAATCATTTTGAATTTATTTTTTTGTTTGGTGAAAGAAAGTGGTCCAGTTTCATTCTTTTGCAAGTAGCTGACCAGTTTTCCCAATACTATCTGTTGAAGAGAATGTCTTTTTCCTTTTGGATATTCTTTCCTGTTTTGTTGAGGATTAACTGACCATATAATTGTGAATTAATTTCTAGGTTTTCTATTCTGTTCCATTGATCTGTGGGTCAATCTTTGTGCTGGTACCATATTGTTTTGATAACACAGCAATGTAATGTAACTTGAAGTCTGGAATTGTGGTACCTCCAGCTTTGCTTTTCTTCAAAATTGCTTTGGCTATTCAGGGTCCTTTGCAGTTCCACATAAATTTTAGGATTGTTGGTTCTAAATCTGTGAAAAATGCTGTTGGTATTTTTACAGGGATTCACTCATTTAAATTCACAGATTTGAAACTGTTCTATTTCTACAGGATCCTCTGATCTGCGAGACTTTCTCTGTCTTTCCTAATTTTCATGACGTCGAAAGCCTTGAAGCATACTGGGCAGGTATCCTGTTGAACATACCAAATATAGATATGTCTTCTATTCTCATGATTGGACTGGGGTTCTGGGCTTGGGGACAGAATAACACAGAAGAAAGTACTCTTTTTATCATATATCATGGGGGCAATGATGTCTACCTGGCATCATTGGTGATATTAACTTTCATCATTTGGTTAAAATTCCTCCACTGTAAATTTACCATTTTTCCCTTTTCTTATATACTTCTTTGAAAGATATCAGCAAGTCTAGCACATCTTTAATGGAGGAGATATAAGGATGGGACAAGAATTAAACCCCACTTCCTGAAGGGTGTCTCCATATATTATTTGAAAAATTCTATGAGAAAGGTTTGTCACTTCCACCTTGTTTATTTTTTTAATTATATATTTTCTTTTTCTTCCTCCATTGAATGTTAACTTTCTAAAACGCCTCCAGAAATATCATCAGCCAAGGAAAGCTAAGTTTATTAGACCTACTGCAGTAACGAATACTACCTTAACAGAATACTAGTGTAGTGTCTCAGAAAGGAAAAGTAAGAAGGAAAGAGATATGTTTATTAGATTTTAGTTCCTGGACTGGGATTTTAAAGCAAGTTTTTCCCGGAGGGAAACTGGCTGGAATTTGGCAGGGTTTAAGAAATAATAATTTTGGATTGATGGCCACCGTGAAGTGGGGATCTTAAAATGAGTATTGTTGGACAAGGTATTAGTCTCCATTGAAAAGCTATTTTAGTTAGTTCAGTCTTATCTTTTAAGAGCAAGTATTTCCTAGAGCAAGTGACTGACTTATTTTTGCTTGTGCTCTATATTGTTTAACAGAGGAAACAAAAAAGTAGGCTTAGATTCAGTTTTATTTAATATAATGACAACATATTACACTTGTTTTGGTTCCCATTTTTTTTTTTTCTTAGTTTATTTTGTTGTTTTGCTGGATTCTGGAAGGGAATGTAAATTTTAGTTATTATCAGACTTTTTAAAAAGTATTTAATGCTATAAAATTTGAGTATGATTTTAACATATGATTTGATATGTAGTGAGGTTCATTTCTAAAAAATCTATAATTTCAGTTGTGATTTCCTTTTTAATACAAATAATAGAGAAAAGTATATTTTTTTATTTTCAAAACATTAATTTTGACCATTCTGCTTTTAACTTCTATTTTTGTTTTATTATCTTCTAGTACTACAACTTATATCAATTTTGCTTGCATTTTGTTGATTTTCAAGATAACATACTGTATGACTATATGGGGGGGAAATCTGTATCACTTGTTTACTAGAAATGCTGAAATCTATTATTTCATGAAGTTCTATTTCTAACAGTTTTGCTTTAGATGATTTATAGCTATGTTTTTCAGTACATACATGCTTTTCATGGCTACATACTCCTGGTCAATATACCTTTTGCCTTTTTCTTCCAGCTATGGCTCTTCCAGCTCCATATACCACCTTTGCCACCAGCTCACCATGGCTTACACCCAGTGTCCCAGAAGGACTCTCTCGAAAACAGCTTCTTTGCCTTTTGGTATTCAGCTTCTAATTTTCCATCAGTGAGTCCTCAGAATTCTCCACAGGACAAGCTGTTGTTTGCCAGAACAGTCAAGTCTTGCCCTATTAACAACAGCAGAAACAACAAAAACTCCAGAAAATGTCAGTCTTCAGAGAAGTATCACAGTGACCGTATTTTCCATTATTACACAGAACATTTTTTACTGCTATAATAGAGAATCCAGAATACCTTTTCTAATAGGGAAGTCTACTTTTTCATTTATCTAGTTATATGGTTCATTTGAATGATTTTTCTAGAATAAAAGTTCTGTCACAGAGATGTATAAGTCACCTTTATTTCAAAATAGAATCTAGCTATTTCCTTTGAAACTACACAGGAGTTATTACAGGATCTCCCTCCTTTAAGGTTTCAAAGAATCTAGGGGCCACTCAGAGTTCAATTTCAAAGCAACCAGTCATATATTCCCAGAGGTCTCTCTAGGAAAGAAGCTGGCCCCAAACTTCTCCTTGAGAAGCCCATAAGAGCAATTTAATATAGTGAGTTCAATCATTACAGTCAGGTGGCACTTGATCAAGTCCTTACTATTCAGCCAGTCACTGTCGGACCTTTTTTTCTTAATTTATTTACAACTAAATTTATTTAAATGCAGAATGGGGGTAATACCAGAACTTGTCTTATACCACTGTTGCCAGGATCAAATGAGATAAAATATGGAATGTGTTTTGAAAGAGCTTGGCATAGAATGAGGACTTAGTACAAAATAGCTATCATTAGTAACGGAAGCTCAATCCTGAGATGATAAATATATGCCTGGTTTGCATATCTTGTTCCAGGGATTATTACCCAATCTTTGGGCAGAGATCACTGTTATACCTAAAAGCAAGGGCCAAGGACCTGTCAGTATCTGGGAAAGCACATGGAATAACTGAAGACAGGTACAGGAAGCAGGTGCTGAGTGATCCATTTAATTCTGATGGATGGCATGTGTCTGACCTGGGTCTATTTTTAACAAACCCAGCAAAACTGTGGCAGATTTTACTCTGTGGCCTCTTAAAGGTGCTTCCAGCTCTAAGGCTGCCAGGCTGTTAAAACCAATGACAGCTTTGCATAAAGGTATTTGTTATCCTTTCTAGCCAGACCGTTCTTTAATTATGACTTAAGTTCCTCATCACATTTTTTAATAATATGCTTCATTTCCACTATCCATCTGTCCATTATAAAACAAACAACAAACAATATATCATCAGTACTAGATATTCATTTTCTTTCCTATACTTCTTAACTTTCTGAAAGCTGGCTGCTGCCTCAAACCAGCAAGGTGAGTCAGCAGATCAGTGACCAAATGTGTGCCCTGCAAAAGTACCTCATTCCCTGCATTATCCTTCTAAGAATAAAAATAATATGGCTGCCGCTTAACTTATGCTTTCCAAATCTAATGCAAAATGTTTTTTTATGACCCTTCTAGAGCAATTCTGAGAATGGAATCTGGGGAAACACAATTCCAGAACAGTTCAACTAGCCAAATACAAACCACAATAACCTCTAATTTGGGCATCTCAATTCAATATCTCCAAACACAATGTCTGGATTCCTATTATTTTTCTGCTTTCAGCATTGTTGTCTTCCAGTACTTCCTGTGAAAGAAAATGGTGCTACCTCTTACCTAGTTGTCTGGGATTAAAACACTGCAATCCCACTTCATCCTTCTTGATTCCTGAAACCTCGTATCTAAGCCCTCAGTGAGTATAATCAAACCAAAGGTAATCAGAGCTACCTTAGCATATGTTCTTATTTTCACTCCTCTCACCAACTCTACCACCACTACCAGTAACCTATTGAAGGCATCATCATTTCTAACATGGCCAACTTCTGTAGCCTTCTTACTCACTCTATTGCTTAATGCCTTCCATCTCTTCTATTCACACAGCAGCAAGAATATTTCCAAGTGGTAAGTCAGATAATGTTACTCTTCTACTCAAAAGCTTTCAGTGATTTTCCATCACACTTACAATGTCTTCCTCACTTCCTATTATTGCTTTAAGTCACTGCTTGGCCTTATCTCTAGTTTCTCTGTGTCTCCATTTCCTTCCATTCTACTAGTTGCCTATTTCATCCTAGTCACGTTGATTCCCTTGATATTCCTTAAGTAATCTGAATGCGCTCTTATCTCAGGGCGTTTGTACTTGCTATTTCTCCACCCCAAAATACTCTCCTTCTGCATATTTGCATGGCAAACAAACTTAATCACTTCATTCAGATTTCTGTATGTGTGTGTGTGTGTGTGTGTATCTTCTAATAGACTTCTAATATATCTTCTTATATTTCCACTCCTAAGAGAATTTTTTTCTAAAAGAGCATCCTTTTCTGTCTATCCTGTTATCCTGCTCTATTTTCCTTCATAAAGGATTTATTACTCCCCAGTGTTTTGTCCTATTTTTATTATTTTATGTTCCTCCCCATGAAAGAATGTAAGCTCTCTCCCTATGACCCTGCAATTGCACTACTGGGTATTTACCTGAAAGATACAGATGTAGTGAAAAGAAGGACTATCTGTACCCCAATGTTTATAGCAGCAATGGCCACCATCGCCAAACTGCGGAAAGAACCAGGATGCCCTTCAATGGACGAATGGATAAGGAAGATGTGGTCCATATACACTATGGAGTAGTATGCCTCCATCAGAAAGGATGAATACCCAACTTTTATAGCAACATGGACTGGACTGGAAGAGATTATGTGAGTGAAATAAGTCAAGCAGAGAGAGTCAATTATCATATGGTTTCACTTATTTGTAGAGCATAACAAATAGCATGGAGGACAAGGGGAGATGGAGAGGAGGAGGAGGGAGTTGAAGGAAATTGGAAGGGGAGGTGGACCATGAGAGACTATGGACTCTGAAAAACAATCTGAGGGTTTTGAAGGGGAGGAGGGTAGAAAGTTGGGGGAGCCAGGTGGTGGGTATTAAGGAGGGCACGTATTGCATAGAGCACTGGGTGTGGTGCAAAAACAGTGAATTCTGTTACGCTGAAAAGAAATTTAAAAAAAAGAAGAAGAAGAATATTAGCTCTTTGAGAGTGGGCTTCAAACTGTACTATTCATTTTCAAGTTCCTAACATTTATAACACAGTTTGCCTCATTATCTTGTCTATAACACTGAAGACACTCCTCAAATAACTCTTCTGTGTCTTAGCAGGTATAGGTTTATTTTTCTCTTTGTAGTAATTAGCATTTATCCTGCTAAAGATCCAACAGGAACTCTGCTGTATGGAACCAATGCAGAATCATTAGATATATTTTTGCAGTTTGTGCACTTTGGAATGTCAGGAGCACCCCTTGATTTGCATCACATAGAAATTGTAGTTCAGGGCATCTGGGTATCTCAGTCAGTTAAGCATCCAGCTCTTGATTTGGGCTTAGGTAATAATCTTAGGGTAATGAGATTATGAGCCCCAAGGGTATGAGACACAAGTCAGGATCTACACTTAGCACTGACTGCTTGTCCCTCTCCCTTCCCCTGCACACACACGCTCTCTCCCTAAAATAAATAAAATCTTGAAAGAAAGGAAAGAAGGAAGGAAGGAAGGAAGGAAGGAAGGAAGGAAGGAAGGAAAAGGGGGGGAAGGAGAAGAAAGGAAAGGAGAGGAAAGATAAGAAGAAAAAATTCTGTGGCTCTTCACATTGGCTCCATAAATATAAAAGAAGTGACTGGAGGGAGACCTAAACTTCTAACAAAGAGGGCCAAAAGGAACTGATAAATTTTACTCAAATGGAGTAGTATCATCCCTAAGTCCACTATTAATGGCATTATCATGCAGGTAATAATAGTAGGGATATGGTTTTTACGGAGGTGATTCTACCGAAGTCACTTTTTCCTACAAATATGTAAAGTATCAAATGCATAATTTTAATCCACTAAATTGTGTGTGATGCATATTTAATAAACAGATTGTGTCAGTTGAACAATATCATGTTAGGTAGATAAGATTAAATAATACATGAAATCAAATTTATAAAATGTACTTAAGAGAAAAAGAGAAATGGCAATAACATAAAAAAAAAAAACTAAACATGCTTGTAGTATTTTTTCTCTCAATATCTTAGAAATTTTATGAGTTTGAGAAGCTTCAGGAAAAGATAAATGCTCTGTATATGTTTTTTTCATCCATCCCCATGCAATGAGGTGATAGAGATTTCAAATTGAAATGTACCTTGAAGTTATCAGGACAGAAGTGTCATCAATTTTAAGGTCTTCCTTCTCTTTATATGTACTGTTTCTCAGGTCATTTTATGCCCTGGACTATTTAACTTGCTCTTTCTTGGGTTTCTATCACTCATCTCTGCTCTCTCTAACTTCTCTATTCTGGCATTTCACCTCTGCTTTCCTCCCATTAAACCCACTACAAGGCCCACAAATCATGGCCTCTGGGGAGTCATTTATCTTCTGTACTTCAGTTTCATCATCTATAAAATAAGAATACTACCAATCTTTTATGTATTTTACAAATATAGTATGGCATAAACCAAATAATATATGTGGAGAATGATGGAAGATGCCGAGACTATCTGAGAGTAGGGAAAGTGGCGGGAGCTAGATCACCAGAGGAGTTCTCACTAACACAGGAAGAAGGCCAAGCAGGAGTCTGAAGAAAAAGATACGGAATCAACAGTGGGAAGTAGGTGATAGAGAAAAAGGACTATACACAATAGCTTAAGGAAACAACACGGAAATTAACAAGACATTGTGTAAAACTGTAAAATAAGCACAAGTGAATATAATCTTCTTGCTCCTCAAAGAGAGTTGGGCACTATGATAAGATAAACATATGCTATTATTTACGTGCATTGGAAATTGATTAGTAAAAGTGTGGGATGGCTTATTTGCAGTGAGTTAGGAATCAGAATTAAGTAATGATAACTGTTGCTGTGTTTGTGCTATGTAGAATCACATTATGATTAGGCTAGTAGAGTAAGACACGACTATAAAATCTATTGACAGTTCAGCCTTTTATCAAAGGAGTAAGAAAATGAGCAAGAAATAAGAGCAGATTAGAGTCTACCAACTACTTACTAATCCCAAGAGATTCTATGGAAGAGCAACAGTATGGGGTACAGAACAAGGACATGGATGATCAAAGTGGAAGATTGTCTTCTGGCCTAAGCCTGTGACTTGTTTTTTCTACTTCTAAAACTTGAAGGGCCTGGTATGCTGTTCTCTGTAGGTTGTATCTGAAGGAAATCCCAAGAAAAATTGAGGAAAACTGAAAACGTCATATTACGATATAAGCAGATCCTCTGATTCTTTTAAAATTAGGCACCAATGAGACGTCATACTACTGGCCCCTCACAGGGAAAAATATCACTAGGGTAATTCCTCTTATTATTTTGAGAGTCCACAGAGGTGGCTAATTCTTGTTAAGAAGGATTACTCTAACTATATTTGTGCACTCGGTTATTCAGGCTTCACAGTGCGAAGAAGCAAATTTCAAGTAAATGCATTAAAATCATTTTTCTGTTTTAAACTTTGATTAGATGGAAAGCTATAGCACTATTATGCCAAGGATGCACATTCTGAATTCCTGAAAATCAGAGTCCTTCTGTTTTATTCACTATCATCTATACATGTTTTCCTCTCTGGAAAACAACTTTTAAACAGTTGAACACTAAACTCCTAACATAATATTTAAAAATGAAAATTTCAGAATATTTCTGTTTGTTTTACAAGAAGTAAAAGATTAATATCAATAAGAAAAAAATCAAGTAACTGGGGCACCTGGGTGGTTCAGTGGGTTAAAGACTCTACCTTCGGCTCAGGTCATGATCCCAGGGTCCGGGGATCGAGCCCCGCATCGGGCTCTCTGCTCAGCAGGAGCCTGCTTCCTTTCCTCTCTCTGCCTCTCTGCCTCCCTGTGATTTCTGTCTGTCAAAATAAATAAAATATTTTTTTAAAAAAAAGGAAAAAAAATCAAGTAACTAAGTATGTGCTTTTATCTGAAAATTTTATTGTTAATATTTATTAATGTGGAGGAACTTACAGAGACAATGCAGGTAATACAGAAATCAACTTATTTTTCACAATATCACAAGATTGTGAACATTCTTCTAAGTTAATTTGACAGATTTAATTTTAAAAAAGAAAGCATCATTTTTTTCTAGGAAATATATGTTATATTAAATCTTGGACTTCTATTTTGCTCTATGATATAAAATGAATTAATATTTACTTCCATAAGTTTGTTCACTCAACAAGTATTTGTGGAGTACCTACTATGTACCAAGCACTGTTTCAAGTAATTCAGAGAGAGAAGAAAATAAGAACAATGTCTCTGTTTTCACAGAAATCGTTCTAATAATGCGTAGGGTAAGATGACCGATAGAAGATAGATAGATGGATAGATAGACAGATAGGGAATTGATAGATACAGATGTCATGAGAAAAATGACTAAGTAAATGGGCTGGAGATCTTGGTAATCCATAAACTTCAACCTGAATTACAAGAATAGTATGATTTGAGGTTGGAGAATAGAGAGAAACTAGATCATATAGGGTCTCACAGAACAGGGTAGGAGTTTGATTTTATTCTATATAATGTATCAGTTGTCCAATCTGTATAACAAAGCCCTCTAAAACTTAGTGACTTAAACAAAAACACTAATATATTTTGCTCACAAATCTGCAGTCTTCCATGCAATATTAGCATTAGTTGCAAGAGATCCAACAAGGGGTTGGCTGAAAGAGTCAAGAGGGTTCCTCACATAATTGCTGAGTTGGTACTATCAGTCAGGACTATACACTACAGTCAGGACTGTAGACTAGGGGCCTTGGCTTTTCTTCACCTGGCTCTCTGAGTTCTCCTAGGACTATGCAAACACAGTGGCTAGGTTTTAGGAGCAAACATTCCAGGAATCTAGAAAGATGTATCACATTTCATGACCTATACTCAAAAGTCATATAGCATTCATTTTCACAATCTTGTCCAGATTCGAGAAAAAGGCATAGCTCTTGATAAGAAGAGTATCAAAATCACATTGTAAGAAGAAAAAGTAAGAAAGCGGCTCTTGTTACAATCATCTTTGAAAAATGAAATCTGCCACATTTTGTCTTCAGGCTACAATAATGTATATCCCTTCTACATGCAAAATATGTTCATTTCCTTTCCCATGACTGAAAAGTCTCATTCTATAATTATATCGGTTCAAAGTCAAGAATCTTACATCCATATCAGTCTAGGTATAAGTGATATTCTTTTTGTGCAGTTCCTCAAATACAGCTCTTTGAGCACTCCCTTTTATGATGTGATGACATGTGACACATGTGACCTAGAGAGATCATTTTTCTATGTCTCCAAATACTCAAAATAATATGGTAGGACAGTCACTGGATAACTATGATAGCAGAAAATAGCAGGGAAATGGAAGGAACACAGTAGTCACTGATCTATATCAATTCTGAAATCCAGCCAGGCATATGTTGCTAGTTCCTTGATTAGAGTATACCTACTTTCTGGAAATTAGACTTCATGGCTCTTGGGTCAATTCAGTGGTTCTTGGTCCTTCACTCTGAATCTACCTTCCTTTTCCCCTAAGCCTTAAGCATATTTCCCGTTTTTAAATGCTTGAAGGTTTAAGGCCCTTCTTCAGTTGTACTTTTTTTAAACCTTTTATCACAAGCTAATACAATTCCTTAAACAATATTGTTATGCTTTCTGTGCATTGATTTATAATTTACTCCATCAGACAAAACACTATAACCATAAATTAACCATCAGTCTTTTCCAGATAAGCCATTCTCTTCCTTGAACTCACCATGCACTGCTGTGGAATAACATCCTTATGATCCTTATAAGCCTTACTATAAAATGGACAGGACTATAAATTACAGTACTGTGATACTTAGGAGGGCTTTTGTCTATTTGAAAGTCTCTATGAGGAACTACCTCAGATCTAAGATCTTAATAATAGTACGTTTGATCTTCTCCTTAAACTAGTCCTTAATATGAGCACTGTTTGCCACCAAGAGAGATTTGGGAAAAGAAACAGGATTTATTTTGAAAGTAAGAAAGTTCTGGATCTTTTATATTTAAGAGTTCATTTTTAGCTCATTCCTCTCTACTCACATTATATCATAGACAATGAATAAAATCCAGATGACACTTTTAATAGTCTGCCTGAAAACTCCTTTAGCTTGATCATTGAACTCATTGGAACATTTCCTATCTTCCATTTACTTCAGGTAATACTGTAGCCAGAATTTCAATGACTATAAACATCTTCCAATGACATTTTCCTTTGAGCTATCAGAAACATATTCCTCAATACTCTTTAGACTTTTTCTAACGTTTTGCCAAGGATTCCTGCTTCCTCATATGGCCTGTCCCAAAGTCAGCGCTACATGCTTTAGGGTTTTTACAGCAGCATCCCTCTTTTAGGTACCAAAATCTGTGTTAATTTTCTATTATAGTATTAAAAGACAAATAAAAATATATCCCCAAACTTTGTGATTTAAAACAAGACTAATTTCCTTTGTTCATAATTCTATAATCTCCGTGGGACAGTCCATTTCCATTCTAGATATCAAGATGATTCACTCACATAGTTGGCAAATTAGTAAATGACAGTTGGTTAGAAACTTAGCTGACCCTAGGAGGTACCTCTGTTCCTCTCCATACGGGCCTCTCAATAGGCTGCTTTGGCTTATTCAGGCATGAGGACTGGTTTCAAAAGCAAGTGTCCAAAGAGAAACAGGCATAGTTTCATTTGACTTATTCACCTATAGTGTCACTTCCAGTGGAATCACAGGGCCATCCAATTTTAAGAGAGGGGACATAGACTCTCACATTTAAGTGGCAGAAATATCAAGTCACATTAGAAGAGCAAAATGTGGGGGGGTAGTGCCTGGGTGGCTAAGTTGGTTAAGCATCAGATCTTGATTTCAGCTCATGATCTCAGGATCATGAAATAGAGCCCCACATGAGGCTCCATGCTGGGTGTAGAGCCTGCTGGGATTCTCTCTCTCCCTCTGCTCTCCCCACCCAAGTTATGTTCTCCTTCTCAGAAAAAAAAAAATCATAATAATAAAAAGAAAAGCAAAATGTAATGTGATCTGATTTTGGTTGAAAAAGATCACTCTGGCTATTACTATGAAGATAGGCTATTGTGTGTTAACACTGGACAAAGGGAGACTATTAAGGAAGTTATTTCTATAGTTTAGAAGAGTTATGAGAGCAGCTTGCACTAGGAAGAAGTGGAAATGAAGAAAAGTTTGGAGATACCTCATAGAGGTACAAATCAGAAGTTCAGAGTATAGCTAAAGGAATTAGAATTTTTTTTTTGCATGTTTAATTTTTTTATTTTTTATAAACATATATTTTTATCCCCAGGGGTACAGGTCTGTGAATCACCAGGTTTACACACTTCACAGCACTCACCAAAGCACATACCCTCCCCAATGTCCATAATCCCACCCCCTTCTCCCAAACCCCCTCCCCCCAGCAACCCTCAGTTTGTTTTGTGAGATTAAGAGTCACTTATGGTTTGTCTCCCTCCCAATCCCATTGTTAGAATTTTATTGGACAATAGACTCTATGCATAACCTTCCTGAGGGAAGATAGAGGATATAAGTAAAGACCCACTATTTATGAGTTCAGTGATAACAACGTATGGTTTTGTGAATGCAGTGGAAGAAAATCCAGCCCAAGAAATTAGCAACACCATTTTTTATTCATGTACTTTTTAGTTTAAAATTAAGGTAAAAGCCATCATAGGTGAAATCATACATTGTTCCTTCATCTTAATCATGTCTCTCTTTTTAATGACCTGAAATAAAACTCCATTTTTTCTTCCACTTAACTCATCTTCCCTCTACTAACTCTTTAGTTCCTGAATTTCTGCAAGATTTTAGCTGAAGGAATACTATTTGGGAGTTAGACAAATTAGATTTTGGTCTTCAGCCTGCTACTGATTTAGTTAGTGTTGACAACTCAGTTTTGATCTTAAGTTTCTTCTTTTGAAATGGGACGTTTAGGCTACATTTTAATAGTGATAAAGATGTCTTGTATTTTATAAAACAATAAAACTTTCAACATTTTAAGAAATATTTTTTGCTCTAAATTATTATGCTCTACATTTAAGAAAAAAGTAAATTCATATTTTTTAATACTTTATATTTTGACCTCATACAATATATATTTTATACAATATGACTTTGTAATTAATCTTGTGCTTTCTGTGTGACTATGCAAATGTTTGATTTTCATCATTAGGTTGCAAGTCTCATAAAATCAGAAAAGTTTGCTTCCTCTCTCTCTCTTTTTCTCCTATAAAGTCCTGAGAGCCCACAGCAGACCCATAATATATGCTTAGTGAGGGCAATAAAGGCAAGGTGTCAATACAGAGAGTTTCATTTTTTATAATGGTGATATTACTTTGTTTATACCCAGTACTCTCTTAACTATTTAAAATACATTAAGCTATTTCAAGCTAACAACAATATGAGAAACCACTATTTCCCCTTTAATTGTGTTTATGCTAATTTATTTTGGAATTTGGCCATTTATCATTGCCATAGTCCTGATTAATACTGTATGAAATCAGACAAGCTGAGACTCCTGCAAAAGCAGCTGACAGTTCTAAAGTTCAACTGGCATAAATCTGAAAAATTCTAATTACTAGCCAAATGCAAAGACCTAGGAAAATCTAGGTCAGGAGATTCAGAACTGGGACTTGGATTCAGGAATTCAAAGTGGGGACCATATACATACTGAATTCTAGGCAGTATGGCAAGAGGAGGTTGCAGCCCCTATAGCTTTAAGAGATCACAGTTATCACTTCCCTCAGACATTAGTTACCAGGAGGTAAAAGAAAAAGCCCACAAATCTTAAAATGCAAGGGGCAGGAGGCGGTCTTCATATCTACCTAGCAATGACACAGCAAATCTATCTGCAGAGAACAGAAGAGGATCTGGAATTGTACTAAGCTACTGTGATTCACTTATCTGTGAAAAAGATGTAGCACTGTCAGTAAACACCTGTACATACTTCTGGGAAATAGTTGAAATAGTAACAGCCTGTTATTTATTAGCCTATATTTATGATTGCATATCATTAAAAAAATAAAAACAAAAGCAGCCATTTTTGACCTCCAGCTTGAGATCTTTAAAAAAATTCTCTAGAGTATTATACAAGCCTGTTGAAAATAAACATCAAGTGCCCCTGAACTAGTCTCATTTTGCCAAACCCCATTGACTGTGGACATGGCATACAAAGAATTCACATGCACTTACCTCAAAGCTGATGGAATGCCTCCAAGTTCCCTTTTTTTCATCTACTTTAACCCTAACCACCCATAAGTCTACTAAAAGCCTGATTTTTGCCTCTTAATTCCCTATTCTTGCTTGACTCTATTGGATTTTGTAGCCAGTGTTTACTTTCCCCTTTCACATGTATAGTAAATGTCAACTTGCTACCATGCTCTTTCTATTGGGTCATCATCAGTCCTGATTCCTTACCAAGTCAAGAAGAAGAAGGTTAAGTAAATATGAATACAGAATTACAAAAAAATCCAAGTACATTACAAAAACTGGAATTAAAACTGAAAATTAGCTAGAAAGACATTTTCCCCTCTTTTGATAATAGCTAGAGAATCTGAGAAATAAAAATCAAAAGCACACAAATGAGACTATGCAGTAAAGACAGCCATAGAGACAATTCATGCTCTTTTTATTTCAAAATAAGCAAAGTGAGTAGAAACTGCAGCTGATCACTGCTTGTTTAAATTTAGATTTTTTTTTTTTAAGATTTTATTTATTTATTTGACAGAGAGAAATTACAAGTACACTGAGAGGCAGGCAGAGAGAGAGAGAAGGAAGCAGGCTCCCTGCTGAGCAGAGAGCCCGATGCGGGACTCGATCCCAGGACCCCGAGATCATGACCTGAGCCGAAGGCAGCGGCTTAACCCACTGAGCCACCCAGGCGCCCCTAAATTTAGATTTTTTAAAAAATTAATATGAGACCAATAATGCACTCTTGCTAATGGTTAAAATGCTTTTACTGGCATTTTGAATTGTGTTCACTCTCAGTCCCTCTTGGAGATTACTGAAGAAAAACAATGTGTCTACAAGCTCTCGGTAGAACAAAGAGTCTGTCAGCAATACCCATAATTTTAGGAATTGGTGCCTCTGATCATCAATTCACTTTAGCTGTGCTCCTGACGCACAAGAACCTTAAATACTCAAGGGATTAAACTCTAGTCCCTTGTGGTTCTGTACACAAATAGGCTGATTTGGTCTAGTAATCAAATGAGATTTACTTTACAAGTAGAGATGAGCACAATTACTGAAACTAAATACAAATAGGGAAGAAAGTCGCCAAGCTAAAAAGAGTGTCAGTGTTTTATAACAGGGAGATAAAGACTATAATAGGCATCCACAACGAATGAGACAGATTCCTGCCCAATTCTAGAAGAAAGTCCTTGTCTAAAATCCTCTTCTTAAACATAGACATTCTGTCAGGTGCAGTGAAACAATCCTATTTGAATTATCTACTTTTTTTTTAACTCCCTAAAAAACAAACACAGCTACAGCTTATTTCAACAGTATAGAGAACCCCAGAAGAGCTTACAAGGAATAAAAGTACATGCAAAATTGAGAATTGAGAATATTGGAGCAATATAAATAGCTCTCGTTTTTATTCTAATTCTTTTCCTAATATCTTATATTTGTCTAATTTATGCCCACATCTCAGGACTGTTGGAAGAGGATGCAGTTCTATTTAATTACTTTGCACATGGATCTCAGCCAGAAGCTAGATAATTTAATGTTAATTTATTTTTTATATTAGCCTGGCACTATGCATATTGGAGGATTTGTAAAATAATATACAATTTTATAACAGTGTAGTTTATAAATATAGGCATACCTCTTTTTATTGCACTTTGCTTTATTGTGCATCATAAATTTTCTTTCTCTTTTCCTTTCTTTCTTTCTTTTCTTTTCTCCTTCCTTCCTTCCTTTTTTCTTCCTTCCTTTTTAAATTGAAGGCTTGTGGCAACCATTGGTAGAACAAGTTTCTTGGTGCCATTTTTTCCAATAACATTTGCTCACTTTGTGTCTCTGTGCCACATTTTGATAATTCTTGGAATATTTCAAACTTTTTCATTGTTATTATATTTTTATGGTGATCTGTGATCAGTGATTATGACTCACTGAAAGCTCAGATGATTAGCATTTTTTAGCAATAAAATATTTTTCAAATAAAGTATGTACAGCTTTTAGACATAATGCTATTATTGCACACTCAACAGACTACAGGAGAGTTTAATTGTACCTTTTATATGCACTGAGAATCCAAAAAAATCATTTGACTTGTTCTATTGCCATATTTGCTTTATTGCAGTGGTCTGGAACTGAACTTGTAGTATCTCTGAGGTATGCCTATATAAAAGTAACATAAATTGTAGTAAATGATAAGTCTAATAGCACCAAAGTGATGTCTAACATACATATTTCAAACAAAATATAGGGAAGCTCTATTTTTAATTTCTTAAGGAATCTCCACACTGTTTTCCAAAGTGGCTATACCAATCTGCATTCCCACCAACAGTGTACGAGGGTTTCCTTTTTTCCACATGCTCTCATGTCTCTGTAAGCCATTTGAATGTCTATTTTGGAGAAGTGTCTTCATGTCTTCTCCCCACTTTTTCATGTGATTATCTGGTTTTAGGGTGTTGAGTTTCAGAAGTTCTTTATAGATTTTGGCTATCAGCCCTTTGTCTGTAGTGTCATTTTGAGAATATCTTCTTCCATTCCATGGGTTGCCTCTTTGTTTTGTTGATTGTTTGCTTTGCTTTGCAGAAGCTTCTGATGTTGATGAAGTCCCCAAAGTTCATTTTTGCTTTTGTTTCCTTTGCCTTTGGAGACATATCTTGAAAGAAGTTGCTGTGGCCAATGTCGAAGAGGTTACTGCCTATGCTCTCCTCCAGGATTTTGATAGATTCTTGCATCATGTTGAGGTCTTTTATCCATTTCAAGTTTATCATTGTGTATGGTTTAAGAGAATAGTTGATTTCATTCTTCTATATGTAGCTGTCCAATTTTCCCAGCACCATTTATTGAAGAGACTGTCTTTTTTCCACTATATATTTTTTCCTGCTTTGTCAAAGATTATTTGACCATTGAGTTGAGGGTCTGTATCTGGACTCTCTACTCTATTCCACTGGTCTATGTGTCTGTTTTTTGTGCCAGTACCATGCTGTCTTGGTGATCATAGCTTTGTAGTAAAGCTTGAAATCAGGCAACATGATGCCCACAGCTCTGTTTTTCTTTTTGAACATTTATTTCCTCGGTGATTTGGGGGTTTTGCTGGTTTCACACAAATTTTAGAATTCTTTGTTCCAGAACTTTGAAGAATTCCAGTGTAATTTTTATCAGGATGGCATTGAAATTATAGATGGCTCTAGACAGTATAGACATTTTAACAATGTTTATTGTGATCCATGAGCATGGGATTCTCTTCCATCTTTTTGTGTCTTATTCAATTTCCTTCATAAGTGTTCTGTAGTTCCTCAAGTACAGATCCTTTACTTCTTTGGTGAGGTTTATTCCTAGGTATCTTACGGTTCTTAGTGCTATAGTAAATGGAATCGATCCTCTAATTTCTCTTTCTGTAATTTCTCTTTCTGTATATACATTGTTAATGTATAAGAAAGCAACTGATTTCTGTACATTGATTTTGTATCCTGTCACATTACTGAGTTGTTGTATAAGTTCTAATAGTTTGGGATGGAGTCTTTTGGGTTTTCTATATAAAGTATAATGTCATCTACAAAGAGAGAATTTGACTTCTTCATTATCAATTTGAATACCTTTTATTTCTTTTTGTTGTCTGATGTAGTGAAAAGAAGGCCCTCTGTACCCCAATGTTCATAGCAGCAATGGCCACAGTTTCGCAACCAAAGAACCAAGGTGCCCTTCAACAGACAAATGGGTAAAGAAGATATCATCCATATACAATGGAGTATTATGCCTCCATCAGAAAGGATGAATACCCAACTTTTGTATCAACATGGATGGGACTGGAAGAGATTATGCTGAGTGAAATAAGTCAAGCAGAGAGTCCATTATCATATGGTTTCACTTACTTGTAGAGCATAAGGAATAACATGGAGGACATTGGGAGATGGAGAGGAGAAGTGAGTTGGGGGAAATTGGACGGAGACACAAACCATGAGAAACCATGAGAACTCTGAAAAACAAACTAAGGGTTTTGGAGGGGAGAGGTTGAGGGGTTGGGTGAGCCTGTTGGTGGGTATTATGGAGAGCACGTATTGCATGGAGCACTGGGTGTGATGCATAAACTATGAATTCTGGAACACTGAAAATAAATAAAATTAAATTAAATTTTAAAAAGGAAAATATAAATTTAAAAAGATTCTTAAAATATATTATGATTATAATGAATTAGAATGTAAGCAGAAACTATATATCTAAGATATATGGAGGTATTAATTTTTCTTAATTTCTTCCTGACATTCCTTTAGGAATTTCTAAGTGATTATTTTTTAAACCCAGAAAATGAACAAAATCTGTTTTAGAGCTTCTTAGAAGGGAAAACTTTAAAGAAACATGCTACCAATTTTTAAATCTCAAACAACAGCCATACAAATATCTTTGGAAATTTGGCTTTTCATCCACCATGATTTTAATCAGCTGTTCTTTTTAAGTATTTTTAAGAAATACTTTCCCAAAACCTACTTTACGTTTTCTTTTGAATGATTTTTAAACAAGTTGAAAATCCTGGATGGCAAGGTTTGTTTGCTTTAAATTGAAATATATGTCAGTTTTGTTTTGTTCTGTTTTGTTTTGTATAGGTAACAAGCTTACATTTTTTCCAGTAAATTCCATGGTGACCAGAAAACTGTCCAAACGTTAAATTCCAAAAATGCATATAAGACAGAAACCACTTACATTTGCACTCATTAAAATTTCACTTTTACATTGAAAGGGCAGATTGTGATTATTTTGGGGGAAGTATATTCTATTTATTATACAACAGAAGCTACTTTCTGTGATATAAAGATCAACAGATCTTAAACAATTTTATTTATAAATTAGTAGCTGATCTTTAAATTAGAAAAAATAAAGTGATACTTTATAACAGCAAACATATAAATATCTAAAATTGTCAGCACACATCTATGCATTCAGATGACTATTAAGGTCTTGATACATCTCATTACAATTGTAAGACTATAAAATTTATAAACTTTTAAGATTATAGATTTAAAATTTATTTAAAGATTATATTTAGATTTTAAATACATTTAAAATTTATAAAATCTTTAAGATTTGTATTTAAGATTATAAAATTTATATTTAAGATTATAATGGTTATATTTAAGATTATATTTAAGATTATAAAATTCATCTTGATAAAATCCCAATAGTTCATTTTTGCCCTTGCTTCCCTTGCCTTTGGTGATGTTCCTAGGAAGATGTTGCTGCGGCTGAGGTCGAAGAGGTTGCTGCCTGTGTTCTCCTCAAGGATTTTGATGGATTCCTTTCTCACATTGAGGTCCTTCATCCATTTTGAGTCTATTTTCGTGTGTCGTGTAAGGAAATGGTCCAATTTCATTTTTCTGCATGCAGCTGTCCAATTTTACCAACACCATTTATTGAAGAGAGTGTCTTTTTTCCATTGGACATTAGTCGAAGATTAGTTGACCATATCAAAAACTTTTGCACAGCAAATGAAACAGTTAACAAAACCAAAAGACAACTGACAGAATGGGAGAAGATATTTGCAAACGACATATCAGAAAAAGAGCTAGTGTCCAAAATCTATAAAGAGCTTAGCAAACTCAACACCCAAAGAAAAAATAATCCAATTAAGAAATGGGCAGAAGACATGAACAGACATTTCTGCAAAGAAGACATCCAGATGGCCAACAGACACATGAAAAAGTGCTCCATATCGCTCAGCATCAGGGAAATACAAATCAAAACCACAGTGAGATATCACCTCACACCAGTCAAAATGGCTAAAATCAACAAGTCAGGAAATGACAGATGCTGGCGAGGATGCGGAGAAAGGGGAACCCTCCTACACTGTTGGTGGGAATGCAAGCTGGTGCAGCCACTCTGGAAAACAGCATGGAGGTTCCTCAAAATGTTGAAAATAGAACTGCCCTATGACCCAGCAATTGCACTATTGGGTATTTACCCTAAAGATACAAACGTAGTGATCCAAAGGGGCACGTGCACCCGAATGTTTATAGCAGCAATGTCCACAATAGCCAAACTATGGAAAGAACCTAGATGTCCTTCAACAGATGAATGGATCAAGAAGATCTGGTATATATACACAATGGAATACTATGCAGCCATCAAAAGAAATGAAATCTTGCCATTTGCGATAACATGGATGGAACTAGAGCGTATCATGCTTAGCGAAATAAGTCAAGCAGCGAAAGACAACTATCATATGATCTCCCTGATATGAGGAAGTGGTGATGCAACATGGGGGCTTAAGTGGGTATGAGAAGAATCAATGAAACAAGATGGGATTGGGAGGGAGACAAACCATAAGTGACTCTTAATCTCACAAAACAAACTGAGGGTTGCTTGTCCTAAATTGTATTATTTAGTGCATACTGTACTAAATATATTCAGTAATTAGTGGTTCAGTCCAATGTCATAAAATCCTAGATTAAATGTTTTGCATTGAATATTCTGGGTTCAATCAGTGAGGGTTATAAGAAATTATTAAAGTAAATCTTCAGAGTAAATGGACTCACCCTTGAAATTAGTGGCAGTTCAAATAGGACAATATTTCACATAATTAAGGGATACAAAAAAAAAAAAAAAAAGAAAGAAAAAAACCTCATACATAAACCCTGTCTTTAAAAGCAATGCTTTAAAATTGTTATTTTTGTATTTAGGATCCTCTGTAAGTATAATCTGATCCTCAATGAGTTCCATAGTGTAAAAAGCAGGCCCAAGGAACACACTACGCCACTTGGTTCACAGTATCATCAAACTCCATATGAGACAAGACCAGTGATGGATGACTCCAAACAAAATGTGGAAGCTCCATAACTCATACAATTTAATAACGCTAAACCACAGGGAAATTCCTTTTCCACTAAAGTTTATGCAGCAATCGCTGGAAGCACAGTTCTTCTCTATCCTAACTATAGACACAATTTTACTTTATATAAACCTTTCATCTCTTAAAATATTTTGTCTTAATAACATTAAAGTATCTCTCACTGGCTCAAAGGGTTGCTTTAATCTTTCTAAGCAACATTCTATTCCCAAATGGTGAATTTAACTCAGATCTGCAGAAAATTGTACCCCAGCATCAACAACACCAACAATTACAAAGAAAGAAAAGTCAGAAGTACTTTAAAAGCAAAAACAATTATAAACAAAGCATTAATTGTGAAACATAATATATATGCTACATTAAGTTACATTTTCATCCTATAACCACTCCATGCACTTACTACATTTCATAATGGATTGTATTGTTAACTTCTAGATATATCCTAATACTGAAAATATGTAAAATTTTCATCACTATCATCAGAATAAGTTCTAAGTACATTAAAGTCCATAAGAGAAATAAATGAACATTATTTCTTCTTTGGTTATATTTTTAATTTTTTAAACTTTAGTATGTTCTTAACATCAGTTAACTTACAATAACTAATTCACATTAACAAAATTGATATTCGCATTTGTCCTACTATGCTTATCCTAAGATTCTCACACTAGTAATTGAGTGTCTTAAATTTATACCCGTAGGCATAACCTTTCTGGCCATTAGTCCTAAAGAATGATTGAGTCAAAAGTTTATTATATAGCATCAATTACAATGCAATCCTCAACTGAATAGATATACTCTACTATGAATGTTAATATCTGACATAACCATGAAACCAACTTACACATTTCACAATAAAAGTTTATATAATTTTTTAAAATCAAGATACCTGAATAACTATCACTATCAAAACTTCTATTTTAAATATAAACCATTTATATTTGACATTTATAGGAGTTGCCCCTTGAAAAGTTGCTGAAAAGGGGCATATGTCAAAATTTTGTCAGCCTTACAATGACCACTGCCAGCACACTAATAACACTCTCTTCATTGCCATTGACCCTAGACATGGAAGTTTCTTAGATTGCGTGATGTGATTTCTTTTTTAAGAGTAATATCACAGACTGGTATTTATTAGTCATATGAACAGAGGTTTCCTATACTGTTGATTCAGTCTTTCAGTTCAGTTCCAAATGTCTGCCTTTTTTTTTTTCAGTTGTAAAAGTAGTGCTCATACTTTCAAACTGATCAACATAAACTTTTAAATTCATAGACACAAATTTTTCACAAGGACTTTTATTCTTATATTCAGCTACATCTAGAAACTACAAATGTCAAAATTATTTCTACTCTGCTGAACCAGCCTAAGAATAAAATTGCATTTCAGAGACAGAAGATTAAAATGATTTTTTCCTCTTCATATATTTGAAGTATCTTAAAACTATGTTGTGTGTATATATATATATATATATATATATATATATTGCATTCAATATGTTTTGTAAAATCTAATTCACCCTTCAAATTTTCCTAGCATAATGAACTGACAAGTCATATAATTTTTGTTCTTGTAATTTAGCACTCTTGAAATATATACACTATTAATACTTTCAGAAAGCTAACTTTTCAAACAGTGATCTTGGCAAAATATAATCAAACTGCTTACTTTCCTACATAAATATGAGGTTTATATGAACATTGGAAGACCAATTGAAACATCTCAACTCTTCTGACTAGAAATCAAAAACTACAATTAGCTCAGATCCCATGATAATATATCTTTGTGAATCAGAATTACATATCACAATCAGAACTCTGCATTATAGAAAAACTACATTATACAAGATATGATTTTTCCTTAGTTTTTGTTAAAGTGCTTTGCTAATTAATCTTGTATGTGACAGACTGTTACTAGGGCTGTCACAGGGATCAGTTTGTAATGTATAAAAAATATCAGATTATTATGATGTACACCTGGAACTAACAGGATATTGTATGTCAATTATACTTCAATAAAAATATTAAAAATAAGTATGATGCAATTTATTGGCTAATATCATCAATGTTTGTTGGCTGAAAATATCAATTCTAGGCCATACTGGCTTCTCACACATGGCAGCTGGATTCCCTCAGAGCAAGTGAGTGAATGTGCAATAGAAGACATGGAAAAACAGAAGTCATAGTCTGTTCGTAACCTAACCTCAGAAGTGTCAACTCTTCACTTTTACCTTATCCTATTCATTAGAAGCAAATCAATAAATCAGCCACCCTCAAGCAAAGGGAACTACACAGAGCACAAACACCAGGAGATGGGGATCATTGGGGGTCATCTTGGAGGTTGCCAATCAAACCCATATTCCAAAAAGTGAGTTCTTATTCCACTCCTCAATTAAATATGATATTAGAGTTGAAGTAGAAAATTTATCTAATTTATTGAGTATCTACCATGTGCCATGTTTAGGCTCTAGTAAAATGGTACAGATAAGGATAATGTTCATTCTAGAGAGGCAAGAACAACAACAACAACAAATCAGAAGTCAACGATATAAGTATCATAAAGAAAAAATAAAATATAGTAATAGGAAAAAAAAAACAAACCTGGGTAATAGAATGAGGGGCTAATATTTTAATTAGTCAGGAAAATTTATCTAGGGAAGTACTTTTGATATGGAACTGCATGGTAAGAAGGGAACTCTTTAGAGGTGAATATAAAGGGAACAAAGATGTGAACGTTCTTTTGGCAACAAAAAAGTCATCAGACGCAAGGGGACAGGTGTAATTGGAAGAATTATTTGAGCAAGATATAGAATAGAAGAAATGTTAGGAAGAGAAAATAGCAACTATAAAGAAATTATTTTAGGTTAAGCTTTACTATTAAAGGACCAGAAAACTGGGTGATAATTAGGGGAAGTCAGAGATTTAAGATGAGAGATTTTTTTAAGATGAGAATATTAAAATCACATTTATATGCTGATAGGAATGATCTAGAAAAGAGGAAGATGCTGATAATGCAAAGCAGGTCAAGTTCATTATTCATTTTTCAACAACTATTTTTTAAAATATTTATTTATTTATTTTAGGGGAGAGAGAGAGCACGGGGTTAGGGGAAGGACAGAGGAAAGAGAGAAAGAATCTCCAGCAGACTCCACACTGAGTGCAGAGCCCACACTGGGGCTCCACCTCACCACCCTGAGATTATGACCTGAGCCAAAATCAAGGTTGGATGTTCACCAAAGGCATCCCTTTCAGCTACTACTTATTGACTCTACACATCATGTACTGCTAAAGTTCCAGGAGATATGAAACTTATCTTCTAGTTTGGATTTTAAAAAATGTAGTAAGAAGTATTAAGTAAAACACATGATGTATCAGCTTACTAAAGAGAAAAATAATGCAGGCAATTTTAGATAGGGTGGCCAGGTAGGATCTCACTAAGAAGATATTTGAGTAAAGTTCTGAAAAAAGGAGCTATCTCATGTCGAAATCTGAAGGAAGAACTTTCTAGAGCAGCAGGTACAAAGGCCCTAATTCAAGAGCATGCTTTATATATTTAATAAAGAGCAAGAAGGTGAAAAAAGTTGGTTGAGTAAATGAGAGCAAGGAGAAAATATCAGAGAAATAGTAGGAAGCTAGATCTTATAGGTTTAGGTAAGATGATTTAAAGATTTTAATTTTCATTCAGAATGGAAGGGAAACCATTAGAGAATGTTGAACAGAAGAACAGCCTGATTTTAAGATATTTTGTGAGTTGCTAATGTATCAGGTATAGGCTGTGAAGGAAAAAGAATCTAGTATGATGTATGGGTTTTTGATTGAGTACCAGAAGAATGGAGCTGTCACTTACTGAGATATGGAAGACTGAGGGAGGATCCACTTGGAACAAAAGTCATGAACTTAGGCAGTTCCGTAAAGAATTCTATAATCCAAAGAAAATGTCCAGGAAGGACATTTTTGAGCCATTAGTAGAGAGATCTGCGAAACTGGATCTATAAGGGAGCATGCATATATTAAAATGGACTCCAAAGCCTAAATTCTGTGTTATTGAACATATGTACCAAGAAAATGAAGAGGGGGGCACCCAGGTGGCTCAGCGGGTTAGGCCTCAGCCTTCAGCTCGGTTCATGATCTCAGGGTCCTGGGATTGAGCCCCGCATCTAGTGTTCTGCTCAGCAGGGTATCTGCTCCCCGCCCCCTGCCTGCCTCTCTGCCTACTTGTGATCTCTGTCAAATAAATAAATTTTAAAAATCTTTATTAAAAAAAAAGAAAAGAAAATTAAGAAGAATCAGCAAATGAGACTGAAAAGGAGTTATCAGAGAAGTAGGAGGGGAATGAGTGATGTTCTGGAAACCAAGTAAAGGTTTAGTCAGTTGTGTAGGTTGAGTGGACAGGGGGCCAAGGAAAGCCAGCACTTCAAAAAAAAAAAAAAAAACAAAAACAAAAAACAAAAAACAAAAAAGAAAGAAAGAAAGAGAAAGCAATTGTGTCTGATGCACTAAGTTAAATGAGAACTGAAAACTGACCATTGATTTTTAGCAATGAAGGATGCCACTGGTGATCTTGAAGAGAACATCTGTGCTGGTTTATAGGAACAAAAGCCTGACTGGAATGATTTCAATAGAGAATTGGAAGAGAAATATGGAAATATTGAGATAAAACTATTCTTTCAAAAAATATCGCTTACAGGGATGGGGAAAAAGTTGTGGTGAAAGATGGAGGAAAATGAGGAATGAGTGTAGGTTTTTAATGGAAGAAATACCAAACATTTGTATGCTAATAGAAATGGAACAGTAGATCAAGGTCTTCTCCTTATATCTCCACCCTTATCTTTTTAGCTCCTTTTCTGCGTCCCTTTTCAACACTATGATCTGTAAATACTGGAGTGGCCCAAGGCTCTTTTCTTTACCTCTTTCACTAACTTTCTAGCTGATCTGTTCTAGACTCACATTCTTTATATGATGATGGCTCCCAAACTGATATCTCCAGCTCAATATCTTCCCTGAACCCTACACTCATATACATAATTTTGTTTTCAACACTACTACTTCTATGTATAAGCAAACACCTCAAATATGGTATGTCTTCCTGAACACCAGAAGAACCCCCATCCTGGATAACTGCTGACCAAGCTACGTCTTCCATCATCTTCTTCCCCATTATTTAAGTAAATAATCAATCAATCATTTCAGTTGTTTAGGCCTATATATTTGGAATTATTCTTGAAGATTTTCTTTTATAACCTTTATTCAAATTCACCAGTGAATACAGTTAGTGCTGTATCCAGTATATAAAACAATTCTAGTCACTTTTTGCTGCTTCCACTGCTATATCCTGGGCCCAACCACCATTTCTAAATTGAATTATTATAGTAGCTTCAGGCTGGGCTCCTTTTATTTACTCTTCTTACTTATAGTCTTTTCTTAACCCATAGCCAGAGTAATACCATTAAGACAAAAGTCATCGGGGCACCTGGGTGGCTCAGTGGGTTAAGCTTCTGCCTTCGGCTCAGGTCATGGTCTCAGGGTCCTGGGATTGAGTCCCACATCAGGCTCTCTGCTCAGCGGGGAGCCTGCTACCCTCTATCTCTCTCTCTGCCTGCCTCTCTATCTGCTTGTGATCTCTCTCTGTCAGATAAGTAAATAAAATCTTAAAAAAAAAAAAAAAAGACAAAAGTCATATAATTTTATTCCTATTTCCAAAACTCCCCAATGTCAACCTATCTCATTCAGAATAAAAGTTAAGTAACTTGCAAAGGCCTACAAGACCTTACATGTTTGAGAAATCTACTGTCTACTCTATTCTTTCCTTCTACTGCTCTCCTTCTTCCCCATACTTGTCTCCTTGCTGATACTGACACATTCCACACATGCACACAACATAAGGTCTTTGCTGTTTCTTTTTCCTGTAATATTCTTTATGCAGATATCTGACTTGTTTTTATACTTCCTTTGGCTCGTTGTTCAAATGTCACCTTACCAGAGATGTTCCCCTAATTATCCTACATGAAATAGTACCCCTCCTTCTCTTGGCACTATATTTTTGCTGCTTTATTATTTTCTATAACACCTCTCACAATTTAGGCTACTAAATATTTATTGATTTTTTTTCAAATCTCCCAAGTTAAGATGTAGATTCTTTTCTGTCTTGTTCTCTGTTACAATTCCAGTACTTAGAGGCCAACTCAGAGGAATTCAGTAAATAATTGTTGAATGAATGAATAAATTGCCCTCTTCAAATACTATCTCCATTACTTTGCCTTAATTGAAAACTGGCTCTCTGAGAAACTTGTTGGTAAATCAAATGACACTCAATAGGTGAATATTCTTGACTGTTTTGCCTCATTTGGCACTGGTTTTGAATTTTTCATTCTTGGAAGTCTCTCCTTCCCATGCTCCTGATGTTCCTCACAACTTTCTCTTACCCACCATTCTCAGTTGCCATTCAGGGATTAGCTTTCAGCCAGTCTGTTCAATCCTCTTCTTCAAGGTTCTATTCTTAATTCATCATTTCCTACTCTGTCTAGCTGAATTCACCCAATTCCCACGGTTTCAACAATGTTATAATTCTATATGTTGATATCTTCTGTAAAATTTGCATAAGCATGACTCAAACTAGTCCATGAAATGCTTTTCAATTCTTGGACATGGGTCTCTAGATTCAGAGATTTAGGGAATATGACTCTGAAAATCCATTTTAACAAGATCTAGCACTTTTATGCACATTAGCATTTAAGAACTACTGATCTATGTTTTTACATCTGATCTCCTTTCTGAGCTTCAAACTCAAATATTCAACTGACTATTCCTGACATTTGGAATTCCACATGTCCAATGCTAAACTCATCATCTCATCTACCTCTCCCCAACCCTTCAATTTTCCTCCTGCTATACCCTTATCTTTTTTTTTTTTTAAAGATTTTATTTATTCCTTTGACAGAGACAGATCAGAAGTAGGCAGAGAGGAAGACAGAGAGAGGAGGAAGCAGGCTCCCTGCGAAGCAGAGAGCCTGATGCGGGACTCGATCCCAGGACCCTGAGATCATGACCTGAGCTGAAGGCAGAGGCTTTAACCCACTGAGCCACCCAGGCGGCCCAATATACCCTTATCTTGATGAGTGGTACAGTTATCTACCTACTGAACTTAGTGAGAAATCAGGATATAATTATCATCTTTTTTCTTTCACCTCCACAAGCAATCATTTACAATTCCTTTTGTGTTCTATATGCTCATAATGTTTAAACTCCTCCATCATTTCAAACTGGAGATATAATAAATTCCATGGCCTCATTTGTGTCCACATTTCTTTTCTTTTCTCCAAGGTGCTGCTAATTTGATTATGTAAAATTTGTTTCTAAAATCATTTATAAAGAAAATACCTGTTCCAGGGAGGATATAATCTATAATGAGCATTGTGATAGATAATTCAAGTGCATTATACCAGTTAACAACCCAGAATGCTTTGCATAACTTTCAAGATAATAACCAAAGGTCTTATTGTAGTATATATTGTTCTTTATGATATGACTTCAGCTCTTACTGACTCCCTCATCTCTTCCCATCTCACATGTCACAATTAAAATGTGTTGAATTACTTGTTGCTCTCTGAATGAGATGCTGTGTGGATCGTTGTATAGGCAGCTTCCTCTGTCTGCACTTCCTTTCCAAACTCTCCTAGCTAGCTCCTAAGCAGGACAGACCCCTCCTTTCCTGATGTCCATGGTTTGTGTTCAATGGCCACATGCAATACTTTAATACTAACGTCTATCTAACAATCTTACTCTGAACTAGGAAATAAACGAGTGATATAATGGCTTTTTTGTATGTCAGCTTGGCCAGGCTACAGTCCCTAGTGATTCAATTAAACAGGAATCTAGGTGTTGCTCTGAAGCAATTCCTAATCCCTTGAATTTAAATAAGGGAGATTATCCTAGATAAATTAGGTGAGTTTGGCTGAATCAGGTGGAAGGCCTTTAAAGAAAGTCTGAGGTTTCCCTGAAAGAGAAGAAATTCCCTATGACAAAAGCTTCAACCTATGCCCAAGGAGTTGAATTGTAGTTGTAATCTTTCCTACTGGTTCTGCTTCTCTGGTTGAACCCTAACTGATAAACATAGGTCTACCTTTTTTTGCTATTCATGCCCTGTGCAAAATGTAATTCTTGACTAATAGTATTCACTTGGTACACTTTTAAATGAATAAAAATGGAAAAAAAAATCAATTTTGGAATAGTCAAGACTTCCAATAGCAAGTTGACTGAGAAACTTTGGAGAAAAATCATATAGGTCACTATCACTGCAAACACACCACACACACACACACACACACACACACACACACAGTCTCTAACTTCAAAGGGGTGATAAAATTGCTTGAAAAATATTTAAGTGTCTCTTGACTCCTCCCTCTCCAATTCTGCTCAGTGAAAATTTGCTTTTTTTCTCTTATGTTCCTCAACAGTCTGTGACCCTTATTTTAAACAGATAATTAAGCCTTCTATTTCACAAAGAAAATAGAGAACTTTAGACATAAAGTCCTTTACTTAAAAATATTTACTTTTATACTCAACTGCACTTCTTTGCCCCAAGTTTCAGAGGAAGATCATTTTTCTCTTTCAATCCAAGCCTAAATCCCAAACCTTGTCTTACATTATCTATGCTTTCATCTTTTATATAATTTTGCTTCCTTGACTATAGCATTACCTGATAATCTGTTTTTCTACTAAAATTTAAATAACTGGATCTTCTTACTTGTCTATCCCCTACATTATTTCACTGAAGTATTTTACTGAATAAAAAACAATGTCCTAACATGATGGACTTACTTTAAAAAGTACATAATTAGCAAGAGAAAACTCATTTCAAAAAACATTGCACACTGTGTTCACTGCAGCATTATTCACACTAGCCAAGAGGCAGAAGCAAATAAATATTTATCAATGAATTAATGGATAAAAAGTATGACATATGCATACAAAAGAATATTATTCAGCATTAAAAAGGAGGAAAATTCTGTCATATTTTAAAAGATGGATGAAATTTGAGGACATTATGCTCAATGAAATAAGCCAGTCATAAAAAAAAAAAAAATACTGCATAATTCCACATATATGAGGTATCTAACATAGTCAGACTCTTAGAAACGGAATATAGAACTAAAGTTGCCAGGGCCAGATGGGAGGTGGGAAGAGCAAGTTGCACCATGAATAGAGAGCTTCAATTCTGCAAGATGAAAAAGTTCTAGAGATCTGTTGCATAACAATGTGCATACAGTTAACACCATACGCTTAAAAATGGTTAAGATGAGACATTTTGTAATGTGTTTTTTTACCACAATAAAACAAAATATAACAAAACTAAAGAAACTAATTTCTGTACTGTTTGCTAACAGAATATCTGACCCAACTGAAAACTGAAAAAACATGCATTTATAGAAACCAATTAGTATGTGATTGCAGGTAGGTAAATATAAAGCTTTTAGTATAAGAACAAATGAACCATTAGTTCCAGTTTCCTTTTGCTTCTATCTTTCTTAGAAGTGATAAACCACCTTTACCACCTACTACAACTCTTACTCCAAAAAATAATACCACAGATACATAGAGGTTGAGATCTACCTATTTAAAAGCCAGGGTGATCCACACTCGATCAGTTGTCCCAAGTATCCTAATTTCCTAGATTATACAACTTCTGGAATTCCCCTATTTGTATATGTTTTTTGTCAGTCAACTTCTTGGAGTGTTCCTCAAAATATCACTCCATCTCCATAGTCAAATCTTGTTTCTTTTTTGGAACAAATGAGTTAATTAAGGCAAGCCATATAGCAACCAAAAGTGATGGTGGTGGGAGCAAATTCAGAAAGTGATGGAAATTTATCCATTGCTCAAGGACATATAGCCTCCTTCAGTTTCAGGAAAAGGTATTAACCAAAATTAGGTTCATATAATTAATTACTATTGAAGCCTAAGTGCATGTCAGTACACCAAAGGACTAGAAGAACAAAGTATTTGGAAAAAAAAAATCAATTTTCAACACTCCATGAACAACAAAGATGTCTGCAAATTGTGATACTAGTTATTTTCCCTTCTGGTTCTGTAGTTCTCATTCACACAATTAAATATATCCTTATTCCGAAGATTTTGGTGTAAGGTAAGGCAATATGTCTCTGGAAGGAAAGTGTTTGTTTGTCTTTGTAATTTTTAAAAGTCTAAAATTGCTTTGCTTCTTTACAGTCTAGAAGTTTTATGATCACTTTCTCAAATAATCACTACAGGAAAATTTTCATCCATTTTTATTTTTGGCTTTGTTTTCCTTACTTAGGTACATCATCTGGGGATAACTGCAGTGGTTTAAACTCTTGGTAATACCAGCATTGCTACAAGTTTTTTTCCCTGATATTTTGGACTTCTCTGGGTGAGATTGACAACCCTCCCTGCCTTGATCAATCGTTGTGATAAAGATTCTAAAAAACTGTTAGAATTCCTTGAAAAATATTCTTTATATGTGGCTTCAAGAAAGTCTTGTTAGCATTTACTGAATTCTTGAATACTTGATTACACACCTAAACATCTGGAATCCTGGCCTGTAACTCTATGTCTTCATTATTTCATTTTCCATAATATCTGAGGTAAAATTATATCCTAATATGTAATATTAAATAATAAATCATACTAGTGTTGGTTTATATATATTTTATGATAGAAAAAATAAATTCTCCCTAGAACAAGTTAAAGATTTTTTAAATTAAATAATAGGCAAAGAAATAAAAATTCTAAACAAATATTTGTTTGATTGTTTGGTTAATTTTTACATTCTAAATGCATAAACTTTGTGTTTACTTCAGTTAGGAGACCAGTGCATAGTTACCTTCATTGTAGATCCTTGTGGTCAGTTACTCTAACCAGATCATTGCTCAAACCTTGCTCAAACTCCAGTCAGTGTTAAAGATATAACAGAAGAAATCAGTAGAATGTTCACAGGGTTAGACACAGGCTGCTAATTTAATTGGCAAGAAAACAATAAATCTACAGAGGCTTCATATATCCAACTATAGCACCCAGACTTCATATATTCTACTATAGAACCCAGTTCCTGATCAAAGCAACAGATTTTACATTTTTCTGAGGGACTTGTTTTCAATATAACATTCACATAGTTATGTAATAGTAGATGTCCTCTGCCAAGAAGAGTTCATAAAAAGGATAGAGGATTCACTCCAAACCTCATACACATTTTTTTTAATAGAGTGATCATAATTATGTTTTTATAATGTCCCTGTTTTCCTTGTGTGTGTTTTTTTTTTTTTTTTTTTTTTGCAAATGAAACTCAATTTTTCAAACAAGTCAGTGTCCATTATCTAATCCTAAATGTTGGGGCAGCTTTATCACCAACATTTGGCATATAAGGCTCCACATATATCTATTTGGCTGATTTAATTCATTTCAAAAAGGTAATTTTCTAAACACCCTCTGTTGGCCTGAAAGAGTTAAGGTTCTGCCAGCTGGGTGGTTTAGTCTTCTCTCACTGGCACAAGGACATACATGAGATCCTTACTATAGACTTCTACAGATACAAACAAGCATAAAACCTTAATGTGTAGGCTTCTCAATCTTTGTAACCAGAATATTTATTTTAAAATAGTTCTAGTATAAACAATAAGGATTTTAAATGGCCTGCATTATAAAGTATCACACACAGAAAAATGCCAATAGTGTAACAAATCATCAAAGGAAATCTATGTAACAATCATCCTGATCAAGAAATAGACCACAACTAGGTGAGTCCATTTATGTATCTTCTCTACCTTTAGCACTTCCCTTTTCCACAAAAGTAACCACTACCCTGAGGTTTGATATTTTAGTTTAAATTTGCCAGTTTCAGATTTTTTTAAATAAATGGAGTAATATAGTATATATTCTTTGGTATTTAATTTGTTTACTTAAGATTCATACTTTTTTTGTAGGCATATTTCATTGATTTTCATCGCTACATTGGTTCTGTTATATGAGAGCAGCTACGAATATTTTCATAGCCTTTCTGTGCATGCCTTTCTCTTACTTTATACCCAGGAGTGAAATTGTTGATATGCAGATCTGCAACACTAGTAGATGATGCTGAGTTGTTTTCCAAAATGTTTGCAACTCTTCCCCCAGGAGCATTTGATAGTTCCTGATGATCCATATCTCCACTAATACTTTGCATCATAGTTTATAAATTTTACCCATTCTGATGGATTAAAATATGATAATTTATGAAAGACTATTTAATAAATATTTCTTTCTCCAAATATCAAGAAGAAATTTTATTCCATTACTTTCTGGCCATCTCTCTTGTATGTAATGATTTGGGGGTATGGTGATAGAAACAATAAATGAATTATTATATATAAATATACAAATATTATACTATGATACTATGATATAGGGATCAGGTTTAATTAATTATTTTTATCAACTTGATAACCATTTGACTTATAAAAGAGATTGCCCTTCCTCTACTATTCTTTAGTAATATCATAAATCAAGTGTCCATGAGTACGGTCTTTCTATCCTATTTCACTGATTCTTATCTCTAACTTTGCCTTAATACCATATATCCTTACTGTACTTCTATAAGAAGAGTTGCTAAAAGTCCTCCAATAATGTTTTAAAGATGTCTTTTCTAATCTCGGTCCGTGGCATTTCTCTATGATTTTAGGATCAGCTTGTCAATTTTCACAACAATGTCCATTGGAATTTTCATTCAGATTGTAGAGTTTTTCTTTTCAAGTTTTTTTGTTTTGTTTTGTTTTCTTTTCTTTTTTGACACACAGAGAGAGGTCACAAGCAGGCAGAGCAGCAGCAGGCAGAGATAGAGGGGGAAGCAGGATCCACACTGAGCAGAGCCCAATGAGGGGCTCAATCCCAGGACCCTGAGATCATAACCTGAGCAGAAGACAGAGGCTTAACCCACTGAGCCACCCAGGTGCCCAGACTGTAATTTATCTAGATGAAATTACATGGGGAATTTGACACCTTTACCATGTGCAGTCTTCCAAACTATTAAAAGAGTATATATTCATTTATCTTTCAGTAATACTTCAAGCTATCTGAGTTCCCAAGTGACATGTTAGTCAGGGTTCTCAAAATTAACTATCACAACTGGGTTTGACTAATTTACTTCCTAAGTATTTGTTATATTTTATACATTAAAAATACTTTCTTTTGAAAGATATCTTATTTGACCATTTGTATTTTGCATGTAGATACACTTTTTTTTCCATTCCAATTATTTTTATTAATTGTAATTTTGCCGAGTCTTTAGCTAACAGAAAATATTTCCATTGTAGTCTGGCTATTCTGTATTATTCAAATGATGACTTTTCTTATATCACTATTTTCACTTTTCTGGAGACATTTTTTTCCAGTGAAATCTATTTTAGTAATGTGATCAAAAATTATAATTTTAAAATTCTTTGTTTCAAACTAAAGTATGAATTTCACATGCTAAGCATTTATCTATTTGCATTAGTAAAGTTTTGGTTTTAAACATAAAAATTCCATTGTTGGGAAATTCCATAGCAGTTTTAGTGATATTTTGGACAGATTACAATTTCATATATTTACAAGTTTCTAGAGAAAGTAATATTTGACCCAGCATAGTTAATAAAACCTTTATACTTACTATGTCCCAAATAGAATAAAGTAATTTTTTAAAAAATTTAATTTAATAAAAAATATATATATTTAAGATGTACAACATAATTTGATATACATATACACAGAAAATGATTACTATTTTCAAGCTAACTAATATACAGACATCTCACATATTACCATTTTTACATATATGTGATGAGAGTCCCTGAAATTTCCTTTTTTTAGCAAATTTCCAGTATTCAATACAGTATTATGAACTATAATCATCAGGCTGCACTTTAGGTCTCTAGACTTACTCATCTTATGTAACTGCTACTTTGTACTCTTTGAGATAAATCTCCCCATTTTCCCCACCTTCCCTCCTCTGTAACTACTGCTCTACTCTCTGCTTCCATGTATTCAATATTTTTACCTTCTCCATAATAGTGAGATCATGCAGTATTTTTTTTTTTACATTGTCTAGTTCATTCCATTTAGAATAACATTCTCCAAGTTTATCAAATTTTGCAAATGGCAAGTTTTCCCTTTTAAGGCTGAATAATATTCCATTGTTATATTTTTCTAGATCTGTCCATTTTGTTTGAATTTTAGATTTATTTATTTTTTTGGGGGGGAGCACATGACTAGAGGGAGAGTCAGAGGAAGAGAGAGTGAGAGAATCTCAAGCAGACTCCCTACTCATTGCACAGACACAAGGCTCAGTCTCTTGATTCGAGATCATGACCTGAACCAAAATCAAGAGTTGGATGCTTAACCAACTGAGGCACCCAGGTACCCCCATCTTGTTTAAATTTAGAGTAAAATTTTTCATGATATCCTCTTGGTTTGTTAGTGTTTACAGTTTCTGATATACATTCTTTCAAGTGCTCTCACTCTCTTCCTATCTCATTTTCCAGAAATTTTATTGAATGTTATCTAGGACTGATTATCTTTTCACTTGTTTTCTCTGGCATCCATAAGGTCTCTGTGGTTTATTATATGTTGTGATCAGTTTTTGGAAAATTATTGAGAATTGTATCTTTCAGATAGTGCTTCTGCCTCATTTTCTCTATCCCTGACATTTCAGTTATGTACGTATTTGATCATCTCACTTTGTCCTGTTTGTCTCTTAAATACACTTCTGTGTCTTACACATTTTGTTTCTCTTAAGTTTATTATGGAAATTTCCTTCTAAGCTATTTCAAGTTCACTAATTTCCTTAGTATGTCTATTATATTAGTGAACCAATCTATTAAATTTCTAACTTTTTTTTTTTAAGTTCTGGAATAATCATTTAATTATTAAAATTTTTTTCTTGCAGTCTTCTAAAAAGTTTAATCTTATCAATTATCTCCCTGAATATAACAAAATGGGTTGCTTAAACTCAAATACAGCTAGAGGTACCAGGAACCTGGTGTTACTTTAATTAAGTTTCAAGTTTGAGAGAAATTAAGCATCAATTTATGGGAAGAGCAAACTACATGTTGCTCACCAAAGTTTTCCCTCTAGCCTTGAGAGAGTTTCAACATGACTGCTTAGATTCTAAAACATTGAGCTGCGTCTTTCAGAATAAGCCAATACTCCTCCAGGGAGAGTGTCGACAAACACCAGCCTTCTTTAGATTTCTACTTTTCAAATCTTGACCTTGTAACTTTTCAGAGCCTTGTTAGTGCTATGTGCTTTTAAGCAATTTGTTTTTAACTTCATCCAACTTTTTAAAGTTGTCTTCAAGTGTGAAAATAGGTTCAAATTACCCAAGCTGTTATAACCAAAACTGTAAATGTGAATAATCAGTTTAAAACTCTCTGAAGAATAACATCAAGACAAAGGCTCTTTATAAATCTTTATAATTTTCAGGTTATGCATTTCTAATATATGAAAAAAAAAATTTCTTCAGAGTAGAAAAAGCCTGAGTTAATTTTTTGAAAAACATTATAATACATGAGCACAGAATCATTCATTTTTATAGAATTTGCTCTTGTAATTTTTTTATGTATCTTCGTATAATATTAAACACAACACTTATAAAAGTGTATCATTGTTATCGTCTTGGCACATTGAATAGTATGTGATAAGTGTTCAATAAGTCTTGCAAAACTGAATGTATTTGATAAAATTAAAAGAATTTTCATCAGATAACTCAGGAGCTACTTTAAGGTGACTGCTTTTACCCTATTGACAAAGATACATATAAAAATTCAACTAAATTTCAATGTAAAGTTGTATCTCTTTACTTTATTAGGCCTTCAGACCTAAACTGTCAATGTAACAACTGCACAGTAAAGAACTTTTTTTTTTTTTAAGATTATTTATTTATTTATTTGACAGACAGAGATCACCAGTAGGCAGAGAGGCAGGCAGAGACACAGAGAGAAGAAAAAGCAGGCTCCCTGCTGAGTAGAGAGCCCGATGCGGGGCTCGATCCCAAGACCCTGAGATCATGACCTGAGCCAAAAGCAAAGGCTTTAATCCACTGAGCCACCCAGGTGCCCCAAATCTTTTTTAAGTAGGCTGCATGCTAAGTGTAGAGCCCAGCATGGGGCTTGAACTCATGACCCTGAGATCAAGACCTTTGCTAAGATCAAGAGTTGGATGCTTAACAGCCACCCAGGTGCCCTAAGGAAATTTTAACATATATTGCATACACTAAAACTATTGTATTCATATGTCTAAATGTATCAGTAAACATTTTTTGTAATAATCTGTATTGATACACACATTTGAAATACTACGTAATATTTATTAATAATTTCCTAGTTTTTCTGTGGCTACCTAAAGTTCAAGTAGTCACTAAAATTCATGAACTAAAAAATCTGAGATCTTTCATATTCAAGTATCAGAATCATGTGATGGTATAACCTTAATCATTATCCTTTTCAAGATACCTAGTATGTATCTCTGCAGTTGTTGAGTCAATAACTAGACAGGGATTATCCTTAGCAATGTATATAGCCTTATTATGGCTCATAGAAAAATCACTTCTGGCTGTGTTCAATTCCATCTTGGTCACCAATATACTTAGTCTTTCAAGCCATGTTTAAAATCTACTCAGTAGACCAGGGCTGTTAGAGTTTAGTCCCTAGGTGATGGATTGATAAATAGTCCATACTGGATAGATGATGCTCAGCCTCTTTTGCTTGTGGCTCTAGCTCTTGAAAAGAAAGATACTATTTCCTCTTTTTCTTTCAATGTCTAGAGTCCCTTTTGCCTCTTTTCCCAGCCACTCCTTATTTTCTCCTATACATAGGTCCATTCTTATCTTGTCCTAGGCTGTTCTGTAAGCATATGGTTGAATCTTTCTGTCATATACTTAAATGTAAGTCTTTGTTTCTACTTATCTACAAACATGTTGGGAGGGAATAAAATCGCCTTGGAAAATATTATGAAGGGGGTGAGGAAAATATATAGAAAACGCATTTTAATATTTAGAGATATAATCCTGTCATTTACCTTATCATATTTATATATCTAAAAATCAAAAAGACAAAATATAGCCTTTATTTTATGCCTATTATGTTCCAGACAACATAGAAAAGGTATTCACATTTAACAAGAACCACAGTCCTTTAAGGTAGATATTTATAGTGAGGAAATAAACTTCAGAGCAATTCATTGATTTGCCAAATGTCATGAAGTAAGTAAGACGAACAGTCAGATTTTAAGCCCAGGTTTTACTGGCTTCTAAGCAAGGTCTCTTTCTTCTATTTCATACTTATGCTTCTGTAGGAGATATAAAAATCCACACATCTTAATCTCTGTCTTTTCTCATTTTAGATGTTATATGTGGCTTCCTTCTCACAGACTACAGTAATTTTCTATAGGCCCAAATAACTGGAGATAAATTTTTTTCACAGTCAATTAATTAATCTATTAAAAAATTCAGTAAATATGGGGCACCTGGGGGGCTCAGTGGGCTAAAGCCTCTGCCTTCGGCTCAGGTCATGATCCCAGCGTCCTGGGATTGAGCCCCGCATCGGGCTCTCTGCTCAGCAGGGAGCCTGCTTCCCCCTCTCTCTCTGCCTGCCTCTCTGCCTACTGTGATCTCTGTCAAATAAATAAATAAAATCTTTAAAAAACAAAAAAATTCAGTAAATAGGGCGCCTGGGGGATTCAGTGGGTTAAGCCTCTGCCTTCTGCTCAGGTCATAATCTCAGGGTCCTGGGATCAAGCCCCGAGTTGGGCTCTCTGCTCTGCAGAGAACGTGCTTCCCCCTCTCTCTGCCTGACTCTCTGCCTACTTGTGATCTCTCTCTCTGTCAAATAAATAAATAAATAAAAACTTTTTAAAAAATCAGTAAATATTAGTCATTTGAATTGGGTAAGTTAGTACCCTTTTTTCTTATCATATTCCCTTGCTGTAGCTATAAGAAGAACAAAAATAGGTTGATTCTCCTCTTGATCCACCATGGCCATCATTTCAATTGATTACTTGCATAGCATACCCAAGTTATTATATGGATGTTATTTAAATAGGATTGTTGGACAATTAAAGAGGAAGTCTTATGTAGAGAAATGAGCTGATAAATAAGAATATTGATCATATTTACATTTGATACATTTGAATATTGGCCAGGCACTTTACAGAGAGCTTTACATGTATTATCTAATTAGTAATGAACAGGCCCTTAAATCTTTCCATTAATTTCAAGAAATAGGTAGTATAGCAACCTCATTTTACAAATGATGAAACAAAATGGTAAAGGCATAAGAAGAGTTTTCTTGTTGTGATAACTTTAAGTAGTTTACAATTTTAATTTGGCTACCTTTTGAATTTTTATTGTTTGTGCTTTAGAACAGTGCTTCCAAAACCTTAGGATACCCATGAGTCATCTGGGGATCTTATTAAAATTCAAGTTCTAATTATCAGGTGGGATCTGAGATGCTGTATTCAAACACACTCCCCCAGACCAAACTTTGAAAAACAAAGCTTTTTAGATTACTGATTTTTCTATCAAACAGTCTCATTCATAACGGGCCGACTTTATGATAGTTGAAAATTAAGTTAGTATTAATATTTAGTTTATTAAATAAATGTTGATGACCAGGTGTGTTCCTAAGTCAAAATACTGTTTTCACAAAGACAACAGTTCAATGTAGACAGAAAAATTGAAGAAGAAATACCTCCTTTTCCCCCCCTCCCTCAGTATGCTTTCTTTATAAATAAGTACGCTGGCATTTATATCCTATGTCAATAAAAACGGTCATTTATAAAACATTTACTATGTGACACAGACCATTATAAGAGCTTTATTCAGTACTGTAAGTTATCTATGAACTGCTGTTATTATCCAAATTTTAAATACAGAAGAATAGAAGCACTAACAGTTTAACTGCCCAGTGTTGCTAGCCCGACTAATTTCAGTGTTTTCTGATTCAGTCCTTATTTTGCATTTCATGTCCTTTCTCTCTGAATTTTGCTATATACTATTCTCACTGTTTATTCCTGCTCTGTACTTTGTCTCCTGATATTAAGCATAGAGATCTTTCTAAACTAGTATCCAGTCTCAGAGGTCAAGGTAAGAGTCTTATATTAAGGGCTCTAGCATAGGACAGAAGCAGTATTCTGCAGCAGCAAAATCAAAGTCATGGTCAGGCGCAGATTATGTCATATCTAAAGTGACAGCTAAGAATACCTTGTCAAGGTTCAAGGAAGCAAAAATAAAAATAAAAATAAAAGAATGAATGACAGGAACAGAATACAGCAAGATCCAGAGCACAGAAAGGTCAAGTACATGAAGCTGGTTATAATAAGAATCAAGACATAAATAATAGAGTATTGGTGGCCTGTATGAACTGGGTGCTGGCTCTGTAACCCCACAGCACAGCTGATGATTGATAACAGACTGTGCAAGAATAGATAATTATAAACTTTGTACTTTGTGACTATGAAACTGGATCACCATCCTATTAGTATTTCCAGGGCCTGGCTTGACTCTCTGGCTTTATACAAATGCTCGTCAGTGTTCCAATCAGACACTGCTCCATGAACTACCGAGTTTGTTCTAGCTTTGTATTAGCTATCTACAATCACATATTCAGTGGCTTTAAACACTATACAAATTTATTACTTCACAGTTTTATAGGTGAGAGCTCTCTTGGGCTCTAGAGTAGATTCCTTTCACTTGCTCATTCAGGTTGTTAGCAGAATTCAGTTCCATTCGGTTATAGAATTAAGGTATCAGTTTCTTCGCTGTTTGTCGCCTGCGGGCCATTCCAAGCTTCTGGAGGTCACTTGCCTTTCTTGACTCATAGCCCCCTTCTTCCCTCTTTAACATCAGTAACAGCAGAGAGAATCATTCTCATGCCTCTTCTTTTGTCCTATCTCTTGGTCTATCTATATACCTGGACTTTGTCAGGAAAAAGTTCTTGCTTTTCAGGACTTAAGTGATTAGATTGGGCCCACCTGGGCAATCCAGGATAGTCTCCCTATTCCATGGTCTGTAACCTTAATCATATGGGCAAAACCCCCTTTTTACTGCGCAACTTCATAAGTTCTTAGGTTGCAAGAATTAGGACATGAACATCTTTGGGAAACGATTATTCTAACACAGCCTTGTTATGTAAACACTACTTTTTAGCTTATAAATCATATTAATCACAGCAATATTTTCTACCATATTTGATATTCATAAACCACTATGAGCATATACTTATTATCATCTTTATTTTACTGCAGAACCTAGGTTTGAATTCCCTTTGTGACTCATTTTCCTCATCTCAAATTGGGAAGTTAGTATCTATTTCATAAAATTGTTTTCAGTATTTAAAAAGATAATCTGTACATAATTTGAATACTATTAATTTTTTTGAATACTATTAATTTAATATAATTTCTGAGCCAGGAAGGAGTTTAGAAAATACTTAAGATAACTAACTCATTCATGGTGGATCAACTAATTAACTGATGATTCAGGGCTGGAGATGGGAAAGGGCTGATGTTAGCTCACATTCAGTGCAGAATTTTTCCTTCAGACAAGATAGGCATTTTTCACTAGAGTTGGAATTACAAACTCTGTGGGGAAAGAAAGTTTCCCTGGAAAATCTAATTTTCCTTCTGAGAACTGAATCAGTGGCCCTAGCCATGAACTGTCTGGAATCATGATATCCAATATAAACTGTAACTTAAAGGCATTTCCATAAAAAGCAAACCATGAAATCATCACACAAGAACAGATCAAGTAATTTGGTCAAGCTACTCACTATACACATAGCTTATTCACTAAGAAATATATCTGTGAATTTAATGCTTGCAACCTGTCATTTACAAATTCAAAATAGTCCCTAAAGCACTAAGCATGGAGTTAGCAGTTTAGGCTTGAATTCTCCTCTTTCCTAGTTACTAGTTGTGAATCCATGTCATCCTTCAATTAATGAGCAATTTCTTATTGAGTGATTGCCTACTGTGTTAAGGCCCTAACTAGGGGCTGGAGCTGTCATTCACATGGCAGACAACACCACAGTCTTCACAGAGTATATCATCTCAGGGATGCAGCCATTCAACAACTACTTACACAATTATTCAATTATAGTTTGAATTAGAACTACCAAAATTAAATAATATATTCTCTACAACAGACCTATTCCTAATGGCAAAATCCGGAAAATACATTTCTACCAAAGGAAATCATGTCCTATGCAACTCATTGTAAAAAGGATAAAGTAGAAACTATATTTTCAAAGTACACTTAGTATATTAAATTCAGAGGTGGTTTAAGGATGCCAAGAGATAGTAAAAGAAGTTACTATCTAACATTTTACTAGCGAGTCCTTTTCTTAAATATCACTTTTATTTTGAATGTAGCTTTTTTTCAATTTCTCCTAGCTGGATCAGAATTTATACCATACTATATCACTATCTGACCTAAAACAATAGCTTCATTGTGAATGTTCAATAACAACTGCTATCTGATCAGCAGTGATCTATGATAGTTGGATTCATGGTGTTACTGCTGGTCTTTTAAAGTGAGTGCATCAATACTGATGTATGCAAAGAGCACAAGCCAATTAAATCTTTGGTGAATTTTATCCTATTTTGTGTATTATGGATTCCATTTTTTTTTTCCAATGCCTTAAATCAGGGTCAGCCTAGAGCAAAACCACAACAAATCTCTTGTCTTTGCCTCTTTCTCACTTCCTATTCAGGGCTGCCCTTTTCCTCAATCCTTCTCTTCCCATCCACCTGTACCTCCATGCTTACCCTGAGACCTTGCTCTCAGCTGGCTGATAAGACGTGTGATGGCTTGACCCCCACATGCTGAGAGCATACACTAGCCCATGAAAGAGCCCTGCATGAAGAGTAGGACATGGATCCAGGAGTTCATTTGCTGGCACCACAGAAGTGTCTGTGTGAGGTGGCCACACATATTCCCATAAGATCTTCAACATTGGTTCTGCTTGCTTGGATTCCATTTTTTAAAATTTCTCAATTATATATATATATATATATATATATATATATATATATATATATAAAACCTACCATTTTTATCAACTTGTCTTAAAACAACACTGCAACTCAAGATGCTAGAATTTAACAACCTTAGTAAATAAGGTTTAAGATGACATCTCAATAGCTAAATATTACATACTTTTGCAAAAGTAAATATGATTACCTCTCCATATAAAGTACTTCCACTAACTCAAAACTATTTTATAGCCTATAGCATTAATCAGTATATCCCAAAGTTTGTATTTATTAAAAAAAAAGCAGTTATCTGAAAACCTAGCAAATTTTAATTCTTTTAACTTTATTATGAAAATTTAGCTAAGTCCCTGAGTAAGAATGTCTGCTTCTTTCAAATTAAATTGCTATTGTAAAAATCTAATCATTCATGTCATCACTTGTACTGATTCAACACATTAAAACTATAGTTCTCTGGCACTGACACCAAGAATCATATGCTTCTCTTTAACACCACAGTGTCTCCTTTTGAAGCTGTTACAATATTACTGGAAATGATTTAGCTTCTCTATGTGATACATTTTCATTAAAAATATCTCATTTGGAATAAATCATAGTGATTCAGCTGATGTCTGCAAAAGACAATAATGCACACAGCCAATGAGCATTAATATTATTTTTAAATGCAGGATGTTATACTTTGCTGACAAAACATTCCATTTATATTAAAGAAAAGGTGCATTATTATTTAGTGCCACAAATATTTTGCATAATTCAAGATGTTAAACACACCTTTATTTTAAAAGAACAAAGCACTTGGCATTTGCGATTTTCTTATGCATTCAAAATGAAATGCTTCTGACTTCAGAAAAAAATGTTCATAACACACTTCTATTTGACAGCATAGCCATATTTGAAAACTGATTTAAGACTCAGCAAGCTACAAGAGAAGAGGGTTAGCTTTATAGGGACATGTGAGCAAAGTATCTTTTCCATCATGATATATACAAAGCTAATACATATGCTTATTTAATTGTTGCAGATATTAAAGAAAAACAGTTAAAAGAGTTTTCTGTCATAGTAATCATTAATGATGAAATCTTCATCTGCTTAGCAATGGGAGTCTATCCAATTAGTTTCTGTGTCTCTCAAGTTCTGCATAAATATAATAAAATTTGCTTGTTTCCATCGTGATTTTTCTGAGCTTCTCTTTCCTGGGCGACTCTCCAGATTGGCAAACTCAAGCAGATTTTAAAATATCCTTTCCATATATCACCCACACTTGTCCTGCTTGTGGATGGATTGACGTCTAAGCTCAGAGGGTTGCAACTAAGCTGCTTTTCTCGGCAGAAAAGTTCATTTTGCTTCAGCTGTTGCAGATACATCCCTTACCTCCTACTAATGCAGTGTTTTCCAATTGCTCCAGTCTGCTTCCAACTGCTCAGGCACACTGTTCAAGGATCAGTGAAGAATGCCCAGTAAGGGCATCTTTTCCTGAGGGCAGGTCCAAAGTCATTCTTCTCTCTTACACATTACATAACTTGTCTACATGGATAAGGTATGATAATGTATTGTATTTGTTATTTCAGTTTAGAGAAGGAACAATTGATAGACTGGTTGAGTTAAGGTTTGTTTTTGAAATTCAGGCATTTAATTTTTTATTAAATCTTTGTAATTTAGCTTGTTAAATAATATTAAAATACTCAAAGACCTATCTCTATTCACTCTTTGCACTTCAGTTCTTTTCTAAGAACAAAGGTTTCTGGAAGAACACAGAGCAGGGAGAAGAGAATCTCAAAATAGAAATTAAAAATCGGTATTTCAAATCCAACAGTATCTGTCCCATATAAAAAGCAACCTAATGTATTTCATTTGGGCCTAATTTTGACTATTAGCACACCGCTAATGAGGCTTAGGTCATAGAATCATAGGATGTTTAAAGAGACCTAGAGGGAACCTTCAAATTGATCTAGGTCAAAACCCCAACTTCCCCACTTTAAAGGACAGGAAAATGATTCTCATAAAGTGATTTGGCTAAAGCCAAATAGCTACTTACAAAGCAGAAATTAAACCCTAGGCCCCCTGACTTCTGTGACAGTGTGCATTCTTCCAAGAATGATTATTATAGCCTCTGGAATCCCTCATACTGCAAAATCAACCCCACCAATATGTTCTTTGACAGTAGATCAATATCATCATCTTCATATTTAAATACCAAACTGCATTCCTAACAAACTTTATCCAGAGTTGCTTTGAAATACATGATTTTCTACTTGATCACAAATTACATCTAATAACCATCCACTGTTTTATGTTCACAACAAAACAAGAAAAGTAGCGAAATGGTATTCATACTTTCATAATTCTCTGGCAAATGTGCATGAAAATAGTGTGTTGAGCTGTTTTAAATAGTAAGTAGTTAGGTGTTCAAAGTATATTTGCTCTACAGAAGAATATAACAGTTGAGAAGTCAATTATGGAATCCAGAGTGACTGGGACATCAAGTTGCACAGTTTCCTCGTATGCGAAATGGGGTAATAAAAATACTGACCTTGTTGGATTGTTTGGGGATTAAACATATGTACTTTTTTGTTTATTATTTATTTATTTGTTTGTTCTATTAACATATAATGTATTATTAGCCCCAGGGGTACAGGTCTGTGAATCATCAGGCTTACCCACTTCACAGCACTCACCATAGCACATACCCAATGTCCATAACCCAGCCACCCTATCCCTATCCCTCCACCCTCCAGCAGCCCTCAGTCTGTTTTGTGAGATTGAGTCTCTTATGGTTTGTCTCCCTCCCTATCTCAATATGTTTAATATGCTTGTGTTAATAAAACATATGTTACTATAGGCATAGTATTGAAATTGCTGTCGTTGCCTTCATTATTATTATTTTCTTCAAAGATTTGTAATAAATAAAAATCATGGCTATATCTTATTCATAATAGTTTGTTCTCTATAAAGGATCCATTCCTTTTAATAAAACATTTACTAGAAAATTTCTTCTAGGGCATTTCCTGAATTGAATTTAGATCCATGAGCAATAAAATTTCAACATTAAAAATGTATTGTATATAAATAACTTTATACTGAGTTCCAATCAAAACTAATTGCAGATTAATGTGTTAAAAATGTAAAGTTAAAAAGTATCTCATATAGGGGTGCCTGGGTGGCTCAGTGGGTTAAGCCTCTGCCTTCGGCTCAGGTCATGATCCCAGGGTCCTGGGATGGAGCCCTGCATCGGGCTTTCTGCTCAGCGGGAAGCCTGCTTCCTCCTCTCTCTCTCTGCCTGTCTCTCTGCCTACTGCCTACTTGTGGTCTCTCTCTCTGTCAAATAAATAAATAAAATCTTAAAAAAAAAAAAAAAAGTATCTTGGGGCTCCTGGGTGGCTCAGTGGGTTAAGCCGCTGCCTTCAGCCGGGTCATGATCTCAGGGTCCTGAGATCGAGTCCCACATTGGGCTCTCTGCTCAGCGGGAGGCCTGCTTCCCTTCCTCTCTCTCTGCCTGCTTCTCTGCCTACTTGTAATCTCGATCTGTCAAATAAATCTTTAAAAAAAAAAAAAAGTATCTCATATATATCCTCTATTCCTCTGTTGATTTCATATTCTCTTCCTCAGTTTACTTTATGGAGAAACAGTGTATTGAACAAGATGACCTCTAAGAAACTTTTAGTCCTAAACGTTTATGGTCGTAGTTTTTTATTTTATCATTTTCAAAGGGAGGTCTTGTAATCTCAGTACTAAATAACCAAGTACCCCAATTTTTGCTAAGTATTTAGCTTCAAATAATAGACTGATCATCTTTTAGGTTATCTGTGATATTCTTATATTTTTCTGAAAGTTTTGGAGACCTGAATCTCCAAAAAGAACACTGAAGTAATTTGCCATAAGGAATAGCTCTGTTGAAAGTAAAACATAGGAACCTGCATAAAAATTACATCAATTTAGAATCCTGAAACTTGTTTTAGAATACATTATGGACTAAATATGGATCTAAAACTCACTGGAAACCGTGTTTACCATAAGATGAGTTAAAAGTGTCACGATTTTTTTAGTGCATATACAGCAACCTTCACAACAAATGACTGAAATATTATTGGGAAAGAAAGACTAGATGGAGATGCTATTTGTATGTAGGCAGTTTCTTAGAATATATAAATGAGAACCTAAATATAAAAATGTAGCAAATATTGTCCTACCCAAATCCCTTGAAATTGCTTTTACTACTTCCCAAGGATGTTACTGCTGAGGCCTCACATTGACTGACATTTTCTGGAGGATTTCACTTGGGTTGTAGTATCCATCTCTCACTGTATTAGCTAGGGTTCTATAGAGAAACAGAATAAATAAGAAAGAGAGAGAGAGAGAGAGAGAGAGAATGAAAGAGGGAGACACATACATACTAAGATTTTATAAGGAATCAGCTCAAGCAGTTATGGAGGCTAACAACTCCCAAGACTTGAGGTTGGCAAGTTGAAGATCCAAGAATGCTGATGGTATAGTTCCAGTCCAAGTCTGAAGACCAGAGAACCAGGAACGCCAATAATGTAGTTTAGTTTGAGGACTAGCAGGCTGGAGATCCAAGAAGAATCAATGTTTCAGTTGAAGTCTGAAGTTAGGAAAAAACTGAATATCCCTGCTGGAAGGAAGCCATAATAAAATAGCTCCTCCTTACTCATGGAAAGGTGAGTCTTATTGTTCTATTCAGACATTCCGCTGATTGGGTGAAGCTCGCCTGTGATGAGGAGGGCAATCTGCTTTAGTCTATTGGTTCAAATGTTAATCTCACCCACAAAGATCCAGAATAATGTTTAACCAAATGTCTGGGACCCTGTGGCTCAGTCAAGTTGACATACCCATAAGCCATCACATTCACCTTCCTAAAAATAACTAGGACTGAACCAGGGCACCCCACTCCTCCCTCTGCCTTGCAAGTCACAGTTGATGATAAGTTGGGGGGTTCAAGGTGTACAAAAGTCTTGCTTCCTAAACCCAAGTGATGACAGACTATTTTGACATTTATTCCCCAAAGCTCCTAGGGGATTAGAGAACCTAGACTTTATATGAAGCCACATCTTATATAGTTCCTTCTCTTTTCCTAAACTACCTCTCTCATTCCCCTACTGATTTCTCCTAAGAACACCTCCTCAATAAATCACAAACATAAAATTTCCCATAGCAGGTCAGCTTTTAGAGAAGCAGACATTAACAATAACTTTGCAGTCTTCAGGGGAACCTTGAGGGAAAACTGAGAATGTAGATGGAATATTGACACTTTTTCCAACTTCTCACCCAATCTTCATCTCTCAATTTTTGTATTTATAAACCTTAATTATGAAATATAAGAAAACAAATTAATGTTCACTAAAGTATGTCAATTACTTATACAAATTAATATCTAGTATGTTTTAAAGATTTATTTATTTATTTTAGAGAGGGCAAGCATGTGTGAAGGGAATGAAGGGTAGAGGGAGAGAATTTTTCAAGCAGACTCCACACTGAATGGGGAGATTAATAACATGGGGCTTGATCCCATAGCCCATAAAATCATGACCTGAGCTGAAACCAAGCACAGGATGCTTAACTAATCGAGCTACCTAGGGCAACCCTAATATCTAGTATTGATGCACTATTTTGTAGCTATACTTCCCTTCTATGCTTTATTTATAGATTTTCTAAAAGTAGAAGACCATTAAACAGTCCTTAAAATCTAAGACTAGGGGTTGGATGACTAGGGAAAGTTTAATATAATATGATATAATATAATATAATATAATCTGACTAAACATTGCCATTTAAAGAAGAATCTTCCAAGTCTAAAGTCAACAGATCTTTATCATCTCCAATCTTCTCCTATGCCATGGTTAGTTCATGCTGCCTCTCATATCCAATATCATTTGCTTTGTTTCATTTTTTTCATTTTGCTGAAGTACCTTTTTTTCCTAGTAATCTCCTTAGTTATTTAACATTCCACAACCATGTCCCTTCAGAGTGGAAAGAGCAATGCTTTCAAACTCATTTTATGAGGCCAGCATTTCCCTGGTACCAAAGTCAACACAATACTAACAAACTACATTCAACAGCACATTAAAAGGATCATGCAATATAACTAAGTAAGATTTATCCCTGGGACACAAGGATGGCTCAACATATGAAAGTCAATTCGTATGATATGCCACATAAATGGAATGGATAAAAATCACACGATCATCTCAAAAGATGCAGAAAACACAGTACCCTTTCATAATAAAAACTCCCAACAAACTACAAATAAAAGGAAATTATCTCAACATAATAATGGCATAGATAAAAGCCACACAGCAAATATCATCCACAAGAGTCCCTTGACTGGGATCAAGGTAAAGATGCTTGCTTTCATTATTTCTTTTCAACATAGTCCTGGAAGTCTAGCCAGAACAATTAGGCAAGAAATAGAGATAAGAAGCATACAAATCAGAAAGGAAGAAGTAAAATTTCCCTGTTTTCATATCACATGGTCTTACATAAAGAAAACACTAAAGATTACACACACACACACACACTGTCAAACACAATAAACAAATTTTGTAAAGTTGCTGAATACAAAGTCAATATACAAAAACCAGTTGCATTTCTATAGACTAATTCTGAACTATCTGAAAAGGAAATTAAGGAAAATAACCCATTTACAATAGGACCAAAAAGAATAAAATACTTAGGAACAAACTTAACAAAGGAGGTGAATGGTTAAATGATTGAAAAAAAATGATGAAAGAAATTAAAGAAGATAAAAATGAATGGAAAGACATCATGTATTCGTGGATTGGAAGACTTGTTATTAAAATGTCCATACTACCCAAAGCAGCCTACAGATTCAGTACAATTCCTATCAAATTCCCAGTAACAGTTTTTACAAAAATTTAAAAAAATACAAAAATTCATATAGAACCAGAATAGACCCTTAGTAGCCAAAACAATCTTGAAAAGAACAAAGCTGGAGGCATCATACTTCCTATTAAAATAGCATGGCACTGGCATAAAGACAGATATATAAAGCAATAGAACAAAAAAGCCCAAAAATAAATCCACACATCCAAGGTCAACTGACCTTCAACAAGGGTATCAGGAACATACATCGGGAAATGATTGTCTCATCAACAAATAGTGTTATAGAAACTAGATATCCACACACAGAAGAATGAAATTGACCCCTACCTTACACCATACACAAACATAAACTCAAAATGGTTTAAAGACTTAAACATAAGACCTAAAACTATAGAACTCCTAGAAGGAAACACTAAGAAAAACTTCATGAGATTGGTCTTTGCAATTATTTCATCAATATGATACCAAAACCATGGGCAACAAAAGAAAAAAAAAATTGGAAGAAAGAGTACATCAAACTAAAAAATCTACTGTTCAGCAAAGGAAATAATCAACAGAGTGAAAAGGCAACACACAGAGTGGGAGAAAATTTTTGCAAATCACATATCAGATAAGGGTTAATATCTCAAATGTATAAGGAAATCATATAACTCAGCAGCAAAAAAATGAAATAGCTTGACTTTAAAGTGGGCTAAATACTTGAAATAGACATTTCTCCAAAGATATACAAATGGCCAGCAGGTATGTAAAAAGATAACATCATTAACCATCAGAGAAATATAAAGCCAAATTAAAATCACAATGATTTTCCTGATGTTAAGATAGCTATTGTAAAGAAGAAAGAAAGAGGAAAGAAGGAAGGAAGGAAGGAGTGAGGGAGAAAAAAAAAGTGCTGGATAGAATTTAGAAGAATTGGAACCCTCCCACACTGTTGGTCAGAAATGAACAATGTTTCAGTCACTACAAAAAACAGTATACTGATTCCTCAAAAATTAAAAATAGAACTATCATAACATCTAGCAACCTCATGTCTCAGTATTTATTCAAACAGAATGAAATCAGTGTCTTGAACAAATATTAGCACTTCAATGTTCCTTCGAAATAGTCAAAATGTGGAAACAACATAAATGCCCATCAACAGATGAACTGATAAAGAAAATGTGGTGTATACATAGAATGGAATATTGTTCAACTTTAAAAATGACAGAAATCTTGCAGTATATGACAACATGGATAAACCTGGAGGACATTATACACAGTAAAGTAAGCCAGTAACAGAAAAAATATTGAATGTTTCCATTTATATGAAGTATCTAAAATAGTCAAATTCCTAGAATTGAAGAGTGGAATGGTGGTCACCAGGACCTGGTAGATGGGGAAATGGAGAGTTGCAAATCAATGGACATAAAATTTCAATTATGCAAGGTGAAATCATTCTAGAGATCTACTGTATAATGTTGTTCCTATAGTTAACAATGTTGTATTACACACAAAAATTTGCTAAGAGAGTAGAAACCATTTTGTATTCTTACCACAATAAAATAAAACTAAAGACAGTGAAGGAACCGTGTATAGAAACCAGTGAGACTGTCAGTTCATAAGTTAGCTAAACAGTACATTCTAGTCTAGTATATCTCAAAGTGTGATCCGCAGTACAATAAATCCCACAAGAAGTCCTATAAAAGAGAAACATTTTTTTCAGGTTCATATAGATTGGGAAAATACTGTTTAATATACTTCCACTTCTAGAAAATCACATTATACACTGACATATTAATTAATCTAAACTGTTTTACATTTAAAACAAAGCAAATCAAAACTAAATGAAAAACTGGGGCACCTGGGTAGCTCAGTTGGTTAAGCTTCTGCCTCTGGATCAGGTCATGATCCCAGGGTCCTGAGATTGAGTCCCACACTGGTCTCCCTGATCCACGGGGATTCTGCTTCTCCCTATTCCTCTGCCTGCTGCTCCCCCTGGTTGTGCTCTCTCTCTCTGTCTGTCAAATAAATAATTAAAATCTTAAAAAACAAAACTAAACTAAAACTAAATGAAGAATAAACAATAAAAATTTAACCAAGCATTACCAACAATGCACCCAGGACATTATTTTCAACTAATATCTATTTACAAGAGCAAGAATTTTGGTTATCATATTTTGGGTAATAAATATATTGAGTAATAATTTCTAGTTTTACACTAAAAAACTAAAATTGATTAATTAAGGATTAATTAATTAATGAGTAGTATAGCTACTCATTTTTTAATAAGAAAGTTTTATAATTAATACTAGAATCCCTTTGATTCAAAGAACTAATTTAATAAACCAGTAGACAGGATTTGTTCTCAGGTAGTTTTAACACTAGGCAAGGCAAAAAGCCATAAAGTTTATTCTTTCAGTACATATTTGCCTCAAAGAATTGGGTATTCCACACAATATACTATTATTTAGACATTACTTTCATGAAATGTGGTATATGGTATTTATGACTCTTAAATAATTATTTGAACATGAAAATTTCTTAAATGATAATAAATTCTGATCCCTTAAAAACCCTATTTTATTTTTAAAAAATAGGCAGAAGACAAATATGTAATCACAGTTTCTCAGTTAATTATATAATTTTCAGAAAATTCACTTGACCTTGGACATTTAGCATGTATATGTTGAAAAGATAATACTTGCTTTATGCATCTTTAGAATTATTGTTGGATCAAATGAAATACAGAAAATAGTACTGAAAAATATTATAAAATATGGTATAATGTAAAAAAATACCTTATTTAAATTGTGGCTTTCAGTTTAGTGAACTGAAAAGTTTATTAGACTGATATGTCTAATAAGGGGTTAACATCCAAAATATATAAAGAACTTAGACAACTTCACATCAAAAAAACAAACAATCTGATTAATAAAAGGGCAGAGGACCTGACTAGAGATTTTTCTAAAGATATACAGATGGCCAACAAATACATGAAAAGCTGCTCAACTTCACTAATCATCAGAGAAATGCAAATAAAAACTACAACTAGGTATCACCTTGCATCTCTCAGAATGATTAAAATAAAAAATACAAGAAACAAATATTGGCAAAGATATGGAGAAAAAGTACCTACATGCTCCTTGGTGGGAATTTAAATTGGTGCAACCACTGTGGAAAGCAGTATGGAAGTTCCTTGAAAAATAAAAAATAAAAATGCCATATAGTCTAGTAATTACACCAGTGGACATTTACCTAAGGAAAATGAAAATACTAATTTGAAAAGATTTATGCACTTGCTCATGTTTGTTGCAGCATTATTTAAAATAGCCAAGTATGGAAGCTACGCAAGTGTCATGATAGACAAGTAGATAAGGAAGATATAGTGTATACACACACACAATGGAATATTAGCCTTAAAAAAGAGAGATATCCTGCCATTTGCAAAAACATGAATAGATCTGGAGGATATTATGCTACATAAAACAAGTCAGAGAAAGATACCATATAATTTTATTTATATGAAGAATCTAAAAAATAAAACAAAAAAAAACCAAATAGACTCCTAAATACAGAGAATAAACCGTGGTTGCCAGAAGAGAAGTGGATGGGGGGATGGACAAAATAGATAAAAAGGCTTAAGAGGTAGAGATTTCCAGTTATAGAATAAATAAGTCAAGGAGATGAAAAGTACAACATAGGGATTATAGTCAATAATACTATAATTATTTTGTACGGTGATAGATGGCTATACTTATTTTGGTGCGCATTGAGCAATATATAGAATTGCTGATATAGAATATATATCTGATATAGAATTGCTGATATAGAATATATATGCTGATATAGAATATATAGAATATGTTTTATACTTGAAATTAATATAATATTGTGTGTTTATATATAATATTGTGTATGTTATATATAACATTGTATATGTATATGTATAAAATGACCAGGAATGTGATGATACATATATAATACTATAAATTTGTGTATATATATATATATGCATGTGTATATATATATATGTGTGTATAGTATACATGTAAATGATGTGTGTATACATACATGTGTATATGTTAAACATATATTTATGTATATATACACATATATATCTTAAACATACACTTATATCACATAACTCAGCAATCACATTCCCGGGCATTTTATCCTAGGGAAACAAATATGTATGTTCACACAGCGATTTTTGTTGTTGTTGTTTTTCTTAGTAGGCTCTGTGCCTGCTTGGAGATCAATATGAGGCTTGAACTCATGCCCTGAGCTGAGATCAAGAGTTGAATGCTTAACTAACTGAGCCACCCAGGTACCCCCACACAATAATCTAATATGAACATTCATAATAGTTTTAGCTCATTAAAATATTTAGTACTAGCTAAATTATTTAATTTTCATAGTTTGTAGTAACCCCAAATTCAAAACAATCCATATGTCCTTCAACAGGTAAATGGTTAAATATTCCATTGTTGGCACATCTATACAATGGAATAGTATTCAGCACTAAGAAAGGAGGAATTACTGATGCACACAATGTGGTTGGATTTTAAGGGCGTCATGCTGAATGAAGAAAAGCCAATCTCAGAAAATTACCTAATTCTGCTTATATAACATTCTTGAAATGACTATAAAGGTGGACAACAGATAGTAGTTATCATTGGTAATGGAAAAAGGAGACTATAAAGGGTGGCCCTTAGGCATTTCTTTTTGGTAAGGAGACAATTCTGTGTCTTGACTGCAATATTTATTTATACGTGTGGTAAAATGTCACCAAATTATAGACAAAGACCTACAAAAAGATGAGTGCATTCAGAAGCTGGTGAAGTCCCAGAAAGGTCTGTAGTCTAGTTAATTGTATTGTGACAATGTCAATTTCCTAGTTTTGAGAATGTGCTATCATTACACAATGACAGAACTTCTCTGTAGTATTTTTGTAACACTTTATGAGTCTATAGTACTTTAAAATAAAAAAAAATAAAAGATAAAAATGTACTAAAATTAAAAAAAAATAAATAGTGGTTTTCACTTTGAGGTACTTTAAATAACCTAAGCATATACATAGAAAATAAAATTAGCTTATTCAACAAATTTATTTATTGATCTGAGTGCCAACTATGTATTAGTTCCTGTTCTAGGGCCTTTAGATACATCATGGAACAAAATAGACAAATATTACTGTGGAATATTACCTTGTAGGATTCCACAGTATAATGCCTTTGTTGTTTCTGACTGTCATAAATCTTATCAAATCCACATAAGGAAAAGGATGACAAACAGAGTTCTCAGAGAATACATGATTGTTGCGTCACTAGGAAAAGCACACATTCTAATTATTGCCTTAGGCTTAGAAGTTGTGATGATGAAAAAATCAAATTTCAATTTTAGTTTATACAACAGTAAAAACCACTTATTTATTCAATTAGTACTTATTGAGTGTAGACTATGTTGTCAGCATTGTTTTAAGCTCCTTAGATATATTTTTGAAGAAGTAGACAATGCTCCTTCCCTGGTAAGTCTTACATTCCAGTGCAGGAAATATACAGATCCTACCTTTCTGACAAAGATTTTGAGAAAGGAATAGGTAAATAAAAATATGAAAAAAAGAAAATATGTAGTACATTGCCTGGCATAAAGTTGATATTCAATAAATGGTAACTAAAAATAATTTTTTTATAAATTAGGCATATTTTGACATCAAAAGGAAAATTTACTGCTAATACTGATGTACACTCAAGATGAACAGTTGTCATGAATTTAACATTGCATTTAAAAAAAAAAATATTTGACCAATAGCACAAGCAGACAGAGTATCAGGTAGAGGGAGAGGGAGAAGCAGGCTCCCACTGAGCAAGGAGCTGGATATGAGCTCCATCCTAGGACCCTGGGATCATGACCTGAGCCAAAGATAGTCACTTAACCAACTGAGCCACCCTGGCTCCCCTTTAACATTGTATATATTCAAATGTTATTAAGATTATTGGTGTAAAGTGGAAAACATTAGGTGAATTCATCAGAAAACAAATTTTAACATTTTGAAGTATTACAAAAATAAAGTGTTTTACCAACTGAGAACTTTGTGAATGGCAGCCTTTCTCTCATTATGAAGTTGGTGAATAATGACTGTGCAGAATGTATGGTGAGATCGACAATCAGCAATAATGCAGGCAACAAAACACTGCATTCAGTGAGATACCAATTCTGCAGAGCAAATTATTAAGAAAATGTGTTTCTGATAGAACTTGTATTTGTATTGTCCAGGAGACTGAAAAAGACCTCTATGCAATGGTAAGCTGCTTACCACCCCCTCTCCATAGGTGGAAAGAAAGTCCTGATTTACAACCTTTGCAAATGTCTGTGGTCTTCTGATTTTGTACTGTTCAATTATTCTAATGACTGACTTAATTAGCATTGCCAGTGAATGGAAAAAAAAATTATTATCAAAATGTAGATATACTTAAGAAAATATTTCACACATGCAGAAAGATAATGAAACAGTCATGTGTTCATGTCCCAGATAGAAAAATGTTCACTTTCGGTCACATTTTTTTTTTCAGTTAAGTATGTATTACATTTTGGAAACTATGTTCTCATAAACTAAATAAAATAATTCATTAAAGAACATTGAGTCCTATATCAATTAGTCCTACAAACACTTTTTTTTTAAAAATCAAGACAAAAATCTAACATTTAGAAATAACCTTGATTTTTTCATGTAAAAATGATGTAACAAAACCTTAAAAAATAAGATAATTCCAAATGACATTTATCTTTACCTATGAGTGAAAAGAATAATAAAAAGATATGTTCCGCATTTTATATATATCTATGTATGTACATGTATTTTTTCTTGTTTTCAAGTGTCGAAGTATGTTTATGAAATAATTTCTGATACCAACTACCCAGAGTTGGGCTAAACTTCACAAAAGAGTGCCCTTAATTCAGATGCCAGCTTCAGGTTCAAGGGTCCCCAACCTCTCATTCTTCTGACCAGCTGACTACAAGTTCAGGGGGCTCCACTACCTGCCCCCACCACCAGATTCAATAACTCACTAGAATGACTCACAGAACTCAGGAAAGGGCTATACTTAAGATTAGAGGTTTATTATAGTAAAAGAATACAAAAAGAAATGCAAAAAAAAAAAAAAAAGAAAGAAAAGAATGCATAGGCTACTAACAAGCTTCCATTGTCCTTCCCCCCATGGAATCAGGACATGTCACTCTCCTGGCATATCCATGTGTGAGCCAAACAGGGAAGCTCCTCTGACTGAGCTTTAGTTCCCAGTCTTTACAGTGGTTTCATTACACAGGCATCATTGGCTATAATGATAAACAAAATCTCCAGCCACCCTTTGCTTACTCAGAGATTTGGTAGATATCATATGGCTTAAAACACTCAACCTTTTAAGTGACTAGTCTTGCTACCATGGCCACACCCTATCCTGAGTCATCTCAGCATAAACTATCTAAGGGTCCTCCATTAGTCACCTCCTTACCATGAAAAACAAACATAGTCTTATCACTAAGGAAATTGCTAGGATTTAAAGAACTCTCCTAGGAATTGGGAAGGAAAGGCCAGACAAATTCTTTATTACTTAGGAGTTTATTTTGATCTTTTTTTTCTTCAAAGAATATACCCTAAAACATGAATTTCAATACTATGTCAACTATTATTGTGGATTGAGCATTGAGAAAATCAGAAATACCCACTTCTACAAAGGTTATTTGTAGTGGAAAAGCTCTGACTAGATAGTCCATTGCACCAAGTTTATGCTTCAAGGCGGCAGAAAAGCAATGTGATGTTCAATTAGAGGCTATTGGTTTGAGCTCTAGGTTTGCTATTTACTAACAGGATGACCATAGTGTTTCTGGGTTTCAATGGACTACTGTGAAATAGAAGTAATAATGATTGCTCTGTCTGAATAACAAGTTGGTTGTGAAGTTTATAGGAAAGAGGTAATGTATATAAAAATAAAATTGTCAAACTATAAATATTTTAACTCTTTTACCTGTCTAACCTGGTAAGATTTGTAAAGAACAAAGAGATATGTGGATATCCTGTGACCACGGATATCTGATTGGTTTATTTAAATGTACTCACTCAATTTTTTAAACAAACCCAACTGGGACAATTGATTATCTGCATTTGTATAGTTAAAGGAAGTAAAGTGAGAAAGATCAGGTAGCTTTGCTGAGTTCACAAAAGTGACTGCCAGTGACTACTCAAATTATGCTTTTCCAAATGATCTATCTAAATGGTGGAGTTGAACTACATAATCCCTAAAATATCTTCCAGCTCTCTCAAATTATGACTTTTTTTTTTCCTCACAAAGGGTTTGCAGACCATGTGGTCAAAACACACTTGAGTAGACAGCCAAAGCTCAGGGAAGGGTTGGGAAATGGTATAAGGCTCTGAAAGCAAACAGTGTAATTGTTTTTTTAAAGAGAGCAGATAAGGGCTACTTAAGAGGGTTATGTCACAGTTGATAAAGGCTAGGTTAGGCTAGGTTATGTTATGGTAACAAAGTACATTAAAATCTTAGTGGCGTAATATAACAAAAATTGATTTCTTGCTCATGCTCCGTATGGAACAGAAGGGTTTCCCCTCAGATATCTCATAGCCTGAAGAGGGAGAGCTAGGTTCTTTTCTCTCAAAATCAAGTAACTAAAGCTCAATCGAAAGTCCAGCTTTCATGGAAAGGGAAAGTGGAAAATCATGGACTGGATTATAAATTTTCTATTTTGGTCATTTGTTTGTCTTCCAAGGAGCAATGAAGGGCAATTCTATTATATATCCAGAAGACAGAGAGTTGGACATACTCAGTATACAACTGTAATAGTATTGTTGCTTTCTGTTTTATGATATTTTATAAGTTACAATTGACTTTCTTACACATGATTTTGAGTAAGGGACAGGTGGAGCTAGGTAAAGAGAGATAGATAGGGGGGCTATGTGATCAGACTTACAGAAATCCTAAAAATGTGGAGGTGTTGGAAAACCAGTGATAAGAGAATAAAACAGACCATCCCACCCTAGGTGTGGGGGTGGGTGTCTTTTTCTATTATAAGCACCTGTGACCAACAAAGAACAACCAGACTCTAAAAAGGAAGTAAGCCATTGAAGGTGTTAACCACTAGTCTTTGCTTAATGATGATATCAAAAGAGATGTTAAAAGGATTTAAGTTCCCTGGTTAGCTTTCTATAAAAGACCAACCCTAAAGGTCCTCCTTGGCAACCTTGTTGGGACCCCTCTCACTCTTGAGAACTTTTTCTGTATGTTCACTTAATTAACTTCTATCACTTTACTCACTCTTCATTATGGCCGAAATTTGTTCTTCAAATCCAAGAGATGAGAACCTTGCTCTCCTGCATCAGTTTCATTAATGATGACAATAAGAAGCTACACTGGTAATGGCTCAGAAATAAGCAAACATCCTGTATATAATTTTAACACCTTTTTCCCTTTCTATTTCAGTAGTATTCTCCTTGAAGAGTAGTTTATCTAATCATGTAATACAGAGGAAGCAATACCCTAAGCAAGTCAATGACACAAAAATTTTAGCATTAGCTTTTATAAACCAAAGTAGTATTTTGAGGTAGAAACTGGTCATATCCATATAGGAAACCAGTTAGTTCAGTGTTCAGGAAAGTTAAAAAGTGAAGTAAGCTGGACATTATCTTTATTCTCTCTCATAAATACACTTAAATGTAAGTAGAAGCATGTAATTTAATTGCCCCAGGGCACATTTGGGAATGAAAGGGGATATTAATAGTTACAGTAGAAAAACAAGTATAAAGCGGAACTGATCCACATAAAATGGATGGTGCTATCATCCTGGTGAGGGAGCAGAAGGCTGGCTGAAGACAAAGCATAAGCAGACACCCTGCAACCTCCACCCAACCCCCACTTCTGGGTTGGACAGGTGTGACCTTCTTCAAGGAATCTCCAAATGTCTTAATGTTAATATGTTGTTAGAGGGGAAAGCCACCTTAAGTTGACAATGGCCAGGCCTCCTATACCTTGTAGGTGGGTCCTCTTTAGCATTTGAAAGTTCTTTTGAAACTTCCTTATTCCATGACTCAGGAGAGGAGAGTAGGGGAAGTCCTGCCTGGAAAGGGTTGAGTGAGCTTTTGCTGGGCCAAGGCAGGGCAGGGGCTCATAACTATATTTGGTAAGGTTAGAGACTGTGGGTTGGAAAGTCCCAAGTGGCAAGGTTTCCCTTTCTTGAATAAGTTTCAGTTTACTCAAGGTGAGGTGTCCTTGACAGATGTCCTTCTAGTGGGAAAGTCCTGGGTAGGGGGAAGATGGCAGTCCCGCGGCCATTTTATTGTTCCTCCTGCATTCCCAGGGCCACCGATCTAACAATATTATTTGAGGTATTAAATATTTGAAAAAAAAAATTGCTCTTTTTAAAAAATAGGTAGATCAATTCTTGAAGAAAATCGTTGTGAGATTAAAAAAGGCTATGGGATTTTAAAAAGATACCAGAATTTGGAATATATAGAGAGTTTAATGTAAATGTTTTGATAAATGAAATATTTTAATACTAAGTCAGTTTTCCTTGGGCAGTGGAGAATTTAAAAGTCACCCATGTTAAAGAAAGAGAGAGAAAAAGAAAGTAAGAGGGAAGGAAGGAAAGAAGGGTGGGGGGAAGAAACAAGTCCCAAATGGAGTCACTTGACTCCACAACATCAAACAAAGCCTTGATTGCAGGAATGTAATCTTTTAGCCACTTTTTGTGGAAAATAATCAGACCCTTCCGCCTCCTGAAAGCACATGGGAAATGAGGCACAAATAAGTCAGCTGCAAGAGAAAGGGAGCAGGGGGTGACAGCAGAGAAAACTGTCGCCCCAACAAATCCTCGGTCCTGTGTTTATTAGATATTAGACAGTAGTTAACAAAGGAGCTGAAGAAGACTGTATATTAACCATATGCCTTGTAGATAAACAAGAAGGAATATGAGTTATACAATGATTTTATGTTTTATAGAGAAGCAAGAAGAAAGGCAGGATATGCCTGGTCTATCGGCACAGAATTTATAGTTGAGCAAGTACATTCAAAGAGATCATCTAGGGGCACCTGGGTGGCTCGGTGGGTTAGGCCTCTGCCTTCGGCTCAGGTCATGATCCCAGGGTCCTGGGATTGAGTCCCGCATCGGGCTTTCTGCTCTGCGGGTAGCCTGCTTCCTCCTCTCTCTCTGCCTGCCTCTCTGCCTACTTGTGATCTCTGTCAGATAAATAAAGAAAAAAATCTTAAAAAACAAAACAAAACAAAACAAAAAAACAAAGAGATCATCTAATTAGCCACAGGTGGTCTCTGGAGAAGGGAAGACAACAGATAAAAGCAGGCAGTGTTCCACCTTGAGTGGGGCAGGCATTCACAGCTGCTTGGCTTCAAGGACGTATATCTTGCTTTCCCCCAGAGGCTTGTTGCTAGTAAATGTTTTAGGGTTTTTTTTTTTGTTTGTTTGTTTGTTTAAGGTTTTATTTAAGCATGCTTAGATGACTGGTACAATTTCTTGTAAGTTATATTTTAAGTAATACATTGTTCTGAGGGACAGTTACAGACCTGTGAGAAATCAAGGGAGACTTGGGGAAGTGAAAGAACTCGGGTTTATATTACCTTTGTGGACACAGACCAGCTCACACTTGAAAATCTGGGCCTGGGGAGCGGGGTTACAGAGCTTTTATAGGGGAGTGCTGGGGGTCAGGGTCCAAGGGCTATGCTGACTGCAGGTAGGTGGGTTTAAACTGGGTAGGTGTTGCTTTATGCAAGGAACAGTGGTCAGTGGAAGGAGAGCTTGTGGTTGGAAATCTGTTTACAGAAGCAGAAAGTGCTGTTTATCTCTGCGGGGCGCGGGTGGGGGGGTAGGGGGTGGAGGCCATCATCTGGTTATCTCTTGTTCTTTCTAGGTATTATCTACTGCTGGCCTGGGCCTGCTCTGGGTAATTTTCCTCTTCACAGTCAATTTGGAATTTCCTGGTCTGCACCACTGAGGTAATCTGTTTGACACAGTCCCACTCTCACCCCAGAAGGAAAAGGACCTCGCCTCAAACAACCCTTTCTTTTCTCTTACTAGTAAGTTCTTTTTCCTGCCCCATTTCTGCCTATAAAAGTCGCCCATTTCATATGTGTCTTGGGGCTCCTTTCTACCCATTAGATGGCATCATGCCCCAATTCATGAATCACTGAATAAAGCCAATCAGCGCTTCAAATTTACATAGTCAAATTTTGTTTTTTAACATCTAAAAACATACTAAAGATAAATTCAAACACAATAACCAAAGTAAGTGATTTGCTGAGAAATAAGTAGTGTATAAGAAATAGTTTAAAAGCTAATCTAAAACAGCAATAGGAGTTTGGCCTTTTATTCAGGAATTCTTGCACTTAAACTTGAAAACAAGGGTTCCCGCAAATGTACACAAACCACTAGCACGTGGGCTTCCCACAATAACAACTTCCAATGCCCAGCTAAATGTTAAATAGCACATGAGGAAATCCAGCTGGTAAGAGCAGACCCCACAGTCAATTTTACCTTTTATCTGAAAATTCTCTTAATATTATCTTTAAAAATGTGGCAAAATCACTTTTAAATAGTTACTAAGGTGGTTTGATAGCCAATGATAAGCAATCAGGAGAGGTGATCTTTTTTCCAGCAACAAAATTTTTAAAAAGTGTGACAAGGAAGAGAGACATATGTAAGTCAGTGGTATTTGTGGCACAAAACTGCAAAAATGTCAGAATGACTAGGAGTCAGTGAAACAAGGAAGGAAAGGAAAGGAATGAAAGGAAGGGAAAGAGATGTTATTCAGTAAGTTATTACTAAGAGAAGACAAAAGGAAGATATAGATGTAGAGACTGAATTTAAAAGAACGTTACCAAAGTGTCTGATAAGAAAGACAATAATATGTCTGTCAGTGACAACAAATGCCTCTGAAAGTTCTAAAGACACAGAGAGTGAAGGACAGTGATAAGGCTCAATTTCCCTTTAAAGATGCAAGACAAGGTAACCACAGAGAAAACACCAGGTGAAGATGAATAGAAACAGAAAAAAGTCACATTTCCTTTATCATTAAAATTCTTTCAGTTTCCATCAAACTATCAAATGTTCCCAATTCCTCTTCATCCTTTATCCACCACTTTTGCTTTCATATGCTCTTGAGTAAAATGACCATTTTATTTTTCCTGACATCACTCCACTTTCCTCATCCTTCCCGCCGCTTTCTCCTTTTTATTTTTTTTTTCAACTGTTCTCCCTCTTAAAGAGAATTGGTGCCAGTCAGCTTTGCATTTTCATGCAGCAAACCTTCAATTTTAGAAGTACAAGTCTGAAAAAAAAAAGTAAAAGAAAGTGTAGAGTGAAGTGTAATACATTAATAGGGAGGCTGTTTTCCCTATTTTAACACAATCATGAAACAAGCAGAAATATACCATTTCAAAAGACAGATTATTGATGTAGATGTTAGGGTTCAAGCTGACTGCCAAAAAAGATTTCTTGAGACATCTTTGGTGCAAAAAGGTGGTTTTATGAAAACACAGGGATGGGACCCCTGGGCAGAAGGAGCTGCACCAAGGTCATGAGGAGTGGCTCATTATATACTTTCAAATTCAGAAGGGGGTAGGGATAGTGTAAATCTAAGGAATTTGGAAGCAAGGTTTTTAGGACCTTGAGAGGGCTAGCTATTTTGGGAAAAGGTCATTTATTACTGTCCAATAAAATCTTAAGACATGAGACCCTTCAGATGTATATTTGTGGGCCGTATGCTTGGGGGATGATTGCCAACACTTATCTTGGGGGTTTAGAGATAAAGGAAATTTCTAAAGGAATTTTTATATGTTAAAGTAAACTTAAAGGATCCTGGGGGTCTAAGATTGCCTTTTGCCATTAGCAAAGTGTCAACTTCAAGGGAGTTGAGTCCCTAAAGGAAAGTCATTCTGCCCTAGGTATTAAGGAAATTTAATAATTTTTCTTCTGCCTTTGTTTGCTACATCATTTATGACTGTTTTCTCAGTACTTGAAATAAAACTCAGCTGATACATATGGATTTGATTATTGTTACTTTCATTACCCATGGTAACCTGTCTTATATAATGTTTAAGAGGATATACTTTAACATTTTCTTGGCTCTTAGATTTAGACTCTTGGAAAATAATGGTAATTTTAGAGAAGTATAATTATGGTACATTATTATAACAGTAGTAGCAATAATAAAATTTAAAAAACAAGAAACGTCCAGATATTCTGCCAAGTGTTTTATTCATAACAGAATACAAGCAGCAAAAGTTAAACTCAAGTTCTAATTATGGTCATCACTCTCTTCGTAAGAATTAACCTTTATTTAAATTTTGTGAATTTTCTTGTAAAACATGCTTTTAAATCATGCCTTAAAAAATTAAAATATCGGGGTGCCTGGGTGCTCAGTGGGTTAAGAGTCTGCCTTTAGCTCAGGTCATGACCTCAGGGTTCTGAGATTCAGCCCCACATCAGTCTCTGCTCAGTGAGCCTGCTTCCCCCTCTCTCTCTGCCTGCCTCTCTGCCTACTTGTGATCTCTCTCTCTCTCTCTCTCTCTGTCAAATAAATAAAATCTAGAAAAAAGAAATTAAATATCACTATTCCCATTGTTGCTAATTAGAACTAGCTGGCATTCAGTACATTTATAATTATCACTATTCCATATTTTCAGATAAACTGAGAAAAAGAGTACTGGAGGAAATATTCCTAGAATGTATTTGTATATTTCTAATAATTTACTAATTCTATCTGTGTATGTCCTGAACAATTAGTTTTCAATTTTCATCTCTATCCCCAGAATTAATAGGCTTTTGTTTCTGTTGTTTAAATTCAATCCAACCTAATTAAAATTTTCTGAAATGTTATATAAATCATCTGTGGGGACTCACTTGGACTCCAGAGTTAGTACAAAGATTATTATAAAGTGAAAACAGAGGGTACAAAAAGAAATCTTATCTGAACTCCTTTTATCTGACTAAAGCAGAGTCTCCTGAAAATACAGCTGCCATTAACCCTCCTCCGAGCGAGTTTCCTGTGAATTCAGCTGGCACAGAGACATTAGCATTAAAAAAGCCCAATAGAACCTTTCACATCTTCCCATTGATACCCTAAACCCTCCTCTCTTTTGTTAAGTTTGACATAAAAAGCTTTAGCTCTGGCTATTCAGTGAGTTACTCAGAATTGAGCAAAGCACCAAGTGCAAGTGTAAATAAACTTTTCTCTTCTCCTGTTAATCTATTTACTGTCAGTTAATTTACAGGCTCCATTAACGGACCCAATTTAGAGAGAAAAATTTGTCCTCCCAACAGTTCTGTTGACTAAGATAGGATGGTTGGGACTACCTGCCCGCTCCAGAGATTGCAACTGAGCTCTCTGAGTCTCTGACCAAGTCAGCAAAGATAAACTGTTTTTACTAATCAGACTCCTGGACCTCTGCTTGCAGTAAGAGACTCTTCTGTTCTGAAACGTATTTCTCAAAATTCGGATTTACAGCACAAAACCCTGGGCTAGAACTAGTTCTTTAGCTATTGTGACTTTTCATACATATCATTGTTTCTTGTTTCTACCTTTTGTGTTTGTCTTAAGGAGGAGAATTGTGGGGTGGAACAGAAGTTTAGGTATTACTTATAAACCTGTTGTTGAAGCCTGCCTTGCAGGCTGGTGCGTTTATGGATCCCCAGTAAAACTGGATGAAGTTTTCTTCAAATCTTCATTTTGTGTCCTAAGTATTTGGTTTGGATTCAGAGAGAGTGTTCTTTGGTTTTCTGCCTGCCTGAGGTGGGGTTGGGAGAGACATAAGATCTGTGATTGCAGGTCAGAGTGGGGGCCCAAGAATTGATAGCCAGGCAAAAATGTGGCAACCCGGACACCCCATTTCCTGGTAGCATCTTGCTGACAATTCTCAGGAATTTCGCTTGAGTCTAAAAAAGGGTCTCAACCCTTAAGTACTCTGGTACTTAAGATCATTCCTGTTGACTTCACTTACCTCCTGTAACAGTAACAGTCCTTGCTTTCTTTCTCCTTGGTAATTTTTGGGTATGGAGGCAGAAGCTTCTATGCCTTGCTTGGGGCTATCTTTTGTATCTATGCTTAAGCCGTAACAATACAATATATTGGTTCAGCTCACATTTAAAAGGAGTATATCCTCTGAAGCTAGGTTATAGTCCCAAGCACACCTTCTTATTCCAATCCTCAACTTTCTCTAGGTCCTGGATCTTTAGTACCCCCTGATACTCCTGAGGGGCTAAGGGGACTCAGAAAAAGAAAAAGGAAAGAAAAAAAAAAAAGAGAATAAAAGAGATAACTGGGAACAAAATTTAGTCCACAGCCTTGGTAAGATTACATAATATGGCAAAAGAAAATTTTAAAACTCACCACAAATATTGATGGAAAGCTCTAACCCTCATATTGAGCCAGTAACAATGTGTTCCATCTGCCAGAAACAATTCGGATAAAAATATAAAGTGGGCAAAGATGAAAACTAATTCACATATAAACTAGTGAATTGTGTACTACTGTATTTATGCCTGACACATTGCTAAAATTTTATAATGAAAACCATAAAGATCTTCACTTGCATTTGTCTATTGTATGTATATATGTTATGTATATGTGATATTTTCCTATCTTCAGATGGTATTGCTAAATTAATAAAAGAGCTCAATTCTTATATAAACTAAATATTTCTGAAACTCTCAGAAATATAGGAACTGATCTAAATGTTTTTAAAATTCATGTGACTTCAATAAGACTTTGGTGAATAAGAGTAGTTCAGTATTGTTGTTTTTTAAAGATTCATTCATTTATTTTACAAGTGATGAAGTTCTAGAACCTAGGTGAGGTTCGGTGGGCTGAGGTCGGGAACCAATGACCAAGAAGGAATTCTTGAGACATCTTTGGTGCAAAATGGTGGTTTATTAAAGCACGGGACAGGACCCGTGGGCAGGAAGAGCTGCTGCCCCGGGTTGTGAGGGAAGGCAGGTTATGTACCTTGCAGTTGGGGGAAGGTGAGGGGAAGGGAGGGTTCAACAGAGTTTTAATATGCTAAAGAGGGCCTACAAGGTGCCAGGAGGAGGCCTTGCCCTTGGGGCTTGATCAATGTCTTTTTTTTTTTTTTCAGCGTAATAGTATTCATTATTTTTACACCACACCTAGTGCTCCATGCATTCTGTGCCCTCTATAACACCCACCACCTGGTACCCCGACCTCTCACCCCCCTCCCCTTCAAAACCCTCAGATTGTTTTTCAGAGTCCATAGTCTCTCATGGTTTACCTCCCCTTCCAATTTCCCCCAACTCCCTTCTCCTCTCTATCTCCCCATGTCCTCCATGCTATTTGTTATGCTCCACAAATAAGTGAAATCATATGATAATTGACTCTCTCTGCTTGACTTATTTCACATCAATGTTGTCTTTAGGCCAGCCATTAACATCAAGATAGTTGGGAGATTCTTGGTGGGGTGTTATGATCCTGCTATCATTTACATTTCCTTCTACCTCAGCCGCCTCCAGTTTTGTTTATGATGGGGAGGGAGACATTAGGGCTTGAGGAACGGAGAGTTATTTGCCTCTGGAAATTTGTGCTATTGATAAGGCAACCTCCCTGTTTGTAGATCTCCATTTGTAGAGCAAGGGAGATTCCTGTCCTGCAGGATTGTGAATCTCTGCAAGTTAGCTATTTGTTTATCATCTATAGCAGTCAGGGGTCCCTGAGGAATGCTACACATATTACAGAGGGGAACGGGTGGAGAGGGGGGTGCAAGGCGCCAGCTTTTGCTTTGTCTTCAGCCAGCCTCGTGCTCCCTCATCACAAGGGGGGAGGAACAGAGGGAGAGGGAGGGAGAGAATCCCAAACTAAGCACAGAACTCAAGGTGAGGCTCCATTCCAGGACCCCAAGACCATGACCCAAGTGGAAACCAAGAGTCGGACACTTAACTGACTGAGCCACACAGGCACTCCCAATATTGTTGGTTTTATACAATAGGCATGTCTTCAGAATTGTCAGCATCAAAGATAATACTGTAATACTATGGGCTTATAAGTCAAAGAAGCTTATATTATATCTACTAAATGGTTAAGAATATATAACTCACAGGGGTGCTGGATGGCTCAGAAGGTTAAGCATCTGCCTTTGGCTCAGGTCATGAAACTGGGGTCCTGAGATGAGCTCCACACAGGGACCCTGCTTCTCCCTCTCCTTTAACTGCTCCTCCCTGTGTGTGTGCTCTCTCACTCTCTTTGTCAAATAAATAAATAAAATCTTAAAAAATGTATAAAACTCGCATTTCTTAATGTAATCAAATTGAGTCATTGTTCTCACAAACTATTTCAACAATAATTTTGTTTTATATATCTGCCTTAAAGTAGTTTCCAAAATTTTTTGCTAACTTAAACCTCAGAGTTATTCTAAATTAAGTAATAATAAATACCTGGATATTTCTAAATGAGATAAAATACTGAAATATTAGTTACTAAACATAAGTTTATATATATATATATATATATATATATATATATATATATATATATGACTTCTTCTGACAGAGAGATTAAGGCTTTTTGACTCAGTTACTAAACATACTCCCTCACATTGAAAAAATATACCATGAAGAAGCATATGCTTCTAGAAATTGTAAAATGATATTTTCATAAAATTTGCTAATATAAGAATGTTGGTATATGACAAGTGATTCATAATTGTTTACTTTCTAGTTTTCTCTGTAAAATAAGGGTTACTAATGGTTAAAAAATTATATATATTCTTCTCCTACCCCCTTAACCCCCCATGTTGCATCTCCAATTCCTCATATCAAGGAGATCATATGATAGTTGTCTGGGATTGAGAGGGAGACAAACCATAAGTGACTCTTTTTTTTTTTTTAAAGATTTTATTTATTTATTTGACAGAGAGAAATCACAAGTAGATGGAGAGGCAGGCAGAGAGAGAGAGAGGGAAGCAGGCTCCCTGCTGAGCAGAGAGCCCGATGCAGGACTCGATCCCAGGACCCCGAGATCATGACCTGAGCCAAAGGCAGCGGCTTAATCCACTGAGCCACCCAGGCGCCCCCATAAGTGACTCTTAATTTCACAAAACAAACTGAGGGTTGCTGGGGGGAGGGGGGTTGGGAGACAGGGGTGGGGTTATGGACATTGGGGAGGGTATGTGCTATGGTGAGTGCTGTGAAGTGTGTAAACCTGGCAATTCACAGACCTGTACCGCTGGGGATAAAAATATATTGTATGTTTATAAAAAATAAAAAATTATATATATATATATATACACATATATATATATATATGTGTATATATATATATATATACTATAAATAGTAAGGGTGAAGGAAAAAAAATTCTATGAAAAGTGTATTAGTCAGTGTTCTCCAGAGGAAACAGAATGAATAGAAAATATCTATCTGTACCTCTGTATGTAACTCTGTATGTATCTATCAGATTTATTGTAAGGAATTGGCTAATGGAGTTATGGAGGCCAAGAAGTCTCATGATTTGCCATCTGTGTCTACAGCCCCAGGAAAGGCAATGGTATTTGTTTTTCTAAATAATATTAATATATAATAAGGTTTACTTATATGTTGACTGGCATGAAAAGCATTGTCAAAATAGAAGAGATGCTTAACCTTCCCTAGGTTGTATTTTATTCGTATATTATCAATATAATTTTTCAGGAATTACATAAAATTTCTAGAAATTCTTCAATATCTTTACTGTCTACAATATGCTGTTAATGCTGCTTTGTGTGATAGTAGAAAACAATGGTCTAAGGTTATCATTCATAATTCCACTTATTGAAAACATTATATGTCATAGAAACAACTAAATTTCCTTGTCAACTACATTTTTTCTAATAAACTTTATTCTGATCTTCAGCCACATCTATTCTAATTCTCTTCTTATCCACAGGTAGTTATTGTTTTACTCTGATACCTTCCTAAAAGCTTTGCAATCAACGGTAAGTCAGAAGGCTTCATCTTCAACAAAAGGGACTGACTATCTCAGAGACCCATGGAAAGGACTAAGACATGTACTCTGCAGTAGAGGATTCTGATAGCATTAATAACTCTTAAATCCTACCCTGGACTGAATAAAGATTTCTAAAACTTTGCTGGGGAAAGCTGATGGGTTTATGAAATTACTAATTCAAGATCAAGTGGTACAAGAATTAATTACACACGGGCGCCTGGGTGGCGCAGTGGGTAAGCCACTGCCTTCGGCTCAGGTCATGATCTCAGGGTCCTGGGATCGAGTCCCGCATTGGGCTCTCTGCTCTGCAGGGGGCCTGCTTCCCCTCCTCTCTCTCTGCCTGCCTCTCTGCCTACTTGTGATCTCTCTCTGTCAAATAAATAAATAAAATCTTTAAAAAAAAAAAGAATTACACAGAATTAAATGAAGTAATAAATGACCATTGTAATTTTTCATGAACTTTTTTTGGGAAACAGATTTGATTTTTTTCATGTTCCATTTTTCAGATTTAAGGAACTCCTTTTTTCTTTCATCTTAAGCTATCCATAACTTACAGAAATTTAGTAGATCATACTTTTGTAAACAGAAACAAAACATTTATCTTTTCTCCCTGCCCAATCCCTCTAGAATTTAGAAACTCTCATTAAGTATTCTTACATGGCAATATAGTTATTTGCATAAATTCAGTGAGAATCTGTTCTCCTTGTAACAGGGCACACTTGGGAAAACTGATCAGATTATCAAGGCTTTAACTGGAATGTCATATTTGAGAATGATGTTCACAGAATCAGATGTAACTAGACAGTTTTAAGGAACTAAGATGGACTTCATGAGGCGATGCTTGATTGTTCCCAGCATATAGAAGCCCAATATTTATGTGTGCCATGCTCCCACCTGCATCACCACCTGCTTAAATGAGACACAAACATTAAACTAGACTGATCTACCTTTTCCCAGGACTGAGAGACTTGTTCAGTGTGATGTGAGACAGGTTCCTTGGATTTCTCCTATTCTGCTTATTCATCCTCATTTTAATCAATGCTTGTTTTCCTCTTTGCAGATTCCTTACCTCACGATTTTCAACCTAAATCTTTCTCTCTACACCAGTCAGTATAGCTTAGCTCTCTACACCAATCAGCGTGTGTGAGTGTGTGCGTGTGTGCGTGTATACATATGTGCACTCATGTCTAACTTCTAGAGAAGTTTCAAATGGCAAAAATGTATAGACTCACTTGAACTCTAGAAGTTGGCATAAAATCATTGTAAAGGGAAAACATTCAAGCTACAAAAGATGCAGAAAGAAATCTTAATCTGAACTTCTTTACCTCACTAAAGCAGAGCCTCTTGAAAACACACTTGTCATTACCTTCCCTCAGAGGGAGTGTCCTGTGATTTTAGCCCACAGACAGATTATCTAACCTTCTATGTCTTCCCATTGAAGCCCTAATTCCTCCTCTCCATTTTTGTTAGTTTTGATATATAAATTTTTCTTTCTAGATATTCAGTAAATTACTTAACACTGAGCAACTACCACATACAAGTTTGAATAAACTTTGTCTTTTCTCCTGTTTATCTCCTTATTGACAGTTAATTTGCAGACCCCAAGCACTGGACCTAAATAGAGAGAGAGAAGCATTTTCCTCCCGACACTGTTAACACATCATATTTTAAAGATTTGCATGCAATGAAAATGATATGTTATTATAAAATATGTGATTCTATTATTCAACTATACATTTAATAAGTTTATTTCTATATAATTCTTATAGCTTAGTCAAAATAAAATAAGTGTTAGGTTATAACAGATTAAATTCTGGTTGAAAGTACAGACTAAGCACAAATGTTTCCTACTCTCCTACATTTAATTTAAATGAAAAAAAGATATAAAAATAATAAGTTAAAAATTAATGAAACCACAATAGCACTGGGAAAAGAAGAATTACCATTAAAGGACCTGACAGATAAAAGACATATATATTTGGATGGTAGAGAAATCATGATAGTAAAATCTTAGCCTAAGAAAAACAAGTAATGTACTATTAGTTCTAAGAGAATTCTGGGGATGCTACAACCTCAGAATCAACAAATACACATAGCGGGCGGCTGAGGAATAATAGCACTCAGAATAGTTTATGAAGGTGGGTTTTGGCCCTGTTCCCTTCCTCAACCACCAAAAGGAAGAAGTGGACTTTTTGCCTTAAAACCAAACTTGTAGAAGGAGGACTCCATCTTTGGAGGACTCCTGGTTAGAGCTCACAGACAAGAGTGAAAAACAGAACAGAACTAAACTGCTTAGGAGCTCCTGGGTGGCCCAGTTGGTTAAGCATCTGCCTTCAGCTCAGGTCATAATCTCAGGGTCCTGGATTGAGCCCTACCTGGGGCTTTGCTCAGTGGGGGTCTGCTTCTTCCTCTTCCTCCTCCTGCTCATTCTCTCTCTTTCCCTCTCAAGCAAATAAATAAAATCTTGGAAAAAAAAAAATAACTGAGTTACTTGATCAGTAGAAGAAGAAGAAGAAGAAGAAAATCCTAAAACAAGGAAGTGATACATCCAAGTGAGAATGGCATTAAAGAATACCATCTTACAAATTGCTTTTAATTTGGAAATGGTGAGTGTCAGTACCTTAATTACCCTTTTGCAGTCCATTTATTCTATAGGAAACCCTGATTACAAAAGTGTGCAATTCACCTACATAGACATAAAATCACCATTCCAAGCAAAAATAACTCTATTAAGAAGATAACTCCTAACATCACAATAAAAATTGCTTGTCCCCTATACAAATCAATACATTTTACCCATCAGTGTGAATGAAGAATCAAAGATAATTGGATACTGGAGAAAAAAAAAATCAATAAAAGTAATGTGAGGGTTAAAAATGAAAATAGGTGACACCAAGAGTACAAAGATAAAAAGTCTAATTGCTACCCGCAGTGAGATTAAGATAAACAAGAAAATGAATAATGGAAAAGGAACAATCTGAAATAGAAAGATCCTGGTGAAGAAAATCACATAAATATGGAGATAGACAAGACAGATAGACCATGGAGATTACTGTGTTCTGCGTGCAGTGCTAGGCTTGACTTTCCAGACTTTCTATTGACGGGGCTTTTTTACAATTCTAAGGGGTACTGGTAGAAATGCAAATGATTTTTTTCTGTTAAATATCTCCCCAAAGCTTAAGGTTATGGGCATTAACCAGTTTCAGTCAAACCCAGCAGTCATATGCTCATTGCCTAAAAATTTTAGCTTCAAATTGAACAATTATGGAAGTCATTTACTGATGCCCAAGGATCTCTTGATGCCCATAAATATCTCTTGATGATGTCAAGAAAAACTGCTCCCAGAAAGTATACCACATGAGCTGTTAAAGACCAGGGAAGTCTTTTTTGACGCTCAGAGTGAAACCCAGAACTTTATATTTCCTGATGCTCTATGGGTGCTTTTCAATTCTTCCCCCCATAGTGCTTTTGTGTCCAACTTTCAGAGCTGATAAAGTTGTTCTCATTGATGTAATCGGGAATTTGATTATATGGTTTGACCACCTGAACGCCTCTTGTCAGATGGATTATGTGATCTATTTTCTGTTCGATGAGAAATGACAATGTTTTGCTAGTCTTATTTTGTTGTTGTTGTTTTCTGCTTATGAACTCAAATCTCTGTATCCACTGGAAAGGGAAATAGCTTTTTGATATCTTAACTGGTAGGTTTTGTTTATGGTTTACCTTTTACCTGTGACTGATGTTGCAGAACTAAACCCATAAGCTCTCTGTAATTCAGAAAAGCTTTTACCTTTCCTGGTATGAGAATGACATCTTTTCCTACCACCAAAAGGAATTAATAAATTGGATGATTATGTTTCTTAAAGTAGTTCTACTCTGTTTTATATGTTTATTTTTTAAAGATTTTATTTATTTATTTGACAGACAGATATCACAAGTAGGCAGAGAGGCAGGCAGAGAAGAGGAAGCAGGCTCCCTGCTGAGCAGAGAGCCCCGATGCGGGGCTCCATCCCAGGACCCTGGGATCATGACCTGACCTGAGCCGAAGGTAGGGGCTTTAACCCACTGAGCCACCTAGGTGCCCCTGTTTTAAATGTTTTATACATAGATACACTTCTACATAAGTCTAATATTGCTAGAATTCACAGAAAATAAGGAAAGTGAGCTTCTAATATCTTAAGGATGTCAGAAAGGACATCTTAAGAAAAAAATCCTTTTAGGGAAACTGCTATCTCAGAAACATTTTAAAATCCAAATTCATGCAGTTAAAGTGAGTCTTTAGACAAATCAGGCTCATTTAATACTTTAAAAACATAAATGTCTCTATGTCTTGGCTTGAGTTTATTACTAGGGATATAATGTAAATATTTGTTTTATTTTTGAAAGATGTGGATTTGTTTTTTCATGAACAAACTAGTTTATCAGAACTTTCTAAACTTATGTTAGGTTATTGACTAAATAAATTGATACTATTCCTACATAAAGTTAAAAATAATAAAAAGTATATCTGTATTCACCTAAATTGAATCATAATTATGATAAACATTTTTGTAATTAATTATATTTGTACTACCTCAGACTAACCATAAATTTCAAGATTCTTAGGCAACTTAAAACCATGGATAATTATTGGGATCTTAATTTTAGAGTATGTTTAAATACTGAACTACTGATTAGGAATCATTTTTAAATTACACACTTTTTTCTTATTTTTATATACTATAAAATATATATAAAATTTTATATTCTCTATCTTTGGGTTATGATAATGAATGAGTTCATGTTTGCAACTTTAAAATGGTGTCAATTGACCTGTATTACTTCATCGAGTCAGCATTAGTGGTCTAGCAAAATGCTTATATATGAACAATCTCAATTATCAGATTCTCACTTTGCTGTGTGAAATAGAAATTAGTTACTTTGGTTAAAAGTTGTAATTACTGCGGATGGTTGAAACCACACTAGGGACAATGATGACAGTGACATGAATGTGTAGACAAGATAATGGAATGGTGTTTTAGTTCATCAAGATAAAAAGAGAGTACTTCCATCTTAAATTGTCTGCAATTTAGAATGTGAAAGGCGACAGTAAAACACAAAACTGGAATGGCTGTAAAAGGTCAGAGTTTGCAGAAGAAGAATTTCTATGTGCCTTGGTTTAAAATATCTGCACGTGTTAAGGTCTGAAAAGAAGCACTGAAATGCGTTAAAATTTTGCCAAAGATTGCCCTGCTTTGATGCGTTTATTCATAAGTGGGGAAAAAGCTTATAGTCTTTACTCCCAAATAACATATCTGACTTTATCTCTGTTAAAATGACAAATTAGTCTCAGAGTTATTAACATAGAATGGTAAAAATTACTCTTTATGTTCTGTGTAATTTACCCATGTAGACATGAGGTTTTAGGCCTCTCTAGAATAATTTTCTTTCTCTATTTCATGTTAATTTTACCATATATTTAATTACTTAAAATAAAGATAATAAACACAGACACACACACACAACTAATAAAGATTTCTCCTTTGTGACAGACTAGAGTTCTTTATAATATTGTAACATTCATCTGTGTTTATTTTAAAAATTTCATCACTTCAATTAAATACATAAACAAGTATATTCTCAGGCATTTAAGATCTTAACTTTATTAAATGACCTCATATCATTTGACAATTCTTTTAATTTTGCTTTCCCAAGATGAGATCCTAAGTTAGAAGCTATAAATAAAATTTCCTGTTTTCTTTTTTTTTTTTTTTAAGATCTTATCTATTTATTTGACACAGAGAGAGATCACAAGTAGACAGAGAGGCAGGCAGAGAAAGAGGGGGAAACAGGCTCCCTGCTGAGCAGAGAGCCTGATGCCTGCTTCAATCCCAGGACCCTGAGATCATGACCTGAACCTAAGGCAGAGTTTTAACCCACTGAGCCACACACCCTCCTGTTTTCTTTTACAGCTAAAACAAGTCAATTTTCCCAGAGGACCCCAGGAAAATCACAAAAAATTGTTATTTCCCTTATAAAAAAGGGGTGAGTTCTATAATGATTGGTTTTTTAGCAGGCTCCATTAAATCTTTATTAGCTCAGTACCATTGTAAGAACTGCATGAGAAGATTATCAAAGCAGAAGATATACTCCCATGTATCCTAAATAAACTTTTCCCTAAGTTTATAGGAAAACTTTTTTTAATGTTAATATTTCAGAAATTGTATTCTTTTTGAGAAGGCCCTGAAGTTTTGCTAATGTCCTCACTATCCATAAAATATTCTTGTCATTCATTTAAAATATTGATCAAATTCTTATAAAATAGTTATTTACTCTATCCTAATAGAGAATTTTACTTTTATCCATTCTGATAGTATTGGTTATAATAATAAATTAAGAGTCTCATTAACAAATAGGTTTCTCCTTCCTGATATTTGCCAGAAGTCTCTGCTATTCCTAAGTTGCAAATTAGCATTAGTGTCGTCAATAAAGACAGTTTCAGCACCTCATAAAAAAGATTATACCTGGGCGCCTGGGTGGCTCAGTGGGTTAAGCCGCTGCCTTCGGCTCAGGTCATGATCTCAGGGTCCTGAGATCGAGTCCCACATCAGGCTCTCTGCTTGGCGGGGAGCCTGCTTCCCTCTCTCTCTCTCTGCCTGCCTCTCTGCCTACTTGTGATCTCTGTCTGTCAAATAAACAAATAAAATCTTTAAAAAAAAAAAAAAAAAAAAGGTTATACCAGATTTTCTGAACTATCGTTACTTCAACAATTCAAAGAATATACTGTTGGTAAACTGTTTTAAGCTCACAATGCTTAAAAAACTTTCAAACTATACTGATGGACTGAATCAGCTGGACCTTTGTCACTCTGGAAGTGGACATCATCCCTGAAAGTTCACTTCTAACCCAAGATTCAATAAAACAAGAATTAATATAGGACTAAATAAATGGACAAAGAGAATTTTATTGTGGTTATTTGTTTGAAATATTGTTAGAATTATATTAATTTATATTCTCTTATGTATATACAAAAAAGCCCAGTCACTTTATTTATTTATGTCTAACCTTCAATTTAATAGACCATACTCTTGTAAATGGAAATGAACCATTTCTAAATGGTATCTGAACTCTGTCTCCTCAGATTTCAGAAATACATAGTTTAAATGAGTCTCATTACTTTGCAAGGTAATATAATTATTTGTGTAAGTTCAATAAGAATCGGTCCTATTTTTCCAGGACATATTTAAACAAATTGACTGTGTACCTAAGGCCATATGTAGAGTAATCAGTGGTTTATTGATAAGTGGATTCAGTCAAAGGTGAAGAAAAGCAACTTCATTCTTTTGCACTACTTTTCTTGAATATTTATTTGTGGACTTTTTCTTCTGCCTCCAGAATGAGGACTTTTCCATTGGTTTTTCAGTCACTTAGTGAAAATTTCTGTCCAATTTAGACCTCCAAATTTTCACATAATTAAAGCTTCCTACTTCTGCCAACTTTAACCTATCTTCGATCAAATAATCTGTGATGTGGAAACTTGGGTGATTTTTTTTTCTTTATTGTCTTGTTTTGATTTATTCTTGTTTTACTAACTGTTGTTTTAGGTCCTCCAGGATTAGAAGTTAAGCTACCCTGATAAATTTATAAAGACATTCCCAGTAGGCCTTTACAACTTCCTTTCTTTTATATAAGTGCAAGGTGAGGAAAAATCAAAAGTTAGCTAAAAGGTCAAACTCTTACTATGCCCTATATAGAGGAGTTGGCACCTTACTTTGTAATGAGGGACTGCTGACATCTGTTATAATATTCTTGGTCCTAGGGACTGTGGCCTGAACTCTAACACCATAAAAAAGGGACAGCATCGCATCATCCTAAGAGATATTAGTACTTATCACAAGCCAAGCACTTTTCTGAATACGTTATGTGTATCAACTCATTTAATTCTTAAATTCTTAAACTACAACTAAACTGGACTCATTTAATCTTCAATTTTACTAAAAGATCATAAAATTACCCCCATTTATATATAATCAAACTGCAATGCAGAGATATTAAATAACATCTCTAACTTGGGGCTGGATGGCTCAGTTGGTTAAGTGTCTGCCTTGGGCTCAGGTCATGATTCCAGTATCCTGGGCTTGAGTCCTGTGTCAGGCTCCCTGCTCAGCTAAGAGTCTGTCTCTCTCTCTCCATCTAACCCCTTCCTGCCCCACTTGTTCTTTCTCTCAAATAAATAAACAAATTCTTAAAAACAAACAAGCAAACAAACAAAAAACATGTTTAAGTTAGAGATAACTGAGAGGTCAGTGGTCAAAAGAGCAAGACTGATAGAAAGCGAAGGTCAAACAAAGCTTTATTTCATGCCAAGAATCGAGAATCAAACCAACCGTTTGGCCCTGCCTCTTACAGAGAGGGCAACCCCTCCCAGCCTCACAGACTAACTTTTATAGAGCAAAGGCCATGTGGTTGAGCCCAGCCACACACAGGTGACCAATGAGATTGTAACACACAGAGAAAGCTGCACAGTCATGCTAGGTCATACATGGGTGGCCTATTGAATTACAATTCACCCCTAGCCTATCACCTTGGTCAGAATTGGCACCCAAAAGGCGGGGCCCACACTGCTTGGTACCTAGGGAGACAGTATGCACGCTGCACTGATTGGATGTCTCCACCTGGCCCAACTCATCCCTGCATTCGGGCTGTTATCTCCACCTGACCTGACCCGGCCTTGTATTTGGGCTCTGTTATCAGGGACTGGTCGACCAGACCAGTCTGGTTTCCCAGACTTGCTTTTAAGTAAGTTCTCCTGGGCGGAGGGGGTAGGGGGCAGGGTGAATTTTTTTGTTGAATAAACAACAAAATGGCTATTCAACCAAGATGGAGCTGTTCTGGCTAAATAAGCCCTTACAATAAGGTTAAACAAAAAACTTTCCCCTATTTCAAATCTGAAGATAGGTTACCATGTAACAGAAAAAGGAAAATTAAGATGCATCTAGCATAATCTCCTATGGTCTTATAGAACAAACTTAAATATTTGAAACACTGAACAAAATTAGAAGAAATTTGCAATTCAAAAACATAGTGAAAATTTTAATGTGTGTCTTAGGAATTGACTAAATATTCTGAAAAATTAAGATGTAAACTATTTGAACCACGCTATTACCAAATTAGATACTATAGATAAGTACAGGACATACTTTCCTTTTTTTTCTTTCTTGACCATGGTCCAGAAAGATGTACTCTAATTATTAGAAAGAATATATGAGTGAGAAGAGAGAGAAAAGAATATGGTGGAGAAGTTCAGACTTTAATAAACATCTAATGTTTTATTTTTTAAAAAAGAAAAGCAATCAGAAATAAATATAATAAAAATCTTACTATGTGCTAAATCCAAGTGATGGGCACAGTAATAACTATAACCTCATGCTTTTAATTATTTTGGCTTTACTATATATTTAAGATATTCACAATTTTAAAAATAATAATTTAAAAAAATCTCCTGAGGCAAATATATTATCTTCTGACAGTATTTCTGACAGTAATAAGAAAGTTTTAATTATAAAATATATTGCTTTTCTTTGACAAAGTCCATTTTGTTTGCTTGCTCAGGAAAAGTTATTTCCATAAGTTGCTTGCAGTTGTTGCCTGTGCAGTAGCCTCCTGAGGAAACCAAGGCTTTTACTTCTTTATTCCAAGCCACACAGCTCCCATTCAATGCTTTGGGTTCCACACTGACTTCTCAATATGTTGTCCTTTTGGCCAAAACAAAGGGTGTGTGTGTGTGTGTGTGTGTGTGTGTGCACGCACGCGCACACGCATTTTAGATTGGAAGGGCTGGTGTGCAGGGAAGGAAAACAAAATTACTCATTTTGTATTATTCTTGCATTATACATTTAAGTATATAATAAGCAATTCAAAGTAGATTGTGATCAGTTAAAGATGCATGTTTTTAATTGATAGAAAAATATCAATAACTCAAGTCAGTAGAGTAGATAGAATGAAATACTAAAAGACCCGCACTTAGCTCAATTAAGTCCATAAATAAGAAAAGGAAAAAAAAATGAGACGAGTATAAAACAACTAGAGGGTAAATTCAACCTCATCCATATCAATAATTACATTAAATTTAGAGGCCTAAACCTCGAAAAGACAGAGACTGACAGGCTAGATTAAAAAGTAAGACACAACTATATATGGTTTATAAGATATGACTAATAATATTAAAACTTAGATAATAGAGAATAAAAGGATATGCAAAAGAGATATATTATGTAAGCAATAAGCATAAATATCCTAGTTTGGTTATAATAAAACAAAGTAGACTCAAAGGAAAAGATTATTAACGGAGAAGAGTCCTTTGCATAATAATAAAAGTTCAATTCACCAAGAATAAATAACAATCCTGAATATTTAACTCTTAATTACAGAACTTTAATATATACTCAGCAAAAATTGAACTAAGACCGAACTAAAGGCAGAAACAAATCTATAATTTAAGATATATTTTAAAGGTTTATTTATTTATTTGGGAGGGCAGAGGCAGAGAATCTTTCAGGCAGCCTCCCACTAAGCACAGAGCCCAATGCTGGGACTCATGAGATCAAAACTTGATCATGACCTGAGTTGAAACCAAGAGGTGCCCCAATAATCTTGGATATTTTTAACATCCATCCCTCTTTCAGTAGATAACAAAGACCAAAAAAATCAATAAAGATATTGAAAATGTGATTAAAAATCATCAAACCACTTTACTTAAGTGTTATAAGGACAGTTTATATAAAATGTCCTACCCAACAGCAGGAGAATACATACTATTTTCAAGTGCAAGATAGAACACTCACAAAGAGGGGTGCCTGGATGGCTCAGTCAGTTAAGCATTTGTCTCTTGGTTTCTGCTCAGATCATGATCTCAGGGTTCTGAGATCAAGCCCTGCATGGGGCTCTGTCCTCAACAAGGAGTTGTGTAGAGATTCTGTCCCTCTTTCTCTTCTTCTCTCTTCCTCCCTCCCCATCTTCTCCTCACCATACTTGCATTCTCTCTAAATAAATAAATAAATAAATAAAATCTTTCTTCTTAAAAAAAAAAAAATCCACAAAGAGCAACCATATAGTGAGCCATAAAATTTATCTCAATAAATTTCATAGTTCTGAAATATACAAAATATGTTCTCTGATCACAACAGAATTAAATTAGAAATCAAGAAAAACAAGAAAGAAATCCCCAAATGGGAATGATTTCTGCAATGTACTTTTAAATAAGAATAAATTTAAAAAGACAAGAAGTAAATTTGAATTTATGCTCTACAGAATAGTAATGAAGACACATGACAGGACATACAAAATCAGGAATAAAGTAAAAATCAGTGCAATAGAAAACAAATCATAGAGAAAATAAACATTGTATAATTGTATCCATTAAAAGATTAATAAAACTGGAAAGTAAGTTAAAAAAACTGAAAAAGAAAGGGGAGGAAGAATAGGAGGGAAGTGGGAGAAGAGAGAGGGGGGGGAAATAGTGAGAGGGAGGAAAAGGAGAGATTTGCCAATATCAGAATGGACAGGGGTAACATTCTACACATACTGAAGGAAGAATAAGGAGACATTATATAAACTTTTTCCAATAAATTCAAGAATGTAAAGAAAATGGACAGATATGTTGGAAAATACAATTGAAAACCAACACAAGGTAGAGAAAAAGAGAAAATTTGAAATCTTTATACATGCTGAAGATATTGAAAAAATAATTAAAAATCTTTCCAAGGGATGCCTCGGTGGCTCAGTGGGTTAAGCCTCTGCCTTTGGCTCAGATCATGGTCTCAGGGTTCTAGGTTTGAGGCCCACATCAGGGTCTCTGCTCAGCAGGAAGCCTGCTTCCCACTCTCTCTGCCTGCCTCTCTGCCTACTTGTGATCTCTCTCTTTGTCAAACAAATAAATAAATCTTAAAAAAAAAAAAAAAAAAAAAAAAAAAAAAACTTTCCAAAAGTAAACTCTAGGCCAAGGTGACTTGATTGATGGATTTTATCAAACATATAAGGAGAAATTAAAATCCATTTACACAAATTCCTTCAGAAATAGAGAAAGGACTATTTTTCAGTTGTTTTTTTGAGACCAGGCTAACTCAGATATCAAAATCTAGCAAGGATATTTCCACAAGGAAACACTATGTATCAATATGTCTCATAAACATTTATGTAAAAATCCTCAACAAAATGTTAGTAAATCATATCCAGCAATAAATAATAATACGTCATCATGGGAATAAACTAAATAAATACATCATCATGGGAATACAGAGATTAGTGGAGGGATCAAACATTGGTTTAGAACTTGGAAAACAACTAGCACAATTCATTACATTATCAGAATAAAAGTTAAAAAATTATATAATGATCTAAATAGCAGAAAAGTCATCTGACAAAATTTTACATTAATTCTTTAAAAATTAAGAATTTTTTAAAATTAGGGTGCCTGGGTGGCTCGGTGGATTGAGCCGCTGCCTTCGGCTCAGGTCATGATCTCAGGGTCCTGGGATCGAGTCCCACATCAGGCTCTCTGCTCAGCAGGGAGCCTGCTTCCTCCTCTCTCTCTCTGCCTGCCTCTCTGCTTACTTGTGATCTCTCTCTGTCAAATAAATAAATAAAATCTTTTTTAAAAATAAATAAATAAATAAATAAAAGAATTTTTTAAAATTAATCTATGAAGATAGCGCTGACAAATCTATAGCTAACATAATAGTTACTGATAAAATATTTTATACTTCTCTAAAATATTGGAAAGAAGACCAAATATTCACTCTCTTTGTTTCTATTCCACATTGTACTTGAGTTCCCAACCAAAGCAACAAGTTAAAAAAAAAAAAATGTAAAAAAATTGGGAACAAGCAAATCTTTTTATTCAGAAGTGATTTGACTTATACACAGAAAATCTTAAGGTATTTAAATAATTTAGTGAATTTTTAGCAAAGTCTAAGGATACAAGGTCAATATTAAAAACCAAATTGCATTTTTTGTATGTTAACACAAAATTGGAATATAAGCATTTTAAAAATACCATTTATTAGCATCAAAGCCATTAACAAAAGAAAGTTAGGAATGAATATAATGGAAGTTGGACAAAGATTCAACAATGAAAACTATGAGCATTGCTGAGCATAATTAAGGAAGACCTAAATACATGAACAGATATACCATCCTTATAGATTTAAAGACTCAGTATTATCCAAATGTTAATTTTCCCCAAGTTGACCCACAGAGTCAATGCAGTCTCACTCCTCTAAATCATAATAGGCTGTTTTTTTGGTGTTTTTTTCTTTTTTTTTTTGGTAATAAAAGACCAGCTGATTCTAAAATTTACATAGAAACGGAAAGGATCTAGGACGGCTAAAACAATCTTGGGAAAACAGAACAAAATTAGAAGACTTATACATACTATCTATATAATATATAATGTATAATAAGATATATAATATTTATATATATTATATATTATATATATACAATATATGTATATTGTATATGTATATATATACTATATATATTGTATATATGTAAATGTATTGTATATACTATATCTACAATATAAATATTATATATCTTATTATTTCATATCAACATGTACTGTAGTTTATACAAAACTTAATTTGAGATGGAATACACACTACATGTTAAAACTAAAGCTATAAGGCTTTTAGAAATAGGAATAGTGGAATATCTTTGCAAGTTTAAAATTGGCAAAAAAAAGTTATTAAGGTACAAAAACCACTAACCAAAAAACAAACTGATAATTAAAGATCCATAACAATTTTTAAATTTTGCTTGGAAAGATAAAATATTAAGTGAAAATTTTCAGAGTCCACAAAAATAAAATGACAGATCAATTTCACTTATAAATATCAATGCAAAATTTTCAACTATTATTCAGTTGCACACTCTAAGGTTTATTATAATTAAGTGCAGTTTATTTCTATAAAGCAAGATCAGTTCAGTATTATGAAGTCTATTAAAGGAATTAATCAGATTGACAGATATAAAGAGAAAAATCATATCATCATCTCCATAAATGGTACAAAGAAACTGGACAAAATTCAAAGCTATTCTTGCTAAAAATAGTGAATAAAATAGGAATCAGTAGGTACATCTTTAACATCATGTCAGCCTCAAAGGCAGGGTTTCATACAATGCAAGGGACACTCATAAGCATTGCTACAGATGAGCACTGAACTGGGGATATTAGCCAAAAAATTAAAGGAGAGAAAGATATTAAAGTTATAAAAACCCAAATAGAGACAAAATACTCTCATTATTTGCATATGCTAAACTATGCTTGGAATGTACCAGAGAATAAGCTCAACTACTATAAATAACAAAAAAATGTGATAAATTACAAAAGAACAAAATATGTAGAAATCAGAAGCCATCTTATCACCCAAAATCATTATCAAAAGGTAAACTGGGAGATACAAACCTATTAAAATAGCCACAGAAACAGATAAAATATCTAAAACAAACTGAACAAGATATACAGATAACTTCCATGAAGAAAATATTAAAACATGGAAAGCATAAATGTACATTTGAACAAACTGGAAGTCATATTTTTGTATACCACTCAACTTCGTGGAATGTCAACTCTTTCTTAGTTAATTTTAAAATTTAATATTAGTCACCAAACATACACAAATCTGAATAAACTGAATGCAAATTTCATACAAAGAATTAAACCAGCAAAAACAATTATATTCTGAAGATGACAATTGAAGAAGGATGTCATAGGCCACCTTCAATATGGCTCTCAATGACCTTATTGTAGAGGCCACTTTTAGGCAAACAGGCTTGAGCAATGGAACATAGAAAGGGCCACAGTGACCACCTAGCTAATACAGACATGCCCACTGGACAGCCATCCTTATAATTAAGAAAAAAGTGAAACAAACAACATTGATGACTATGTTTGGACCCATAAAAGAAAGAGGCTGCTTACTAATTGCCACCCAGAGCTCTGGTGAGGCAAGTAAATATAAAGAATAACAGCTAATGATAGATTTCATAGAAGAGAAGTGGTTGGAGTCATAAACTAACAGGAAAACAAATAATTTAACAAATTGTTGAAGGCTGAGGGTGGACTAGTATGAGTGCAAGAAATTTCCTGGGGGGGGGGGGGGTGGAACAGTTTTAGGAAGACCCTTATGCTTTTGTGTATTTTATCTCCAGAACTCCATAAGATTATAAAAGAAAAGCAAAAAAAAAAAAAAAATCCCTCAGGTTTCCTGCAGGAATGGAAGCAAAACATTAAAATATACCCATAACTAAGTCCTTTTCTTCAGGGAAAAGACTTTAGTAGAGCCTTATCTCGCTCAGCTGAGGGCAGGGCATTTACTCCACTCCAGCCCCTTTAGACTTCTTGTCTCACCTAAGGGAGAGAAAAGATCAAGAAATGCTGCAAAGGTCACAGTCCATTGATACAGACCCAGGAAAAGATGGATTAGTTCTAATACCATAAAATGCTTCCTCTCTGCCAAACTTTTTTTGTATCAACAGTGGATTACAACTGAAAGACCTACAAAGCCAGATTACATTTAAGAAGAATTTCTTTTGGAAACCTCAAAACAATGGGAGAGACAAAAACAAAGATACTAAAGGAATTTGAAGCTTCTGGCAACTATAACCACAGTGAACATTAAAAAACAGCCCAACCCCTAGCCAGATTAACATGCTACTTTACAGGAAAGGCCCAATTAGCTTAGTTCCTGTTACTCATTGCATCACGTCTCTTTTTCAACAAAATATTGCAAGAAATGCAAAAAGACAAGAAAAAATGCAGTCTGAAGGGGAAAAAATAATCAGATAGGACATAGATTTAGGGATTGTCAGACAGGATATGTTTTTAAAGACCTTTTTTTTTTTTAATTCATTTGAGAGAGAGAGAGTGCATGCGAGAGCATGAGCAAGGGTAAAGGTCAGAGGGAGAGGGAGAAGCAGACTTCCCACTGAACAGGATGTCTATCATAAGGATATATCCCAGGACCCGAGGATCATGACCTGAGCTGAAGGCAGATGCTTAACCGACAAAGGTACCCACGTGCCCCCAGACTCAGAATTTAAAAGATTATGATTAGGGCGCCTGGGTGGCTCAGTGGGTTAAAGCCTCTGCCTTTGGCTCAGGTCATGATCTCAGGGTCCTGGGATGGAGCCACACATCATGCTCTCCGCTCAGCAGGGAATCTGCTTCCTCTTCTCTCTCTGCCTTCCTCTGCCTACTTGTGATCTCTCTCTCTATGTCAAATAAATAAATATAATCTTAAAAAAATTATGATTAATATGTTAAGGGCTCTAATGGAGAGTTGGCAACATAGAGGAACAAATGGGTAATGTAAATAAGGAAATGGAAATGCTAAGAAAGAATCAAAAGGAAACACTAAAAATTGAATCAACTCAAAATGATTACAGACATAAATATAAAATGCAAAATGATACACCTTTTAGAAGCAAACACGAGAAAATCTAGGTAACCTTGTGTTTGGTGATGGGTTTTAATTACAACATAGCAAATATGGTCCACAAACACAAAACTGATAAATTAGACTTTAATTAAATTAAAAACTGCTCTGTAAGAGAGTCTTACAGAAATGAAAAGAAAAGCCATCAACTGAGAAAATATCTGCAGAACAATATCTGATAATGTTATCCAAATATATGAAGAACTCTTAAAGCTCAATAATAAGAAAACACCCTAATTTTTAAAATGGGCAAAAGATTTAAACAGACACTTCCCCCAAAAAGATATAGCAATGACAAACATGAAAGGGTGTTCAATATCATTTATGACTAAGGAATTTCAAATTACAACAACAGCCATATTAAACTACACACTTACTAGAATGTCTAAAATAAAAAAATACTACTACTAATAATAAATTGACAATGCCAAATACTAGCAAGTTTTTGGAGCTACTCCTTCCATTGCTGATGACACAAAATGATGCAGTTGTTTTGGAAGATGGTTTGGAAGATGGTTTGGCATTTTCTCACAAAACACTTGCTGTATGACTGAGCAATCATTCTCCTAGGTATTTACACAAATTTTCTGAAAAGTTACGTCTACATGAAAACCTCTACACAAATTTTTATAACAGCTTTATTCATAATCACCATAAACAAACTAACCAAGATGTCCTTCAATAGGTGAACAGTTATACAGACTCATGGATCCATACAATAGAACATTACTCAGCAATGAAACAGAAGTGAGCCACCAGGCTATGGAAAAACATGGATAGACTTTAAATGAGTATTGTGAAGTAAAGAAGCCAGTCTAAAAGAGCTATATGCTCTATGATATCAATTATATAACCTTCTGGAAAATGCAAAATTATATAGACAGTAAAAAGACCAGTGGTTTCTAGGAATTCCAGGGAGAAGAATAAACAGGTGAAGTTCATGAAGTTTTTTGGTGATAAAATTTTTCAATGATATTTTGTATAATACTGTAATGTTGAGTATAAAATTGCATATTTGTCAAAACCCATCAAACTTTAAAACACAAAGGTGAATCTTACTGTATGCAAATTAAAAGCAAAATCATTTGGAAGGTTGGGGAGTCCCAGGAAAGAAGACTGACTAGGACAAGAGGATCTATTGTATTACAAATGTGTAAAACAACTTCCCTAAAGGAGATGAGGAAAAAGGTGTTGACTTAAGTAACTCTGGAAATGAGTCTACACAACTAAATGCAAAAGAATTATACATAAGCAATGTACTTTAGTTCTTATGGACCATTTTTGATACTTCTATACATATATTGGAATTGAATAATAGAGTAAATGGGTGACAGATTGTGGTAGCCAAACTTTTCACTATTGGAGTGGGAATTTATCATTAATCAAGGGAATAGGGCTAGAATGATCCATGTGGTGATGGATTAGAGTTGGAGACACCTGCATGAACTCATGATTAATTAATATGGATGCAAATATTTTCTTATTATATCTCCTGCGAAGGCCTGAAGACAATAATATCACCTTAGCAAAAGCACACATAGTGACCAGACCTTGGTTTCCAAAGTTATTCTATAAGAGAAGGAAGCAAGACTCTGAAGAAATGGTTAATTCTAGGCCTGGGACTATAAATATACAAGATAAGCCTTAGAGCATCTTGTATGGAAAGTGAGGAAGTACTCAAAAAAGAAAAAACAGACATTGATGGAGTTATTTCAAAAAAACGCAGGAGTCAATATTAAGGGGGAGGAGTCAAGATAGCGGAGAAATAGGTTAGGCTGAGACAACATCAGGTAGCAGGAGATCAGCTAGATAGCTTATCAAACCATTGCAAACACCTACAAATCTAACAGGAGATCAAGGAGAAGAAGAGCAACAATTCTAGAAATTCTAGAAAATCGACCACTTTCTGAAAGGTAGGACTGGCGGAGAAGTGAATCCAAAGCAATGGGAAGATAGACCACGGAGGGAGGGGCTGGCTCTCGGCAAGCGGCAGAACAATGGAGCACAAAATCAGGATTTTTAAAAGTCTGCTCCACCAAGGAACATCGTTCCAGAGGCTAAACTGCAGTGAAGCGCACATCGGGTCAGCATGGCCCCAGGTCCTGTGGGGTCACAGAAGGATCAGGGGTGTCTGAGTGTCACTGAGCTTGCAGGTATTAGAGTGGGGAAGCCAGCTAAAGAGACAGAGCAGAGGAGTGAGCTCTCAACTCGGGGTTACCTTGAACCCTAATCCATGGCACGGGCCTCTGCTCTGTGAGTGGGGTCCCCACAAGATGCAGGGAGACCCCTCCTGTAAGAGCTCAGGGATCTGTGGGGTTCGGAGACTCCAGGTGGAGCTGTATGCCAGAGACAGAGACGCTTGGTCACAGGCTGGGTGAGCTTGGAGCACCGAGGGAGGCCAGGGAGACGGGAGTGATTGAGCACTTTTCTCTGACGGTGCACTGAGGATTGGGCCCCAAGCTCTTGGCTCCTCTGGGCCAGAGCTTGGAAGGCCGCCATTTTCATTCCCGTCCTCTGGAACTCTAAGGAAAGTGTTCAGGGAACAAAAGCTCCCGAAAGTGAACCCGAGGGATTACTTAGCCTGGCCCCTAGTAAGGGAGGTGCAATTCCACCTGGGGCAAGGATACTTGAGAATCACTACCGCAGGCTCCTCCCCCAGAAGATCAACAGGAAATCCAGCCAAGACCAAGTAGAACAGCAGAATTCCAGAGGGGGAGAAAGCAAAGTATGGAATTCATGGCTTTATCCCCATGATTCTTTAGTCTTGCAGTTAATTAATTTGTTTTTAATTTTTTTTTTTTCTTCTGCTAAATTTTTTTAACTTTCACCCTTTCCTCTTTTAACGTTCTTTACTGGTTTATCTTAACAATAACTTTCATAAAAAAAATAATAATAATCTTTTTTGAACCTTCATTATTATAGTCATATTTTATCCTTCATTATATCTAACTTTATTTTTTGTATACACATAGGGTTTTTTTTTTTTTTAATTGGGGTACAACTTGTAATAGATCAAAATCTCAGGTTTGTTCTAGTCTCCAGCCAGAGTAAATTCTCTCCACTTTCTTTTTCTTTATTCTCCCAACCAACTTAACTTTATCAACTCCTTTTTTAGAAATTAAAAAAAAAATTTTTTTTCATCTTTAAAGGCATATTCCATCCCTTCACTGTGTTTATCCTTATATATGCTTTTCATTCTTTAAAATTTTGGGAGGTTAGGGCCCAGCTAGCTCAGTCGGTAGAGTATGAAACTCTTAAAATTTTGGGAAGTAGTTTCTTCTTAGAGACCAAAATACTCCCAAAATTAAGTGGGTGACCTTGTTCTAGTCACCAGTCTAATATATATATATTTTTTTTTCTTTATTTTTTAAATTTTTTTTCCTGAACTTCTTTTTATCCCCTTTCTCCCCCCCACAATTTGGAATCTCTTCTGATTTGGTTAACACACATTTTCCTGGGGTCTTTGCCACCCTTTTAGTATTTTATTTGCTCCTTCATATATTCTTATCTGGACAAAATGACAAGGCAGAAAAACTCACCACAAAAAAAAAAAAAAAAAAAAAAAAGAACAAGAGGCAATACCAAAGGCTAGGGACCTAATCAATATGGACATTGGTAATATGTCAGATCTAGAGTTCAGAATGATGATTCTCAAGGTTATCACTGGGCTTGAAAAAAGTATGGAAGATATTAGAGAAACCCTGTCAGTAGAAATAAAAGCCCTTTCTGGAGAAATAAAATTACTAAAATCTAACCAAGTTGAAATAAAAAAAGCTATTAATGAGGTGCAATAAAAAATGGAAGCTCTTACTGCTAGGAAAATGAGGCAGAAGAAAGAATTAGTGATATAGAAGACCAAATGACAGAGAACAAAGAAGCTGAGCAAAAGAGAGACAAACAACTACTGGACAACGAGGGAAGAATTTGAGAGATAAGTGATACCATAAGATGAAACAACATTAGAATAATTGGGATTCCAGGAGAAGAAGAAAGAGAGGGAAGAAGAAGTTAAATTGGAGAGAATTATTGTAGAGAATTTCCCAAATATGGCAAAGGGAACAAGCATCAAAATCGAGGAGGTATAGAGAATCACCCTCAAAATCAATAAGAATAGGTCCACACCCTACTATTAGGTGACTATTAGGTCACCTAATAGTAGAATTTGCAATTCTTAGGAACAAAGAGAAAATCCTGAAAGCAGCCCAGGAAAAGAAGTCTGAACATACAATGGTAAAAATATTAGATTGGCAGAGGACTTATCCACAGAGCCCTGGCAAGCCAGAAAGAACTGGCATGATATATTCAGAGCACTAAACAAGAAAAACATGCAGCCAAGAATACTATATCCAGCTAGGCTACCATTGAAAATAGAAGGAGAGGGGTACCTGGGTGGCTGAGTGGGTTAAAGCCTCTGCCTTCGGCTCATGTCATGGTCCCGGGATCCTGGGTTCGAGCTCCACATCAGACTCTCTGCTCTCGGGGAGTCTACTTCCTCTTCTCTCTCTGTCTGCCTTTCTGCCTACTTGTGATCTCTGTCAAATAAATAAATAAAACATTAAAAAAAAAAAAAAAGAAGAAAATAGAAGGAGAGATAAAAAGCTTCCAGGATAATAAAAAACTGAAAGAATTGGCAAATACCAAACCAGCTCTACAGAAAATATTGAAAGGGGTCCTCTAAGCAAAGAGAGACCCTAAAAGCAGTAGATCAGAAAGGAACAGAAACAAAATACAGTAACAGCCACCTTACAGGCAATACAATGGCACTAAATTCATATCTTACAATAGTTACCCTGAATGTTAATGGGCTAAAAGCCCTAATCAAAAGACACAAGGTATCAGAATGGATAAAAAAAAACAAAATCCATCAATATGCTGCCTACAAGAAACTCATTTTAGACCAGAAGACACCTCCAGATTTAAAGTGAGAGGGTGGAAAACAATTTACCATGCTAATGGACATCAGAAGAAAGTTGGGGTGGCAATCCTTATATCAGGTCAATTAGATTTTAAGCCAAAGATTTTAATAAGAGATGAGGAAGGACACTATATAATACTCAAAGGGTCTGCCCAACAAGAAGATCTAATAATTTTAAATATCTATGCTCCTAACATGGGAGCAGCCAACTATATAATCCAATTAATAACAAAATCAAAGAAACACATTGACAATAATACAATAATAGCAGGGGACTTTAACACTCCCCTCACCGAAATGGACAGATCATCCAAGCAAAAGATCAACAAAGAAATAAAGGCCTTAAATGACACACTGGACCAGATGGACATCACAGATATATTCAGAACATCCCATCCCAAAGCAACAGGATACACATTCTTCTCTAGTGTGCATAGAACATTTTCCAGAATAGATCACATCCTGGGTCATAAATCAGGTCTCCACCAGTATCAAAAGATTGGGATCATTCTCTGCATATTTTCAGACCACAATGGTCTGAATTTAGAACTCAACCACAAAAGGAAATTTGGAAGGAACCCAAATACATGGAGACTAAACAGCGTCCCTCTAAAGAATGAATGGGTCAACTAGAAAATTAATGAAGAATTGAAAAAATTCAGGGAAACAAATGATAATGAAAACACAATGGTTCAAAATCTGTGGGACACAGTAAAGGCAGTCCTGAGAGAAAAATATATAGTGATACAAGCCTTTCATGGGAAACATGAAAGGTCTCAAATACACAACCTAACCCTACACCTAAAGGTGTTGGAGAAAGAACAACAAAGAAAGCCTAAACCCAGCAGGAGAAGAGAAATATAAAGATCAGAGCAGAAATCAATGAAATAGAAACCAAAAACAACCAATAGAACAAATCAACAAAACTAGGAGCTGCTTCTTTGAAAGAATTAATAAGATTGATAAGCCCCTGGCCAGATTTATCAAAAAGAAAAGAGAAAGGACCCAAATAAATAAAATCATGAATGAAAGAGGAGAGATCACAACCAACACCAATAAATATAAACAATTATAAGAACATAGTATGAGCAACTCTATGCCAACAAATTTGAAAATCTGGAAGAAATGGATGCATTCCTAGAGACATACAAACTACCACAACTGAACCAGGAAGAAATAGAAAACCTGAATAGACCCATAACCAGTAAGGAGATTGAAACAGTCATCAAAAATCTCCAAACAAACAAAAGCCCAGGGCCAGACAGCTTCCCAGGGGAATTCTACCAAACATTTAAAGAGGAATTAATTCCTATTCTCCTGAAACTATTCCAAAATTAGAAACTGAAGGAAAATTTCCAAGTTCATTTTATGAGGTCAGCATCACCTTGATCCCAAAACCAGACAAGTCACCAATCATAAAAGAGAATTACAGACCAATATTCTTTATGAACACAGATGCAAAAATTCTCACCAAAATACTAGCCAATAGGATCCAACGGTTTATTAAAAGGATTATTCATCACGACCAAGTGGGATTTATTCCAGGGCTGCAAGGTTGGTTCAACATCGACAAATCAATCAATGTGATATAATACATTAATAAAAGAAAGAACAAGAACCATATGATACTCTCAGTAGATGCTGAGAGAGCATTTGACAAACTCTTCAAAGTGTAGGACTAGAGGGCACATACATCAATATTATCAAAGCCATCTTTGAAAAACCCACTGCAAATATAATTCTCAATGGAGAAAAACTGAAAGCTTTTCTGCTAAGGTCAGGAACACGGCAGGGATGTCCATTATCATCACTGCTATTCAACATAATACTAGAGGTCCTAGCCTCAGAACTCAGACAACAAAAGGAAATTAAAGGCATCCAAATCAGCAAAGAAGTCAAACTATCACTCTTTGCAGATGATATGGTACTATATGTGGAAAATCCAAAAGATTCCACTCCAAAACTGCTAGAACTTGCACAGGAATTCAGTAAAGTATCAGGGTATAAAATCAATGCATGGAAATCAATTGCATTGCTTTACACCAACAACAAAACAGAAGAAAGAGAAATTGAGTCAATCCCATTTACAATTGCCCCCCAAACCATAAAATACCTAGGAATAAATGCAACCAAAGAGACAAATAATCTATACTCAGAAAACTATAAATTACTCATGAAAGAAATGGAGGAAGACACAAAGAAATGGAAAAATGTTCCATGCTCATGGATTGGAAGAACAAATATTGTGAAAATGTCTATGCAACCTAAGGCAATCTACATATTTAATGTAATCCCTATCAAAATCCCATCCATTTTTTTTCAAAGAAATGGAACAAATAATCCTAAAATTTATATGGAACCAGAAAAGGCCTCAAATAGACAAAGGAATATTGAAAAAGAAAACCAAAGTTGGTGGCATCACAATTCTGGACTTCAAGCTCTATTACAAAGTTGTCATCATCAAGACTGTATGGTACTGGCATAAAAACAGACACATAGATCAATGGGACAGAATAGAGAGCCTAGAAATATTCCCTCAACTCTATGGTCAACTAATCCTCAGTAAAGCAGGAAAGAAGTCCAATGGAAAAAAGACAGCTTCTTCAACAAATGGTGTTGAGAAAATTGGATAGCCACATGCAGAAAAATGAAATTGGACCATTTCCTTACACCACACATGAAAATAGACTCAAAATGGATGAAGGACCTCAGTGTAAGAGAGGATTCCATCAAAATCCTTGAGGAGAACACAGTCAGCAATGTCTTTGACTCAGCCGCAGCAACTTCTTCCTAGGAACATCGCCAAAGGCAAGGGAAGCAATGGCAAAAATGGGATTTCATCAAGATCAAAAGCTTTTGTGCAGCAAAGGAAACAGTTAACAAAACCAAAAGACAACTGGCCAGAATGGGAGAAGATATTTGAAATAACATATCAGATAAAGGGCTAGTATCCAAAATCTGTAGCTTAGCAAATGCAACACCCAAAGAACAAATAATCCAATCAAGAAATGGGCAGAGGACATGAACAGACATTTCTGAAAAGAAGACATCCAGATAGCCAACAGACACATGAAAAAGTGCTCCACATCACTTGGCATCAGGGAAATACAAATCAAAACCACAATTAGATACCACCTCACACCAGTCAGAATGGCTAAAATTAACAAGTCAGGAAATGACAGATGCTGGTGAGGATGCAGAGAAAGGGGAACCCTCTTACACTCTTGGTGGGAATGCAAGCTGGTGCAGCCACTCTGGGAAACAACATGGAGTTTCCTCAAAAAGTTGAAAATAGGGGCACCTGGGTGGCTCAGTGGGATGAGCCTCTGCCTTCGGCTCAGGTCATGATCTCAGGGTCCTGGGATCGAGCCCCGCATTGGGCTCTCTGCCCAACAGCCTGCTTCCTTCTCTCTCTCTCTCTCTCTCCCCGCCTGCCTCTCTGCCTACTTGTGATCTCTGTCTGTCAAATAAATAAATAAAATATAAAAAAAAAAAAAAAAAAAAAGTTGAAAATAGAGCTATCTTATAACCCAGCAATTGCACTACTGTGTATTTACCCTAAAGATACAAACGTGGTGATCTCAAGGGGCACGTGCACCCGAATATTTATAGCAGCAATGTCCACAATAGTCAAATTATGGAAAGAACCCAAATTTCCATCAACAGATGAGTGGATAAAGAAGTGGTATATATATATACAGTGGAATACTATGCAGCCATCAAAAGAAATGAAATCTTGCCATTTGCAATGATGTGGATGGAACTAGAGGGTATTATGCTTAGCGAAATAAGTCAATGGGAGAAAGACAACTATCATATGATTTCCCTGATATGAGGAAGTGGAGATGCAATGTGGGGAAGTTGGGGGGTAGAAAAGAATAAATGAAACAAGATGGGATCAGGAGGGAGCCAAATATAAGAGACTCTTAATCTCACAAAACAAACTGAGAGTTGCTGGGAGGAGTGGGATAGGGATTGGGTGATGGGGTTATGGATATTGGGGAGGGTATATGCTATGGTGAGTGCTGTGATGTGTGTAAACCTGGCGATTCACAGACTGTACCCCTGGAGCTAATAATACATTATATTTTTATAAAAAATTTTTTAAAAATTAAAAAAAAAACAAAAACAAGAACAAAATGTAGGAGTCAACCAAAAGAATCCCTAATGGACAAAACTTCCCTGCACAACAAAATGTATAAAATAGTATTGGGTTAACCCAAGTACAAACAAAACAAAACAAAACAAAAAGAACGATGAAAACCCTATGATATAAATAAATGAATAAATAAAGGGAAGATAATAAATACATCTCTCATGAAGAGCAATTCTAAGTAATTTATACAGATACTCCTCCCCCTGAGTGGGTGTACTGTAACTCCCCATGCTTAAGTATGGGTTAGGAATAATAGCTTTTGTCAAGTGAAATCGTATGGAAAGGCAGTGGAGTTAGAGAGTTACTTTATATTGGAAAAACCTATAGACACGGGACACCTGGGTGGCTCAGTGGGTTAAAGCCTCTGCCTTCAGCTCTGGTCATGATCCCAGGGTCCTGGGATCGAGCACCGGATCGGGCTCTCTGCTTAGCAGGGAGCCTGCTTACTCCTCTCTCTCTCTGCCTGCCTCTTTGCCTTCTTGTGATCTCTGTCAAATAAATAAATAAATTAAAAAAAAAAAAACCTATATACACTACCTTGGGCCAGGTAACCAAAGTCAACATCAACAATAATAAATCATGTGACGGTAATGATATGTTGATTTGTTATGATGAAAATGATACTTTACATCCATGGTTTTCCTCTAAAAACTCGTAACTTCAATCTAATAATTTAAAAAAAATCAGAAAAATGCCAATGAAATGGCATCCTACAAAGTATGTGAATACTACTCCTGAAAATTGACAAGTTCAACAAAATCAAGAAAAATCTGACAAACTTTCATTCTCAAGAAAACCTGCTATATTCTATGTCCTCCAAAATTCACATGTTGGAGAATTAATCCATGATGTGATGATATTTAGTGATGGGACCTTTGGGAAGTAAGTAATTTTAGATGTAGTCATGAGGGTGGAGCCCATGATGGGATAAACACCCTTAAAAAACAGGAAGAGAGAGGAGCTCTCTGTCTCTGACTGCACATACCAAGCCTGTGTAGGAATATGACCAGGAATAGGGCTCTCACCAAGAACCCCACTATACTGGCACCCTCATCTTGGGCTTCTAATCTCCAGAACTATGAGAAATAAATGTATATTGGCTAAGCACCACTCTATGGTATGAATTTATAGCAGCCTGAATGAAGACAGAGCCTAAGGAGACCTCATGACTAAATGTAATATGGTAGCTTGTATAGGATCCTGAAAAAGAGAAACAAAGACAAAACAAACAGAAAACTCCTTAGGTAATAACTAAGGAAATCTGAGGAATATATGGCCTTTAGTTAATAATGTATTAATATTAGTTCATTAAATATAATAAATGTGCCAAATTGATGTATGATATTAGTAAGGGAAATTGAATGCAAGACATCCAAGAACTCTGTAATAGCTTCTCAGTTTTTCTGTAATCTAAAACTGTTTAAAAAAATAAAGTCTATTTTTCAAAATGAAAAGTTGAAAAAAATGTTCAGATCACATTGCATTCAAAGAATCAATCTCCTGAATTTATGAAAAGAATTCTTAGCTATTTATAAGAAAAAAAAAAAAACCTAACAGTACAATTTTTGAAAATGAATAAAGATTATGAACAGAAAGGAAAATACATATTAGTCTTGAGAAAATGGAAAGATGCTCAATCTAATTTCTAATAAGAAAAATTAACATGAACTCTATTGTGACAGCATTTTTTGTCCTATTTGGGAATAAAATCTAAATATTTGGCAACATACTCTGTTAGCAGTGCTATCAGGAAATAAAACTCTAATACATCGCTGGTGGAACTACACATTAAAAATCACTAAAGAGTAATTTGGCAGCATCTATCAAAATTACAAAGGCATTTACATCTTCACTCAGTAATCTGATTTCTATGAATTTTTCTTATAGATATAGTTGCATATACTTTTCTGTTCAAGATTTTTACTGCAGCATTAGTTGTAATAAAAAGAAAGTTTGGAAACAACACAATTTTACAATAGTGGAGTACTGGATAAATAAATTATGATTCATCTACAGAATGGGATATAATGAAGCTGAGATGTATTATATTGCAGTTTCAGAGACCAAATTGTAAGACTTAGAGTTTCGAATCCCTATTTTACCCCTGATGTTTGTAAGATTTGCCTCAAATTTCATAAATATGTCTTCTATATCTATAAATGGGTATTAAATAAATGCACATTTCCTAGGGTGTTTCTGAAGAATATGCTATTACATATGTCTTACTATATGTAAGACATTTAAAATAATAACTCCTGCATGCTAATTACCATAAAAATGTTGACTATTATGATTGAAAAAGAAATGAAGACAACCTCTATTTTGACATGGAGTGACCTCCAAGATATTACATTAAATTAAAACAAAGAATGTATAAAGTTGTGAGTAGTCACCATTAATATATTTGGGAAAATAATATATATTAATTTATACTTGATAATAGATGAATAATGAAAAGCTAGATATATATATACACACACACACACACACAAACAAATAAGTGCAGTTATCTACAGATAAGGGAAGGGAGATTCATAGGGGTACTTTTGACAGTATAGCTTTTTACAGTGCTTTGATTTTTAACACACTGAATGCATTACCCTTAAAATATTAAATTCAAAATATAAACATTTACAAATATAAATACATGTAAATACTCTCCCCTAAACTGGTAAGGAACTGAGACACAGGGAGTTAAGTGATTTCTCTAAAGTTAAAAAAACAGATTAATGTTCAGGTCTAGATCTCTCTGACTTCAAAGTCTATGTTCTTAACTACCATCCTCTTCCTGGTTTGAAAGGTACACATATAAAAAGTCAGAATGACGGGTCAGGTAACAAAAAAATGCCCTGAAGGGCCAAGCGCTGGTCCTAGCTCTGCTACCTCTTTCCTCATCATTAAAGTGGAGGTTTTGGACCAGTGGATCCCTCCAATCCATAATTTCTTATAAACTCTATTTTTGAAAAATAATTATTTGACATAAATCTTATGGAGAGAACACTAAGCACAAACTTCTTCTGGAGTATATAATGTCACTCTAACATTAAATTTTATTAAATATCAAAATTTAATATCATAGGTTATATTTAATATTTATTAATTTTTAACTAGCTTTCCAATTACCATAAACAAAATATTTCTGAATTGATTAATATTTTGTTACATTGCTTAAAATATTAGACAGTGTTATTTCAAAATGAATTTAACTTATAATTTACTTCTACCTATTAATTGTGAGTTACCTGCTATTGTTAAATACAATATTCTTAACTCTTAATTCAAGTTACTTAGAACGTTAAGGTAAAAATTTCTATGGGATATAGATCTATTCTGAAACGAAGACTTGATATCTCATTCAGAAGGTACTTTTTAAAAATGTAGATTCTGAATCCCAAGCCCTGAAGATTCTATTTCAGTAGGACTAGAGATAGGATTGAGGATTTTTCTTTAACAAATGGAACAGGCTTTGAGCAAGGTATTCTGTCACAGAATACCTTAAAGATGGAAGCAGCCCAACAACACAACTGACATACTTTCACTTCAATAAATGGTAACAGAGGAAGGTTTATGATTGTGTCATGTGAAATTTTTTATAATATTAAGGTGTCATAACTAAAAACAAAATATTAATACTAAACTAGACATTATTGTCTATCAAACCAGTACCTTGGATCATGATTTTCCCTGGCCGGCTGATATTTTCATAAATAAAAGGTTTTCCATTTTTTCCAATATGATGGGGAGGGTTAAATCTTACTTTCTTCTTTTTTTTTTTTTTAAACAGTCTTTGAGATTGTTTGGGTTGTTTTTTTAAAATTGAAAGACAGATGAGGAATCATATTGGATTGAGTGCAATTTCTAAATTCAATAATGTTATAAATCAGATAAAAAAGACAAAATAAAGATTTCTATTTCTCAGCAGAGATATATAAAACTGGATATTCAAAAAACTATAGTATATCATGTCAAATACAATCCACAAGAAATAGTGATTTCCATTCATATTATCAGTCTTGTCTATTTTTTGATGGAGCTGGTAGATAGTAAGATATGTCAAATAGCACTATCAATTACTAAGAGATTAAAAGGAAAACTTGGTAAAGTTGAAATATATCAACCCTCATGACTGTCTATTTTGTTGCTTTAATATTTGAGCCTTAATCTTTTCCACAGATTGTTGAATGCTACTGTATACTGCTTTTAGAAATTTGAATTACATCATTAAAAAGAAGAGTTGACTCACATTATAAAATGTGTTCTCAATAAGTGAATTTAGCTTCCATGAATTTATACCTATGCCATATTTAAGTTTATAAATACTCTAAGTTCCTTTTTGTCAGTAACTTCAAAATGTGAGTTGAGACCCAAGGTTAGATTTAAGAGCAAACTCAGGTATCACATAATATTGGAAAAATTAACTCTATGAGATTTTAACAATTTTAATTTTCAATTTGTATTTAACTCCTATTAGTTTGTAGGTAACTCCTGGCATACAGTATTTTCAAAATAATAATAGTTATATAATACAGTATAATACATTATGATGATTATTACTATAATTACAATAAAAATATGAAACAAGAACACAAAAATTTGGTAATCAAAATATGATTGAAAGCAATTTAGATTTTTAATGCATTCTTTTTTTTTTTTTTTTTAAAGTAGGATCCATACCAAGTGTGGAGCCCATCATGGGGCTTGAACTCATGACCCTGAGATGAAGACCTGAACTGAGATCAAGAGTCAGAAGCCTAACCAAGTGAGCCACCCAGGTGCCTCTCTTTAATGCATTTTTTAAAAAAGATTTGTTTATTTTATTTTAGAGAGAAAGAGAGAGAGAAAGCACTCATGAGTGCATAAGCAGGGGGAGGGTCAGAGAGAGAGTGAGAGACAGAATCCTCAAGTAAACTCCCTGCTGAGCACAGAGACTGATGCACGGCTCAATCCCAGAACCTTGAGATCATGACTTGAGTAGAAATCATGAGTTGGACACTTAACCAACTGAACCACCCAGGCACCCCTCTTTAATGCAATTTCTAAAGAAAACATCAATAGAGTTGCTTTTATTTTTGTTTATTTTTATTTTAAAAAAATATTTTATTTATTTATTTGACAAAGAGAGACATAGCAAGAGACAACACAAGCAGGACAAGTGGAAGAGGGAGAAGCAGGCTTCCTGCAGAGCAGGGAGCCAGACGCAGGGCTCGATTCCAGGACACTGGGATCATACCTGAGTTGAAGGCAGACGCTTAATGACTGAGCCACCAAGGAGCCCTGAGTAATGTTTTTAAATGTAGGGCAACATGTCATATAAATTCCCTTGTCTTATTTTTTTTTTTTCTTGTGCTCATCAACAGAAGAGAGCCTCCACAAATTTTTCTCTTCCTTCAAAGTAACCTCAAAGGAATATTTTCCCAGTCTGCCTTGCGCAGACTCTAGCTAGTCTGTCTAGCCTTTTTCCCCTTTATCTAATTATGATGATGGCAGCAGTGATTTTCTCCCACTTTCACCTCTACTGCAAGTCCAGCTTTTACTCTGATGTAGACATGGCTCAGAGCTAATCAAGTAAAGATAAGCTCTCCAGCCCTCTCTAGTCCTCTCTATGGTGGGGCAAACTGACAAGAGTTCCTGGTGGTAGAGAAAAGAAATGAAATATAGAAAAGCTGGAGTAGATGAAAGTAAGTTTCCTTGGTGACAATGGGAAGGAACAAAACATTGAGTATGCATGTGAGAACCTTTTCTCCTGTCATCTTTCACTGAGTCAGATCACCGCAGTATTCCATAAAGGGGGATAAAATGTCAATCAGTGATAGCCAGTGCTCATTTACATCTATAGCCCAACACTGACTCCTTTCCATCTCTTCTTCTGTGTGTAGGGTAGGATTCCTTTCTCATAACTCAGATGATGATGTATGGCTTCCCTTGGTTGCATGTGTCTGTCCATCAGGAACTCTGCTGGCTATTCTAATTAATTCTCAGGAAACAAGCACTTGGATGTTAATTCATATTTCCTAGTTTAATAGGAGTGTCTATATCCAACCTGACTCAAGAAGGGGGAAAAAAAAAAAGGCAAATTTTTTATCACTTCTGGGTCGTTTGGTCTATTCTGATTTCTTTTTCTTTTGCCTTCACTGGTTGGTTTTTCTTTCTAAAAGCTGCCAGAGAACTTGCTCTCTGACCCCAAACCGCCTTTTCTCACTACTTCCATCTTGCCCCTCGCCCCTCTCCTCCTTTCTTCTCTCATCCTCCCCTCTTTTCCTCTCTCCCCAGCAAAACTGTGTGGAAAGTACAGAGCTCCCTCATACCACCCACTATTATAATTACCATAAAGATAAGTTCCACTGCATTAAAAAGCCTCAGTGCCTTGCTTAATCATCCTCTCCTCTCTCCAAATCTGGCAACCACTGATCTTTTTACTGTCTTTATTAGTTTCACCTTTTCCAGAATACCATATAGTTAGAATCATGTTTGCTTCTTTTAAGATTGACTTTTTTTTTACTCAGTAATATACATTTAAGTTTCTTCAGTGTTTATACATGGCTTGTTAACAGTGTATCATAAACTGTGGTACAAGTAGATAATGAAATATTTAATCCATTCACCAACTAAGGGACATCTTGTTTGCTTCCAAGTTTTGGAAATTATGAATAAAACTGCTACAAATATCTGTGTGCAGGTTTTTGTGTAGACATATCTCTTCAATTCATCTGGGTAAATACCAAAGAGCACGACTGCCAAATCATACAGTAAGTGTATGTTTAGTTTTGTAAGTGACTGCCAAACTTTCTTCCAAAATGGATGTACCATTTTGCAACCCACCAGCAATGAATAAGAGCTCCTGTTGCTCCACATCCTCATCAGCATTTAGTGTTGTGAGTGTTCATGGTTTTAGCCATTCCAACAATTGTGTGGTGATATTTCATTGTTTTCATTTCATTATTTTAATAATATACACTTATGTGCCATATGTTTGTCTTCTTTGGTGAGGTGTCTATTTAAATCTTCTGCCTAATTTTTAAATTGGGTTGTTCCTTTTCTTATTGTTCAGTTTTAAGGCTTCTTTGTATCCTTTAGACAACAGCCCTATATCAGATATGTGTTTTGCAAATGTTTTCTCACAATTTGTGGTTTGTTTTCTCTTACTTTTGAAAGACATCTCTTTTTGTTCCCAGTAAAAATCAATTTCTCCACATGCCAGGATTCCAGTACCTTTTAGGTAGCTGCAGAAGCCCAAAGGACTTTTTCTTTTCCTTTTTCCTTGTTTTAAATTTGCCATTATAAGTTGTCCAGCATTGATGTCATTGATGTCCAAATGTCTCTATTTCTTTCAACTATCCTCTTACCATCTGTGTTCCACTCTTGCCAGTCTCTCACAGGGATAGGCACTGTGGAACACAGCCCCTTCCTGCTGAATACATACCTGAATATTTTCCCCTTTTCTTTTGATATATAGTTATGTATTCAACGCGTATACCTCAGGTACTCTAAACTCAAGCTCGCTCTTTGTTTCTTTCTTTGTTTCTTTGTTTCTTTCTTTGTTTCTTTGTTTCTTTCTTTCTTTTTTGGAGATAGGGAGAGGGGGAGAGAGAGAGCAGGGCAGGAAGAGGGAGAGAAAGAGAGAATCTTAAGCAGGCTCCATACTAGGCATGGAGCCTGACTCAGAGCTTGATCTCACAATCCTGAGATCATGGCCAGAGCTGAAATCAAGAGTCAGACATTTAACTAACAGCCACCCAGGTGCCCCTCGAGTATTCTCTTTAAGTGTAGTTCCTAAACTTATTCAATTCCATTCTCATAATCGTAAAACTCCCAGTGATAGAAAATAAGTTGGAAAAGTGGGCAGTGCAGAATTTATATAAAAAAATTATATTTCTTAAAAAAGAGGCTTGTGAATTCTCTATGAAATTATCTATATTTATTATGACATAACATAGAGGGAGAGATTTGAATATATTATCTCATTTGTTCTCAAATTGCCTCTAGTATATTGAGGGTTTAAATGATATATTTCAACTATCTTTTATAAATTATTTCTCCACTTAAAAAATTGATTCTTAAAATTATCTTGTATATATTTTAAAATTACGTCACCTCAAAAGCTTTTTGACAGTGGAGATGGAACTAATATAAAATATTTGATGTATTATAAACTAAAAAACATTTTCAGTTTTTCTTTGGTAATTTTATTATTTGATAATTTTAACTATTTTGGCCAATAGACTTTATTTTATAAATGAGATAATAATGTTCGCAATGAATTAACCCATTCCAGTGAAAATTCACCCCAAGTGAAGTCATTACTTTCATTATAATCGACTTGATTATGTGCAATTTGCATTCAATCATATTTTAACATACACTACTAATAAAATATTATTCACAAATTATAATTGATGCTTTAAGCATATTTAAATGTAATGACAAGTTATGTTAGGTGAGTTCAGAAAATGGTAATGGTATATTAGGATGACATTAATTTACCTATGGATTTATATTTATCTTTGGTGATCTTTTTTAATAAAAATACATTATAACAAAAATAAAGTACATTAACACTCTAGCTATTGAGTGTTTATGTGTAATATTTTAAATAATGTATTTATGTTCAATAATAAAGAGGGAATAATAAACTGAGGATACATTTTATTTCTGAAAGGTGTTTTCTACCACAGTTGTTGAAAATAATAATGAAAAAGGAACCCTAAAGACACAGGAGTGTACTAGCATTGTTTTTATTTCCCATAAAACTAACATTATTTAACTGTGATCAGGGAAAGTAAATCCCAGACTTGAAATAAGTTCTCTTTACTAAAGCTCTTCCCATTTTAGTTTGGCCTAGTTTGACTATTTAACTGTTGGGAAATAAAAACTCCAATTTATTTTTTATATTTTTAAGAAATAAAGTTTACTGCTTGCTACCCTAGAAACAACAAAAAAGAGATTTACCATGTAGTACACAATGCATAAGACCTGGTCCATATGTGTAGTATAGTTACATATTGTTATCATTAATCTTTGTCTGGATTATTTCAAAGTGTTTTGTAAAATGTATCTCCTAGATTTTAATCCCTTACCTACTAATTCATATTTCTAAGTCCCATAGGGATGGGGCTATTATATCAACCAAGGACAAAGGAAAAGTTAAAAAAAACAAAAGCAAAAACAACTACTTTAAAAACCTTATATAGGGACTCCCTTGATTTTTTTTCAAAATTAAAGTAATGTATTTCATATCTATATTTACACACGCATGCATACACAATGGACTATTATTCAACCATTAAAAAAAATGAAATCTTAACACTTGCAACAACATAGATGGAACTTGAGGGTATTATGCCAAGTAACATAAGACAGAGAAAGACAAATATCACGTGATTTCATTTTAGATATGACATCTAAAAAGCAAACTAACAAACAAAACAGAAACAAGAATCATAGACACAGAGAACAAATTGGTGGCTGTGAGAGGAAGTGAGTAGAAAGAATACATGAATTAGACAGAGGGAATTAAGAGGTACAATCTTCCCATTTATAAAATAAGTAAGACACAGAGATGTAATATCTGTGTCTGTAATACAGCATTGGGAATATCGTCAGTAATATTCAAACAATTCTATATGGTGACAGATGGTAACAAGACTTATTATTGTTACCATTCATAATATATATGAATACTGAAACACTGTGTGTTTACCTGAAGCTAGTACAATTTGTGTGTTAATAATTCTTCAGTTAAGAAATTAAAATAATCACTTTCAATGCCACTAGTAAGATCTACATTTTTCGGACAATCTCAGAGTTACTATGCTAAGACTAACCTGAGTACATAAAGAAGTATGAAGATTTATGCTCCTTTTTTTCATTAATTCAGCTAAATTGAATCAAATTTTGTTAAAACACCTTGAAATTTCAGTTACTATTTGAGTGATTTTTGATGCCAAAAACCTGGTCATGGATTGTCTGAACCACAGGAAAAGGGGATTTTATTATACAAAATTAAGCAATTTGAGAAAAGGAAGATAATTGGCTATAATGTTAAAAATGAGTAGGAAATTAATGAATAATGATCAATAATGGAATGCCTAATATAATTTTATGGCAGTTAACAACAGAATAAATAATAAGCTATAAAACCTATTACCAAAAAAGAAAAAGAAAAATAAGAAAAATGTTAAAATAAATAGCTGGAATGAAATGAAAAAATATTATTATGAAACAGTAAATGAGAGAAATGGAATTAAAAGAGAAGACTATTTTGTACATTTAGTGTTCTTTATATGTATAAAGTGATTTCTTAACTTCATAAACATTAATTGAAGAAAGACGTAGGGTATAGTGGTATACTGAGGCTACAAACACTGTGCTGTCACAGAGAACAAAAAGAATCAAAGTTTTTCTCTTTAAATGTTCATTTGCATTATGATACTTATTATAGATTTTACAAAGGGGCTAGAGATTGTTATTGATTATTCTCATTTTACAGGTAAAGAAATGAAGGTCCTAAGAAGTTGACTATTTTCAGAATAATAGGGCACTGTAGTTAAGAAGGTACATTGTAGAGTCAAACAACTTGATTTTGAGTCCCAGATCTGGAGTTTATGAGCCAAGAAAGTATTGGTATATTTCCTTTAATTTCTTTGAACTTATTTCCTCACTGGCAAAGGAGGGTAACAGTAGCGTTTTTCACATTGGGGATGTATGTGAAATCAAATAAAATTCATAAGGCAAAGCGCTTAGCATATTGCCTGGATAGTTTTAAATGTTTAGCAAATGCTAACTATGGTAACAGTAAATACTAATTAATATTAAAATTATTGTGATTTATCACTGTTATTATTACTGTTAGAATAGGGATCAGGTTCTCTTAATGCCAAAGCCATTAAACTGATACTTTAGTCTTTTTTTTTTAATATTTTATTTATTTATTTGCCAGAGAGAGGGAGAAAGAGAGAGATCGAGCACGCACAGGCAGGCAGAGTGGCAGCAGAGGCAGAGGGAGAAGCAGGCTCCCCGTGGAGCAAGGAGCCCAATGCGGGACTCAATCCCAGGACGCTGGGATCATGACCTGAGCCGAAGGCAGCAGCTTAACCAACTGAGCCACCAAGGCATCTCCTTATACTTTAGTCTTAACTCTGAAATTAGCTTGTGCATATTTCCACTGAAATATTTCCACATTTAAAGATCTATGATCCCAAGGTGTCTGCATGGCTGTCAGTTAAGCACCTGTCTTTGGTTCAGGTCATGCCTGGGATCAAGCCCCGTGTTGGGCTCCTTGCTCAGTGGCAAGTCTGTTCTCCTTCTCTTTCTGCCTCTCCACACCTCCCACTTGTGCTCTCTTTTTCTCTCTCAAATAAATAAAATCTTTAATAATAAAATAGAAGAAAAGTCTATGGACCCTTTACCCTACATAGCCAAAGCAATCTTGAAAAAGAAAAGCGAAGTTGGAGGCATTACAATGCAGGACTTCAGACTATATTATAAAGCTGTAGTCATCAAGACAATATGGTACTGGCACCAAAACAGACACATAGATCAATGAAACCGAATAGAAAGCTCAGAAATAGACCCACAGCTATATGATCAACTAATCTTTGACAAAGCAGGAAAGAATATTTAATGGAAAACAGTCTCTTCAACAAATGTTATTGGGAACACTGGATAGCAACATGGAGAAGAATGAAACCAGATCACTTTCTTACACCATACACAAAGATAAATTCAAAATAGATTAAAGATCTAAATGTTGAGATGGGAAATCAACAAAATCTGAGGGGAGAACACAGGCAGCAACCTCTTTGACTTTGGCCACAACAACTTCTTACTAGATATATCTCTGGAAACAGGGAAAACAAAAGGAAAAATGAACAACTGGGACTTCATCAAGATAAAAAGCTTCTGCACAGAGAAGGAAAGAACCAACAAAACTAAAAGGCAACTGACAGAATGGGAGAAGATATCTGCAAATGGCATATCTGGAAAAGGGTTAGTATTCAAAATCTATAAAGAATTTTTCAAACAACATCCCCAAAATAAACTATCCAGTGAAGAGATGGGCAGAAGACATGAATAGACATTTTTCCAAAGAAGACACATGGCTAACTCACACATGAAAAGATGCTTAATATCATTCATTACAAATCAAAACCACAATGAGATACCACCACCTGACACCTGCCAGAATAGCTTAAATTAACAACATAGGAAACAACAGATGTTGGTGAGGATGTGGAGAACAGGGAACCCTCTTTGTTGGTGGTGAGAATGTTGTTGTGTTGGTAAGAATGCAAACTGCTGCAGCCACTCTTGAAAACAGTTGGGAGGTTCCTCAAAAAGTGAAAAATAGAAATACCCTATATCTCATTAATTGCACTACTGGGTATTTACCCAAAGGATACAAAAATACTGATTTGAAAGTGCACATGCACCTTGATGCTTATTGTAGCATTATCAACAACAGCAAAATTTAGAAAGAGCCCACATGTCCATTGACTGATGAATGGATAAATGTGGTATAGACATATAATGGAATATTACTCAGCCATAAAAAAGAATGAAATCTTGCCATTTGCAACAAGGTGGAAAGAGGTAGAATATATTACACAAAATGAAATAAGTCAGTTAGAGAGACAAATACCATATGATTTCACTCATATGTGGAATTTAAGAAACAAAACAGATGAATATAGGAGAAAGAAAAAGACAAAAAGAGAGAGGGAGGCAAACCATAAGAGAAACTCTTAACTATAGAGAACAAACTAAGGGTTGCTGAAGGGAAGGTGGGCAGGAGGATGGGCTAAATGGGTGATGGAGGGCACTTATTGTGATGAGCATTGGGTGTTATATGTCAGTGGTACATCACTAAATTCCACTCTTGAAACTAATATTACACTATATGTTAACTGACTAGAATTTAAATAAAAAGTTGAAACATTAAAAAAATACTGTGGTCTCTGTAAGTTAACAAAATCACTAAATATTTCTTTTTATTCTTCTCTGATGCTGGTAACTTAGTTTGAAGGTTTATATTTTAACAATTCTGGCCTATTTCTGCAATGTTGATGCAGCCAGCACTTGGTAAAAAAGTGAACAAACAAAACAAAAAAACTCAAACACCAAAACAAAACAAAAATCCCGAAAGCTATGTTTATTTTTATTTGACAGATTAAGTTGTTACAGTAAAAAAAAAAAAAAAAAAGCAATAATAATGCATGGAACCATCCTGAAGATTACAGGAGGATCTAAAGGAGCCCTCTTCAAGCAAGGTCAAATATACTTTTTCACATTTAAGTAAATGTCAAGTACATATATTTTCCTTAAAGAAATGAATAAACCTAATACAAATAGAGGATAGGTAGATAAGTAGGTAAGGATGGGATGGATGGATGGATGGATGGATGGACTGGTGAACTGACAGATATAAAAAGTCACTATCCAAATTATGGCTTATACATGTTTACAATGACCAAGTACTGTTGAAGCCTTCATGCCTTCACTACTGCCCCTAAGAGAATATATTTCTAGGGAGATTTTATAGAAGAAACCACTGTTGTAAACAGTGGGATGTAGGAAAAATTCAGTTACAAGTAGATAATATCACAGATGTTTTTGAGTTTTTACTTCTTCATGAGCATAAAAAATTAAACTATTTAGGCAATTTTTTATAAAACATCCAAAAAATTTTTTTTTAAGATTTTATTTGAGAGAGAGTGAGTAAGAGAGAGGGGACATAAGAAGGGGGAGGGTCAGAAGGAGAAGCAGACTCCCTGCTGAGCAGGAACCCAATGCAGGACATGCTCTGGGCACTCCAGGATCATGACCTGAGCTGAAGGCAGTAGCTTAACCATCTTAGACACCCAGGCATCCCAAAAGTCCCAAATTTCTAAGAAGCTAAACTCTGTGCCCATAGTTTCCTGTTTCACACATTTAAATTTAACTTAGACATATTATCAAATTTTGGAACTGTTAAATTATGTTTTTTAAAACAGTACATTAAGATTCATATACCATTTACAGGATAAATAATATTGTAAGTTATAACAATTATACAAATGCCTTTTATATGCATACTCTTTTTATATGCATAATGAAACATTATGCATATAGCATGCTATGTATGGAAAAGATAACTAATGACATTTTATATAAAAGTTCTTTTAAGATATTCAATAAAGAAGCTACATTTATAGACAACAAAAGTCATACTGGCTTCTGAATCTCTCAGGGATTAATTTATATTCTTTTTTTAGTTAAAAGTTCTAGTTGTTTCTGAAAAATTTGTCTATACACACACATAACATGCATATGCACATACTCTACTAATTTAAATGGGAAAAATATTATGCTTTCCATTCTAACCCAACATACCCAAATAATTTTTCACAGTTAGAAAAATGTATCAATTGAATAGTGAAAATATAATTACATAAATAATAACCAACAGTTTGGATGTAAATACAGTTTGTACATAAAATGAAATTTAGTGTGGAAAAGATTGCTTAGTGGGTAGTGGCTGGTGGAAGAGGGGTATGAAGGATTGATTTTTAGAAGGTGATGGATAGTCAGATGATCCACCTTCTGGTAGGCATTTATGATTCTATTTAATGTCAGAATCAGATGTAATTGATGGAAATCAAAACAAAAATGACATTATTCATTTCTAATACATTTTTTAGTGAAATACTTATTCACAGTTAAAATTTTAGCTCTTGGCTTTCTGTTAATAGACATTAAAGAGAAGCCATGGAAAATATAATTCTAAATAATCACATAGGCAAACATCTGTCAGGCATGTGCATGCCATATTCATAAACATTACTGTAAATGTGCATTAATGATATGCTGGTTATACATTTTATTTCTGCTATCATGTTGGGAAGACTGTGAATTCAATGCACATTTTTCCCAAGTAAAGATTATGAGAGGGGAAAAAAAAGATACAAACTATTGAAACAAAACAAAATATTCATAGCCCCAGGGAGTTCTTGATTCAGTACAGATGTGTCTTGGGGATTGGTTCATCCAGTGCTTTGCTGGAATAGTTTGACATATGTTCTAGGCATACTGGTACACAATTTTTAAAAAATTTCATAGTCATTATGCTAGTATTGACAGACCAAAGAAAGAAATTTAAGTAAGTGGCGTTTTAGTATAAATGTTAAAGATATACTGCATGTGTAGTAATGACATTGAAAGACAAAAGGAAGTTTTTGCTGTTTGATATCCTTTCTCTGACCTTAGCAGTGTGCATAATGAGATGGTTAGCTAGGGTATAATAAAGGGTCTGGAAGAGATAAAGAATCTGTGCCAGGAATAAAACTCACTTTGCCCAAGGAACTTCAACTGGCCAGTAGAGGTAAAGAAGAAGGGAGGTACATAAAACAAAAGAACAATTAAGTAACTTATCCAAGGTTATGTAGCTAATGGATGGTAGATCTGAAATTTGATTTTAAGTTTCCCTTACAAAAGTCCCATCTTTCAGAAAAATGTCTAATTCATATGTTTATGCTTTTTGAACCTATTAAATTATGTGTGCAAACACAAACACACCACACACACATCAACTGAACAGTGAGGATATACTTACATGAATAATAAATGATGATAGTTTAAAACAACTTTATATAAAATTTCATTAACCATTAAACCATCCTGAGGCTTAGGAATATTGACTAGCTTTTCCAATGTCACTAAACTAATGAAGTGGCAGACAGAAATTTGAACACAGGCATTTCTAACCCCAAAGCCAATAGCTCATATCTTCCCATCCCTTCAGACTACAAGTAATATAAACAATTGAGGGTTTTATAATACAGAATTATATTTTCTCATTCTAAGCAATCATTTCAATACACAAAACTGAAGGCTTATGTCAGGACAGGCCAAGAGAGTTGTTTTGTTATTCTAAATTATGTTGAAATGTGCTTTTCTACTGTTAGAGTGTCCTTGGAGTGTACAGAGAATTTGACAAGAAAAGAAGCTGAACGTGGGAAGGGGAGAGGTTATTAATGCGCCGAGAATAGCCTCATTCTGCTTTTCCCCACTGACAGTCCTTTACTTATCTCAGCAACAGCATTAACAACTCTAGATAAGCTTCCCTTCCCCTATTTATATAATAGAGTAAAAGTCCTATGATAGAGAAAACTTAAGAGTTCCAAGTTAACAACTAAGTGTTAAATCAATTAAATTAATTTCTTTTGTGGATAGCACTAAAATCTTCATGGAAATGTACTATTTTCATATCTATTATGTTTTCTCATTAAGAGTATTCTAAAACTAAGTATCTTTTTTTTTCCAATAATTTTCTAAACTACAAAAAAAAATAGAGTTACCTGATCCCATGTGTATTTTTAATAGAGTGATAGTTGGAAAAAGATCAAATATTATCAAAATCCATAGATTTCAAAAGCAAATTTATGAATATAGAATAAAGGATATTGTGCCAACTTTCTAAGAAGGAATTAATTTAGAAATGTATGACAAAGCTGGAAAGAGATAGATGAACTAGAGATAACGAGACAGAAAGACAGAGACAGAATTTACCCTAGCAAATTTTCTTATAGGAGTTTAGTCCCACTGAGTAATCAGAGAAATTCACAAGAAAATATTTATAATGCTATTTATCACAGTGTCATATAAGAGCAAAAAAAGAGGAAAAATAAAAATAGTATAAATAAGTGGGATTTGAGTGGCTCAATTGGTTGAGTCTGCCTTTGGCTCAGGTCATGACCCCAAGGGTCTTGGGATCCAGCCTGGGTTCTTTCTTGGGCTCCCTGATCAGCAGGAAGTCTGCTTGTTCCTCTCGATTTGTTCCTCCCCCCATTCTCTCTCTCTCTCAAATAAAGAAATAAAATCTTAATAAAAAAAGAAATAGTATAAATAATTCAAGATAAGCAAAGAACATATGTTCTATTTATAGAAATATATACTAATTAAGAATGATGCTAAAAGTACATATAATATGAACTACATTCTGTGTATACATAATGAAATAACTGGAGAAGGGACAAAAACATATTAAAAACAGACTAGTAAATATATTCAAGAATAGGGTCTTTAAAGTAAGACATAATAACATAATACTTCAGCAATTATAGTTAGAAGAAAATGAGAAAATGAAATAAATTTAAGAAACAGATATAGAATAAAATTATGAGAATGGATACTTTTTGAATTACAAAGTATACAATTCTGCTGTAATTTTGAAAATTCACGTTACTTAAAGTTTCTGTGGTATAGAAAAGGATAGAAATCAATTTAATCCATTACCAGATATTACAAATATAATAAAAGAAGAAAAATCATAACTTTTGATTAAAATAGATTTTAAAAATAGCAATATAAAGCTATCAGGTGAATTATATAATACATTAAAAGATTAATCAGGGGCACCTGGGTGGCTTAGTGGGTTAAGCCTCTGCCTTTGGCTCAGGTCATGATCCCAGGGTCCTGGGATCAAGCCCCGCATTGGGCTTTCTGCTCAGCAGGGAGCCTGCTCCCCCCCGCCCACCCGTGCCTGCGTCTCTGCCTACTTGTGAGCCTGCTTCCCCCCCCCCCCGCCTGCGTCTCTGCCTACTTGTGATCTCTCTCTGTCAAATTAATAAATAAAATCTTTTAAAAAGAAGATTCATCAACCTGATCATATAAGACCTAGTCTCGAAACACATTGATAAGTTTTAAATTAGAAAAAAAATTAAAAATAATAATGCCATAATCTTAATGCTGAATAAGCATTTGATAAGTGCAATACTCACTCTAAGTATACAGTTTTTCAAAATGGTGAATAATTATCAGTGAGCATACAATTTACAATTAGAAAATAAAAGAAAATTGGTTATACTTTGGAAATTTTATTAAGGAGCCTAGGTTTAAAATAAATGCAAGAATATTTTTTAAACCTTTTACTAACAAGTTATTTAATGGGATATCATTCATGTTAACAATTACAACATAATGTAGGTACTCTTATAAAAATCTTTGTGCCAAATTTTTAGGTTGCTTCTGACTGAATATTGAAAAAAAAATTCAAATGGGCTTAACCAGTATCAGTGTATGTAATCAGGTGTACAAATGAGAGCAATTTGTGAATCAGTTGTTTCAGTCCTGAGTGAGTTAACCAAGTTGTTTCTGACTACCTACTCTCTCTCCTTAGTGTTGGCTTTATCTTCATTTGTATACTTGGAAAACTCAGTATAATATAAAACACTGATAAAATACTTAGTATATGCATAAGAAAATTATGATCTAGGTTCACTCATGCTGCATATGTATTACTGGGTGAACTGGGGAGATTCCTAGCCCTGAGGACTCTGCTCAGCCTATTCCTGGATGTCACCAGAGGCTCCTGGTCTCCTCCTAAGAAAGAATTCAATAATGGACGAGACCAGTGTTTGAGTAGTGCAAGTGAAGAGTTTATTAAAGTGAGAGCACACTCTTAAGACATGAGAATGAGTGAGCTCAGAGAGAGCTGTGTCTCATGGGGTATGGGTCTCTATCTTTAACTGATAGTTGTTAACTAGGGGGTAGAATATTTATTACTCGGAAAGGTGATTTCTTTGGGAGGAGGGTTTTGTGCCTTTTCTCCCTTGGTCAAAATCTCTGACCTTCTTTGTCTTGCGCCTGTCTGGTAGGTTGGATCTGGCTTCTTGTGGCTTTGTTTTGGAGTGCTGTCAGGATGGGCCTCTGACTTCCCCATCACTGACCATGATTTTCCATTTGCTGGCTTCCAAGGATCCTGTTAAAGTCTAACTAATTGCTTACTCTAATGTATGGCACACTTGTTTATTGTTGGGCACTCTTTTGGGCATTGCAAGAACATTTAGAATCCCTAGAATCCTTCATTGACAAAATGACAACAGCGCTCTGCCATAACTGTGCCCACTAACATACATATTTCTCCTACATATTTATAAAATAGTGTATTAACATACTTCTGTGACACACTGATATGGACAATTTGAGTTTGAATGGCAAAATTAACAAAGTTGACTTAAAGAACATACTTCGTACATCATACACAATATTTTCTTTGCAAATACTTGGCAGTGCATTTGCAGAACATCTATGTGGTGAATAGACTCTCTAGGTGTTTTGGACATTTTTTTTTCTCATTTACTTGTGTGATATTCCATTGATACACATTTTCTTAGCATGATTTGTCCCCAAAAGGAAAGCCTGAGATAAGGGTTGGCATGAAATAGTTTACTTTGGAAAAGGATTTCCAAGGAATTAAAAGTAGGGAAGTAGGAAGAATGAAATAGACAAAGAGGGAAACTCAATCCCAGGATGAGCCTTGAGGTAGAGACCTAGGCTCAATTCCATTGAGGATTCTCTGAGGGACCAAATAGAATGTGTTTAAGATTTATCTATCCCAGAAATGGCAAAGGGAAGTATTTACTTATCCCTGCTATCACTATTGTTCAAGATGAGTTTTTTATCCTGTGGAATGTTAATTCCTTTGTATTTCCAAGTTTGTGCATGTGTTAGAATGATTCAGCAAGTTTTCACAACTATCCCCCTCAGAATACATTCTGTATGTTTACACTTGTAAAATTTTTGACTTGGAATAGTAAAATGAACTAATTAATAATGGAAAGTAGATTAGTGGTTACCTAGGGCTGGGGAAAGTGCTGAGTACAAGAAGCATGTAATAACTGTCTGGGGTGATGAAAATACTGTCCATCTAGACTGAAGTAATGATTATATGGGTGCACACATTTGTGAAAAAATACCAAACTTTATAATTCAGGTGGGTGAATCTTATTTTATGTAAATATGCTCAAATATATTGGATTTTAAAATGTTGTATTTAAAGTCATCTAATTCTTTTTTTTTTTTTAAGATTTTATTTATTTATTTGACAGAGAGGGAGAGAGGTCACAAGTCTGCAGAGAGGCAGGCAGAGAGAGAGGGGGAAGCAGGCTCCCTGTTGAGCAGAGAGCCCAATGTGGGGCTCTATCCCAGGACCTTGAAATCATGACCTGAGCCAAGGGCAGAGGCTTAACGCACTGAGCCACCCAGGTGCCCCTAAAGTTGTCTACTTCTTATATTCTTACAGTAGTTATAAAAATGTCTCAAAGTTACAGTTTTCCAACTTAAGAAGTTAGAAAAAGAGCAGAATAAATTCAAAGAATGTAAAAACAAAAAGATAATATAAGAAGAGAAATTAACAAAATAGAAAGTAAACATATAATAGGAAGGTTCTTTGAAAAGACTGCTAAGCAGACAAATCACTAGCAAGATTAAGTTAAACAAAACAGAGAAGACACAGGGGACAAAAACCACAGATGCTACAAAGATTAATCAGCTAGGAAAATTTCCAGAACAAGAACAAGTTTATTTATACCAATACATATAAAAAGTTTGATGAAACTAAAAAGTCCTTAAAAACTACTATATCAATACTGAAGAGAAGAAATAAAAATCTTGAATAATCATAACTATTAAAAATGTAATTAGCTAAATGTCTTACTACCATGAAGACACAAACCCAAATATATTACAAACAAGTTCTACCAGCATTCAAAAAATTGCTCATTCTACTTTATGCCAGTTAAGATTTAATCAGGTAAGTTAGGGTTTAATCAGAACAAACAAGGGTGAGAGAGAATAAAGGATTAATTAGAGGAATTAGATAAGACCAACCACATAATTTAGAAGATCCAGTACAAAATGAAAATATAGAACCTCCATTCAAGAAGCAAGGGGAAAAGTTTTGTTTTCCTTAATCTCTTTTTATATCTGTTGTGATGTTTTTATTTCCTACTTAAAGTTATTCTGCTTTGGGCAAAAGAAACACCTGTGGGTGAGTGCAGAACCCCAACAGTCACCTGGATCCAGTCCTGTGACTTGTTGCCTTCTCAATGCCAACCTCAATCCTTCTTGCAATTGTGCCCAGTAGACTATTGGGTCCAGAAGTCATAACCCAGGGGCCAGGGAATGAACTGCCAAGAATTCCTCTCAGAATGCCAGGTTCACATGTTAACCAAGGACCCAAGCACCCAGCTCATGCTCTATTGTCCCATCAGCCTTTACTTACACAACAGTCATTGAAAGATCAAATTATTAAGAATTTCAAAATGCCAGCAATTAGGCAGAACACTCTTCTAAGCGTGGGGCATTAAATGACTGCATAGGGTACAAGCTCATGGAGCAGACTATGGAATCAGCTCTAAAACAATTGCAAGAGAACCTAAAAATGTCTGTGGAAATGGGAGAGCATCAAAATGTCTACAGATATTTTTCTGTGAACCTAAAACTTCTCTAAAAATAAAGTCAATTAAAAAATTTATATATATAGGTTTATAGAAATTTGTTACCTCTGCATCTTCTGGTGGGCCTAACATCATTAAAAATCAACATGCATGGCAATTTGGAAGATAACAGCTGGAAACGAAGCAGAGAAGAACAAGGATCAACTGGAGTCCATGAGGACAAGCTAGAATACACAAGGACAAGGTAGAATCCATGTCTAGCTTTCACCACCCTCAATTTCCTACAGAAGGAGCTAGTGCCCTTAGTTCATACACATCTGGTTCAGAAGTCAAAGAAGCTGAAGGAGAACCAAGGACAGAAGCTAGAAGAGCTAAGAGACCAACAAGATGAACAAGTGAACCAGCAAAATATGTGTGAGCTACAATGGTACCTAGTACTCTGTACCAACTTTCAGAGAATGATAACTGCTACTTCATCTTTTGTTACAGTCCACACAAATGTCTCTCAGGCTTGGTCTTTCATGGAACTAGAAAGGGAAGAGAGTTCTGAGAAGCACAGTTCCAGCTTAACTAAATTGACAAAATATAAAACTACCTCAGAGTATTACATTAACATTCTCAGAGAATTGGCTAAGACAGATTACTCCTTAATTTATTTCCAAACATAAACATAGTAGGAGAAAGGAACTTTATCTCACTGATAAATACTGAGGCAAGAATCTTATATGAAATATTTACTAAAACAAAGGACAATATATAAAAAAAGACTATGTTATATTTCTCCTATGAATATTGTCTTGTTTTAATATTAGAAAAGTAGTTAACCAGGTTAACATGGCAAAGGATAAAACAGTATCTTTCCAAGAGAATATCCACTTAACAAAACAAAGAAGAAAGAAAAAAAAAGAAACCTTTAACTATAAATAGAAGCAAACTGCTGTAACCTAGAGTGCACATAATTCTTAAGTAAAACATCACAAACACCCAAATTACCTGCAATGTTTTCTTTCTTCTTAACCTGGGAGATTGGTACAAAAATATTCATTTGTTATTATGATTTAAACTGTATAGATATATTTTTCAATTTATGTATTACATATTTCATAGTAAAAAAATAAATGAGAGAAAAGAGACCTAGAAGACAGATCCAGGAGGCCCAATGCCTGACTAAATGAAGTTCGGAAAAGGAACAGAAGATGGAAAGTGAAGAACATTGTCAAAGAAATAACAGAATCAACTGTCTAAGAATTTCATAAGTATCTGGTTTGAAAGTTTACATAATACATCAAGTCATGTCATTATGATTCAAAATACCAGAAATAATGAGAGGAGCCTAAAGTCTTTCAGAGAAAAATATGTCAAAACAAAGAAGTGAGCACCAGAACGGCATCCTATTTTCACTAGCCACATAATTAAAAGCTACCAAAGCTATGAGGGAAAAAATAATTTTCAATAGCCAAATGAAATTTAAATCAACAGATATAACATATAATAAAAACATAAAACATAATCAGCCACACAAGGACCCATGATAATATCCTCTTATGTACCTTTTCTAACGTGTGTACTTAAAGAAATGCTCTGAAGAAACAAGAGAGGTTTTTTGTTGTTGTTGTTGTTGTTGTTGTTTTAAGATCTTATTTATTTATTTATTTGACAGAGATCACAAGTCGGCAGAGAGGCAGGCAGAGAGAAAGGAAGGGAAGCAGGCTCCTGCTGAGCAGAGAGCCCAATGCGGGGCTCCATCCCAGGACCTTGAGATCATGACCCGAGCCAAAGGCAGAGGCTTTAACCCACTAAGCCATCCAGGTGCCCCAACAAGAGAGTTTTTGATCAACTAACCAATTAATGAATCAAATCAAGGTATAGGATTTAGGAAATAATGGATCCCATCAGAGAAAAAAGCCAAACAATGAACCAAGATTATAGAAGACCCATGAGCTCAGACCACAGTTGGAAACCAAAGGCAAGAAGGAATGAGTTTATGAAAAATAGGGATGCTAATAAGTAGATTATCTTATTAAATATTTTAAAAAGTCAATTATATATGTAAAGAGACTACTGTGCACATGAAAATTAATACAGAAAGAGAAAAAGAAATGTTTTTATACTAAACTACTCAGATTTGAAATAGTCTATATTGGCAGTCATTTTGCTTTAATAATGTGCTTTGGGAAAATATGGTAGAAAAGACATCATGATAGCACCCATAAAGGTAGTGAATTAAGAAATAACATTAGTTCAGAAATAAAAATGAGAATGCCGATAAAACTCACCATACATTATCATATGCATTTAAATATTGGGGAATAGGAAAAGAAAGTCAGCACCTATGGAGAAAGGACTTACTAAGGGGAAAAGTAAGGCTTAAGACTACATTTTTTTCCAATTCAGATTTTTTAATATTATGACAGCTATATTCCACTTTGTTTTTTGTTTTTAGAAATGAACCATAAATATATGTTTAAAAAAGATAGAGAAGCAACTTCTAGTTTAAAATAGCCAATTCAATACACTGAGAAGTTCTCATTTTACAAAGAAGAACAACTAAGTCTTAACAATTGCTAAATGTATGGCTACTCGTAAAAGCCAAAATAAGAGCTTTTTCTTTTACTAGAAACAAGCATCTCTAGTAGAAAAAGCCATCCAAAAAAACCATAACCAAAGGACGGTCAGACATCTGTTACCTACAAGACAAGTGCTGAAAGATGACCTGGAAGAAAAAAAATGGCCATCCCAAGTCCTCAGGTTGTAAATAATATTATAATCTGACTCTATGACACATTTCTCTAACCCTCACATATATGCATTTCACAGTCCTTGAAGGGCTATAATAATCTGGTGTTTTCTGTTTTCTTCAAATATGTTTATTGTGTTTCCATGTACAAAATCTTTCATTTAATAAACCCAGACACATTAGCTTGTTATATAAACTTTGCCATTGCTTGGGCTATGCCTTCATTGTATTTGCCTTGATTTCCCACATAACCTATACTCCGGTCACACCAAGTGGTTTTCAGTTCTCCATGCTAGGTGATTTGATTTTTTGCCTTTGCACTCTAGTCTCTCTATTTAGAAGGGTAGCTTTTCAGCTGCTTGTTAATTTACCAGTGAGGCTATCTTATAAGACATTGTGTCATTTCCTCTGTGAAGTCTTTCCTGACTCTATAGATAAAGCTAACAATCTTTTATTTTTATCCTTTTTGTGCCTTATAATGATGCTTAACAGAAAATCAATGATATTTTGATAAACTTTTTTTTTTTTTTTGGTAGTCAAATCTAATTCTTACTATTACTAGTCTAGACGTTTCTTGAAGGCAGATGCTATGTCTTGATCTCTTCTACATCTATGATACTTTGAGCACTACCTTATATGTAACAGTCACTTCATAAGTGTTAGGATTTCAATGGATGACGAATGAATGAAAAACAAATGGTCCAGGGCACCTGGGTGACACAGTTGCCTGAGCGTCCAACTCTTCATTTTGGCTCAGGTTGTGATCACAGGGTCCTGAGATTCAACCCCACATCCGGCCCCATGTTTAGAACAGCGTCTGCTTAAGATTCTCTCTGTCTCCCTCTCCCTCTGCCCCTTCCCTCTGTGCTCTCTCTCTCTCTAAAATAAAGAAGTAAATCTTTAAAACATAGAAAAATAAATGTTTCTTTAAAATGTCTTCTGCATTTTGCAAGTTGTGAACTTGTCAATATAATAACAGGCTGACTGTCATTGCTTCTGACTTAGGATAAAACCTTGTAAGCACATTAGGATAAATGACAGCATTCTGTTTCAGCAGAAAAATGACAGAAGGAACAACGTTGAGGGAAGTGATTATGCTTGATCTAACTAAATATCTGGATTAAAAGAGACAATTGTCAAATGTCTAAATGCTTCTTCCTCTATGTTAATCCAACTTTAGTGATTAGTTGATGATATTTTATAGGAAAAATATCAAATTTTAGGCTAGAAATTCATACCCAACATTTCCTCCATTACATATGTTTTCTTTTTTTTTTTCCTTTTTCTTTTTTTTTTTTTAAGATTTTATTTATTTATGTGACAGAGACAGAAGATCACAAGTAGGTAGAGAGGCAGGCAGAGAGAGGAGGAAGCAGGCTCACTGCTGAGCAGAGAGCCCGATGTGGGGCTCAATCCCAGGACCCTGAGATCATGACCTGAGCTGAAGGCAGAAGCTTAACCCACTGAGCCACCCAGGCGCCCCTCTTTTTTTTTTTTTTTATTAATTAGAAAAATGCACAATTTCCTGTACTATTAAGAAAAGAAGTATGGCTTTTAAGTAAATTAGATTGAAAAATTTATTAATATGATGCATATTCCTCAACATATAATATACATATAATTATCATACTTGAATTATTATTAAATATATAAAATATTCTCTTTGCTATGGTAGCTGAACTAAGTCTGCAGCTACTCTAAAATGTCAAACAAAGAGGATTCTGAGTTGAGAGAGTAGCAAGCACCAAGAATCTTTCTTCATATCTAGACAAAAATGACACTAGAAGAATCTGTCTAATATAATTAATTTTGGAACTCTAGAGTCTATTGAGGGCTTGCAACATTCAGGGAAAGGCTTAGATGTCAAATTGGTTAATTTCAGTAAATTTCAGCTTTTTGCACAGTAGCAGCTATGGATGCCCATCCCAAGCCCCACGGCAGGAAGTTGTTCGGGTGTTGCTGGAGCAACCTATACACAGCTTGCAGAAGCTAGTGTGGGAATAAAACAAACCTGTCTTACAAATATTGGTTATGTTTGCTTTTAGTCTCAGAGATACAGACAAAGAGGCATGTAGTCATTGTTGTACTTCCCCACATCTTGCAAGACCCTTCACCTCAGGCTAAAGTGACTTCCAAGGGACCTAAAGGGCTAGTGGATTTTTTTTTCTCCTTTAGTTTTCTCCTTTTGGAGGTCAGACATAAGGATTAGGATATGCAAAAGCAACTGCATACATGGGGAAAATTAGAAAGTGATTATGCATGATCTGGGAAAGACACAGGGTCAGTAAAGACCTTAGAAGACTTTATGTTTCCACCTCAAGGTGATTCTTACTACAGACACAGCCTATGGTAATAAAACAAACAAACAAACAACAAACAAACAAACAAACCTAGCAAATTCTGGGGAAAGAAGAGAATCAGATTTCTAGAGTTACTGCATTATTAGATTAAAATTCCTGTTTTCTACAACAAGAAATAATATGGCATGCATAGAAATGGAAAAGTCTTGTTCATTCAAAGGAAAAGCATAAATAACAGAAACTACCCCTGAGAAAGACTTGATGGCAGATCTACTAGTCAAAAACTTTGAAACAATTATATTAAAGATGTTGAAAGAATAAGGTAAGATGTACAGAAAGTCAAGAAAATGATATATGAACAAGTAGAAATATCAACACATAGAAAAGCTAAAAAAAAAAAAAAAGGAGCCAAAAAGAAATTACAGAGCTGAACAATAAAATGACTGAAATTAAAAATTCCTTAAATGGATTCATAGATAGATTTGGGCAAGCAGAAAAAAGAATTAGTGAACTTAAAGAAAAGCGTATAGAAATTATTCAGTCTGAAGAAGAGAAGAAAAAATAATTGATAAAAAGTACACAGAGCTTAAGTGACCTATGGGACATGATCATGTGATCAGAGTTGTAGAGTCCTTAAAAAGAAAAGAGAAAGGGTCACACAAAATATTGGAAGAAATAATGGCTGAAAACTTCTTAGAGTTGATAGAACATATGAATCAAAATATTTAAGAAGCTAAGAAGCTCTAAGACAAACTAAAAGCAAGCCCATATCAAGATGCATTATGACCAATTTTCCAAAGATGGAGAGAAAATCCTGAAGGCAACAAGAATGAAGTGACTCATCCTATATGGGTTAGCCCAAATATGAGCAGATTTCTCATGAGAAACTTTAGAGGAAAGATGCCAGTGGGCTATTATATTTGAGTGCTAATAGGAAAAACTGTAAACCAAAAATATCCTATACCTGGCAAACTGTCCTACAAGAGTGAAGAAGAAATTAAGATATTCCTAGACACACAAAAGCTGAGGGAGTTCATTATCACCAGACTTGCCCTGAAGGATAAAATGAAAGGACACTAGGCAGCAACTTTAAGTAGTATGGAGAAATGAAGATATTAATAAGCACAAATACATTAGAATCATAAAAGCTAATAAAATTGTTAACAATGCTTTCTAACTTCATTTTTGGATACATATTGTGAGAGACTAATGCAAACAAAACAAAATGAAAAGTAACAATTATTACACTAAAAGCTTGTGTTGTTGGGACACAAGGGTGGCTGGGTAGGCTAAGCATCTGCCTTTGGCTCAGGTCATGATCCCAGGGCCCTGTGATTGAATCTTGCATTGGGCTCCTTACTCAGTGGGGAGGCTGCTTCTCCTTCTGCCTGTCACTTCCCCTGCTTGTGCTCCCTCTAGCTTTCTCTCTCTCTCTGACAAATGACAAATAAATAAATAAAATCTTAAAAAAAAAAAAACTATTATTGCTAAAACTTCAGTTTGTAACACGTTTTATTTTCTACATTAACTTAAAAGACTAATGTATTTAAAAATTATTAGTTTATTTAAGGGACATAATGTAATTTTGTGACATCAGCAAGTAAAAGAGTTGTGGGATGGGATGCCTGGGTGGCTCAGTGGGTTAAGCCTCTGCCTTCAGCTCAGGTCATGATTTCAGGGTCCTGGGATTGAGCCCCGCATCGGGCTCTCTACTCAGTGGGGAGCCTGCTTCCTCCTCTCTCTGCCTGTCTTTGTGCCTACTTGTGATTTCTGTCTGTCACATAAATAAAAAAAAAAATCCTTAAAAAATTAAATAAATAAAAGGGTTGTGGGAAAAGCTGTAAGATCTGTGTTTTGAATGTTATTGAAGATAAGCTGGTATAAATAAATTCAACTTAGTGTATTATAACTTTAAGATGTTAAGGGTATTCCTCCATGGTAGCCATACAGGGATTAGCTATAAAATATACTCAAAACAAAATAAGAAAAAAAATTAATATTTTGCTAAATAAGACCACTAAAACAAACAAAAAAACTGAAAACGAGATAAGACTGTAATGCAAGAAATAAGGACAAAAACTGTAAGTGTTTATAGCTGTAAATTTTTCCCTTAGCATTGATTTTACTGTGTTTCATAAGTTTTGGTATGTTTTGTTTCCTTTTTACTTACCCCAAGTATTTTCTAACTTTTCTTTTGATTTCTTTGTTGCTCCACTAATAGTATAAGAGTGGGAGGTTTTTAATTTCCACAAATTTGTGAAACTTCTAGTTTTACTTCTATTGTTGATTTTTAACATCATCCTGTGTGATCACAGTTACTTTTTATGATATTTGCCTTTTAAAAACTATTTACACTTAATCTACAGCCTAACATATGGTCTCTTCTAGAAAATGCACCATTGAGAAGAATGTGTATTCTATTATTGTTGAGTAGAGTATTCTGTATTTGTCTATTAGATCTAGTTGGTTTAATGTATTGTTGTAAGTCTTCTATTTCCTACTTACCTTCTGTCTGGTTGCATGAAAGGGAGATGTTGCTACAAGCATAAAAATTTTCATCTATAATGTGAATAATGTCTGAAGCTCTAATGTAAAATGTGGTGACTACGATTGATTAAACAATATTATATAATTGATATTTGGTAAGAAAGTGAACTTAAATATTCTCACCAAAAATAAATAGATAAGTAAGTAAATAAATAGTGATGGTTGTAACTAAATTCATTAACTAAATGGGAAAATCCTTCCTATATATATATAATATATATATATATATACACTAGTATATTATATATATGCCATATATATACACCATACATAATATATGGACACACAATATTTGATAACTATATACATCAAATCACCACAATGTACACTTTAAGTATCTTACAATTTTTATGTGAATTACGCCCCAATAAAGCTGATATTACGAAATAAAAAATATACTGTATAAGAAAAGAAAGATCTCAAACCTTTATAGCTTAAGGACTACAAAAGAAATGACAAACTAAACACAAAGCTAATAGCAAGAAGATAATTATAAAGATCAGAACAAGGATAAACAAAATAAAGTATAGAAAAACAATAGTGAAGAATCAATGGAACCAAAAGTTTGTTTTTGAAAAGACCAAAAAAAATTGCCCAAATTTTTCTTAGGTGGATTAGAGAGAGAAAGAGAGAAAGAGAGAGAGAGAGAAAGAAAGAAATCATTCAAATTATAATATCAGAAATGAATGTGGGACATTATTACCAATTCTACAGAAATAAAAAAATATGAGTACCATGAACAATTGTATACCAACAAATTGGATAACTTAGATAAAATGGACAAATTTCTAGAAACACAAAATCTACCAAGAATAAATCACAAACAAATAGGAAATCTGAATTGACCATTTAAATCTCCTGACAAAAAAAAAAAATCAAAACAAAAAAAAACCCTCCAGGATGTGATAAGTTCACTGATGAACTTTACCAACATTTAGAAAATTAATACCAATTTTTAACATTTCCTGAAAATTAAAGAGGAGGGAACACTTCCTAACTTATTCCATAAGGTAAGCATTAGCCTGACACTAAAGCCAGACAAAGACACCACAAGAAAGGAAAACTACAGACCAACAACCCTTACAAGCACAGATTAAAAGTTTTCAATAGAGGCGCCTGGGTGGCTCAGCTGGTTAAGTGTCTGACTTTCGGTTTTGTCTCAGGGTCTCAGGGTCATGCCACTGAGTCCCACGAAGGCTCAGCATAGAGTCTGCTTGAGATTCTTTCCTCCTTCCTCATCCTTCCCTTCTGTACCTTACCCCACTTGTGTGGCTCTCTCTCTGTCTAAAAATAAATAAATAAATAAAATCTTAAAAAAAAAATCTTCAACTAAGTACTAGCAAACCAAACTCAGCAGCATATTACATGGATTGTATAATATGGCCAAATGGGGTTTATTGCTGAAATGCAAATTTGTTTTAACATATGAAAATCAAGTAATGTAATATATTATTAACAGAAGGAGAGAAAAAAATGACATGATCATCTCAATTTTTGATGCAGAAAAAATATTTGACAGAATTCAAATACATGATAAAAACACTCCACACTTTAGGAACAGAAGTAAACTTCTTCAGTATAATGGAGGCCATATACAAAAAAACCCAGTGAACCTCCTACTTGATTTTGAAACACTGAAAGATTTTCATCAAAGATCAGCAACAAGGCAAGGATGCCCATTTTGGTACTTCTATTCCACATAATACTGGACTTTCTAGAGAGAACAATTTTATAAGAAAAAAAACAAAAGGCATCCAACATGAAAAGAAAGAAGTAAAATGTTCTTTGTTCTCAGATGATATGATCTTATATGTAGAAAATCCAAAAGGTTACACACACACACACACAAACTATTAGAACTAATGAATGAGTTCAGCAGTATATAGATATTATAGCAGAGTATAAAGTCAACACACAAAAATCAGTTTCATTTCTATATGTTAAAAAACAATCTGAAAAGGAAATTACAAAAACAATTCCATTCCTAATAACATTGAAAAGAATAAAATATTTAGAAACTAACTTAAGCAAGAAGATAAGAGATCTCTAAAATGAAAAGTACAAAAATACTGCAAAAAAAATTAAAGAAGACATAAATAAATGGAATCACAACTTAGGTTTATGAATTGGAAGACTCCATGTTCTTAACAATGCCAATATCATATACAGCAAACTACAGATCCATGTAATTTCTATCAAAATCCCAATGACATTTTGTGAAGAAATAGAAAAACCCATTCTAAAATTCATATGGAATCTACAGGGACTCAATAACCAAAACAATTCTGAAAATGAAAACCAAACTTGAAGAACTCACTTCCTGATAGGAAAACTTAAAACAAAGCTGCAGTGGTCAAAACAGTGTGATATTAGCATAAAGGCAATGGAATAGAATAAAGAATGCCAGAAGTAAACCTTCACATATATGGCCCAAAGATTTTTAACAAGGTGCCAAAACCATCCAATGGGGAAAATACAGACTATTCCAACAAATAGTGTTGGGGGAACTAAATAGCCACATACAAGAGAATGAAGTACAACCCTTATTTAATACCATATGCAAAAAGTAACTCAAAATGGATCAAATACATGAATATAAAGTGAAAAACTATAAAACTCCTAGAAAAAAAAAACACAGGAGAAAAGCTGCATGACATTGGATTTGGTAATAGTTTCTTACACCAAAGGTATAGGCAAAACATGAAAAAAATAAAGTGTACTTTATTTAAAACTGTAATTAAAAATACACAACAGAAGACACTACCAACAATAAAAATGAAAACCACAAAATTAGAGAAAATATTTGCAAACTACATATCTGATAAGAAATTAATATACAGAACATGTAGAAAATTGCTAAAAGTCAACAACAGAAAATCAACAAGCCAATTAAAAAAAAACTGACAAAGGACATAGATAATTCTCCAAAGAAGAAATACAACAAATGTCCAATAAGCATATGAAAAGATATTTAAATCACTAATAATTAGGGAAATGCAAATCAAAACTATAATGAGATACCACCTCAGACCCATTAAGATAGCTACTATCAGGAAAAAAAAAAGAAAAAGAAAAAAAAAGAAAAGAAGAAGGAGAAGAAAAGAAAGAAAAGATGTATTGACAATGATGTGAAGTTGGAACCTCTGTGCACTGTTGATAAGAATGTAAAATTTGTAAAGCCACTATGGAACACAGTATGGTGGTTCTTCAAAAAATTAAAAATGAACATGACCTAGCAATTCTATTTTTGGTTATCTACCCAGAAGAATTGAAAGCAGGGTCTTAAAGAGATATTGGTAGTCATGTTTATAGCAACATTATTCATAATAGGGAAAATGTGGAAGCAACCCCAGTGTCCATTGACAAATGAACAGATAAGCAAAATGTAGTATATACATACGATAAAATAGAATTTAACATTAGAAAAAAAGGATATTCTGAAATAAGCTACAGCATAGATGAAACCTGAGGACATTATGGTTTTGAAATAAGCCAGTCACCTACAGGTAAACACTGAAAACACATTTCAACTTATATAAAGTCTCTGAAGTAGGCAGAACCATAGAAACAGAAAGTAACATGGTGGTTGCCAGGGGCAAGGAGGAGGAATGAGGAGTTATTTTGTGAGTATAGTTTCAGTTATAGTTTCAATTTTCAAGTTAAAATAGTTCTGCGGATAGACTGGATGGTGGTGATGGTTACGCAACATTGTAAAAATATTTAATACCAATGAACTATACAGTTAGAAATAATTAAGATGATAAATTTTATGTTTATATATTTTACCAAAGTAAAAAGAAATGGAAATAAAGAATCAAGTAAGGTTTTCTTAAGGTTTCTTTTTGAAATTGAATAATATCCTCAAAGGGACTACGAAGGCCCTTTTCCCCCAATCTCAGATGATCAGAAGCAATCTTAGCCATAAGGCCATCTGCAGGGTTTACAAACAGCAGCAAGGGACCAGAGGTTAATGGGAACACATATTCCTCCAGCTGGCATATTAAAATTAGTAAAACATAAATGAACCAACAAAACTATCTATTCTTTTTTTTGAGAGAGAGGAGGAAGCAGGCTCCCCGCTGAGCAGAGAGCCCGATGAGGGACTCGATCCCAGGACCCTGAGATCATGACCCGAGCCGAAGGAAGTGGCTTAACCCACGGAGCCACCCAGGCACCCCCAAAACTATCTTTTCACTATCTACTTTCTTTTCAAGCATTTCCTCTGGAGCAATATGCAAATTTACTTCCTGGTACAATCTCCTGCCCCTCTCCTCTGTTAAAAATTTATCATCCTGGTAAACTGCCTCACCTTTAATATATTCCTTATTCTCCAATAGTCCTTTTTTCTTCCAAAATCTCCAAACAATTTTTTTAAATGTAGAATTATATTTTAATAATCAATCACTCTATATTTTGGAATTACCAAGTATTGTGACTTAGGCAAGCCTGAGAAGGCAGCTCAGTCTTAATGTACTTCACAGAGATACTCATTTCACATTGCTTATTAGTACCTGCATTTACAATCAAGAAGGCTGTTGAAAGGTCATGGGGTTCTGGATTTATTCATGAGATCTACATAGAAGATATGACCTTTCATATTTGGATTTAATCCAATGAACTATATCTCTTCCATTATTTTAAATGATCAAAATTTAGATGATTGTCAGAGCCCTGAGTCATCAATAAAATGCAAATTATTACTAATATATCACTTACTAATGTAAACAAAGATATATTTTGTAAATGCAATTATTAGATCCATGGATAAAAGATTGTAAAGCTGGAGTGATCGTATGTACAAATATTCTTAATGTAACTAGTAATTTTATATTACTAATATTGGGAGTTGGATTTTATATGACTTAATATTATTTAGGGTTTTATTTTATAATAGCTCTGTGATTAGATTCCTAGGTTCACTTTCTAGCTCTGCCACTCATACTTGTATGACCCTCATCAATTAAGCCTTTGTGTCCTAATCTGAAAAATGTGTATTACATTTGTATTATCTCATAAAATTTCTGTGAAAATAAAATGAAACATGATTTAGGACTTAACATAGTGTCTGACGCATAGTGAAAGCTCAATAAGTGTTGGCTACTATTATTTTTAATGAACAAAAGAGATGTTGTAAGTCTAATTTTCTTATTGAACACAAAAATATGTTATATTTTCTATAAAAATTATGATATAGTTCCTACAAAAATGTGCAACAATGGAGTTATAAAAGACAGGAAATACTACATTATTCTTATTTGCCTGGTACATGGAGGCCAATGAATAGAGGTGGCTTTAAGCAAAACTGTGAGGTCTCATACTTCCAGTTCTATTTATAAATCTTGGTTTATGGTTTACATATACAGTATTAGTCTCTGACTTATTATTTTTCTTCTCACTAGTCTTAAAACAACATGTATACCTGTTTTTCCTTATTCAAGTCTATTTCCTTAAAAAAAAAACCCAAAATTATAGAAGGCAATACTAGGTACTTAATTTTGTTCTATTAAGATCTTTATTTATTTATTTATTTATTTATTTGATTTAGTTCCCTCCTCCTCTCCATTCTCTAAATCTGCCTCAGGAAATTTTAAACTGTGAACTCAGTTTACATCCTCACAGAAATTCAATGATCTGACTGCATAGAAAGCTGTTTTCCAACATTAAGGCCCTAGGTCTGCTTTTCTTTCATTGCTATTTTTTCCTTTTCTTTTTCTTTTTCTTTCTTTCTTTCTCTCTCTCTCTTTCTTTCCCTTTCTCTCTCTTTTTCCTTCCTTTCTCCCTTCTGTCCTTCCTTCTTTTGCTCTTTTCTCTCCCTCTCTTTCTCTTTTCTCTCTCCCTTTCTCTCCTCCTTTTCTTTCTCCCTTCCTTCCTTCCTTTCTTTTTACTCTTTTTCTTTTTTTCCATACAGTCTACATATCAACAACTATGGAGCTCCATTTCTCAGCAAATGCAGTGTGTTTAATAATTTCCTATTAGAACTCTATGAACGTTCCATGCTCCTGGATTGGAAGAATAAATATTGTGAAAATGTCTATGCTACCTAAAGCAATCTACACATTTAATGCAATTTCTATCAAATTACCATCCATCTTTTTCAAAGAAATGGAACAAATAATCCTAAAATTTATATGGAACCAGAAAAGACCTCGAATAGCCAAAGGGATATTGAAAAAGAAAGCCAAAGTTGGTGGCATCGCAATTCCGGACTTGAAGCTCTATTACAAAGCTGTCATTATCAAGACAGTATGGTCCTGGCACAAAAACAGACACATAGATCAATGGAACAGAATAGAGAGCCCAGAAATAGACCCTCAACTCTATGGTCAACTAATTTTCGACAAAGCAGGAAAGAATGTCCAATGGAAAAATGACAGCCTCTTCAATAAATGGTGTTGGGAAAATTGGACAGCCACATGCAGAAAAATGAAATTGGACCATTTCCTTACACCACACACAAAAATAGACTCAAAATGGATGAAGGACCTCAATGTGTGAAAGGAATCCATCAAAATCCTTGAGGAGAACACAGGCAGCAACCTCTTCGACCTCAGCCGCAGCATTATCTTCCTAGGAACAAAGCCAAAGGCAAGGGAAGCAAGGGCAAAAATGAACTATTGGGATTTCATCAAGATCAAAAGCTTTTGCACAGCAAAGGAAACAGTTAACAAAATCAAAAGACAACTGACAGAATGGGAGAAGATATTTGCAAACGACATATCAGATAAAGGACTAGTGTCCAAAATCTATAAAGAACTTAGCAAACTCAACACTCAAAGAACAAATAATCCAATCAAGAAATGGTCAGAAGACATGAACAGACATTTCTGCAAAGAAGACATCCAGATGGCCAACAGACACATGAAAAAGTGCTCCATATCACTCGGCATCAGGGAAATACAAATCAAAACCACAATGAGATATCACCTCACACCAGTCAGAATGGCTAAAATCGACAAGTCATGAAATGACAGATGCTGGTGAGGATGCAGAGAAAGGGGAACCCTCTTACACTCTTGGTGGGAATGCAAGCTGGTGCAGCCACGCTGGAAAACAGCATGGAGGTTCCTCAAAATGTTGAAAATAGAACTGCCCTATGACCCAGCAATTGCACTACTGGGTATTTACCCTAAAGATACAAACATAGTGGTCCAAAGGGGCACGTGCACCCGAATGTTTATAGCAGCAATGTCCACAATAGCCAAACTATGGAAAGAACCTAGATGTCCATCAACAGATGAATGGATCAAGAAGAGGTGGTATATATACACAATGGAATACTATGCAGCCATCAAAAGAAATGAAATCTTGCCATTTGCGACAACATGGATGGAACTAGAGCATATCATGCTTAGCGAAATAAGTCAAGCAGCGAAAGACAACTATCATATGATCTCCCTGATATGAGAAAGTGGTGATGCAACATGGGGGCTTAAGTGGGTAGAAGAAGAATCAATGAAACAAGATGGAATTGGGAGGGAGACAAACCATAAGTGACTCTTAATCTCACAAAACAAACTGAGGGTTGCTGGGAGGAGAGGGGTTGGGAGAAGGGGGTGGGATTATGGATATTGGGGAGGTTATGTGCTTTGGTGAGTGCTGTGAAGTGTGTAAACCTGGTGATTCACAGACCTGTACCCCTGAGGATAAAAATATATGTTTATAAAAAATTAAAAATTAAAAAAAAGAATATCTTTAAAAAAAAGAAAAGGAAAAATTAAAGATAACAGGAGAAAAGTAAATGATGACATCTTTTTTAGGAAAACAAAGAGGAATTTGAAATAGAGCTTAGTTAAAGATATTTGCTTTAAAGTGATTTCTTTTCCTCAGATCTCATGGAAGAATGAAAAGCTCTATATGTCAAGGCAATGATCCATACAAATGAGGGAGCTGAAGATAAGTGTCTTGTTTTGGCTAAATGATATGCAAGACCAACAGCTAGAAGTAAAGAAAGATAATGGGGAATCAGAATAGGGAAAACACTGTCATTAATAAAAGGAGGCTGCCAAAGAGTAGCAAGAAGTAAAGTTCTATTTGGTTTTTATAAATTTATAGTGAGCCATGTTTGTAGTGTGTAGGATCTTCTCCCCCTCACCTTCAGCAGATACTCTGTCATATCTACATATAGATTGGTGTTTAAGTGATGAGAGGTCAGTAGTATGTCAGGGAAGGTCATCAATAAAATAATATATCTCAGAACTACAGGATGGAAGAGTCCACTGAAATGAGGGAAATGCTAATATTGAAGAAAAGGTGTCTAGTCTATAATGGTTCTGGGTGAAATGAAAATGAAAGGATTTCAAAGGAGATGAGTATAAGTTGGGAAGTATACAATTGGGAATTAATTCTGCAAGCTGAGGTGGTGTCATGGTACCTTTAAATCACATCATTATGAGCTGGAGTAGTTCTTTCAATGCTTTCATTTTTACAGGTAAAATAAAACTTGAACTGGCCTTTTGACTATGTTTTTTTCAGGTCTCTGGGAGGCTGAAGTTTAAATATGCTTATATTTCTTATAGGTACTTATATAAAAATCCAAAGGTCTGTGTTTATTACAAATATAGCATAATGCCGGCGAGCTGGTCATGTTAAAAACTAAACTAGTTAAAAGGCCACCTAATATTCCATTTCTTCTGAGCCCTTAGGATGTGATGTGTTTCCACAGCTGCTACAAACAGTTCCAGGTACAAATACTTCCCTAGCCTACCACTTCTCCTTCCCCACTTCAATCACACATAGATTACTATCATTGAAATTTCCCAAATTTTCTCAAGTCATTTGCCATGTTTTCCACACTCACAGATTCACCTTTTAGTGTAGCTTTAATACTCTAAATAATATCAACCCACTAATTAACAGATCCTAAACTTGCCCTTGATACTTATTAGTTGTGTGACCTTCGGAAAATCATTTCTTGTCTCCGCACCTCAAATTTTTGCCTGCAAAACCAAATATTATAAGTGTATTTGTATAACATATATGAAAGTACCTGGTTAACAGTAGAAGCTTGGTAAATAGTAGTGTCCTTTTTTCTCCCTATCACCAGACTTCACTGCTTAGAATCTTCTAGATTTTCTCCTCTGGTCACTCTTCTTCACCTCTTCCCTCAGACCCATATACAGTGTCCTATCAAATCACAACCTTCTTTCCTGGAAGACTCTTTTGTTCCTACAAGTTCCCCTTGGATCCATCCCCATTAAAAACATTTTCCACTTATTTCCTCACCCCCCTTCACCCTTTAGATTACAACGTCTTTTGAAGGAAATTATCAAACTCTTAAAAATTACCTTATTTCCTCTCAGTTCTAAGAGACTGCCAGTCAGTCTGGCACTCACCATGTGAGACTTCATTCCAGAGATGCTTCATCAGAGCAGTGTGCGTGGCTCCTTATGATTTGCTTTGGCTCCCAGGTGCATAGAATTAGGGGTTATTTGAGGCTGAGAGGCATAGAGTAGTCAATAATTTCACATGAAGTCCTTTTGATTTGTTGCTGTGAAATGCAGAAAAGCGGCAATAAATAGTTTGAATGAATATGGATTACAATAGAGCAAAGTACATCCATAGAATAAAATTGAGCATTTAATTAACATAGTGCACAGCTTTCAAGAATTTTAACTACTTATTTGTAGGAAACAGCAATTTCTCTGTAAGATGAAGAGACTGAAACTCATACACATTCTATACCAGTGCTAATAGAAATGCAATGTTAATAGAATTGCAATGCACTTTTAAATTTTTTGGTAATCATATTGAAAAAAAAGTTTTAAATAAAATTCTTTCAATAACATATTTTATTTAATACAAAATATCCAAAATGTCATTTAAAGTAATAAAAAATTATGAGACATTAATACTTTTTTTTTTTTTGTATTAAGTCTTCCAAATTCAGGAGTGGTAATAGAGAGAGGATGAAAAACTCAACACTGATGGTGATCAGATAGATACAAGTTATGGTAAGCTAATATTAGCCTCCTGCTCCCCAAAATATCCACATCCTAATCCATAGAACAGCAGTTACCTCTCATGGTAAAAAGGGCTTCATAGATGTGATTAAATTAAAAATCTTGAGATGGGGAGATTATCCTGGATTATCTGAATGGGCTTTAAATGTAAAGACATGTAAACTTATAAGGGAAACAGAGGGATATTTTACCATAGAGGAAGAAAGATAGACAATATTATAAAAAAAAAAGCAGTGATGGGAGTAATGTGGCCATATGCCAAGGAATGTTGGCAGCCTCCAGAAGCTGAAAAACGCAAAGAACAAATTCTCCTCCAGAGCCTCCAGAGGGAATGTGTCCATGCACACACCTTGCTTCAGGCCGGGTAATACTTTTTGTGGACTTCTGGCATCCAGAACTGTGAGAAAATAGACTTCCTGTGTTTTAAACCACCAAATTTGTGGTAATTTGTTACAGCAGCTACAAGAAACTCATACACAAGTCATTTCGAATAAATTAATAACATTACATTCTCTCCTTTGTTGTCAATGTCCAAAGACCTCCCAGAAACTGCTCAACAAGTATCAGTGCTGAAAATGTCTTACTTAATCTTTCATCTCATATGGTTTCACCCATATGCTGAAAACTTCCAAATTTGTATTTCTTTCACAACGCTCTTGTACTTCAAAGCAATATTCATTAATATTTCCTGGTTATTGCCAATTGTATGTACCACATTCATCAGCAACTAGCCATGCCCTAGTTGAACTCCTCATCCTACTTCAAACTATCTCTTTCTTCCCTTGATGAGTAAATGAACCAGTGACCCATATCTAGGATAACATATTTTATGCTGAATATTTATAAATTTTTCACTGATTACTGGAATGTTCATTTTACAATAAACTTTTAGCAGCAGAGGCAAAAAATTTAAAATCTAAGAAATAGATATTTAGTATGAAATCTATTAGTAAATGTTGCTGTGAATTGCACAGAATATTTGTAACTTTATCTACTTTATGTGGAGCTATGATATCACATGTCACAGGAAAACCAAATCTTCAGGGGGAAACAATAGCATTTAGTTTAAAATTTTAAAAAGAAAATCATGCCAGTAGATCTTGATTTAATACAGAAAGTGGGTTTATATATATCATGCTGTGAAATATGTGTTTCCATTTAGATTAAATGACTATTCTAAGTTAATTTCACTTTTTCGAACTCAATTTTTCTTATGCATATACAAAAAGTATAGCAACAACTGTTCATGGGTTAGCTCTATTTTCCAAAGAAGAACTTTGCAAAGGGTTAAATGATACATGGTTTAAATTTTCTCAAGTTATTTTAAGTAGAAATAGTTTAATAGTTTAATAGAAATAGTTTAATTCCAATAATAGTTATATTTTCATCTAATCAATGGACTCTAAAGGTTTTTTTTTTTTTTTTAAGATTTTGTTTTTTTATTTGACATAGAGAGTGAGAGAGGGAACAAAAGCATGGGAAGTGAGAGAGGCAGCAGCAGGCTTCCTGCCAAGCAGGGAGCCTGACCTGGGACCCAAACCCAGGACCCTGGGATCATGACCCAAGCCGAAGGCTGAAGCTCAACCAACTGAGCCACCCAAGTGTCCCTCTAAAGCTTTGGAAATTAATTATTTTATGGTGAAACATCTGAGATATATTGTGATTATAATTCTAAAATAGTTAAAACTTCAACCTTAAAGACTAAAATGATAAGTTTTTACAGAGATAAAATATAAATATTTGTAGATCATGAAGTTATAATAAAAGCAATATTCTTTCTGAATTAAAAATGTACAGAGAGAGAATATATTTGGAATTTGTTTTGTACACACAAACTTAATAATTATCTCCTAACAATTTTAGTATATTGCCAGTCTAATATGCAAGTCATAAACCAGAACTTCTGTAAATACACAAAAGCCACTTACACGGAGGTTTTGATACTTTCTCTTTGTTTCCCACCATCAAGAAATTTATATAGATGTTTCAGTTTTTAAAGCAAACTTGTAAATCAATCTAAGTACAATAGTACTGAACTGCATTGTGAAAGAGTTTTCTAAATTTTGGTTAACTTTCACTCTTTTTTTGGAAATCTTTTTTTAAAAATGTCAACTTCAACACTCTCAGAAAATTGAAACAATACTTGGAAATAGAAGGAATAAAATTTTTCATACAGAAATTTAAAAAATCTAAAAAAATCAGGTGGTGAGAGCTCAAACGGTACATAATTTATTTCTGAAAATCTACAAAATCTACACAATAACTTGTATCTGAGAAAAACTTTTAAAGGTTCTTTTTTAACTGAATAAATTAATATTCTGTAATAGGATGGAATGAAATTGAGACAGCCTTTGTTTATAGCAGCAACTAAGTTTGATGAGATATTGAAAAGAATTATAGAGACATCTTTTTAAAAATTTTTAAAATTTTAACATCTTTATTTTTTTTTCAGTGTTCCAAGAGTCATTGATTATGCACCACACCCAGTTCCCATGCAATATGTGTCTCCCTAATACCCACCACCAGGCTCACCCATCCTCCTCACCCCTCTCCCTTCCAAAACCCTCAGTTTGTTTCTCAGAGTTCATAGTCTCTCATGCTTTGCCTTCCCCCTGATTTCCCCCAATTTGCTTTTCCTTTCTTTCTCCTAATGTCCTCCATGTTATTCCTTATACTCCACAAGTAAGTGAAACCATATGATAATTGACTTTCTCTGCTTGACTTATTTCACTCAGCATAATCTCCTCTAGTCCCATTCATGTTGATGTAAAAGTTGTGTATTCATCCTTTCTGAAGGCTTAGTAATATTCCATTGTACATATGGACCATATCATCCATATCTATTCATCTGTCGAAGGATATCTAGGCTCTTTCCACAGTTTGGCTATTGTGGACATTGCTGCCATGATCACTGCGGTACATTGGCCCTTCTTTTCATTACATCTGTATCTTTGCGGTAAATACCCAGTAGTGCAATTGCAAGGTCATAGGGTAGCTCTATTTTTAATTTTTTGAGGAATCTCCACACTGTTTTCCAAAGTAGCTGCACCAACTTGCATTCCCACCAACAGTATAAGAGGGTTCCCGTTTCTCCACATCCTCTCCAACACTTGTTTCCTGCCCTGTTGATTTTGGCCATTCTAACTGGTGTAAGGAGTTATTTCAATGTGGTTTTGATTTGAATCTCCCTGATGGCTAGTGATGATGAACATTTTTTCATGTGTCTGTTAGCCATTTGCATGTCTTCATTGGAGAAGTGTCTGTTCATATCTTCTGCCCATTTTTTGATATGATTATCTGTTTTGTGTGTGTTGAGTTTGAGGAGTTCTTTATAGATCTTGGATATCAGCCCTTTGTCTGTAGTTTCATTTTGAGAATATCTTCTCCTATTCCATGGGTTGCCTCTTTGTTTTGTTGACTGTTTCTTTACTGTGCAGAAACTTTTGATGTTGATGAAGTCCCAAAAGTTCATTTGCTTTTGATTTATTTGATTTATTTGCTTTTGGAGATGTGTCTTGAAAGAAGTTGCTATGGCTGCCTATGCTCTCCTCCAGGATTTTGATAGATTCCTGCCTCACTTTGAGGTCTTTTATCCATTTGAGTTTATCTTTGTGTATGGTGTAAGAGAATGGTCGAGTTTCATTCCTCTATATGTAGCTGTCCAATTTTCCCAGCACCATTTACTGAAGATACTTTTTCCACTAGATATTTTTTCCTGCTTTGTCAAAGATTATTTGACCATAGAGTTGAGGGTCCATATCTGGACTATCTACTCTGTTCCACTGGTCTATGTGTCTGTTTTTGTGCCAGTACCAGGCTGTCTTGGTGATCACAGCTTAGTAGTAAAGCTTGAAATCAAGCAACATGATGCCCCCAGCTCTGTTTTTCTTTTTGAACATTTCCTCAGTGATCTGGGGTCTTTGCTGGTTCCATACAAATTTTAGGGTTCTTTGTTCCAGCACTCTGAAGAATGCCAGTGGAATTTTGATCAGGATGTCATTAAAAGTATAGATTGCTCAAGGCAGTTATAGACATTTTAACAATGTTTATTCTTCTGATCCATGAGCATGGAAATCTCTTCCATCGTTTTTTGTCTTCAATTTCTTTCTTGAGTGTTCTGTTATTCTTCAAGTACAGATCCTTTACCTCTTTGGTTAGGTTTATTCCAAGGTATCTTATGGTTTTTGGTACTATAGTAAATGCAATTGATTCTCTAATTTCCCTTTCTATATTTTCATTGCTAGTGTATAAGAAAGCAACTGATTCTGTGCATTGATTTTGTATCCTGCCACATTACTGAATTGCTGTATGAGTTATATTAGTTTGGGGGTGGAGTCTTTTGGGTTTTCCATGTAAAGTGTCATGTCATCTGGGAAGAGAGAGAGAGTTTGACTTCTTCTTTGCCAATTTGAATAACTTTTATTTCTTTTTGTTGTCTGATTGCTGTTGCTAGGACTTCTAGTACTATGTTGAACAACAATAGCAAGAGTAGACATCCTTGTCATGTTCCTGATCTCAGTGGGAAGGCTGTCAGTTTTTCCTCATTGAGAATGATATTCACTGTGGGCTTTTCATAGACGATTTTATGAAGCTGAAGAATGTTCCATCTTTCCTTATATTTTGAAGCATTTTAATTAGGAAAGAATGCTGTATCTTGTCAAATGCCTTTTCTGCATCAATTGAGAAGACCATGTGGTTCTTCTCTCTCTTTTTTATTTGTTCTATCACATTGGTTGATTTGCAAAAGTTGAACCACATTTGCATCCCAGGGATTAAATCCCACTTGGTCATGGCGGATAATCTTTTTTTTTTAAATCCCAAGGCAAAGGAAACTCAGGGCCTGAGATTCTTTTTTTTTTTTTTTTAATTTAAAGATTTTTATTTATTTATTTGACAGAGAGAGATCACGAGTAGGCAGAGAGGCAGGCAGAGAGAGAGAGAGGAGGAAGCAGGCTCCTGCTGAGCAGAGAGCCTGATGCGGGACTCGATCCCAGGACCCCGAGATCATGACCTGAGCCAAAGGCAGCGGCTTAACCCACTGAGCCACCCAGGCACCCGCGGATAATCTTTTTAATGCCCTGTTGGATCCTATTAGCTAGGATCTTGTTGAAAATCTTGGCACCCATATTCATCAGGGACATTGGTCTGAAAATCTCCTTTTTGGTGGGTTCTTTGCCTGGTTTGGGGATCAAGGTAATGCTGACTTCATAGAAGGAGTGTGGAAGTCTTCCCTCTGTTTCTATTTTTTGGAAACAGCTTCAGGAGAATAGGTATTATTTCTTCTTTGAATGTTTGGTAGAATTCCCCAGGGAATCCATCAGATCCTGGACTCTTGTTTTTTTGGAGGTTTTGATCACTTCTTCAATCTTGTTACTAGATATCTGTCTATTCAGGTTGTTAGTTTCTTCCTGTTTCAGTCTTGGAAGTTAATAGGTTTCCAGGAATGTATCCATTCCTTCTAGGTTGCCTAACGATTAGCATATAACTGTTGATAATAATTTCTGATGATTGTTTCTATTTTTTTGGTATAGGTTGTGATCTCTCCCCTTTAATTCATAATTTTATTAATCTGAATCCTCTCTCTTTTCTTTTGGATTAGTTTGTCCAGTGGTTTATCGATCTTATCGATTGTTTCAAAGAATCAGCTTCTGGTTTCGTTGATGTGTTCTACTGTATCTCTAGTTTCTAACTCATTGATTTCTGTTCTAAGCTTAATTATTTCCCTTCTTGTGTGTGGAGTTGGTTTAATTTGTTGTTGATTTTCCAGTTCTATAAGGTGAAAAGAGAGCTGGTGTATTCAGGATTATTCAGTTTTTTTGAGTGAGGCTTGGATGGCTATGTATTTCCTCCTTAGGACTGCCTTTGCTGTATTCCATAGGTTTTGGACCAATGTGTCTTCATTCTCATTGGTTTCCATGGATTAAGTTCTTCTTTGATTTCCTGGTTGATCCAAACATTCTTGAACAGGATGGTCTTTAGCTTCCATGTGTTTGAATTCCTTCCAAAGTTTTTCTTGTGATTAAGTTCCACTTTCAAACCATTGTGGTCTGAGAATGTGCAGGGAATAATATCAATCTTTTGGTATCAGTTGAGCCATGATTTGTGATCCAGTATGTGGTCTATTCTGGAGAAAGTTCCATGTGCACTTGAGAAGAATGAGTATTCTGTTGTTTTAGGGCGGAATGTTCTGTGTATATCTATGAGGTCCTTCTGGTTCAATGTGTTATTCAAAGCTCTTATTTCTTTGTTGATTTTCTGCTTAAATGATCTATTGTTGAGAGTGATGTGTTCAGATCCCCAACAATGAATGTATTCATATAAATACAACTTTTTAATTTTTTTAAAAACATTTGGTTTATGTAGTTGCTGCTTCCACATTGGAGGCATAAATATTTACAATTGTTAGATCTTCTTGGTGGATAGACCCTTTAAGGATGATGTAGTGTTCTCCTGTATCTCTGCTTAAAGTATTTAGCTTAAAATCTAATTTATCTGATATGAGAATCACTACCCCAGCTTTGTTTTGAGGTCCATTTGCATGGAAGATGTTTCTTCATCCCTTCACTTTCACTCTGGATATATCTTTAGGTTCAAAATGTATCTCTTGTAGACAGCATATGAAGAGGTTCTGTTGTTTTATCCAGTCTGTAACTCTTTGCCTTTTTATGGTTGCATTTATGTCATTCACATTGAGAGTGATTATTGAGAGATAAGTTTTTATTGAAATCATGTTGCCTGTGAAGTTCTTGATTCTATACGTTATCTCTGTAACTTCCTGTTCTATGTCACTCTTGGGTTCTTTCTTCTTTTATAGAACCTCACTTAGTATTTCTTGTAGTGCTAGCTTGGTGGTCACATAATCTTTTAAACCTTGCTGGACTTAGAAACTCTTGATTTCTCCATCCATTCTAAATGTGAGCTGAATGTTTGGATAAAGTATTCTTGGCTGCATGTTCTTCTCACTTAGTGCTCTGAATATGTCTTGTCCACCCTTTCTGACTTGTCAGGTTTCTGTGGACAGGTCTGACATTTTTCTGATGGTCCTTACTCTGTACATAAGGAATCTCTTCTCCTTAGCTGCCCCTTAAGACATCTTGTCTGAAATTATGATTCCTGAATTTCACAATAAGGGTCTAGATGTCTTTCTAAACAGTCGATCTTGGGGGTGTCCTTTCTGCCTCTAGGGCATGAACACTGTTCCATTCCCCAGATTAGGGAAATTTTCATCCAGTATTTGTTCAACTATATCTTCTAGTCTTCTCTCTCCCTCAGGGATCCCAATAATTCTGACTTCGGAATGTTTCATGGTGTCATTTATCTCCCTAATTCTGTTTCCATGGCTTCTAATTGTTTGTTCCAGGCCTTTTCCTGATCCTGATTTTCTATCTGTTTGCCTTCTCAATCAATAATTTGATCTTCTGCCTCAGTTACCCTAGCTGATAGAGTATTTTGATTAGATTGGATCTCATTAATAGTTTTTTTTTTTTTTTTTTTTACTTCTGCCAGGCCAGCTCTCACTTTTGCCCTTAGAGATTCTTTTTTGCCACCAATGGTCTTCTCCAACCTAGCCATTACCTGGACAAGTTTTACCCTGAATTCCATTTCCAACATATTGTTTATGACCATATCCAATAGTTCGGTGCCAGAGGTTGCTGTATCTGAATTTTTTCTCTGTTGGGTGTTCCTCCTCCTAGTCATTTTGGTGAGAGGTGGTTGAAGGGATGTATAGCTGAATATATTAACCACCATCCAGTCAAAGTGCCCCATGGAAAGTTCTGGAGCAATCAGGAGTCACCACCAAAAAGAAAGAAAAAGAGAGGGGAAAAAAAGAAAAAAAAATAGCCATAATGAGTCCCAAAACTAAGATAAGGTACACAAACCAAAAATGAACAAACAAAAAGATGGACAAAAGTAAAAGACAAGAAAGGAAAAAAAAAAAAGGAAGGAAAGAAAGAAAAACCCAGTCAAAATGAATCCCAGGAATAAGATTTATATAGTACAAAACCAGAAACAAATACACGGAAACACTGACAGAAGAGTATAATGGGAAGGTGGTTATAAACTCTTGATGTGGGTGAGGAAGGTTATTTCAGTACTTGGGTATATCTTATTATCTTTGTTAAAGGACTCAACTTTCCAGAGATATAGGGAAATTAAAACTGGCTTATATATAGGCATAGTATTGAATAGGGAAAAAGGATTACCTTGAAGCTTGTATCTATCTATCTATCTATATATATATTTAAAAAAAAAAAAAAAGAAAGAAAGAAAGAAAGAAAAACAAACCCAGGTATATGTATAAAAAAAGCTCAAGTTAAAAAGTTATGTGGGCACCTGAATGTCTCAGATGGTTAAGCATATGCCTTTGGCTCAGGTCATGATTCCAGGGTCCTTGGATTAAGTGTCGCATCAGGCTCCCTGCTCAGCGGGAGTCTCGTTCTCTCTCCTTCTCTGCTCCTCCTCACTTTCTCTGTCAAATAATAAATAAATAAATAAATAAATAAATAAATAAATAAATAAAGATCAATTGTAAAAAGTTATTATGTAATATGTTGTATTAAATATCTAGTTGTAATGGTGAGTAGGTTAAAAAAATAAAAGAAGAATCATGAGAACTAATTTAAAAAAGTTGTATCTATGAAATATGCAGGTTTTGGGGGCAATACCAGGGTTTTAATATATTGTTTTCCCCTGATGTTGGGGTTTTACAGTTTTTTGGGAACCCTGTTGTTATTGTCCTGTTGTCCTTTGTTTGTGCTTGTCTTCTGGGGGAGGGGCCTCCTGCATTGTTTTTCTGTCAGTCTTGCTTGGGCTGAGTTGTCCTCCGTACTAGCAAGGGTGTGGGCTCTGTGGAAACAGATTTTTCAGGTTTTTATTCTCTGCAGGTTTTTGTTCTTGGGTGGCTTTTTGCAGCTTTTCAGAGGGTTAGTGCAAAAAGTAAAGTAAAAATTAAATTGTCCACACCCAGTCCTTGGCCTCAAAGAGAAGCCTCAGTCTGCTCCCCGCTGGATGATCCAGAACATACAGTCTTACCCTCTGCAAATTCCGCTGAACACCACAACCTCCCACAGGTGGTGTGCACTCCCAGCCACCATCTCAGTGGTCACCGGAGGCCCTCTGCTTGTCTCTGCATTCCTGTGCTACTAAAACTGAAGGCGATATTGGTCTGGGGGAGCCCAATACTAGCAGCTGTTGGGACTGCTGTTTGGGGTCCATGTCCATGAGCCGGCAGTGGTGCAGGTCATGGAAGGCTGCAGGTTCAGAGACAACTGGCTGGTGCCCACACCAGGCTCTCTCAGGGGCAGGCAGGGGTGCGCCCAGCCCAAGTGGTGGTACAAGCAGTGGAAAGCTGCAGGCCGAGGGGGATTGTTCTGGTAGATATTTAGCTCACTTCAGGGAACCGGTTGAAACAGTCTCCTACTTCTCTGCCCTCCTGCTCCTCTTCCCCTTATAGAGTCATCTTATTTGGTGAATTTTGTTACATGAAAATACTTGTTGAAAAACGTTTGAATAAAGAAACATTTGAATAAAGAAAAAAACTTTGAATAAAGAAAAAAAACAGCGCTGGTAAAAATACGTGAGCTAAAATTTTTATGTATTTCAATAAAAAACAGAATGAAGATCTTTTATTTAGCAGAATTAAGTCTGAGTTTAAATGTACCTTAGGAAAAATACAGAAGACTTTTCTCAATTAAAAATATTTCTGGCCTATAGGACTTTAACAATAGAAGCAGTCAACTACTTCAAATTTATTAACCATAAAATACAACTTTGAAAAACACTGCAAGCAATTTTACTTAAAAAATCATCTGGACACATTAAAAAATACATTCAATTGTGACATAGTTTGAGAGACAGATACTGCTTAGAATCTGATTAAAGTATATTAATGTAAACCAAAGATAATAATTGTACTTATGTAATTTTTTAATGTTTTGCTTTGCTTTAATATATACATTATAAGTTTATTTAATTAATTAATTTATTTATTTTAAAAGATTTTTATTTATTTATTTGACAGACAGAGTGAGCAAGAGAGAAACCATGACTGGGGACAAAGGGACAGGGAGAAGCAGGCTCCCTGCTGAGTAGGGAGCCCAATAAAGTACTCAATCCCAAGATCATGACCTGAGCCAAAGGCAGTCGCTTAACCGACTGAGCCACCCAGGCGCCCCAAAGGTTTGCTTATTTTAGAACCCTCTTTCATTTTCATAAGTTTTCTGATTTGGACTAAAAAAATTACACAGTCTTCTTATTCAGAATTGAAATCATAGAGCCATCTGGCAGATCTTCCTTCTCTCTCAGGAGCCTGACCTCACATGCAAGAGATCACTATATCCCTACCAAATTTTTCCGCATTTTCTACCTTCCTTCCTTTCTTTTTCCTTCCTTCTTTCTTTCCTTCTTTCATTCCTTCCTTTTTTCATGAACACAATTTTTTTTTTTTAATTTCTATTCAGCTATAAGAAAACAGCAGAAGTAACACAACATTCCACAACTCTAGATCCATTTACTTACAAAGACAAAGAGTAACCAGTTTAACTAAAAGGTGCAGCTGGGATTTCTGAGAGCCTCTCACCCAGTACTGCACCTCAGGGAGACAGCCTGGCCTTAACCACAAAGTGACTCTCCTTATTGCTTTCTCCAGTACTATTCTTTAAAGGAGCCAGAGTGGGACACTGTCCCCACTAACAAGTCTGAGATGTACTACACTGGTGTCTAGTGGACAGGCCAGCTTCTGTCTTGGTGAGAGACATGGCCATGAAAACATGCCCTTGAAATGCCATCTTGCACAATTTTGGACACCGGCTCAAAAAGCAGAGACAATGAATCTCTCTCTCTCTTTTTTAAACCTCTCTTAAAGATTAGTTGATGCTCTGCTCTATTACTATAGACCTGGTTTATTATCTCCATTTTTTCTTCTTTAAATTTTGGGTTGTTATTCTTTTTACATTTTGATGACCCCATCCTAGTACCAAAATATCTCCCAAAATGGAGTTCAGATTTAATCAAAATGTAAACCAGTGTGTGACCCTCTAGAATTATATAGGATAGGCAGAAGGAAAAGTCACCCTAAACCACTACCTTATTGCTCAGGCCTCACCTGTGAAAATGGGAACTGGGAACATGCATCATTGAACTTGAGATCACAGCTGGAGACCTCCAGGATGGTTTCTGTCTCCTAGCATTCCCCTACTTCCTAGACAGCTGCTCACAGTGTTTGGGGACAGTCATCTCATTCAGCCTGTCAACATGTGCTGGCCACCGGTGGCCCGAGGTCGTGATTTATGTGGAAAGGTGCCCCTTTGAATTTGCCACAGTGGTCTCCAGATTGGTTGCTGGGAATAGGTCACTTCAGTGATCGATTCTGCTCTTAAACCAGCCAGATGTAGCAGTGAAGGCCTATCCCCATGGGAGGCCCAGAGCCACCAAAATGGTAGAAGACTGTGCACTGCTGATGTCATTGTCTTGCATGTTGACCCCCCAAAAGGGTGCCATTCCCTGCATTTGGGGTCCTTTCTGCTGGGTGCTTCTGGATATGTCATGACCAAGTGTGGAGTCCACCCAGTTCAAGGATATGCCATGCAACACTGGTGGGACAGTTCTTAACCTAGGCTGGGTCAGCAATGTGCCCAGCTCGTCCACCTCCGCCCTGGTGTATCTGAGCTGCAACAGATGCTGCCGCTGCTCATCCACTTCCTGCAGGCTCAAGGGCTAGAACCATTTGCTGAGGTCTACTGACATCATGGGCAAGCTGGACAGATGGCTGGGAAGAGTCCCGGGAGGTAAGGCACCAGCCTACAGCACCGACTCCAACCAGTCTGCAAACTGTTTCACCACATTTTCTTATTTTCACTTTATTGGCTTAATTTAGGCCCTCATTATGTCTTACGAAACTATGTGGTGACCTCCTAATTTATGTCTTTGCCTCTACACACTTTCAATTCATTAGACTTACTGTGCTTACAGGAATTTTCAAAACAGAAAATCATATTTCATTATTCAAATGCTCTCTTAGCAGCAGGGGTACAATATTAGCCACAGCCTAAACTCCAAATTCCTTTGATGAAATTACAAAGTATTCAGTGGTTTAGTTTCTGCCTTTGTCATTATCATATAACTGGCCCCACCTCATTCAACTCAAACTGCACGCTACTCCTCTGCCATTGCACACGTTTTTTTCTCTCTCCTGAAGTGAATGATTCAGTCTTAAGCACTTAAAAATCCTTGGCAGGCTTTGAAACCTAGTTCAAGTGACTTTTCCTCTGTAAAGCCTTCCTTGTATATGTTGCAGATTTGAAATTATACTTTTCTTTGTCCAACACTATGTATGCTGAGCGTGTGTGTGTGTGTGTGTGTGTGTGCACGTGCATGTGTGTATCAGCACTTACCATGCCAGATTTTAATCATTATTTTTAAGCTAGCCAAATGGTGACATTTAGTTTTATATTTACAATGCCAGTTAAAAATAGATACTCAGATATCTTTGTTTCCTCAGTGGATGGCTGGCTGGCTGGCTGGCTGGATAAATGAATGATTACCCTACTTACAGACTATTCAAGCTCAGTTATTTATATTTTAGCATATTATGTATTTCTTATGGTTATACAAAAACACATAAAACCAATGCAAAACTCAGAAAAGACACAATGCAAAAACTAAACCGATAAAGAATGATAAAGGATTCAGACAGATTTATTTGCCAGGATTCTTTGTTTTTCTTCTTAGATATGGAAGTTTGCCCTCAACAGTGCTGATTATTCAGTCTGTCAAGAACGCTTGAATTTGTGTATTTAATTAAAGAATTTCTGGATTATTTAATTAATCTAATTTTCCATTAGATTATCATTGTCCAGCATACATGACATAAAGGGCATAAAGTTTTGCATATCAAAACTAACTCAAGTTATATTATAATTTATTTTGTGTCATTCTTTTATAAGAGCTCTAGCAAATGTAATTTCTGTGTCATTTTCTATAACTGATATAACCACATCACTTAGAACATAATGTGAGGGGTTAAATTTGTGCATAAATGTAGTATCATCAATTTATTTGAGGTTGCCCAAAGTGTCTTCTGTGATTTCAATTTGGACATGAAACAGCTAAGAAGCACTTAGTAATTTCTTTTACTTGAATTAAACACTTATATTTCCTAATTTATATTTTCTGTCTCTTATTTGTTCAGACAACAATTTAGAAATTTTGACAGGATCAAGGATAGAAAACATAAAAAATAGTCAAACTTATATTTGTTATTTGGTTGTATATTAATTCTAAATTTTGCCTTTTGTTCCATAAATGGTGGGTTCAGATTTATATCTGTGTATGTGGAAGTTCTGAAATCTTTCATGGACTCCATTAAATTTGATACTAATCATAATGACATAAATAGGTGATGATTAGGATGACAAAGATTATAATAGTAATAATTCTTTGTAATTCTTTACAAATAACACTATTGCATAGTTAGGTTAGGGACTATTAGATACTATTACACTCATGTCATTAACCAAAGAAGTACGTTTAGGAGAAGTGACTTGACCAAATACACTCTCCCTGGAAGAGGCAGGTCACATACACAAGTCAAATTTAATATTCTTTCCACTACATATGGATATGATTAATGAGACTATTTGATTACATTTGAATGTTACAGAAATGAAATTAATTTCCTAATAAGAATTTTTGAGGATATACATTTATAATTTTGAGGTAGTCTTTAGTATCACTTTCTTCCTTGGAGGAGGAAAGAGAAAAAGCCCACCATTTTGAAGATAGCAGATATTCCCTCCTTAAAATAATTTTATCATTGAGCATTATCCATTAGGAGGACAATAATGTGGGTCCAGAGAAAGAAGCTATTTGTACGTATCATCGACTCTCCTAAATTTAAGAACACATACTGCATTTCAAGGCAAATGGGCAATTTTCGCCAATTTGGGATTGGAATTATGGAAGGAATTATGAAAGTTAATTTCTTTCCAAACAGCAGGAGATCATGACCATAAGATGCAGATGAGAGAGCAGAGATCCACGAACAATGAATATACAGAACAAGTTATTTAAAAATAACAACCTTGGGGCATCTGGGTGGCTCAGGGGTTTAAGCTTCTGCTTTTGGCTCAGGTCATGATCTTAGGATCCTGGGAACAAGTCCGGGCATCCTGCTTTCTGCTCAGCAGGGAGCCTGCTTCCTCCTCTCTCTCTGCCTACCTCTCTGCCTACTTGTGATCTCTCTCTGTCAAATAAATAAATAAAATCTTTAAGAAAACATAACAATCTTATTTGTGGTCTTACTGAATAAAAATTTAAAACTGAAATGTTTTGCAACAAACTAAGATCAGGCCAGTTTGTTTGTACTAGAAAGAAAGAAATATATAAGTAGTGTAGAATATGAATAGCATTCTGAATATTAAGAGCCTATAACAAAAAAATCTCTAAATTGATATTTTTTCATTTATAATGAAATATAATATAATTTGTTAAAAGTTTCTCCCCCCAAGTACTTTCCTTGAGGAATTCCATTTTTTGATTGGGTATAATCCCCAACCAGCTACTACTAACATCAAAACAGAGAGATACCCTCTCTAAATCATGGGCTCCATTTCACTGCATAAAAAGTCAACAGTTTTTCAGTAGAGAAACCAGTAATGATCATACAGTTAAATAATAGCTCCCTACCTGCCAGATTACTGTGATTTTTGGCATCCTTGGCATACACTCTTAATTTGGCCAAACACTATTTCAGTTGCTGCCATGTCATTCCCAAAGGTATTCTTTGGCTTCTAAATTGATCTGACATCTGCAGTGTTTCCAGGAATGAGGTTTAAAAATACAACAGTGATTCTGTGGCAAGGTATACAGAGGCTTGGGAATTCAAATACACAGTTTTTTTTTTGTTTGTTTGTTTGTTTTTTGTTTTATTTTTTTTTTCATTTGGGAGTTATAATACATCTCCTATCTATGACAAACTTTCATATTTGCTCTTGAGAAACTTTAAAGCAAAGTATAAGTATATGATGAAAGTTCAAAGCACTACAGCCATGTTGGTAAAATTTTATGTAGCTAAAAACAGGATTTTTTAAAGAGCAGCTGTTAAGAACTATCCCTCCACATTGTGGTTAATTATAAATTTCACAGACTTATTCCTCTCAATTTAATCTCCCTAATCTCTCTCGATTTAACTTCAAACGTCTGGTTTTACATCACTTTCCCTAACTATAACCAGGATATTCATGTTTATGTCATCCTATCTTTTATAGACTTTATAAAGAACAAGTCTGATATTTATACTTTTTAGAAATCTGACTACATTCTGTTCAATTTTTTCCAATATTATTCTTCTAAATCTGAAAGTATTTTAAAGTATCCATTTTTCCTTTTTAATTTTTGCTATTGTTATTTTATGGATTTCTAATCTCACTTAACTGCTATTTACCAAATTTTCTCTTCAGTATATTTTTGTCTCTTCTCTCAGTGTAACCATTTTTAATTCCTACAAAATTTTCAAAAACAAATATATCTTTCCTTCTCATTGAGGTTTTATTTCAAACAACTTAAAAAAGAAGATATTACCCTACTGTTACCTTAATTCTCTTCTAAGTGGGACAGTGTTGATTTAGATCAGCAATTCCAAAGGTCAATATGTCAAAAGGGGAGAAAAATATTTTCTAGGGCCAATTAACTTTAGGATTCATTTGATCAGACATGATTAAATAAGATTTTAACTGTAAAATTTTATAGAATAATAGACAAATAAAATTTATAAGTCTCTAATGAATTCTTCCAAACTAATTTGTCCAAAGAATCTCTTGCATACAAGAATCCTATAAATCAGTATTTACCCAAACCAATTTAGGGAGAATGTGGGTTAAATGTCAAGCACTTCAATATCATATTGTACATAAACTATCTCTGTTTCTTTGCCTTTTCTCTCTCATGTGTCCCTACCCTCCCAGGATACATACCTAATATACTGCAATTATTCTTCTAAGCATGGGAGATAGAGTGATAAAAGTATAGAAAGTTTACAGTTCCAAATAGGGGAGAAAAATTTAATATACAAGTTAGATAATTCAGTCAATGATGACTGCTATGCACAGAATAAAACAGTGGATGAAACTGAGGAACTGAGGTAGTTATTTAGATTGATTTTCAGATCTCTCTGAGAAGATGATATTTGGGTTGAGACCTGAATGAAAACAGAAAGCCCAGTGTGAAACTCAGAGGGCTGAGAGCTCCAAAGGGAAAAACATATGCAAAGCTTCAAGAGTGGAAATAAGTTGGCGTTTTCCTGGAACTTAGAGTATCCTAGTGAGGTTAGAGCAAAGTCAATGAGGAGGAGCGAGAGATAAGCAATAAGACTGGTGAGAGAGAGGCAGTGACCATATCATATAGTGTCTTGTATGGAGCTTGGATTTTATTCTAAGTGCAATGAAAAGCCATTGGAGGATTTTAAGCAGAAGGGTACCATGGATTTTAAAAGATCACACTGTCTGCTGTGTGGAGAATGGCTAATTAGGGAGCAAAAGTAGAACCAGACAAACCATTAAATAGACTATTGCATTAGCTCAGATGAGCAAAGATATCTTGGAGTAGGGCAGTAGCAATGCAAATGAGATGTATTTTGGAAAGAAACAACAGGATTTGCTGATGAGTGTGCTATGGGAGCTGAGAGAAAGACAATTAATGATAATTCCTAGGTTAGTATAATCAACAGAGTGGATGTGATGCTATTTATTGATATGAGAAAGACTGGAGGAGGAAGATGAGGACAACAGGAAGATGAGAGGAAATTATGTTTTGAGACCCCAGTGAAGGAATCAAATAAACACTAATATATATAGATTTGATGATAAGAGGGGAGATTATATATATATATATATATATATATATATATATATACACACACATAGATATAGATATATTTAAAGATTGGAGAGTGTTTGCTATAGATGACATTAGAAGTTATGGGACTGGATAGATCACCTAGAGGGATAAAGTTGACAGGAAAGAAGGGATTACTTAGGACCAAACCCTGGGAGAGACCTATATTTTGGTATTTTTAGTTTATAAATTATAAGTTTTTAAATTACCTGTGTCTTGAGAAGCGGGCATTTTCAGGAAGCTTCAGTATCCTCTGAGAATTTATAGGTCACAATTCTGGGGAAAACCAAAGAACCCAACTGTCAGATCAGGCCAAAATCAGATCTTGCAATCAGGTTCTCAATCAAAGGGGGCAAAGATCTGATGTCATATGACACTGAAGAAGTACAGCTGCAATATTCTCTGCCCCCTTATTCTATAAAGAATTACCATATATATTAAGGCATAACACTTGATATTCTAAGAACAAAACTGAAACATCATGAATACTGATCTAGGCAAGGAAATGCAGCAGTTATCCAGGTTGTGCACTAAGCAAAACTTTATGTTAAGAGATCTATTAGAATAGAAGCTTCATTGCCGCAGGCATTTAGGGACTTTTTTTGAAATGCTGCTACTATTGCAAAGCATACAATAATCAATACATTCCAATCTGAAAATTTATTTCAGCAGTTAAAATAATTTAAGAGAAATCCAGTAAATCCACAATAATGAAATTCACCAGCATAAAAATATCCATCTACATATCTGTATATCTATGTATTTGTCTATCTTTCTATCACTTAGTACACTGATATAATACTCCCAATTGATTATATTCTCCTCCAGATTTGAACTTTAAACAGCTCACACATCTTCAGAATGTTTTCTTTTTCATTTCTGAAGAAAACACTCTACTAGTGTTATTACATTGTTCCCAAGACAACAGAAAAAACAAGCATAATGAAGTGATTCTATTTGAATACTGCCTAAATTAGGATAGCTCTTAGGGAAACTGAAGATTTTGTCATAAGAAAAAAGATCATAAATATTTAGTAAGTCATTAAGAAATTAATTACTAGATACATAATGGTATACATTATGGTGCTATATGTGTATCATACTAATATGCTTTTACTAGGAAATAACTAGTGGGTTGGGTAGTCAGCAGTTCCCATTTTATAAAATATGTGTAATCACATTCTGGCTTTGCACACTATAGATGATGATAGACGGTGCAGCCATAGCTTTGGGGATTTGCAAATGAAGAATGGATTTCTGGAACCAAGGAGTGTTTACAAATTGTAGCAGACTCTTATTTACAGCTTAAATCAGCTTTAGATTAGAAAACTTCAGTGGTAATCATTCTTTTGAACAATGACCTAACACAGTGGTGGTGAAAAGTAGCATAGTAGAGGAAAGTAATAAAACGGAGAGTGAAAAGATCTGAATCATTGTAGTAGGTTGATGGAAAGGGGATCCAGTATCATCAATAACTGATCAGACTTGGTCTGAAGGCATAGCTCATTTGATAATTAGGTGCTGTGATGAAAAGATTTTTCTGCACAGAGTGGTATAAAGAGAAAAAAACAAAACTAAAACAAAACAAAACAACAACAAAAAAACCCTTTTGTTAAATTTTATCAACATTTTCAAAGGACACACCATTGCATCACCTCCATCATTTCACTCTTACCAATTTTCCCCTCTTTAATGAAATGCATAATTATTCACTATATTACACCATTATTATCTAGAAAGAAAACATAAATTTAATCTTTGTGCTTATCTTTTTAAATCCTATCTACATTTAATTTAGTGTTTAGAAACTGAATCAGATTTGCACATTTTGAAGATTTTATTAGGCATAGCAACATCGAAGGTTATTTAACATTGTGAGAAATAATAAACAATGGTCCTGTCCTCAAGCAGCTTGAAACTGGTTTAGAAAAAATAAAAATAATAATATTATGTGAAAAGATAGGAGGAGTCAAGATGGCGGAGAAGTAGCAGGCTGAGACTGCTTCAGCTAGCCGGAGATCAGCTAGATTGCTTATCTAAAGATTGCAAACACCTGAAAATCCATCGGCAGATCGAAGAGAAGAAGAACAGCAATTCTGGAAACAGAAAAACAACCACTTTCTGAAAGGTAGGACCGGCAGAGGAGTGAATCCAAAGCGACAGGAAGATAGACCCCAGGGGGAGGGGCCGGCTCCCGGCAAGCGACGGAGCAACGGAGCACAAAATCAGGACTTTTAAAAGTCTGTTCCGCTGAGGGACATCACTACAGAGGCTAAACCGGAGCGAAGCCCACGCAGGGTCAGCGTGGCCTCAGGTCCCGCAGGGTCACAGAAGGATCGGGGGTGTCTGAGTGTCGCAGAGCTTGCCGGTACTGGAACGGGAAAGCCGGCTACAGAGACAGAGCCGACAGTAAGCTCACAGCTCAGTGTTACCTTGAACTGGTCGCAGGCTCGGTGAGATCAGAGCGCGGCCGGAGGTCAGGCAGACGGGAGTAACTGGCGCTGTTCTCTGAGGGCGCACTGAGGAGTGGGGCCCTGGGCTCTCAGCTCCTCCTGGCCGGAGACCAGGAGGCCGCCATTTGTATTCCCGTCCTCTGGAACTATACGGAAAGCACTCAGGGAACAAAAGCTCCTGAAAGCAAACCCAAGCGGATTACTCACCCCAGCCCCTGCTAAGGACGGTGCAATTCTGCCTGGGGGAAAGACATTTGAGAATCACTACAACAGGCCCCTCCCACAGAGATCAACAAGAAATCCAGCCAAGACCAAGTTCACCTACCAAGGAGTACAGTTTCAATACCAAGGAGAGCAGCAGAATTCCAGAGGAGGATAAAACAAAGCACGGAACTCATGGCTTTTTCCCAGTGATTTATTTTTAGTCTTGCAGTTAATTTAATTTTTTTCTTTTTCATTTTTTTTTTTTCTCACCTTCTGGTAAAATTTTTTTTTTTTAACTTTTACCTTTTTCTTTTTTAACGTTTTTTAACCAGTTAATCAAATATATATATATTTTCTTTTTTATATTTTTCTTATTTGTTTTCTTTTTTTTAAATTCTTTTCTTTTTTTTCTTTTTTCTTTTTTTTTCGTTCTTCCTTTTTGAACCTCTTTTTATCCCCTTTCTACCCCCTCACGATTTGGGATCTTTTCTAATTTGGTTAAGCATATTTTCCTGGGGTTGTTGCCACCCTTTTAGTATTTTACTTGCTCCTTCATATGCTTTTATCTGGACAAAATGACAAGAAGGAAAAATTCAACACAAAAAAAAGAACAAGAGGCAGTACCGAAGGCTAGGGACCTAATCAATACAGACATTGGTAATATGTCAGATCTAGAGTTCAGAATGACAATTCTCAAGGTTCTAGCCAGGATCGAAAAAGCCATGGAAGATATTAGAGAAACCCTCTCGAGAGATATAAAAGCCCTTTCTGGAGAAATAAAAGAACTAAAATCTAACCAAGGTGAAATCAAAAAAGCTATTAATGAGGTGCAATCAAAAATGGAGGCTCTCACTGCTAGGATAAATGAGGCAGAAGAAAGAATTAGTGATATAGAAGACCAAATGACAGAAGCTGAGCAAAAGAGGGACAAACAGCTACTGGACCACAAGGGGAGAATTCGAGAGATAAGTGACACCATAAGACGAAACAACATTAGAATAATTGGGATTCCAGAAGAAGAAGAAAGAGAGAGGGGAGCAGAAGGTATACTGGAGAGAATTATTGGGGAGAATTTCCCCAATATGGCAAAGGGAACGAGCATCAAAATTCAGGAGGTTCAGAGAACGCCCCTCAAAATCAATAAGAATAGGCCCACACCCCGGCACAGTAAAATTTACAAGTCTCAGTGACAAAGAGAAAATCCTGAAAGCAGCCCGGGAAAAGAAGTCTGTAACATACAATGGTAAAAATATTAGATTGGCAGCTGACTTATCCACAGAGACCTGGCAGGCCAGAAAGAGCTGGCATGATATTTTCAGAGCACTAAACGAGAAAAACATGCAGCCCAGAATACTATATCCAGCTAGGCTATCATTGAAAATAGAAGGAGAGATTAAAAGCTTCCAGGACAAACAAAAACTGAAAGAATTTGCAAACACCAAATCAGCTCTACAGGAAATATTGAAAGGGGTCCTCTAAACAAAGAGAGAGCCTACAAGTGGTAGATCAAAAAGGATCAGAGACCATATACAGTAACAGTCACCTTACAGGCAATACAATGGCACTAAATTCATATCTCTCAATAGTTACCCTGAATGTTAATGGGCTAAATGCCCCTGTCAAAAGACACAGGGTATCAGAATGGATAAAAAAACAAAACCGATCCATATGTTGCCTCCAAGAAACTCATTTTAAACCCGAAGACACCTCCAGATTTAAAGTGAGGGGGTGGAAAAGAATTTACCATGCTAATGGACATCAGAAGAAAGCAGGAGTGGCAATCCTTATATCAGATCAATTAGATTTTAAGCCAAAGACTATAATAAGAGATGAGGAAGGACACTATATCATACTCAAAGGGTCTGTCCAACAAGAAGATCTAACAATTTTAAATATCTATGCCCCCAATGTGGGAGCAGCCAACTATATAAACCAATTAATAACAAAATCAAAGAAACACATCAACAATAATACAATAATAGTAGGGGACTTTAACACTCCCCTCACTGAAATGGACAGATCATCCAAGCAAAAGATCAGCAAGGAAATAAAGGCCTTAAACGACACACTGGACCAGATGGACATCACAGATATATTCAGAACATTTCATCCCAAAGCAACAGAATACACATTCTTCTCTAGTGCACATGGAACATTCTCCAGAATAGATCACATCCTCGGTCCTAAATCAGGACTCAACCTGTATCAAAAGATTGGCATCATTCCCTGCATATTTTCAGACCACAATGCTCTAAAGCCAGAACTCAACCACAAGAGGAAGTTTGTAAAGAACCCAAATACATGGAGACTAAACAGCATCCTTCTAAAGAATGAATGGGTCAACCAGGAAATTAAAGAGGAATTGAAAAAAATCATGAAAACAAATGATAATGAAAATACAACGGTTCAAAATCTGTGGGACACAACAAAGGCATTCCTGAGAGGAAAATATATAGCTATACAAGCCTTTCTCAAGAAACAAGAAAGGTCTCAGGTACACAACCTAACCCTACACCTAAAGGAGCTGGAGAAAGGACAAGAAAGAAACCCTACGCCAAGCAGGAGAAGAGAAATCATAAAGATCAGAGCAGAAATCAATGAAATAGAAACCAAAAAGACAATAGAGCAAATCAACGATACTAGGAGCTGGCTCTTTGAAAGAATTAATAAAATTGATAAACCCCTGGCCCGACTTATCAAAAAGAAAAGAGAAAGGACCCAAATAAATAAAATCATGAATGAAAGAGGAGAGATCACATCTAACACCAAAGAAATACAAACTATTATAAGAACATAGTATAAGCAACTCTACGCCAATAAATTTGACAATCTGGAAGAAATGGATGGATTCCTAGAAACATATAAACTACCAAAACTGAACCAGGAAGAAATAGAAAGCCTGAACAGACCCATAACCAGTAAGGAGATTGAAACAGTCATTAAAAATCTCCAAACAAACAAAAGCACAGGGCCAGACGGCTTCCCCGGGGAATTCTACCAAACATTTAAAGAAGAACTAATTCCTATTCTCCTGAAACTGTTCCAAAAAATAGAAATGGAAGGAAAACTTCCAAACTCATTTTATGAGGCCATAATCACCTTGATCCCCAAACCAGACAAGGATCCCATCAAAGAAGAGAGCTATAGACTAATATCCTTGATGAACACAGATGCGAAAATACTCAACAAAATACTAGCCAATAGGATTCAACAGTACATTAAAAGGATTATTCACCACGACCTAGTGGGATTTATTCCAGGGCTGCAAGATTGGGTCGACATCCGCAAATCAGTCAATGTGATACAACACATCAATGAAAGAAAGAACAAGAACCATATGATACTCTCAATAGATGCTGAAAAAGCATTTGACAAAGTACAGCATCCCTTCCTGATCAAAACTCTTCAAAGTATAGGGATAGAGGGCACATACCTCAATATCATCAAAGCCATCTATGAAAAACCCACCGCAAATATCATTCTCAATGGAGAAAAACCGAAAGCTTTTCTGCTAAGGTCAGGAACACGGCAGGGATGTCCATTATCACGACTGCTATTCAACATAGTACTATAGTACTAGAGGTCCTAGCCTCAGCAATCAGACAACAAAAGGAAATTAAAGGCATCCAAATCGGCAAAGAAGAAGTCAAATTATCACTCTTTGCAGATGATATGATACTATATGTGGAAAACCCAAAAGACTCCACTCCAAAACTGCTAGAACTTATACAGGTATTCAGTAAAGTGTCAGGATATAAGATCAATGTACAGAAATCAGTTGCATTTCTCTACACCAACAGCAAGACAGAAGAAAGAGAAATTAAGGAGGCAATCCCATTTACAATTGCACCCAAAACCATAAGATACCTAGGAATAAACCTAACCAAAGTGTCACAGAATCTATACTCAGAAAACTATAAAGTACTCATGAAAGAAATTGAGGAAGACACAAAGAAATGGAAAAATGTTCCATGCTCCTGGATTGGAAGAATAAATATTGTGAAAATGTCTATGCTACCTAAAGCAATCTACACATTTAATGCAATTCCTATCAAAGTACCATCCATCTTTTTCAAAGAAATGGAACAAATAATTCTAAAATTTATATGGAACCAGAAAAGACCTCAAATAGCCAAAGGGATATTGAAAAAGAAAGCCAACGTTGGTGGCATCACAATTCCGGACTTCAAGCTCTATTACAAAGCTGTCGTCATCAAGACAGCATGGTACTGGCACAAAAACAGACGCATAGATCAATGGAACAGAATAGAGAGCCCAGATATAGACCCTCAACTCTACAGTCAACTAATCTTCAACAAAGCAGGAAAGAATGTCCAGTGGAAAAAAGACAGCCTCTTCAATAAATGGTGCTGGGAAAATTGGACAGTCACATGCAGAAAAATGAAATTGGACCATTTCCTTACACCACACACAAAAATAGACTCAAAATGGATGAAGGACCTCAATGTGCGAAAGGAATCCATCAAAATCCTTGAGGAGAACACAGGCAACAACCTCTTCGACCTCAGCCGCAGCAACATCTTCCTAGGAACAACGCCAAAGGCAAGGGAAGCAAGGACAAAAATGAACTATTGGGATTTCATCAAGATCAAAAGCTTTTGCACAGCAAAGAAAACAGTTAACAAAATCAAAAGACAACTGACAGAATGGGAGAAGATATTTGCAAACGACATATCAGATAAAGGACTAGTGTCCAGAATCTATAAAGAACTTAGCAAACTCAACACCCAAAGAACAAATAATCCAATCAAGAAATGGGCAGAGGACATGAACAGACATTTCTGCAAAGAAGACATCCAGATGCCCAACAGACACATGAAAAAGAGCTCCATATCACTCGGCATCAGGAAAATACAAATCAAAACCACAATGCGTTATCACCTCATACCAGTCAGAATGGCTAAAATAAACAAGTCAGGAAATGACAGATGCTGGCGAGGATGCGGAGAATAGGGAACCCTCCTTCACTGTTGGTGGGAATGCAAGCTGGTGTAGCCGCTCTGGAAAACAGCATGGAGGTTCCTCAAAATGTTGAAAATAGAACTGCCCTATGACCCAGCAATTGCACTACTGGGTATTTACCCTAAAGATACAAACGTAGTGATCCAAAGGGGTATGTGCACCCGAATGTTTATAGCAGCAATGTCCACAGTAGCCAAACTATGGAAAGAACCTAGATGTCCATCAACAGATGAATGGATCCAGAAGATGTGGTATATATACACAATGGAATACTATGCAGCCATCAAAAGAAATGAAATCTTGCCATTTGCGACAACATGGATGGAACTAGAGCGTATCATGCTTAGCGAAATAAGTCAAGCAGAGAAAGACAACTATCATATGATCTCCCTGATATGAGGAAGTGGTGATGCAACATGGGGGCTTAAGTGGGTAGGAGAAGAATAAATGAATCAAGATGGGATTGGGAGGGAGACAAACCATAAGTGACTCTTAATCTCACAAAACAAACTTAGGGTTGCTGGGGTGAGGGGGTTTGGGACAAGGGGGTGGGATTATGGACATTGGGGAGGGTATGTGCTTTGGTGAGTGCTGTGAAGTGTGTAAACCTGGTGATTCACAGACCTGTACCCCTGGGGATAAAAATATATGTTTATAAAAAATAAATAATTAAAAAAAATAAAATAAAAATGATTAGAATCCTTAAAAAAAGTTTATTAAACCTGATAGGAAATATATTTTATTATGTATGACTGTACCAATAATTGATGTTATCACTTTTTAAAAATCTGAAATAAAATGTAAAACAATTACTTATACTTTAAAGACCATTGAATTTCATTTTCTGGTGAAAAAGCTTATTGTCATTCACCCACGAAATTACAAATGCCAGGTGGGTAAAGTCAAGGTCCATACTAGATCCTGACAACACCTAAAAGACAAGATATTAATATGTAACTTATGTCATACACCTGTAGCCAAAATAAAAAAATACATTAATAATATCTCTTCTAGGCTTAGAATTGGAAAATGGTTACCCAATTTATTAAATATTTCTCAATGGGAAATGCTTAGAATGACTTAATGCATGGTAAACTTTTTTGTTTCTAATTAGAGTTTAAAATTTCATAAGATTAATATCAATTAAGATCAACATAAAACAGCATACTATATTTCACATATTAAGAATATATTATTTAATTATCAGAATTTAATATAATGTCAAACTCATGCTAAAAAGGTGGAAGTTTTGGATACTACAACTTTCATTTGTGAATTTAAAAAATATAACTTTTGAGTAATGAAATAAATTGCATGCATGAACTAACTCTAAAACTCTGCAGTTCTGCTATTACCAATCATTTGCCTTTCTTCCTTTACTAGCACTCCAGTTATGAAATAATAATGCTGTTTTAAAGAAAAAATATAAACTTTGTTATATTTGGTTATTTGGTCTACCCATTTTTTCTTTTCATATGCTAAGTTTTAGAAGCACCTATGTATTTGGAAAATTTCATTGACTATTATATACCAAACATTGCACTAAAATATGGTAAACAGTTGAGCCAGAATATGGGAAATCATTTTTGGTTACAAATCAGATAATGGGAATTCCAATCCTTAAACTTGATAACATAATATTACTTTTCATTATACTGTTATTGGAAAATAGTTATTAAGTACCTCCATGTGTTAAACCTGTCCTTTTCACTCAATGCATTATGCATGTTGAATCATTTATATCCTCATAACTACTTTGCAAGTAATGTATGACCTCTATTTTAAAATGAGAAACTTGAGCTTTCCTGAACTTCTTTTTTCAACTTATAAAATGAGAATAATGATTTCTATTAGTAGCTATTACTGGGGTTGTTGTGGGAATCACATTCACTCATGGGCAAAAGTGACCCACACAAACCTCAGGTGATATTTTTATAATGAGTGACAAACCATAAGTGACTCTTAATCTCACGAAACAAACTGAGGGTTGCCGGGGGGAGGGGGTTTGGGAGAAGGGGGTGGGATTATGGACATTGGGGAGGGTATGTGATTTGGTGAGTGCTGTGAAGTGTGTAAACCTGGTGATTCACAGACCTGTACCCCTGGGGATAAAAATATATGTTTATAAAAAATAAAAAATTAAAAACTCTCAAAAAAAAAAAGAATAATGAGAAATAAAGGAAGATAAATAAGCAACCAAAAAAAAAATATTATGTGAAAATGTAGTCAGAGTAAGAATCATATTAGAGCTTAAATAAATATTTTAAATATAAATAATCATTAATATAACATGAAAGGTATAGAAAAGGTCAGAGTAATGTCAGCAAGATAATGGAATAGGACAATTTAACCTCCAACAGAAACACTGATACCCATAGAAAAGAATAAGTTTATGGGACTCCAGGGGTCCATTTGAGAGATTCAAACACTTCATTAGAGCAAACATCCAAGAATAGATGCAGGAAGAAGATAAGAAAAAAAGTTTCAATTTATTTCTGTCACCCCTCACTGAATGTGGGACAGATCAATGGCAAGAGAGACCTCTTTGACCAATTATTTCTACCACAGGGGAAAGTGAATGCTAAGTGAGTGCCTGGCTTCTGCAGCCTCATAGGACCCTGAGCAGAAGGTACAATTCTACTATATAGCATAGTGCCCATAACTAATAATACTGTAGTTAATATTTAAAAGAGGGTAGAAGCTATATATATTGTGTCATCACACATGAACACACCAATCTTGTCTTTTCTCACCCAGTACATGGAGGGAAATAGAATGCCTCCATTATCTGGGGTAGTTTGCAATAGGGAGGAAAGGAGAGAACATTCCTAAACTCATTTTACAAGACCAGCATTATCCTGATACCAAAGCCAGTCAAGAGAAGAAAAGAAAAGAAGAAAAGGAAATAAAAGAATATTACAAGATAATATTGTTGATAGATATCCAAAAATCCTCAACAATGCTGGCAAGTTGAAATTGTCAGCACAGTAACAAGATCATAAACCTTGATCAAAAGGGATTTATCCCTGAGATCCAAGGATGATTCATCATTTGTAAATCAATAAATGTGGTACATTGCATTAACAAAATGAAGGTTAAAAATCTTATGATTATCTCTGTAGATGCAGGACATATGACAAAATTCAACACTTGTTCTTTGTAAAAACTCTCAGCAAGTTTGCTATAGAAGGGATATAACTTGACATAGTAACAACCATATACTAAAAGTCCACAGCTAACATCATAATCAACAGGGAAAAGCAGATGATTTTCCTCTAAGATCATAAACAGAATAAGGATACGCACACTTGCCACTCCTCTTCAGCATACTCAAAGTACTCAAAGTACTCAAAGTCCTAGGCAAAGTAATTAGACAAGAAAAATAAATAGTTATCTACATTGGAAATTAAGATGCAAAATTATCAGTTTACAGATGCCATAGTTTTATATAGATAGAAAATCTTAAAGACTACTCTAGGAAACTGTTATAACTAATAAACAAGTTCCACAAATTTGTAGGATACAGAATCAACATACAAAAATCAGTCACATTGCTTTGCACTGACAACAAATTTCAAAAAAACAAATTAAGAAGACAATCCCATTTACAGTAGCATCAAAAGCATAAAATATTTAATAATAAATTTAACTGAGGAAGTGAGATATCTGTACATTGGAAATTACAAACCATTGATGAAGGACTTTGAAGAAGACACAGATAAATGGAAAGACATCTCGTGTTTATGGACTGAAAATATTAATATTGCTACAATATCCATACTATTGAAAGGGATCTATAGATTATTCAGTTCCTATCAAAATTCCAAAGGCATTTTTCAAAGAAATAGAAAAACAGTTTTAAAATTCAAAAGACCCTGAATAGCCATAGCAATCTTGAGAAAGAACAGAGCTAGACACATCACATTTCTTAATTTCAAATTATATTACAAAATAGATTATAATCCAAACAGGATTGTACTGGCATAAAAATAGACATAGATTTATGGAACAAAATGGAGACCTCAAAAAAATCACAAATAGGGACGCCTGGGTGGCTTAGTTGGTTAAGCAGCTGCCTTCGGCTCAGGTCATGATCCCAGCGACCTGGGATCGAGTCCCACATCGGGCTCCTTGCTCTGCAGGGAGCCTGCTTCTCCCTCTGACTCTGCCTTCCACTCTGTCTGCCTGTGCTCGCTCTCACTCTCTCTTACAAATAAATAAATAAAATCTTTAAAAAAAAAATCACAAATAAATAGCCAATTGAATTTTCACAGGAGATCCATAAATACAAAAGGGGAAAGTATAGTCTCTTCAATAACTTTTGTGAGAAAACTGGACATTAACATGCAAAAGAATGAAAGTGGACCCATATCTACCATACACAAAAAACAAATCCAGTGGATTAAAGACTTAAATGTAAGACCTGAAACTGTGAAACTTTTAGAAGAAAATAGAGAAACAGCTCCTTGACATTGGTCTTGGCAATTTTTTGGCTATAACACTAAATCCCACCAACAAAAGCAAAAATAAAATGGGATTACACCAAACCAAAAAATTTCTGCACAGCAAAGGAAACAAACTATCAATAAAATAAAAGGCAAACTATATAATGGGAAAACATATTTGCAAACCATATTACCTTATAATAGGTTAATAGCTAATATATATGAAAATCACACATCTTTAGGGGAAAAAAAAACCAAAAACCTGACTGAAAAATGGGTAAAGAATCTGAATAAACATGTAAAAACAAAAACAAAAACAAAAAAACCCAAAAAACCAACCATGAAAATAGCCAACAAATGTAGGAAAAGATTTTCAATGTTAGTAACCACCAGAGAAATACAATTTGAAACTACAATGAGATATTACCTCACATCTTTTGGAATAGCCACTATTAAAAAAAAAAATTGGTAAGTATTGGTGAGGATGTGAAGAAAAGGGAACCTTGATATACTGTTGGAGGAAACGTAAATCATTGCAACCATTATGGAAAAACAATACAGAAGTTTATAAACATAAATATGATATAACAATTTCACTTTTGAGTATTTATGCAAAAGAACTAAAATCAGAATCTTGAATAGATTCTTGATCTTAAAGAGAATCTTGAAGCACACTCCCATGTTCATTGCAGCATTATTCATAACAGCCAAGACATCAAAACAACTTAACTTAAGCCAAGGCATGGAAACAATTTATGAATGAAGAGAAAAAAATGTAATCTTTAATCCATATTTTAATTGATATATAGAGAGATATAGATATGTTTATATTTACATGGATTTAAATTTATATATTTATATGGGATATCACTTAGTATTATAAAAGGAAATCTGAAAAAAAAAAGAGAAGGAAATCTGTCATTTGCAACAATGTGGATGGACCTGTAGGACATCATGAAATTGAAATAAACCACACCCCAAAAGACAAGTGCTATATGATATCACTTATATGTAGAGTCTAAAGTAGTCAAACTCAGAAACTGAGAGTAGATTTTGGTTCTTAGGGGAAATGGGAGGAGAAAATGAGATGACTGTCAAAAGGCACAGTGTTTCAGTTATTCAAGATAAATAAATTTTGGAGATCTATTATATGGTTTGCCTAAAACTGACAATACTGTATTTTTTTGTTGAAGAGAGAGTAGAAGCTACATTGTATTCTACACACACACACACACACACACACACACACACACACACAAACAAACAATAAAAGTAAGAAAGGGGAAAGGAGGAAAGTTTGGGAGGGTGGATATGTCCATGGCCTTATGGTGGTGATAGTTTCTTAGATGTACATTTATGCCTAAACACATCGAGTTGTATACATTAAATATGAACATCTTCCTACATGTCAAGTATACCTTAATAAGGTTGTAAAAAAATGAAAGCAAAAATCTTGATGTATTTCACTCATTTAGAAATGCCTGGGTAGAAAATGGCTACATAAAAAAACTCTGCTCACTTCCAGGTCTAACACAAATTCTAAGACTTTTGTTGTCCATGTTTCTGGTTTTTTCCCCTTAGGATGCATCCAGTAGAATAGATGAAGAAAAAGGAAATCCCACCAAGAAAAAGCTTTCAACAAATTCATCTATAATTCTATTGATAGAAACATCAGATCAGTTAAATTCAATCTGTATGCATTTTGTGTTCAATATGTGTAAGGCACAATGCTAGCTATTTTTTCTTATTAATAAGGTTTTAAATACATTTTCTTATTTCACTAACTCATAGGATCAACCAAATATAGACTGTTGGAACTGTGAAAAATAGTAGGCTGCCAGACTGACTTAATCCAGAAAGGTCATTTATTTGTTACTCTCTATGAAAATGTTCAGACTATTTTGCATACCAAACAGCTGTGAATTGGAAAGATTTATTAATTCCACAGAAACAGGGGTTAAAATGTGAACATATTACAAATTGAAGCTCACCATCATTTTCTATGAAGGTATATAGTCAGAGTATCTGTAGTTTGCAAATTAAGCACTGGTCTGAAGGCTCAAGATTTTCTCATTAAAAGAAAAACTATAAAAGTATGAGAATATTTAAATTTATATAAAAAGAGCCCTAATCTCACTCTCCTAACTTTTTTTATACTTTTGCATACAAAACCATAAATAAGCTTCATCTTAGGAATTGAAATAACAGTGTATATGCTATTAACAATATTTCTATTTTCTTTAATATCTGCTCACAATCTGTCAAAATGGTAGCAGTCTGCCACATGCGGCTATTGAGATTGGAAAAGTGGTTAGTCCAAATTGAAATACGTTGTAAAAATAAAATTTGCAACAGATTTCAAAGACTTAGTGGCAAACAAACATACTTTCAATTGTGGCAAACAAAGAATGGGAAAACTGTAATTGATAAGGCTTTTATATTAATTATAGATTGAAATAATATTCTGGATATTTTAGTTAAATAAAATATATTACCAAAATTAATTTTACCTTTTTTTTAAAACTTTTATAAGGTGACTACTAGAAAAATTTAAAAGTACATTTGTAGTTCACACAATATTTTATTTGAACAGCACTGGAGTATGCAATATTTGTGTTTTGCTTTTAATGCTCAAGTAATATTCCTATATATTAAGTCATGGCAGAATTATGCATTTAGTCATTCTAACATTCTGGCTGCTTCCAGCAAGTTTTTCCAGTCTTGGTAATGCCACAATAAACAACTTAAGTGTTTATAGCTTTCAATTTCTTTTAAATTATTTAATGAGAATAGAATATATACATATATATGATATATATAGAAATATACCCAGCTAAATGCCATTGTTATAGGTCTTATTACATGTAAGTATAATGAACTTTATGAGAGGGTTATATACATTTGTAGTGTTAATGGTACTAAATTAGTACACGAGGTTTACTGAAACCATTCTAGAATTAGTTGTTATATGCTTAAAAATTGCTACTTTAATGAATATAAAATGCATTCTCAAGGTTACTTTAATTTGTATTTTTAGTTTTTACAGAAAATGATTATATATTTATATTTATTAATGCATTTTCTTCAAATTGGCTCTTCTTATTCTTTGCCTATTTATTTGAAATTTTATATGAATCTGACTTGTATAAATGTGAAGGAAATGCTTCCATTTGAATAGAAGTGGTAAGGATATGCACGAGATTTGACAATTATTGAATGCCTACTCTATTCCAACTACTGTTGAGTAATTTTACACATTTACTTTGCATTTAATCTTCATGCTTATCTCAAACATAGGTATTTAATCCCATTCAAGTAACTGAAATAAAGAGGTTTCATAAGTTTACTGAGAAGCACAGATCTATTTAAGAAAAGTCCTAAGCAGATCATCTTTAAAGCCTGTATTCTTTCTACCATGCGTATTTACATTTGATGTAATTGAACATTTGATGTAACTATTTTCTATTTTTTCTGCTATTTTGTTATTTAAAATAAATGAAGTTTCTCTTATACTTGTAATATTTTTGAGGAACTTTCTAATGTGGTAAAAGGTTTAGGGAAAAATTCTTGAAAAAGCAGAAAATAGAGGTAAAAAACTAGATTTTGAAAAAAGACTATGAGAAAAAACAAGTTACAATTAAATTTGGAAAAATTCTATTATGTAGGCATTTTTAGAAAGATTATATAGCATTTATTTAGCAAATATTAACTGCATATAGGAGTAATCCAGGTGCTGGAGAGATGAGGCAGAATGCCTCCTTACCAAAGTGATTTATTCAAGTGACAAATAACTATACAATAAGAGGAAAACACATGCTGCCTAAATGTCACAGGATGATTCTCTCTCTCTCTCTCTCTCTTTCTCTCTGACACACACACACACACACACACACACACACACACACACAACATAATCTCAGTAGATGAGGAGAAATTTATTTAGAAACCAAGGTAGAAAAAGATATTTCAGGTAAAGGAACTACATGAACAAGTAAAGGACTAGACATATTTGAAAAATGCTGAAAAATCCCAGTTTTATTGATGCTTAAATTACTGGGTTAGAGGGGAAGGGATGTGTTAGACAGATCTTGGTTACCATTTATTGAACACCCCCTGTGTTCCCAACACTGGGATCGTGTTTTGCATATATTTTCTCTAATTCTCACATGTTTTATAATTACATTTAAAGATGGAGATTCTGTACTTCAAAGAAATAAATACCTTAAGTTTACACACAACTAGTTAATTGTGCGTGAGGTGCTAACCGAGTCTGTCTACACAGGATTCTACTTTTTAAATATGACTCTAGTTTATGAGAGGGCCTTTTAGATATTATGATGTAGTGGGGGGACAAATTACATTTAAATTAAGATTAATATTTTAAGAAGACAAACCAAATTAATGATGCTGTTTGTGGCCTGAACACTTGGGTAGTTCAGGGCCATTTAGAAGGGGAATGATTTCCCAACTGTGGGAAATCTGACCAGAATCCATGAGGATCCCAACCAAGACAATGAATGAAAGAACGGAAAGGGCGGCGGGTGGGGGGGTGTGTTTCGAATCTCCTTAGAGTTGGAATGAATAATACTCAGAGACTATCTAGAAGAGAATTTTTATTTTAAACAAAGCCAATTAAATAACATATAATGCATTATTATTTCAGAGGTAGAGGTTAGTTTTCACTAGTTCACACCCAGTGTTCACTACATCCTGTGCCCTCCTTAATGTCTATCCCACAGTTACCCCATCTCTCCACCTCCTTCCTCTATCCCTTCCCACCCTCCAAAAAATAATAAATAAATAAGTTAGTAAAGGTCAAATGCCACAGAGAAATTGCAGACTAATTATAATAAAGAAGCTATGGAATTTAACAATTAAATCATAACTTCGATCATCTTGAGGAAAATTTATTATGTCAAATGTTTGCATGGATAAAATTCATATTTAAGTTATTTATACCTAAAATAATAATAATAGTAATAATATTCCTTACATGCCATTTTACAATTTGCAAATATAGCTATTGATACACTTTTTTAAAAAAGATTTTATTTATTTATTTGACAGAGAGATGTAGAGCACAAGTAAGTAGAGAGACAGGCAGAGGGAGAGAGACAAGCAAACTCTCTGCTGAGCAGGGAGCCTGATGCAGGCCTCAATCCCAGGACCCTGGAATCATGACCTGAGCAGAAGGCAGCTGCTTAACCAACTGAGCCAGCCAGGAGCCCCTCTACTGATATACTCTTTTCTTGTTTGAAGAATAATCATTATATTCCTGGGAAATTTTCAGGCAGATTGGAAGGCAGTTACAGAAAAATCTAAGCCTTAAAGCCAGGTTCTCTAACTCCAGACCTGACACTCTTTCAAAGTCATCTGAAAAAAGAGTGTCTCTTTTAATTCAACTGAACCCCCAGTTATTTGGGACAGCAAGTGAGATGCTGATGTTCAGCAGAATAAACTCAGTATTTGACATCTGGGATTGAATAAATCCTGGACCTGCCACACACAAGCTGTGTGAGCCTCGTTGCCTCATCTGAACCAGAGGATAATAATACCCTTCCTTGAGTATGGCTGTGAAAATTAAACTTGAACATGTGATAAGGAACTGTCACTAAATAAACGTTTTCCTCTTTAAGTTCTGTAAAATAAATGCTGTATTCATTCTTATTTTAAAATATGACAAGATGTTACTAATAACATCTTAAATTAGTTAACCAAGTGAAATAAATATTTCTAAAACACTGAGTTTTTTTTTTTAATAATCAAAGAAATGCTCACAATCAGAAAAATATCTTGTTATCTGGTCTCTGTAATTGTGCAATAGGCAATCATGTATAGAAATGGGTATTTCACATTTTAAATCTCATTTTTAAAATAATTTGAAATAAGTTGCTGCAGTTGCTAAGTATTCAATAAGTTGCTAAAGCTTTCAACATTTTTTCCCATTACAAGTACATTTTGCAGGAAAACTTGTAAGCATTTTCATATAGATGGAAATGATTATATTTTCATTTTCAGTATCTTGTATAGAAGAAACCATTTATGAAGCAATGATTTTATAGGAATATTTAGAACTTTTAGTTATAGTGTTGACTAGTAGAAATGGAAAGAACTAAAATCAATGATTATATTCTAACTTTGCTCCCAAATAGTTGTGTGACTTCTGACAAATTACCAAGTTTTCTTTCACAGGTTTTCTCAGATGAAAATAATAGCTAAAATGTACTAAATATAATGTTCTAAGCATTTTAATTTACATGTATTAAATCACTTAATGCTCTGAAGAGATATGTGAGGCAGCATTTTCTGGATGTGAAAACTGAAATACATAGAAGCTTTGTTTAATTCACAGTGCCAATAAATACTAGGCCAGAATGAAAATCCAGGAATTCTGACATCGGAGTTTATGCCTGTGATCATTGCTGTAGTATCCTCTGGAATAGCTAAAGCCATAGAATTCTAGGCTCTAGAAGAGCATCTAGAGATCATTATCAGTAACCTTTATAATTTTATACATAAGGATATTGTACACAATATCCTTGTACAAATATTTGGTACACAAGGATATTTATACACAAGGATATTGATACATGGAGAAGTTACATGATGTGTCAAATTAGATCACAGTTAGATCTGGACTGATAGCCCAGCTCCCCCAACTTTCTAAATACCTGTTTTACTATATATTTCCTTGAACCCTCTCTTCTGAGGATAAAATGATAATTTTATAGAACCAGTTTAGTATGGGTTAATCATAATTTTGGCTAAGTGGCACAGATTATTATTATTTTTAAAGATTTTATTTATTTATCTGTCAAGAGAAAAAGAGCATGGTGGAGCAGCAGGCAGAGGGAGAAGCAGGCTTCCCACTGAGCAGAGAGCCCGATACAGAACTCAATCCAATGACCCTAGGAACATGGCCTGAGCCAAAGGAGATGCTTAACCTACTGAGCCACCCACGTGTCCCTGCACAAATTATTATTACTAATTATTGTGTACTTGGACATATTGTGTCAAATATTTTGTATTTTGACAGTGAAGTGTCATGGAATGGGTCTCAGACATTTCTGGTCCAAAACTGTTCTAGTTATCTTAATAGTTCAGTTCTTCATGGAATTCGTCAGATTTTTGAATTTCAATCAGGTAGTCAACAAGAAACTATTCTTATAGAATAGAGCTCCTCTAGATTTCCTGGTCGCCCCTGCAATTATGTTGCTCATGTGACTGCTGATATAATACACACAGAAGAGCTATAAAAAACACACTGTTCTCACCATTTAGAATACCCCACCAATCCTTATGGTCCACTCTTCCACCATGGTGGCCTTGGAAGCAGCCATGTTCCTTCAAGAGCATGGCTAAAAGATGGAAACAGGTTAAATCCATGAGTCAATGCTTAGAGGAGAGACACCACCAGAGATACTTGCCATGACAGAAAAAGCCTCAGTGAGAATAAATATTTAAAGTATTAAGCCATTGGTATATTGAGTTTTTTTTTTTTTTTTTTTTTTTTTTATTGAGTTTTATTTGATTCTTCAGCATACTCTAACCTATCCTAAGCAATACATATATTGGTTTTGGAAATGGAACATGACAATGGTGAAAATTCTACAATTTGTGGTAATTAGTTTAGCAAATGAATCACAAGGAGAGAGAGGGAGAGATGGTAACTTGAAAATCTGTCCATATCTTCCCCAATGCTCTCTAAGGTCAGACTTCTAAATTCTAACATTTCTATCATTTCTGCTATAGGAAGTTATGGTGGAGTATTCACTTAGATAGATAATTAAATTCTGAAAAGTATTTATAAATCCCTATAAAATGGAGATTAAAAAAGTTATTTCTCAAGATTGAGAAGGATAAATGACAGAGAGTGTTTCAAAGCACTTCACACTAGTTAATATTTAGATGGTCCTGAAGAGCATGAATAAAAAGTAGAGAGAAAATCTGAGAAGGAAATTGTGAGATGAAATATACTTTACTCTGGAAAATATAAGATACTTCTAACATATATTCAAGTTTCAGTAATATGAAATCAGCTAATGGAATCAGTATTTTTCATTATAATTTTAACTGCAATTTCTATAATTAAGATGAAAAAGTAAAGTTTTAAAAACCTATTATGAACTTAATTGCTCATTCGTAACATATACATAATAAAGTATATTGTTCTGTATGTTCAAAAAACGTATTTTGGAAAACACAAGATCTAAATTCAAATTAGTTTACTGCCTAAATTATACTCAGTAATTTAACCATATTAACCTTCAATATTTCATTTAGACAATGCATATTAAAAAGTCACTCCAATTATTACTTAATATTTTTAAAAACATATTAATTACTTTGTTTATTTTCTGGATCAAAGAAGTGATAAAGTATCAATAGCTATTGCATTATTGCAACAAAAACTTCTATAATGATTATCATCACCATCTTTATACATGCTCAGTATCTCTCACCAAAGATAACAGCCCTCAGATATGGACTCAACAGGATCCTTACCTTAAATTTAAAACAATGGAGTTACCACAAAGACATGTGTAATACTGAGATATTTCCCTCACAATTATAAAATCATTCCATTTTTCAGTGGGATAATTCACTTGTCTGAAAAGGATTTCAAAAATTTAAATGATTGTATTTCTTCTTTTAAAGATTGTATTTATTAATTTGAGAGAGCACATGAGAGAGCCAGCAGAAGCAGGGGGAAGAGGGAAAGGCAGAGGGAAAGAGAAGCAGACTCTCTGCTGAGCAGGAAGCCCAAAATGGGGCTCAGTCCCAGTACCAGGAGATCATGACCTGAGCCAAAGCCCGATGCTTAACCTGAGCCACGCAGGCACCCCTAAAGGATTTTAAAAGGGCTTTAAAAATGATTTAAAGACCTGGTGTATTGCAAAAAAAAAATCAGTTGTGTCATTATTTTCATTCAACATTAATATGAAGAGTAAATAGACTGTTTATCTAAAAAGGTGAATGTAATTTTCACAATTAAACAAAAGAACCTCACCTTTAATATCCAATGGAATCTCAGATAGCATTATCTATCAGCCATTACCTGCATTATTCTGTCTTCTCCAATTAAAATTTTACATTTTTAAATGTGAAATCTTTGTGACATTCAATAAGGTTGCAGTTCCATTCTGTATGCAGTCTTGGCAGATTGTCACCTATTTTCCTGAATGAGCTTTCATTAATTTGAAGCTTGAGGTTGGTAATCTGTTAGTTTTTTCACAATGCAGCTGAAAACCCTTTTGGCTCAATTTGTGACACCTTTCACAGAGATTTTTCCTTTGGAGGCCTCTCAAAATTCTTAACTGGCCTCATTATTTCATTTAAAAGTTTTGTGGGATATTTTTAAAAGTTCTCAGAAACCTCATGAGTTGACAGAGGATAATCTCACAATACCTAAGCAGTACTAGACAGCAGGGAAAGAATGCTGGGCAGGGAGCACTTTGCAACAGACTGAATAGTGAGTTTCCACAGTTCCTTTTCTACTCAGAAGAACTTCTGAATGACCTGAATATAAGCCCTGGCCTCCTGACTTCATGAAACACAGTTTATACTGGATCAAACCAAATGTTTTTAGAGAATGTATCTGTTTATGAGTATGAGTGGTTAATTTTCCATTTTTTCTCAAAAGTGAGTATATTTGTCCATATTTTAAATGTAAAAATAGTTGTGACGAAAAAGAAAACATTCCTCTCTAGACATTAGATTTTCAATCATATGAATGCATAATTAGTCAGAGCAAAGGTGTACAAACCATCTTTAAAAAGCAGAAAGGATCTGAGGTTGCAAGACCTGATTCTATCTTGACCAAATACATTAAAATACATAGAGAAAGCATTTGGTTTTAAGAAAGAAAATTAGCTATACATGAAATAAATCTAAAATCATTGAGCCTTACTACATTCTAGGAAGTATTCTAAATTCTTTAGGTTAGCTTTCATTTAATCCTCACACGACAATGCTATACTTACTATGTCAGTGGTGGGCCAGGTTATCTGAATCTGTTGTCATTAGACATTCTTTTCTTCTAGTGCAATCCATTTGTTCAGAATCCATACTTTCCAGGCAGTTATTAATTCAGTTTTCCTACTTATAAGGATATAGCTCAGTATGTTGAAATAAGTATTTTGATAGGTTTGATAAGTATTTCTTGTTATAAATTTATAAAGTACCATTTTGAATTCATACACAATTGCTTATAATAAGAAAATTTTCATCGAAAGGTAACAATACCAGATCAACAGTGGCTTACAACATAGGAGTTAATTTTTTTCTCATAACCAGAAAAGTGTAGATAGCCAGCTGCTGCTGTTAGTTTTAGGCTTGCAAATGCTAGGACCAGACTCCCAGACTCCTCATGATCACAAGATTGTTAACCTCAGCTCAAGGAATCATGTCAGTATTCAAAGCAAGAATTAAGATGAAGGATAGATGTCCCTAATATTTTGATATTTTAAAAGGGAAGAGAAGCTTTCCTAGACATTCCTTAGCAGACATTGGCCAGAGCTCTTTAACATGTCCACCCCTACCAATAAAAAGATTGGAAAAATGAAGTTTCTATTTTTCACCTTATATAGGATATATAGCAGTGAAGAGAAAACAGAATGTCGTTTGAAAATGGTGTGTTACCCAGCAGAGTAACTCTCATAAAAGGAGACTGCCTCTGGGGTTATTGACACATTTGGGTTCTAAGTCTGTAAGCTGAATAGCTAGGCTCCATGGATGATAGATGCACCAAGGTGAAGGAAAGTCTCAGTGAAAGACAGCAAGGCCACTTTCTTCTGGCATCACTTCTAAAATATATATCATTCATTTTGAAATTTCTAAAATTATAATTGAAAATTTCCAAGTAACCAATTGGCAACACAATAAAGACCAGTCTTATATTTCTGTCTTATATTTCTATATTTCCATCTGACTTATAAATAACATTATAATGTTCTACCACATTCATTTCTCCATATCCATGTATCTGTGATCTCAGAGTGGTTTCCTAAGAATAGAACACACCAAAACTCTTGTCAAGTCCAGTACTCATAAAGCACCATGACCAATGAGGATTTTATTTACACAAACATTTGTGAGTCCTGTGGGAAAGGCAGTAGGTCCTACAGTTGATGAATCACACCAACAGAACTGCAGGAAAAAAAACAATGACTCTCAATTACTGTGGCAGAAAAAGACTGGGAAAGAAACCCAACTTGAGATAGAGAGCCCAGATGTATGGTCTGACAATGTGGGTGGGTGCCAGGGAGAACAAATGATTCTGAGAATAGAAGTGGGTAAGCATAAAATCTGTGGTCTGACATATTCAGTTTCCTAGAAACTAGAGAATTGTGATCAGTTTAAAGAACCAATGAAATGAAAATGCTCTGTGAATCAATACCATTCTGTTCTTCTTCATTCTATTTGCAAACCAGGGTTTTCAAGTTGCTAGAAAATAGTAGGTACTTAATAAATATTTAATATGTGCACACACACACACACACACACACACACACCCCAGTTCTCTTAAACCCAAAGTTCAAAGAAGCCCATTGGGTGGTCTCTTGAATCTATGAATGATTAACTTTCTACAGTCCTGAGACATGCTCAGGCAAGGACAGTGAAAGATGTGCTAGGGTACTGTCAATAGGAGCAACAGTTAGACTGAGGGTAAAAGCTTTCAGTCTATGGGGTGGGTTTTAGGACCTGGAGAAGAGAAGAAGTCAAGGTATTTGTAGCATAGTGGTTAAGAACAGAGGCTTTGGATATAAATATGATTAGTTTTAATCTAGATTCTTCCAGTAATTTGGGATCTTGGTCAAGTAATCTTGTCATGGACATAGAGAGGCTCTGCCCAAATACACTGTCAAGGAGGGATTTGCTGCCCCGATATAGGAAGTACTGTTGGTAGAAAGTCTGTAGCTGTTAGCACTTAAAGGATGTTTGAGCTGCAGACCCACTTCTCACAAGGTCACACCTTTCCTGTAGGCCACATGAATTAACTGTTGGAGGCAGGGCTATAAACATGGAGCCATTTTACCTTCAGCCCAACATGGACAATTCTGAACAAGGTCAGTTTTACTCTAGAGATCCCTGTGAGGTCTGCTGAGACTGTCCAGCCTGCATCAAAGCTGAACCTCTTTTTTTGCCTGATTTTTCTTCTTTTTTCTCTCTTTCACAAATGTCAATTTTGGGAACCATTTCTAATATACAACTTGCACTCTAAATTTTGTCTCAGAGTCTGCTTCCTGGAAATCTTAACCTGTAATATATCTTACCCAGGGATGCTTAGTTCTCCTCATTTGAAAAATGAAGATTGGTAACAAAACCAATCTCCTTTTTTGGGGGCCTTATATTTTCTTAATTACAAATATAAGGCTCCATGAAAGAGACCTCCAAACTAGTTAGGTTTGAGAAAGTATGCAAAAGTAAATTACATAAAATAAAGTTAGTCTAATATCACATAAGTAAATTGCTCTATGTTTAACTTGACATAGATGACATAGTGATATATCAAATGCATGCATTTATTTTGTTTTAATAATCTCAAATATTAATATTTCCTTTTATTTTTTCTTGGCATTTAGGGCCAGGAATTTTTTTCAGGATTATATTACAATGATATAAATTATTGCTAAATTTTTCTTCCAGAATTACATTTTTTAGGTGAAAAGAGTCTCTTTATTGCAGTATTTTCCAGTAACTACTTTATTACAGGACCCCTCTTTACTATCTTTTTAAAATTTCAGTACATAATATATTGCAAATGTTTAATAAGAACACATTTTTCTTTTTAAACATTCTATGAACTAATTTTAGATGTTTGTGATTTACAAAATATTTCTATTTGTTGAAAGAGACACAAAGGTCTTTTAGATAATTTAAAAGAGTGGTATTTCAGATTCTGGGAAGCAAACTGTAATTACTACCAGTGTTACTGCAATTCTTTTTATCAAGTATCACCATAAGTAGACAAATTTAAAGGTAAATTCATCAGTGAATTAATGTAACTATCATCAAGAAAAAAAGACTACCTTTAGTGCATTTAAAAACCTCATTCCCCGAGCTAGGAGACATATAAAGAATGTGAATTATATTAATAGATTCAGAATATATAGTATAATCTGAAAGATTGACATATTGAATAAATGAAAAGGAGACATAAGCTCAAATGAAAAACTATAGTCAGTATAATGACAAATCTTCAAACAAATAAACAAATACAAGAACTTATTATTTATAAAATACCATGCCAAGCACTTCAGAGAATACAAGATAAGTAAGTTTGCAATTTAGTATGCAATGAAGAAATGTACACAAAAATCAGGAAATTGTAAGTATAAAAAATGAAGGATATGTTAAGCATAAAAAATACTGAAATGTGCTAATGGGGATCAAGAGAGGGAAACATCACACATGTTTGGATGAAAAATTCAGAAAAGAATAGAAAAATACCTTTCATAAATGGCATTTATGATTTCAACCTTTTAGATTTAGATCAACCAGGTTGATCCTGTTCAGGGTTACACAAAAGAAATGTCTGGGAACAGAAAATAGTGAAATTAAAAATTCAGAGTATATTTAAAGAAGTAGATGGAGATGAATGCAGAAGAAATAATTAGGTGGTAAATTATTATTGAATAAATACATACATGCATATAAATGTCTTATATTTCTAAATTTAAAAATTTATCCTTTTTCAATAAATATGTGCAAGTTGGTTTGACTGTACACACAGACATACTTAAAACAAGAAAACAAGGAATGTAAAATGATTATTTTAGACTCATCTTCCAATATCATTTAGGAGACATATTACTAAAGCGGATGGAGATGGAAAAGGTGAATTCCCAAAATACAGAAAGAATAATCCTTCACATTCATCCTGTCTGCTTCATCCTATTTAAGCCTGTAATACTCCTTGCAAATTTGTGTGCTTGCAATTTTGAAAGCTCAGCCTCTCTCTGAGGCCTCAAATTCAGGTCAAGCTGTTGTGATCCTTCTAGAGATTTTGTAACCTTCCCATCCACTAAACACTAGAATCCCACAGAAATGTGACTCCTACAGCTAAAACAAAATGAGCATCTGCATCATTTTTCTCATGTTTCCATCTACTATCATCTTTTCAATCTTATTTTTCCTGTTGTCAATCTATCTTCTACTTAGTAACTTCTTTCCTTGACATCTATTATGTTCTTCAAGCCCCACATCATACTCTCACTGGCAAGAATATCACACAACACCTCTCTATCTTCAAAATCTCAAATTAGGTGGTTACTTTCCATTATTATAAACCATTTACGTTTTCTTTCTTTCAGGTTCACTAAACTTTATTTTTATTCCCAGTATGAATTCCTCTCACCCAACCCTGCCAATTTATTCAGTTCTTTGATCTCTAATTATAATTCACTAGAACTCATCATGACTTTTGTCTCCGTTACTACATCCATCCCTAGAGTTTATTGCCTTTTCTCTGCTTCCAGGTCATGAATTATTGTTGGTTAAAGATTTAAATGCATGAAGCCAAATTCTCCTTAAAAAAAGCATGGTATTCATCTTTTACTGGGAACTCACCATTGCAAAACATTATTTAATTCACACATTTCTTTTCATCCCCTAACATATTCCCAAGAAAGCAATACCAAAATTTGCACATCCCCATATCTTTTTAAATCCCCAAATCACACATACTTTAATAGCAACTCCCAGCATGAACTTCCTCAGATAATATCCTCCCAAACTCAACAAATTACTTTTATCATATTTATCTCTTACTCTATCATTTGGTCTCAGAGAAAGAGGTCTCAGAGAAATCTCTTTTCTGAATTTCAGTCCCCACATCTATATTTTAAAATGCTTGCTTTGGTGTGCCTGGGTGGTTTAGTCAGTTAAGCATCTGCCTTCGGCTCAGGTCATGATCTCAGGGTCCTGGGATCAAGCCCCACATCAGACTCCCTGCTCGGTAGGGAGTCTGCTTCTCCTTCTCCCTTTGCTCCTGTCCCTGCTTTTGCACTTTCTTTCTCTCTCAAATAAATAAAATCTTTTTAAAAAGTTAAAAAATAAAATGCTTGACTTGGGGCACCTCAGTGGCCCAGCTGGTTGAGCATTTGACTCTTGATTTTGGGTTCATGATCTCGGGGTCATGAGATCTAGCCCCTCCCCAGTGAGTACCACATGGGGCTCTGTGCTCGGTAAAGTATCTGCTTCTCTCCCTCTCCTTCTGCCCCTCCCCAACTCCCCAAATAAAAATAAATCTTAAAAAAAATAAAATGCTTGTCTTACCATACACTTAGCCCCCTCCTGGCCAATGTATATTCCCTCAAGCTGAGGTCTACCAGAATATTCCACTACAAACCCTATCAAGACAAAAAATCTAATTCATCACCTTGGTCACCTGTCTTTTATTTAGTTAATATAGTCAACCAGTCTTAATGTTTAGATCATTGTTTCATTTGCCCTCACATCAGTTGTCAAGTTCTTTAAAATCTTGCACAGGATATATATTTTCATCCTGTCTCACCTCTTTTTAGTACTGCTGCCACCAGCATTAAAAAATGAGGGACTGGTGTGATATGTTGACTTCACTGGTGCAGAAACCTCTTAATTAGTTTGATTCTGCTCTTATTTGTCTTTCATATATTATTTCCATGTTAGTTTTTTGAAAAAAAAAAAAGCACTACTACATTGTTTGCTTTGTTGACAGCACATCATTTGCCAAATAGTCTCAATTCATGAGTCTATCACTTAAAATTCTCCTGAACTGATCACCTGTATTTTTATAATTTTACATTATTCCTCAAAATGAGCTTTATACTCTACACAAACCGACTTCACTACTCAGATACACTCTTGAAATGTAACAAGAAAAAGACAAGAAAAGAAAAGTACTGGGTGGACCAAATTCAGGTGAGGGGGCTGATGAGATACTCAGCACTGGAAGGCAAAAATAGGAAATTTTCTGTGTAAAATTCTCAATTTAGTGTTTTGTGCCAGCTACTTTCATTTTATTATAATCTCTTCCTTTTAATCTCCATTTGGCTTATTCACCTACAAGAATATGTACATGTACTTTAAATCTCAAGTTACTTTTCTATTAACCAGTCAAGTGTGCCCTTTTAGGTTTTAATTTTTTAAATATAGATTTTATTTTCTTATTTGAGAATGCAAAAGAGATCACAGAGGAAGAGGGAGGGGGGAAAGCAGACTTGCTGCTGAGAGGAAAGCCCAAATTGGGGCTCTATCCCTGGACCCTTAGATCATGACTGGAGCCGAAGGCAGATGTTTAGTAGGTTTTAATTCTCATAAATCCAATTATAGTATTTGTTATCACTGACCAACTCTTCATTTTTGAAAAAGATCTTTTTGCTTAACTATGTGTTTTTAGAATTCCTTTTACCTAGAGAGTCATTATCTTTCTGACCCTTAATTATACATTCTCTCCTCACTAACCTCCCAAATGTGAAACTCAAAGAAAAAGTGTTGTTTTTTCTCTACATTTCTTCTCTTGTTGATTCAATCCTAATTAATGGCTATAGATTTATAATGCTAAAATATACTTATCTTTGACTTCTCATCCGAGTTTTTGTAATATATCTCCAACATCTTTCAAAATATTGGTATTGAATATCTCATTTCTTGTATCTAGAACTTAATTTAAAAAGCCTTCCATCGGAGAGAGGAGTCAAGATGGCGGAGAAGTAGCAAGCTGAGACTGCTTCAGCTAGCCGGAGATCAGCTAGATAGCTTATCTAAAGATTGCAAACACCTGAAAATCCATCGGCAGATCGAAGAGAAGAAGAACAGCAATTCTGGAAACAGAAAAACAACCACTTTCTGAAAGGTAGGACCGGCGGAGAAGTGAATCCAAAGCGACGGGAAGATAGACCCCGGGGGGAGGGGCCGGCTCCCGGCAAGCAGCGGAGCAACCGTGCACAAAATCAGGACTTTTAAAAGTCTGTTCCGCTGAGGGACATCGCTCCAGAGGCTAAACCGGGGCGAAACCCACGCGGGGTCAGCGTGGCCTCAGGTCCCGCAGGGTCACAGAAGGATCGGGGGTGTCTGAGTGTCGCAGAGCTTGCGGGTATTGGAACGGGAAAGCCGGCTACAGAGACAGAGCCGACAGTAAGCTCGCAGCTCGGTGTTACCTTGAACCGGTCGCAGGCTCGGTGAGCTCGGAGCGCGGCCGGAGGTCAGGCAGACGGGAGTAACTGGGCGCTGTTCTCTGAGGGCGCACTGAGGAGTGGGGCCCTGGGCTCTCGGCTCCTCCGGGCCAGAGACCAGGAGGCCGCCATTTGTATTCCCGTCCTCCGGAACTCTACGGAAAGCGCTCAGGTAACAAAAGCTGAAAGCAAACCCGAGCGGATTACCCACCCCGGCCCCGGGTAAGGGCGGTGTAATTCCGCCTGGGGCAAAGACACTTGAGAATCACTACACCAGGCCCCTCCCCCAGAAGATCAACAAGAAATCCAGCCGAGACCAAGTTCACCTACCAAGGAGTGCGGTTTCAATACCAAGGAGAGCAGCAGAATTCCAGAGGAGGAGAAAGCCAAACACGGAACTCATGGCTTTTTTCCTGGGATTTTTTTTAGTCTTGCAGTTAATTTGATTTTTTCTTTTTCATTTTTTTTTTTTTTTCTCGCCTTCGGGTAAAATTTTTTTTTTTAACTGTTACCTTTTTCTTTTTTAACGATTTTTTACTAGTTTATCTAATATATATATTTTTCTTTTTTACATTTTTCTTAGGTGTTTTCTTTTTTAAAAAATTCTTTTCTTTTCTTTTTTTTTTTCTTTTCTTTTTGTTTTTTTTTTCTTTCTTCCTTTTTGAACCTCTTTTTATCCCCTTTCTCCCCACTCACGATTTTGGATCTCTTCTAATTTGGTTAAAGCATATCTTCCTGGGGTTGTTGCCACCCTTTTAGTATTTTACTTGCCCCTTCATTTACTCTTATCTGGACAAAATGACAAGACATAAAAATTCAACACAAAAAAAAGAACAAGAGGCAGTACCGAAGGCTAGGGACCTAATCAATACAGACATCGGTAATATGTCAGATCTAGAGTTCAGAATGACAATTCTCAAGGTTCTAGCCGGGCTCGAAAAAGGCATGGAAGATATTAGAGAAACCCTCTCGAGAGATATAAAAGCCCTTTCTGGAGAAATAAAAGAACTAAAATCTAACCAAGGTGAAATCAAAAAAGCTATTAATGAGGTGCAATCAAAAATGGAGGCTCTAACTGCTAGGATAAATGAGGCAGAAGAAAGAATTAGTGATATAGAAGACCAAATGACAGAGAATAAAGAAGCTGAGCAAAAGAGGGACAAACAGCTACTGGACCACGAGGGGAGAATTCGAGAGATAAGTGACACCATAAGACGAAACAACATTAGAATAATTGGGATTCCAGAAGAAGAAGAAAGTGAGAGGGGAGCAGAAGGTATACTGGAGAGAATTATTGGGGAGAATTTCCCCAATATGGCAAAGGGAACGAGCATCAAAATTCAGGAGGTTCAGAGAACGCCCCTCAAAATCAATAAGAATAGGCCCACACCCCGTCACCTAATAGTAAAATTTACAAGTCTCAATGACAAAGAGAAAATCCTGAAAGCAGCCCGGGAAAAGAAGTCTGTAACATACAATGGTAAAAATATTAGATTGGCAGCTGACTTATCCACAGAGACCTGGCAGGCCAGAAAGAGCTGGCATGATATTTTCAGAGCACTAAACGAGAAAAACATGCAGCCAAGAATACTATATCCAGCTAGGCTATCATTGAAAATAGAAGGAGAGATTAAAAGCTTCCAGGACAAACAACAACTGAAAGAATTTGCAAATACCAAACCAGCTCTACAGGAAATCTTGAAAGGGGTCCTCTAAGCAAAGAGAGAGCCTACAAGTGGTAGATCAGAAAGGAACAGAGACCATATACAGTAACAGTCACCTTACAGGCAATACAATGGCACTAAATTCATATCTCTCAATAGTTACCCTGAATGTGAATGGGCTAAATGCCCATGTCAAAAGACACAGGCTATCAGAATGGATAAAAAAACAAAGCCCATCTATATGTTGCCTCCAAGAAACACATTTTAAGCCCGAAGACACCTCCAGATTTAAAGTGAGGGGGTGGAAAAGAATTTACCATGCTAATGGACATCAGAAGAAAGCAGGAGTGGCAATCCTTATATCAGATCAATTAGATTTTAAGCCAAAGACTATAATAAGAGATGAGGAAGGACACTATATCATACTCAAAGGGTCTGTCCAACAAGAAGATTTAACAATTTTAAATATCTATGCCCCCAATGTGGGAGCAGCCAACTATATAAACCAATTAATAACAAAATCAAAGAAACACATCAACAATAATACAATAATAGTAGGGGACTTTAACACTCCCCTCACTGAAAGGGACAGGTCATCCAAGCAAAAGATCAGCAAGGAAATAAAGGCCTTAAATGACACACTGGACCAGATGGACATCACAGATATATTCAGAACATTTCATCCCAAAGCAACAGAATACACATTCTTCTCTAGTGCACATGGAACATTCTCCAGAATAGATCACATCCTCGGTCCTAAATCAGGACTCAACCGGTATCAAAAGATTGGGATCATTCCCTGCATATTTTCAGACCACAATGCTCTAAAGCTAGAACTCAACCACAAAAGGAAGTTTGGAAAGAACCCAAATACATGGAGACTAAACAGTATCCTTCTAAAGAATGAATGGGTCAACCGGGAAATTAAAGAAGAATTGAAAAAAATCATGGAAACAAATGATAATGAAAATACAACGGTTCAAAATCTGTGGGACACAACAAAGGCAGTCCTGAGAGGAAAATATATAGCGGTACAAGCCTTTCTCAAGAAACAAGAAAGGTCTCAGGTACACAACCTAACCCTACACCTAAAGGAGCTGGAGAAAGAACAAGAAAGAAACCCTAAGCCCAGCAGGAGAAGAGAAATCATAAAGATCAGAGCAGAAATCAATGAAATAGAAACCAAAAAAACAATAGAACAAATCAACGAAACTAGGAGCTGGTTCTTTGAAAGAATTAATAAAATTGATAAACCCCTGGCCCGACTTATCAAAAAGAAAAGAGAAAGGACCCAAATAAATAAAATCATGAATGAAAGAGGAGAGATCACAACTAACACCAAAGAAATACAAACTATTATAAGAACATACTATGAGCAACTCTACAGCAATAAATTTGACAATCTGGAAGAAATGGATGCATTCCTAGAAACATATAAACTACCACAACTGAGCCAGGAAGAAATAGAAAGCCTGAACAGACCCATAACCAGTAAAGAGATTGAAACAGTCATTAAAAATCTCCAAACAAACAAAAGCCCAGGGCCAGACGGCTTCCCGGGGGAATTCTACCAAACATTTAAAGAAGAACTAATTCCTATTCTCCTGAAACTGTTCCAAAAAATAGAAATGGAAGGAAAACTTCCAAACTCATTTTATGAGGCCAGCATCACCTTGATCCCAAAACCAGACAAGGATCCCACCAAAAAAGAGAGCTATAGACCGATATCCTTGATGAACACAGATGTGAAAATACTCAACAAAATACTAGCCAATAGGATTCAACAGTACATTAAAAGGATTATTCACCACGACCAAGTGGGATTTATTCCAGGGCTGCAAGGTTGGTTCAACATCCGCAAATCAGTCAATGTGATACAACACATCAATAAAAGAAAGAACAAGAACCATATGATACTCTCAATAGATGCTGAAAAAGCATTTGACAAAGTACAACATCCCTTCCTGATCAAAACTCTTCAAAGTGTAGGGATAGAGGGCGCATACCTCAATATCATCAAAGCCATCTATGAAAAACCCACCGCAAATATCATTCTCAATGGAGAAAAACTGAAAGCTTTTCCGCTAAGGTCAGGAACACGGCAGGGATGTCCATTATCACCACTGCTATTCAACATCGTACTAGAGGTCCTAGCCTCAGCAATCAGACAACAAAAGGAAATTAAAGGCATCCAAATCGGCAAAGAAGAAGTCAAATTATCACTCTTCGCAGATGATATGATACTATATGTGGAAAACCCAAAAGACTCCACTCCAAAACTGCTAGAACTTATACAGGAATTCAGTAAAGTGTCAGGATATAAAATCAATGCACAGAAATCAGTTGCATTTCTCTACACCAACAGCAAGACAGAAGAAAGAGATATTAAGGAGTCAATCCCATTTACAATTGCATCCAAAACCATAAGATACCTAGGAATAAACCTAACCAAAGAGACACAGAATCTATACTCAGAAAACTATAAAGTACTCATGAAAGAAATTGAGGAAGACACAAAGAAATGGAAAAATGTGCCATGCTCCTGGATTGGAAGAATAAATATTGTGAAAATGTCTATGCTACCTAAAGCAATTTACACATTTAATGCAATTCCTATCAAAGTACCATCCATCTTTTTCAAAGAAATGGAACAAATAATGCTAAAATTTATAGGGAACCAGAAAAGACCTCGAATAGCCAAAGGGATATTGAAAAAGAAAGCCAACGTTGGTGGCATCACAATTCCGGACTTCAGGCTCTATTACAAAGCTGTCATCATCAAGACAGCATGGTACTGGCACAAAAACAGACACATAGATCAATGGAACAGAATAGAGAGCCCAGAAATAGACCCTCAAATCTATGGTCAACTAATCTTCGACAAAGCAGGAAAGAATGTCCAATGGAAAAAAGACAGCCTTTTCAATAAATGGTGCTGGGAAAATTGGACAGCCACATGCAGAAAAATGAAATTGGACCATTTCCTTACACCACACACAAAAATAGACTCAAAATGGATGAAGGACCTCAATGTACGAAAGGAATCCATCAAAATCCTTGAGGAGAACACGGGCAGCAACCTCTTCGACCTCTGCCGCAGCAACATCTTCCTAGGAACAACGCAAAAGGCAAGGGAAGCAAGGGAAAAAATGAACTACTGGGATTTCATCAAGATCAAAAGCTTTTGCACAGCAAAGGAAACAGTTAACAAAATCAAAAGACAACTGACAGAATGGGAGAAGATATTTGCAAACGACATATCAGATAAAGGACTAGTGTCCAGAATCTATAAAGAACTTAGCAAACTCAACACCCAAAGAACAAATAATCCAATCAAGAAATGGGCAGAGGACATGAACAGACATTTCTGCAAAGAATACATCCAGATGGCGAACAGACACATGAAAAAGTGCTCCATATCACTCGGCATCAGGGAAATACAAATCAAAACCACAATGAGATATCACCTCACACCAGTCAGAATGGCTAAAATCAACAAGTCAGGAAATGACAGATGCTGGCGAGGATGCGGAGAAAGGGGAACCCTCCTACACTGTTGGTGGGAATGCAAGCTGGTGCAGCCACTCTGGAAAACAGCATGGAGGTTCCTCAAAATGTTGAAAATAGAACTGCCCTATGACCCAGCAATTGCACTATTGGGTATTTACCCTAAAGATACAAATGTAGTGATCCAAAGGAGCACATGCACCCGAATGTTTATAGCAGCAATGTCCACAATAGCCAAACTATGGAAAGAACCTAGATGTCCATCAACAGATGAATGGATCAAGAAGATGTGGTATATATACACAATGGAATACTATGCAGCCATCAAAAGAAATGAAATCTTGCCATTTGCAACAACATGGATGGAACTAGAGCGTATCATGCTTAGCGAAATAAGTCAAGCAGAGAAAGACAACTATCATATGATCTCCCTGATATGAGGAAGTGGTGATGCAACATGGAGGCTTAAGTGGGTAGAAGAAGAATAAATGAAACAAGATGGGATTGGGAGGGAGACAAACCATAAGTGACTCTTAATCTCACAAAACAAACTGAGGGTTGCCGAGGGGAGGGGGTTTGGGAGAAGGGGTTGGGATTATGGACATTGGGGAGGGCATGTGATTTGGTGAGTGCTGTGAAGTGTGTAAACCTGGTGATTCACAGACCTGTACCCCTGGGGATAAAAATATATGTTTATAAAAAATTAAAAAAGTATAAAAAAAAAAAAAAAAAAAAAAAAAAGCCTTCCATCCTAGCTTTCCAACTGTTATTTTTTTGTTTTTCCTATAGTACCACCTTGGAATACCTATTCTCTAGGATTCTCTGCACATGTCAGGGTCATAACTAAATTGGAATATGAATTCCATGGAATAGGCATATAATCCTTCTCCAAGGAATGAAAGAACAAGTTAATAGGCTGCCAAAAAATCTATTCTCAATCAAAACTGCAGGAAACTGAGGACAGAGTGGTAAAAACACCTTAACATCAAAAAGAGGGGGTATAATAATAATATTAAATGCGAAAGAGGAAAAAGTTTCCATGTAAATTCAATGTAATCTCTATATTTATTTCAGACATCTTTTAATGTTATTAAAACAAGGCTTCAAACAATAAGAAATGTCAACTTTTCTTCTACACATTGAAAGCTTATAGTCTTTGTACCCTGACTTCCCCAATCCTCACAATGTATAATTTGTACTATTTTCTTTTTTCTTTTTATTTTTTAATATTTTACTTATTTATTTGAGAGAGAGAGAACATGAGAGGGGAGAAGATCAGAGTGAAAAGCAGACTCACAATGGAGCTGGGAGCCTGATGAGGGACTCGATCCCAGGACTCTGGGATCATGACCTGAGCCAAAGGCAGTCATTTAACCAACTGAGCCATCCAGACACCAGCAATTTGTGCTATTTTCAAATCAGTTAGAGGATATAGGAGAATTTAGTGATAGCTTTTATCCACATTCTGCTTATACTTTTTAATGAAATTCTTTGATTTTGGAGGTTGTACTGTTGTAAAGAATAAACTGCATTTGTAAAAATAGCTACTTCCAGATTCTGTTACTAACATTCAAAATTCAACATAAAGGCAAGCAGAGGAGATAGAAAGGAAGGAGAATAGAAAAGACCTTGTGAATTGTTTGGAAGAGACATGAGACCTATTGGATGATATCTAGGGGGATATTTAGCATTTAATGAGGAAGGTAGATATTGAATAATAGTTACAAGATAGTATAGAACCTAAGAAAAGTGTTAATTTAGAAAGAGATACAAGCATATTTAGGAATCAAAGAGTAAGAATAAATAACTACTGCTACCAGTGAAAGAAATAATTATAGCAATGAACCTCAAAGAATGTGGCAAAGAATACATTTTGAAATATATATATATGAAGATACTTCCCTTAGAAAAGAGGAGAGATATAGGATTCAGAATCATAAAGGGAAGTATAAGTTACATTCAGAATCATCTGGTAACTTATGTAGAGGGTTACTCATTGCAAAAAGATATATGCCAAAACAATTGTTACAAAAGATAATAGCATGTAACTGGGTTACATTTCTGATTCCAATAATACAAATTCTAGGTATTCCAAATAACTAATATATATATATATATATATATATATATATATATATATATGCTACATCCAATAATATGTATGTATATACATATATATGTATTAATATTAAATTTATAAATTTATATTACTGGAATACACACACACACACACACATATAAAATTGGCAATATAAAATTTGCCTCTCCTATTACTTAGACTGTTCAGGGTAGCAAAGCAAGAACAAATAACAAACTATAAGTAATAATTATAAATAATAATAATGTTATTATAGCAATTATATAAAACAAACTATAAATAATAATAAATAACTATGTAAGTATAATTAAAATTAAATAAATATTACTTTATATTTTCTTGTAATCTCATTATGTAAATATCCAATCAACACTAAAGGCATAAATAATTTTATTATGAAGTTAAATGGTGACATCAGTCCCTTCCTCTTATTCTTTGAAGTGGGCTAAAGCACAGTCTCAAAAATGTTGGTATAAATCTCAAGATTTAATATTGCACATAGTAAATAATGTAAAAACTTTAAACTGTATATTATAATGATAATTAGTATTTCAAATTTCAATGCTATTGAAAGGCAGGATACAAAGTCAAAGCACATAAATCAGTTGCTTTCTTATACACTAACAATGAAACTGTAGAAAGGGCAATTAAAGAATTGATTCCATTTGCAATAGCACCAAAAGCCATAATATCTTATGTTTGTTTGTTTTTTTATCTTTTTATCAAGATATTTTTATCTTGGAATAGTCCTAACCAAAGAGGTAAAGGATCTATACTTGAGAAACTACAGAATAATCCAGAAAGAAATTGAAGAAGACACAAAAAGATGGAAGAGAATTCTATGCTCATGTATAGGAATAAACATTGTTAAAATGTCTGCGCTGCCTAGAGCAATCTATACTTTCAATGTCATCCTGATCAAAATAACTAGAGGTATTTTTCAGTGCTGGAACAAACAATCCTAAACTTTGTATGGAACCAGAAAAGACCCCGAATCACTAAGTAAATGTTAAAGAAGAAAAAACAGCTGGGGGCATCACGTTTCAAGCTTTACTACAAAGCTATGATCACCAAGACAGCCTGGTACTGGCACAAAAACAGACACATAGACCAATGGAACAGAGTAGAGAACCCAGATATGAACCTGAAACTCTATGGCCAAATAATCTTCGACAAAGCAGGACAAAATATACAGTGAGAGAAAAGACAGTCTCTTCAATAAATGATGTTGGGAAAATTGGACAGCTACATATAGAAGAATGAAACTTGACCATTTCCTTACCCCGTACACAAAGATAAGCTCAAAATGGATCAAAGTCCTCAACGTGACACTGAATCCATTAAAATCCTAGAGGAGAACATAGGCAGCAACCTCTTCAACATCGGCCACAGCAACTTCTTTCAAGACACGTCTCCAAAGGCAAAGGAAACAAAAGCGGAAATGAACTTTTGGGACTTCATCAAGATAAAAACCTTCTGCACAGCAAAGGAAATGGTCAACAAAACAAAGAGGCAACCCATGGAATGTGAGAAGATATTGGCAAATGACACAAGAGACCTAGGGCCGATATCCAAGATCTGTAAAGAACTCCTCAAACTCAACACACATCAAACAGATAATCACGTCAAAAAATGGGCAGAAGACATGGACAGACACTTCTCCAAAGAAGACATACAAATGGCTAACAAATACATGAAAAAACGTTCATCATTGGCCATCAGGGAACTTCAGATCAAAACCACCTTACACCAGTTAGAATGGCAAAGATTAACAAGGCAGGAAACAACAAATGCTGAAGAGGATGTAGAGAAAGGGGAATCCTCTTACACTGTTGGTGGGAATGCAAATTGGTACAGCCACTTTGGAAAACAGTGTGGAGATTCCTTAAGAAATTAAAAATAGAGCTACCCTGTGACCCTGCAATTGCACTACGGGGTATTTACCCCAAATATACAGATGTAGTGAAAAGAAGGGCCATCTGTACCCCAATGTTCATAGCAGCAATGGCCACAATTGCCAAACTGTGGAAAGAGCTGAGATGACCTTCAATAGACAAGTGGATAAAGAAGATGTGCTCCATATATGCAATGGTCTATTATTAAGCCATCAAGAAGGATAAATACCCAACTTCTACATCAACATGGATGGAACTAGAGGAGATTATGCTGAGTGAGATGAATCAAGCAGAGAAAGTCAACTATCATATGGTTTTACTTACTTGCAGAATATGAGAAATAACAGGGAGGACATTAGGAGAAGGATCAGAAAAGTGAATTGGGCAAATCAGAGGTGGAGATAAACCATGAAAGACCATGGGCTCTGTGAAACAATCTGAGGGTTTTAGAGAAGAGGAGGGTAGGGGGATGGGTGAACCTGGTGGTCGGTATTAAGGAGGGTACATATTGCATGGAGCACTGGGTGTTCTACATAAACAATAAATCTTGGAACACTGCAAAAAAAAATAAAACTAAAAAAATAATTTTTTTTGAAAAAACAAAACAAAAAACAAACAAACAAACAAAAAAACAACCAAAACCAAGTTTCAATGCTATCTATGGTGACTTTGTTTCCATGATGGCAAACATCTAGTGTGTATATACATATACATATATATTTATATTTTATATATGTTATATAAACTATATTATTTTATGAATTATAAATTAAAGTATTTATATATATATATATAAATGGAGTGGTACTTTTATTTTTTCCTTAGTATTTTTTATTGTATCAATTTTATCTTTAATTTTTTTCAAATTTTTATTTAAATTATAGTTAACATACAGTGTAATATTGGTTTTAGGAGTAAAATTTAGTGATTCATCACTTACACAAAACACTGAGTGCTCATACAATTTCCTTACTTAGTAACCATCACCCATTTAGCCCATCCCCCTCCCAACCTTCCCTCCATTAGCCCTCAGTTTGTTCTCTGTAGTCTAGAGTCTCTTACAGTTTGCTTCCCTCTTTTTATTCCCTTTCACCTATGTTTATTTGTTTTGTTTCTTAAATACCATATATGAGTGAAATCATATAGTATTTGTCCTTTTTTGACCTACTCGTGTCTCATTTAACATAATACCCTCCAGCTCCAACCATGTCATTGCAAATGGCAAGATTTCATTCTTTCTTATGGCTGAGTAATATTCCATTATATACAGATATATATCTATATATCTATATAGATATGTTTATATATATATGATATATTTATATCACTTCTTCTTTATCCATTTATCAGTTGATGAATATCTGAGTTCTTTCCATAATTTGATATTGATGATAATGCTGTTATAAATTTTGGGGTACATGTGCTCCTTAGAATCAGTAGTTTTTTTTATCTTTTGGGTAAATAGTTGGGCAACTGCTGGGTCACAGGGTATTTCTGTTTTTAAATTTTTGAGGAACTTGGGGCACCTGAGTGGCTCAGTGGGTTAAAGCCTCTGCCTTTGGCTCAGGTCATGATCCCAGGGTCTTGGGATCGAGCCCCACATCGGGCTCTCTGCTCAGCGTGGAGCCTGCTTCCCTTCCTCTCTGACTACTTGTGATCTCTGTCTTTCAAATAAATAAATAAAATCTACAAAAAAAAAAAAAAAAAAACCTTTATAAATTTTTGAGGAACTTCCATACTCTTTTCCAGAGTGGCTATACCAGTTCCCATTCTCACCAACAGTATAAGAGGGTTCCCCTTTCTCCGCATCCTCACCAATATCTGTTGTTTCTGTTGCTGTTGGTTTTAGCCATTCTGACAGGTGTCAGGAATTCTCTCACTGTGGTTTTGATATTTATTTCCCTGGTGATAAGTGATGTTGAGCAGCTTTTCATATGTCTGTTGGCTATCTTGGATATCTCGGATGTCTCCATTGGAAAAATATCTATGCATGTATTCTGTCCATTTTTAATTGGATATTCATTTTTTTGGTGTTGGGTACTATAAGTTCTTTATAGATTTTAGATTCATTATCAGATATGCCATTTGCAAATATCTTCTTCCATCCCATAGGCTGCCTTTTAGTGTTATTGATTGCTCCCTTTGCTGTACAGAAGATTTTTATCTTAATGAATTTCCAATAGTTTTTACTTTTGTTTTCCTTGTTTCCAGAGATGTATCTGGTTAGAATTTGCTATGGCCAAAATCAAAGAGGTTACTATGTGTGTTTTCTTCCAGGATTTTGATGGTTTCTTGTCTTACATTTAGGTCTGTCACCCATTTTGAATTTATTTTTGTTTTTTTGTAAGAAAGTGGTCCAGTTTCATTCTTTTGTATGTTGCTGTCTAGTTTTCTAAACACCATTTTTTGAAGAGACTGTCTTTTTCCTATTGGATATTCTTTCCTATTTTGTCGAAGATTAACCATATAATTATGGTCCATTTCTGGGTTTTCTATTCTATTCCATTGATCAATGTATCTGTTTTTATGCCAGTACCATGCTGTCTTGATGACTATAGCTTGGAGTCTGGAATTGTGATGGCTCCAGCTTTGTTTTTCTTTTTTAAGATTGCTTTGACTATTTAGAAGTGGCAGTTTTAGTAGTCATCACACAGACTAAGTAGATCAATTTTTAATTGAAAATAAATTTTATGAAAAGCTAAACCAAGATTTTCATTTCTATTCTGCCAAATCTTCTCTCCTACAAGCTGTATTATAGATTTAGAGTTTGCATCAAGCTGCAATGAGTTCACAGCCTCAGGTTCTTTTTGTAAATAGCCTGATCTCTTATTTTATATTGTGTATCTTTTGGTGTTTCTGAGGTTGTATTTTCAAGTTCAAATAAAAGGCACATGGCAAAATAAAATCAACAGGTTGCATCATTCATTGAACCAATCAAGGAATGGAGTCCTGATCTTATTTCATGATTTAGTACAAAAAGCGGGGGCGGGAAGGAAAGAAGGAAGGAAGGAAGGAAGAAAGGCAGGCAGGGAGGCAGAAAGGAAAGAAAAGAAGGAGAGTGCAGAGAGAGGGACCAGAAAAAAGGAGGAAAAGGACAAAAAGCACTAAATGCTATAACCCTAAAGCAAGAAAGAAATAACTCATTCTAGAAATCTGAGGCAGGTAAATGTAGCTGACTCATATGGAACAAGAGAAAGTGGTATGAAATAAGGAAGAGTCTGTGAGATTTGGCAGGGAGTAGAAAACAAGTGGTCAAATCGGCCCTCAGATTTTATCCTGATGGAAATTGGGAAACACAAAGGGATGCAGCATGGCAGAGACATATATTTGCCCTTTTCTTTTCTTTTTTTTTTTTTTTTAAGATGACTCTCACTGAAATATGAAAATGCTATTAGGCAAGACAAAAGAGAAAGACTAAATATAAGGTCATAGCAGAATTCCAGATGAGTTTGGGGCCATAGGAAATGGACATAACAAAAATCACATGAAAAGATTTTCCAGACATAGTCAACTAGACTTGATGGACTTAAAAGTAAAGGTTAAAGGTGAGAGAGAAATCAACAACAATTCCTCAGTTTCCGATCTAGACCTTCTGTTAGTTTATGTGCTAGCTCTTAAACCTGCGTGCCATTACACACCTAAATGTTTTTCTTAGTAATTGCCCCATATTCTGGTTTTTCAGGAGCAGACTGACAGACATTCTGAAGCTGACTCTCTCACTGCTAACTTAGAAATTCAGTCGCTTATTGTCTGTTTTTGGACTCCCTCATGTGCCTATTAAAGCATTATTCTAGTTCCAGTTTGCTGACATTGACTGGGTTACTATATTTATTCTTTTCCTTACTCTTTATATATATTTATTTTACACTTTGTATATATTTATTTATATACCCTTTGTATATGTTTATTTTACATCATTAAAAAATTAAGGTTACCTTTCAAATGCCTGCAATTGAATCACTGAAAATTAAGGACTGAGGGAAAATGTAGATATAGATCAAGTAAAAGCAAGACCGGACATGTGCAGGCCATCAGCCTTATGAAGCTATTTAAAAAAAGGTTGAAAATTTTAAGTATCACACCATAGTAGTCAAAGCAAAACACAGAATATGATCTGCTTCACAGTTTGCATTATTTACAAAATATAAACATCAATTATTTGAGAAAAGCAATAGATTTGTTGGCACTTACGACTGAAACATCTCTCTTTAGGTGATGCTAAATCATGTAGGAATGCATCCCCAACAACCTCCTTGTAATAAATGTAATACTGACTTTTACATAATTGTTTTTTAAAATATCTGTCAATATTTCAATATGAGGAGGTAGTGCAGAGTTATTATAATTCGGAATGCTATCCAAATATGTGATTTGATTCAAGAATATGTTTTAGAATATAGAAAATGGATTTGCATTGGAATGGAGAAAGAAAAAGGAGGTATGCTTTATCTGGAAAGAACCTGATATGGGGGGATCAACTACTAACTACATCTACTCTCACCCAGGAGAGTAAAATGCTTATTGAGAAAGTATTATCTCTGATCTCAGGGTCCTGGATTGAGCCCCCGCATCAGGCTCTCTGCTCAGCAGGGAGCCTACTTCCTCCTCTCTCTCTGCCTGCCTTTCTGCCTACTTGTGATCTCTGTTAAATAAATAAATAAAATCTTTAAAAAAAAAGTATTATCTCTGCTATGCACTATCTAATCCATGAAATACAGCGTATACTTCAGTTAAGCTAGAGGGAGAAAAGGTGAGGCACACTGGTATTGAAATATGGATAGGGGGCATATGCATCAAATACCACCCCATTTCCCACCACAGCCCGGGTGTGTGCCACACTCACACACACAGGCACAAAATCTCACATCTCAGCTGGACTTCTGATAAAAATGTGACGGCAGATAGTTCAAGATCATTTATGTAAAGCAGAATTAATTGTATGATTAAGAGCACATCATCTGTCTAGATTTGATCTTGGGCAGGTTAACCGATCTCACTGCAACCCAGTTTCCTTATCATAAAGGAACGGAGTTCCTTTATGATAAGAAGAAGGGAGTGCTAAGGAAGGGCCAGACCCCACACCTTTCCAAACATCCCTTCTGGTCCAAGGTCTTTTGACCTTCCCAGTTAGCTTCTTTTGCTTTCTGTTGGTGGTAGACAGGCAAGAAGATGAGAGGTCAGTTGTGAATCTCAGGCTTCTGGCTTGGGAAGTTCTCCCAACTTCTTTGAAAAACTGTTCCCTCTTGGCCCTGGCAGTCTCGGCTAGGAAGGTCCTGTGATCAAGCTAAGGCAAGGTAGGCTGTCAGTGGCCAAGAGGGGTGGGACTGGGGGTCACTGGCTGGAGGGTGGGATCCTGTATTCTTCGGAAGATGGCTGGGAAATTCTTGCCTCCGTTGCGTAATAGTTTGCATTGTAGTTTTTTTTAAACTACATTCATGTATACATTTTTATTTAAATTCTTCCATTATCCTTAAAGGCCAGTCAAGTAAAAGAGAAATAATACTGTTACCTATGTAACAAAATTTTGGAGAGGATAAAATAAGTTAATTTTTATAAAATGCTTAGAAAATTGATTAGCACATAAATGCACTATTCATTGTGTATTTAAAAAAAATATGAGAAACACTCCATAAGAGTTTGGAGGATCAATATTCTATGCTATTCAATTATTGGTTTATTCAACAAATATCAATTGCATATCTATTTGCCAACTTCTGTACCAGAATACATTAACGGAACTGTGAGTATTACAGATCTCCATCTGGAAAGTGCTAAGCTCCCCAAGCTATTTAAGTTTTAAATCTAATAACTTATTTTCCCTCTGTCTCTGTCTCCCTCTTTTTTTTCTCTTTCTTTCCTTTATTAAAAAAAAAAAATTCTCACTAGTGAATGGTTCAATAAAATACTGCACAAAAGACAGTAGAAAGCTGATCTAGTCATATTGTTTAGATGTACATACTTTATAGAATAACTGAAGAGATTGTAGTGCTTAATTTTTGTGAGACTAGATTGAGGAGCCCGATCCGGAAGCCCACTTTTATTTTGAGATGGCTTTTAAGGACTGAGTGCTGTCTGAAGACCTGGACGTAATCCTAGAGCATACAGCTAAGTCTGTTCATTCAATGGAAGAAGTTTAGCTATAGGCTCAAGTTTACGCTATATTACTCAACCTCACAATGAACCAGGATAACACAACCACTGTCAGCTCTGATGGATCCAAACACCATGTATATTTCTAATAGCATTTGAATGTGACCAAAACTAATGCTTCATTTCAATAGACACAAGTCACATGTACTTAAGTACACAGAGTCTGAAATCAAGGTATATTATTCAAAGTGTCTCTTATTAACATGAAAGTTTCTTGGGCTCTTAGATTAAAATTATATATTTTTGAATATGTGAATATCTTTATGTGTATTCTGAAGGCACATCAGGAAAATAAAATTTAAATAGTATATTTTTTCTTGGCAAAAAAGCCAATTTTGATCTAAAATCTCTTTCAAATTATTTGTGATATTGTTTTCTTCACTAAAGAAAAATGAGAGTGCAGAGACACTCTGAAAATAAATTATATCATTATTTTTCCTAATGGAAAAACATTCATTTTGATGTCAAGATTAAAATATTAATGCCTTATCAAAAAATATTTTTATATATTAAGGATATGAAATGTTATAAGATTTCTATGAAAATCACTTAAAAAAATTGAAGAAAACTTTCATTCAGTTTACCAAAGGACAGTTTTCAAAAAGTTGAATTTGAATTAAAGAAAAATCACATTTATAGTGTTCAGATCTACAGTTAACTGAATTTACATGAAATTAATTTAAAATTTCAGGATTAAAATTTTTGTTTTGAACTAATACTTGTAGAAAAATAGATGTACTTTTTTCAAACATTTTAGATTCTAAACTAATTACTCTTTATTAGAACCATAAAAATAAGTAGATTTCCATTTTATTTATATCTTTAATAACAACATATATAGCAAAGTAGTAGACATATGTTTAAAGCAGTAGTGCTGTGATCATAATAGCAATAATAGGATCATAATAGCAATAATAATCTGTGTACAGATTCAGAAGTCAGATGTTTTTGAACCAAAGCAAATTCCTGTTGGAGACTCATGATTTCCCAACAGAGTGAGTTGGCCACAGAGTGTTTAGAGTTGAACAGAGTGTTGTGAATCCCAACTATGCCATCAGTTTCTGGGCAAAAATAACTTGTTCTTGCCAATATACCTAAAAAGCTCAATAGTTTTGGTAGCTTGACTAAATAAATAAGCAAACTTTTCTAAGGGTATATTTCCTCTTTTGCAAGGTACACAAGCAGATAATCATAAAGTTTAATATAGTTGATTCCAGTTTTTATTTTGTATTATTATTCCTATTTCTGCTAGTAAGGCAATACTGGGACTATGGCTTCTAGTTAATGTCTGATATTGTCCATTATTGTCAGGTCTGCCATTTGGTCCAACAGTGCTGAGAATGGCATAATCAAAATTTCTCCCTATCACAGCCACATAGATACAACAATAAAATTCTAAAATAACAAATATAGAATTAAAACTCTTTTGTGAAGAAATTGAAAATAACTTACTTATCCACATTTTCATAGAATATCTTAGTAGCAAAATTCTACTATTACCTGTCTAATATAAAATTATTTTGGGAGTACCTGGGTGGCTCAGTCAGTTAAGCATCTGCATTCAGCTCAGTTCATGATCCCAGGGTCCTGGGAAAGAGTCCCTGGTCAGGTTTCCTGCTCAGCAGGGAGTCTGCTTTTCTCGTTCTCTCTCCTTCTGTCCCTCTTTGCTAGTTCTCTCCCTCTTAAATAAATAAAATCATTAAAATACTTATTGGTTTCAAATGCATATTTACAAAAAAAGAAAATTACTATAGGAAGTTTTTTTCCAAAGCTTCAAATCTCTAACAATGAAGATAAAAGCTCTATTTCATAATGTTATCTGATATTCTAAATCTTCTAAAATAAAATGCTTTTAAAATACCATTTTAAAAGTATTTGGTTTGGGGCGCCTGGGTGGCTCAGTGGGTTAATCCTCTGCCTTAGGCTCAGGTCATGATCTCAGGGTCCTGGGATCCAGCCCCACATCGGGCTCTCTGCTCGGCAGGGGGCCTGCTTCCTCCTCTCTGCCTGTGTCTCTGCCTACTTGTGATCCCTGTCTGTCAAATAAATAAATAAAATCTTTAAAAAAAATAGTATTTGGTTTAATTAATTTTATATAACTGAATTACTACAAGAGAATTCAAACTTAATCATTCTTTGGGAAATGAACATTGCATACCCATGAAAATATTAAAATATTAAAAAATAAAATGGTCTATCTTATAACATTGCTTCATTTTATCCATTCTGCTTATTAGCAAGCAAGTAAATATTTTTTAATTAAAAATATTTATAACAAATATGTTTTTCCTACATGTGCAATTACTTTTATTTTTACATTGGTTGAAACAGATGTGGACTGATTTGCACTTTTTTTTAAGCAAACCAAAGAAATGCTATGGTAAGAATAAGTGTATGATTTTATAAATCCATTCTGATAAGCCTCAGATTTTTTCTGCTTTTCCAAATTAGCAGTTCTTAGCTCCTGGCAAGCCATAAACTGTTTTCATTTCAAGAATGTCACTTTCTGCTCTGCTGCAGAGATATCTTTGTAAAGAGCATAATTTCTGATGATGCAGGGATTAACACATGTGTGAGTCACTCAAGTGGTTATTATTCAATTTAAATCTAACTTCTGCCTAATTACATCATAATGTAGCTTCCATTCAGCTGCTTAATATTCTTGATATCCACTGTAATCTCAAGGTAATCACTAACCTAAGAGCAACCTCTGCTGGCAAACAGAGGCTGAGCTGCAAGCATTTTTCTGTACTAGTACAATGTCGTTTGACTGTGTCCAATTACAAAGTATATTTTAGGGAAGGTTTTAACATTATTATTGTATAGAGTAGTGTTATAAATTATATATTTTTCATCTAAAATGTAGGTAACTATGGTATATTTGTTTTAAGACTAAACAAAAATCAGATCTAGTTTAGAGGCTTATTTCTCAACGCTCAGCTCTGTGGCCTGGGGTCATTTAAAAAGGACAGTCAGTTGAGGAAATGACCTCAGATTTCACAGGATTCCTTTTTTTTTTTTTTTTTAATTTCAAAGGACTCTTAAGAATATTGAATGAGAGGATAACACATTAAAAAGTTTCCTGTAAAATACAAAGTTCTACATAAATAAGTTAATTCTAAATTTTAATGGTGGTTCCAGTACAATGAACTTAATGGATATGATTACTTTAATGAATTTTCCTTTCCAGATAAATATAACTGTGAGAGATCACCTAGAAGGGATAGAACAATACTTCTCTTAGAAGCATGTAAAGAAATGACACCTAGATATAACTTTCAAAATTATATCTATTAAGCACAAAGTCACCCTTCCTGGGTCTATGATACTGAAGCACACACAGAGTTTGGCTATAAATATGGCTTGCATGGTAATCAATAATTGTTCAGTAAGTATAAATAATTACCTTATCTCTTGGACTGGGTGCCATGGAAGATATCATGTAATGGAATTCACATCTAGTCTGACAAAACTAGACACATAAATGTAACACACTTGAACAACAGTGAAAAACTCATATCTACAAACTACTTAATTATATGGCTTATATTCATTGAACAGTTGTACTTTTTTTTGGATAGAATCATTCCTCTATGCTGCAAGGGTACATCCTATTATAGCCTAAAAAACAAGTAAAATGTTAGGTCTTGTCCTATTTTTTTAACACAGATCTCTTTGACAACAGAACTCTACAATTTCTTACTTCTTCAGCTGTATTTCCTACATGAATTTGCCCATTTTACTAATTGTAAATCTTTCTTTTTAAAAGTAATAATAATGAATGCCTCATACAGTGGTTATCAAAGTGTGATCAAGTATCCTGAAGTCCCTAAGACACCTAAGACAGGGGTTCCTGTGGTCAATAACTAATTTGTAATGTTAATGTTATGTAATGTTAATTTGTATGTCAAAATTTTTTTTGTAATGTTAAGATGTTTGCTTAGATGTTTGCTTTTGTAATGTTAAGATGTTCACTGAAGGTGCAAAACCAATGGTGGAGAAAACTGCTAGTGTCTCAACACAAATTAAGATAGGAGTACCAAACTGTATTATTATCACTGTACCTTTTACCACCATAGAGTTAAAAAAAAAAAATTCACCTACAAATAGGGGCGCCTGGGTGGCTCAGTGGGTTAAAGCCTCTGCCTTCAGCTCAGGTCGTGATCTTGGGGTCCTGGGATCCAGCTCCACATCTGGCTCTCTGCTCAGCAGGGAGTCTGCTTCCCACCTCCTCTGCCTGCCTCTCTGCCTACTTGTGATCTCTGTCAAATAAATAAATAAAGTCTTTAAAAAAAATTCACCTACAAATATCTATGAAACATTAAAATTATTAATATTATTGAATCACAACCCTTGAATACTTTTTTTTTAACTCTTCCATGTGATAAAATGGAAAATATAAGCATTTCCTCTGCAGATTGAAAGTACAGTGGTCATCTCTAGAAAAATCAGTCGTTCAATTGAGTTACAATTTGAGAGTAGTACTAGATGCTTTTTACATGGAAAACCATTTTTGCTTGTAAGAGCAACTGAAAAATTACATTATTCAGATTTTCTTGGAGGAAATTTTCTCAAAAATGAACAATGTGAGTTTATATGTCAAGGAAAACAATTAGCATTTTTAATAACAAAATTCAAGATTTCAAACAAAATAAGAAATATAAAAAACTTGCATCCACTGTCATAAGCTTAAGATATTCCCAATAATTAAAGACTTTTCTAATGTGACTGGTGGTGACATTAATGAATGTAGTTTTTCTGATATTGTATAATGAAATGTGCCAACATATGGAAGATCAGCATAATTAAGTTAACCAACAGTTTTTAAGTAAGCAATGCATGATGCTATAAAATTATGCATCAATACAAGATCAGTTCACAGTACTTCAGAGATTGGGGCACCCGGGTGGCTCAGTCAGTTAAGCATCCTCCTTTGGCTCAGTCATGTTCTCAGGGTCCTGGGACTGAACCCTCCTTTGGGCTCCCTGCTCAGCAAGGAGTCTGTTTCTCCCTCTGCCTCTGCCCCCACCCCACCTCTCAAATAAATATAAATCTTTTTTTTAATTACATCATAGATCAAAGGACATTAATGTATCAGAGTTTAAAATATTCATTGATACAGCTTCAGATTCCACATTCCAATGGATATTTAAGAAATGATCATTTACCCAGTTTTAGTATAGTATTAAACAAGAATATCCACAATTATATAAAAAGCTTTGAAAATACTCCCCCATTTTCCAACTACATATTTGTATAAAACCAATTTTTCTTCATATTACTTCTACAAAAACAATATAACACAACAAATTGCATGCAGAAGATATGATAATCTAGCTTTATTTCATAGAAGCAAATGATAAAAATTTGAAAAAAATGTGACAGTGTAATAATGTCACTCTTTTCACTAAAAATTTTTGGATGAAAAATAGTATTGAACCTAGATGTCCATCAAAAGATGAATGGATCAAGAAGATGTGGTATATATACACAATGGAATACTATGCAGCCATCAAAAGAAATGAAATCTTGCCATTTGCAACAACATGGATGGAACTAGAGCGTATCATGCTTAGTGAAATAAGTCAAGCAGAGAAAGACAACTATCATATGATCTCCCTGATATGAGGAAGTGGTGATGCAACATGGGGGCTTAAGTGGGTAGGAGAAGAATCAATGAAACAAGATGGGATTGGGAGGGAGACAAACCATAAGTGACTCTTAATCTCACAAAACAAACTGAGGGTTGCTGGGGGGAGGGGGTTTGGGAGAAGGGGGAGGGATTATGGACATTGGGGAGGGTATGTGCTTTGGTGAGTGCTGTGAAGTGTGTAAACCTGGTGATCCACAGACCTGTACCCCTGGGGATAAAAATATATGTTTATAAAAAATAAAAAATTATAAAAAAAAAGAATATATTTAAGCACATACTGTTTAGCATCTAAAAAAAATAAAAAATAAAAAAATAGTATTTTTCCTACAAAATGTTATTTATTTTTTTGGATGAAAAATAGTATTTTTCCTATAAAATGTTCTTTATTTTAATTTGCAATGGGTTTATTACTACAATTTTAATTTGTACAGAAGTGTTTTAAAATCCTTTATAGCTGTTAATACAGCTATAAATGCACATGAAAATTTTCTTAGGGTGCACAATAATTTTTAAGTGTGTAGAAGGTCCTAAAACTCCAAACACTATGAGAACCTAATATTATTTTCATGACTAATAGATGAAATGGAATTTTTTATAGATGAAAGAATTTTTCAGCAGTTACACAGATATAAGGAATAAAGTCAGGATCTGAACACCAGGTCCCAGGCTGTTTACCATTATACTACCTCCATGATTTTAATAATGAACTTTCCCAGAAAAAGTCTACCCAATGATCTAAGTCCTCTATTAAATAATACTGTATCACAAATAGAATGAGCAATAAAACAATGCATAAATTTGACTCCCAACTCTACTATAAAATTCCTTAAGGTACAGTAGCTTAAAAAATGAACACATAATAATGGTCATGGTAATTATAACAAGCAAATTAAATGACACATACACATTTTTGTACAACTGTAAAACATTCTAAAGTTATTATTGCCTTTGCTTTATGTCCCGACTGAATATCCCTCTTCACAATGCCTTAACTATCAAATACCACTATGTCTGTGGCCTTCCTAAAGAATTATGGCACTTTTTAATGCACTCAGTTCAATACATTTTTTTTCTTTTTATGTGTTTCTCCTATTTCAATACAGAAATTATAGGTTCTACGGGGCAGGGAACTCCTAAGTGCATTCCCAGTTTCTTACCTAAGGCCCTATGCTCAATAAGCACCCAGCAGATATTTTCTTATGAGATCAATGATGATTATACCCGTCAGGTTAAAGATTAGTCTGCCTCAAGCCTTATGGGTTTCACCTTGCTTTTATTTAGGGAAGAGAGCCAGTAATGATTTCTTACTGAGTTAAATAAAAGCCTCAGGTAGGAGAGATTTTAGAAAGATGGTCATCCACCAGATATATTAAGGGAAACAAAATGAAACCACAGTTAGAAGGGAAGAGTATTTACGAGTTATACTTATAATGAGGTATCATGAAGACCTATCTATATGTATGTTTTCCTGTTTTGATACTAGGTTCTTGTATTCAGAGGCTGTATATATTTTGTGTACTGCCTTTGAGGTGTGCAGATCCTTGATGATCTGGTCTTTAATTAATGTTCCTAAAGGCACTACAAAAATTATACTGGTTCTCTGGATCCCATAGAAATGACACTACAGAACTGAACAGTGCACACTCAATGAACTGTTTGTTTGTTTGTTGTTGTTGTTGTTGTTTTTACAAAGCCTACACTGCCTATACCAGTGTCTAGTAAGCCATAGGTGCTCCCTCTTCTAGTAAGCCATAAGTGCTCCCTCTTCTTCACTCAAAGAGGCAATGTTTTCCATTCCAATAGCACATTTCCCCCTCCTGGTAGAATGTCCTGTGGTATCTGCCAACATCATCACTCTTCCTTTTCTGCTTACACAATTTATTTTAAACATTGTCCAAATTAAGATAAACTCACTTAGTCTTCATTCTTTGGGGTCCATGTCCTTTTTCTCCTTTCCTCACAGCACAGCAGAGCTCACATTTAATACCCACAATTAACTAACTGTCCCTGCGGACTCACTAGTAAGACTTGTTTATCCTTTGATCCTGTAAACAGTAATGTTTGGGTCTATTTTTAAGAATACCACATAACTTGTTACACTGTAAAATGTCTGTGTATGTTTTTTATAAATGTAGGTAATTCTTTTTTATTTATTTCCTAATATTCATGAATTACTTTCTAAAAAGTTCAAAAAATACTAATTAATTCAAAATAATCACCTTTGTTTTTTTAAATTCCACATTCCTTTGTAAGTCTTAGCTAAGTCTAAATAACATCAGACCTCTTTCACAGAAACATTTAATTGTCCATCTTCAGTCCAATGATGCATCAGGGTGTCATTTTTGATAAAATATCGGCTCACTTACTATATCAAAATAAAATTATTGTGCAGTAATTTAATGACATAGTTCTTCCCTTTTATGAGTTCTGAAAATATCTCATTAACAGTTTCACAAATTACCACAATAACTTATGCTGACATGCTCATTTATTCTCATTTATGAATAAATCTGGTTGACAAGTCGAATGAAATATTGCAGGGAATTCCCAGCATTTAATATGGATCAGACATCATTAGAGAATCTTGAAATGGGGATTATTTGTGCACAAATACTTCACTATAAAAGTAGAATGTTAGGTTCATCAAATTTTACACTAAACATGTACTTGGCTGACACTTGTCCACAGTACAATGTAGAGATGTTCCTACTCCTACTCGTCAAGAACCACCATGATCTCCACCATCAGCCTCATGCCTCATGAAGAAAAACTTGTAATTTTGAATTTTTCTGTCTTTAGAAAATTATTTCGTGATTTTTTCTTCTTCTTAATTATGATAGGCCACCTGCAATGATTATTTATTATAAAAGAAAAAACACACACAAAAAATTATTTTGGAGTTGATCCAAACCCATTTTATAGAAAAATTGTAGAAATTATTTAACATTGGTATAAAGAAGCTAATAAACAAAAACTCATACTTCAATCTTTTAGGTTTTTAAAAATCATTTTGAATTGTCTAAGCAAAGGTGAACTTTTAAAATACAAATTAGGATATCTATTTTTGTTTAATTAAGTATCAGTGTAGAAGACACCGAGTAAATATTAGATTGAAAAACAGATAAAGTTCCTATTTTTTAAAAGATTATAGTTAAATTCATTTGAATATATCTATAGAAAGAATTATATTCACAAATTACCCAATTTGTTTCCTTATCTTTAAAGCATCTCTTCCTTTAACATAAAAAGTCTTTTTATTTTCTTCTTTACAAATTATTTTAGGTCACAAAAGAAGCATGAATAGTTAGTCTGTATAATAATATTATGTATAATACCATCAGATGTGTTTTGTACATTTTCTCTGATGTTAGAAATATATTATTATTATATTAGTACATATAATAGTACTTTGTCTGTTATTGGATTCAAATATGTAAGGGTTATAGATCTAAATCTATTACTCTATTTTATTTTCATCCTATGGCCTTCATTTCACACAAAAATATTAAATTTATATCAATTCTAATTACAATTCCCTTAAGAAATTTGCTGAAGAACTTCTATAAAGAACAGTTTGTATGGTTTTTGACTACATCTCCTATGTTACTTCTGATAATTTCCTTCCACCTTTACTGTGTTTTGTTCACAATAGCCCTCTTTCAGTTCTTCAAACCACCAAGCTCATTCCTGCTCTTCCGGCCTCAGCACATATTCTACATCTGTCTGAAACTCTCTTCTCCCAGAGAATCCCATAGCTAACACATTCTCATTATTTTGGTTCTAACTTAATGATCATATCCTCAGATACGCTTTTACTGAATAGTTTCCTTAATTTAGGGCCAAATTTGAATGCTTTTTAATTATATTATTACTTTCTTTCACAGCCTGAAATAAACTTATTTATTTGTCCAATTGCTGTCTCTTCCTCTCAAAAAAAAAAAAAAAAAAAAAGAATTAAGGCAACATGAAAACGTAGCCCTTATTTCTTCATCAGCATTATATCACATGACAGTGCCTGACTTCTAGTACACCTAAATAAAATATTTATTGAACAATTGAATGAATGAATGATTATAAATAGCCCTGGCATCTAAAGGCACATTTTCTAGAGCAAAGAGCAGATAATTAAACAAAAATTGTTAATAAAAATATTAAATATTATAGCAAATATTTTTTAAAAGTTTTTAATTACAGTGTAGTTAACATACAGTGCTGTATTAGTTTCAGATGTACAATATAGTGATTCAACAATTCTATACAGTATTTTTCAGTGGTCATCATGATAAGTGTACTCTTACTCCTCTCAATTTTTTTTTAAACTGCCATAGGAACATAAAGAAGGAAACAAAGTTCGACTAATGGAAGTTAGAGAAGCTTTTTAAATGTATTAAATGTATGAGCTGCATCTTTCTTTTTTTTTTTTTTTAAGATTTTATTTATTTATCTGACAGAGAAAGAGAGGTCACAAGTGGGCAAACAGGCAGAGAGAGATGAGGAAGCAGGCTTCCCGCTTGCTGAACAGAGCTGGATGCGGGCCTAGATCCCAGGACCCTGACATCATGACCTGAACTGAAGGCAGAGGCTTAACCCACTGAGCCACCCAGGCACCCTGTGCTGCATCTTAATAGAAGAATAATTATATAATATTCATTCACATCAGGATACATTTAAGAGCAAAATGGAAATAGCAGGCATAACCTAGAAAATAGCAGTTTGGAAGAGAACAGAGAAATTGAAATGGGCATATTTTGACATAGCATACAAAAGAGTGTAGATTTTATCATATAGGCAGTAGGTTCTGTTAAATGCATGGGAATAACAAGATAACATCTGTGTTTTAAGATAGAGTTCAAAAACATTCCCTGCCTTTGTAAAACTTCCCTAAATTCCCATAAGCCCATCTGAGAATGAAAAGAATTTAACCAAGTACAAGTAGGGGAAGAATTGAGGAATGAGATGATAAAAATGTGCTCCTGAAGTCATCCTTCTAAACAACACCACCACCTGGGTGGCTAGGTCCTCTGGTCTTCATCTATATATAAGAGACTGTGAACTGTGTGAAGAAAAGTCTTGGAGTGAAATCAAAATGGGATGACACCAAAACCAACTTTTTAAAAAAGAAAAGGCAAAAAGAAATCCTATTTCAATAGAAAATAAGGGAAAGGGTACATAAAAACCCAGACTGTGCTTATTGCTTTAGACCTTCCGACAACAGATAAACTAACTGCATGCACTGCCATGGTAAGAAGTCAATATATTTTTATGGAACAATGAATATGTAATTTAATTGGCCATTTCCAATATGGAACTAGACAACACCAACAAAAAGGCAAAAACAAAAGTCTGGGTCCTCTACATTTTTAGATAAACTGATGAAAGAAGTGTAAATCTGATTTACAGCTATGTTGATTTCATGTTCTATTTTAAATATCTTTGACTTAAGATTTCCCTGAAATTGGTGAATAAAAGCTATTCTCAAGGTAGATTTTCCTGTCAGGACTTAGGACAGCGAAGCATGATAAGGATTTAAAAGAAAAATATAGAGAGCATGTTGGACAGTGCACATTAGGATGGGAAAGCAGGACTCTGTATCACTGTACTTCATACTTTTAAGGAAATGCTAGCTTCTTTACAGATTGGATATAAAGTGGTCCTTTCTCCCTCTGTTAAAATGCAGAGCTGTTCTGCTCTGCTCAAACAAGTTTTTGCAATAATGGCTTTACCGATAGAAGTGAAGAATAATTCATCTAATTGAAACTTAGAATGCTACAGATAGGCAGAAAGTAATTACCTATGATACAAACTACCCAGGTTCCTGGAAATAACATCCATATCTTTATGAAAAGTGCTATGAAATTATTCAAGACCATGAGCATCAGGACACCCATTTATATCTTATCGGAACCTCTCAGAGTTCTACAGGGTGCATAAATAGGAGTAGAGTAAATAAGAACAGGAAGGTAATCCTATTATATTCAGCACTGGTGAGATCCTACTGTGTCTAGTTTCACACTTCAGAACTTAAGAAGGATGAAGAATTCAGGGTAGAGGAAGAGAAATAATTGAAGGGCTAGAAAATGAGAATTCCAAAAAGGGTTAAAAAGCTTTACATTATTTAGGCTAAAGAAGAGCTGGTTGAAAGACCATTATTAATAGTCTTCAATGAAGGGTTATTCCATAGATTATGGTGCCTGGCTCTTTTAATTTTTGTTGAAAACATAAGAGGAAAATGAATTTTAATAGCAAAACAAGGGAAGAAAGAAAGGAGCTTTTGATAATGAAAAAGCTGCTCAACACTAAATGGGTCCCCAAGGGATTTCAGAACATTGCAATTGTGGAAATCTTTTAAAAATAGAATTTCAAATATATGAGGCTTGGAGGTCAAGGGAAGGACAAGATGGCCTTTTAAGATGATTTCCATGACTACAATTCAAAAACCGCATTACATAAGAGAACAAGACATCCTTTATTCACTAAGATGGATTGTGTAGATAGGGGAATCAAAAATGAGTACAAATGCAGACAAATGTGACATCTCTTCTTGAAGTTATTTACATAATTGTGTTGTACAAAGGTTTTCTTCATGTGAGGGTGAGGGAAGTATTCTGTTTTTCCTCCTTATTTGACATACACATACCCATGCACAAACATGTAGGCATTCATAGTTTTCAAAAAAAGAACATAATCACTTCCAACAATAAGAAGTTTTCCTATCAAGACAAATTCCTTCCTAGTCCATATGAGATGTAATCTCCCACATGATACTATAGCAGAAATAAACAAGGGAAAATCTTAAGGAGCTGCTAATTTTAACCCCCCTTTGTGGCAGTATGGGAACATGTTAGACTAAAATACAGAACAAGGCTTCTAAACTCTAGTGTGCATGGACATTACCCAGAAGGTTTGTTAAAAATGCAGATTCATGTGTCAAACCCTCAGATATTCTGCATCAGTTGGTCTGAGATGGACCTAGGAATCTGCATATTCAGTAGCAGCTCAGGTAATTATGATGCAGGTTGCCTGAGGACTACTATGTGGGAAAGAAACAATGGTCTAGAAACTTTGATTCTGACTCATGTATACATTTATTTAACATTTTTGTTTCTAATAACTACAGATAGTCCCTGATAAATTGTGTTTGGATTTATAATTTTTCCTTTTTTGTTATGGCGCAAAACAGATGCACATTCCAATAGAAACCATACTTCGGATTTTGAATTGTGATCTTTCCCCAGGCTAGTGATATTTTAGAAAGACTCTTTGCTGATGATGGACAGACAGCAGGAGTGACCCCAGCTCCCAATTCAGCCACACAATCACGAGGGTAAATAACCAAGATACTTACAACCATTCTGTATTCAATAAATTAGCACAGTGTTCAATAAATCATGTGATATATTTAATACTACATAATAAAATAGGCTTTGTGAAAGGTAACTTTTCCCAACTGTAGGCTAACGTAACTGTCTGAGCGTGTTTGAGGTTGGCTAGGTAAGGTATGATGTTCTGCGATTTAGGTGTATTAAAAATATTTTTGACTTATGATATTTTCAACTAACCGTGGGGTTTATCCTGATATAACCCCATTTTAAGTTGAAAAAGATCTGCATATATAGTTGTCTCCTCTTCTTTGGCAATTAAGTTATGACATCACCATGAAAAATTTATGTGAAATCAAAATCATTCTTGAACTTCCCATACATCACTCAGAAGTTATAGCATGACATTGTGGGATATAAAAACTTGCATAGTAATATAAACAACCCGACGGCTTAAGAATTACTTAGACATACACAAGCCATATTTAACTAAAGCAATTTTGTTTGGCAAAGCCTTACTATTCACAGCAGACTTCCGTTAAGATTTAATAAATAATTTCTAACTGTGAGTATGTGGACTTGGTGGCTGAGTATAAAATGAATATGCTTGTCAACAAGGTTTATCAATATCAATCCTATGTAACTGTATATGTTAATAGCTCCACATGCGATGGCAAGGGTTAACCAAGATAATAAATGTGAAAGTACCTAACATAAGGTCTGGCACGTTGAAGATGTTCGATAAAGATTTTCTAAATTTGAAATTAAATTTTGCCTAATTATTTTTACAAACAGGTTTCTTTTTCTTCCTTGAAAAGCTGTAGAGACTAACTTGGCAACTAGATCCTGGAATCTTCAGCTTTGTGTTCCTGACATAATCTCCCCTCCTCCATTATGTCTTTAATGCAGTAAGGGGCTGGTCTCATGACATTTTAGGCTTTTACCACAGAGTTAGATTATAAAACAGCTGATAAATGTTCAATGTGATTTGTCTGTAATGCCATTTGGACATTTTGAGTCTGAGTTTTCTTAATTAGAGGGTCTGAATTACATGAACTCAAAATTGTGTCCCCAGCTTTAAATTTCCATGATTCAATACAGTTTTTATGTTCTTGCTTGGTTTGTTGTCTCTCTGGTTGAAAATACCAGGTGACCATTGAAAGTACCCTCTTAGGCAACTGATTTCCTCATTCTGAACCATATATCAAAAAGCAATACAGAAAAGTGGTTAAAGTCATGGTTATGAAAATCACTCATACCTGGATTTGAGACTGGCTCTGATATTTAGTAACTGTGGGAACTAGGAGCATTTATTATGCCTTCCCTAAGTTATTTTTTTGTCAAATTAAATGGGTAAAATATTACATAAACTTAAAATATTACATATGTATAAAATATAAATATGCATATCATAGGTGTTAGAAAATCAAATCCTATTTGTAAAGAACTTATCATGATGCTTGGCATAAAGAAAACCCTCACTAACGGATAGATGCTAGTTTAGTCCTCATTCTGAAAGAGTCATTTTTACTACTTCTGAACTTGCTTTCTTTCTAATTTTCGTTTATGTAAGAATCAAAAACATATCATGAAAAATTATGAAAAATCATTGCAAAATTGGAACATCAGCAATTCATTAACTAGGATCCTGTTTATATTGGTTAACAACAAAGTTCATCTAATTAAATAAAGGCCTCTTAATTATTAAGATAAATTACTCTTGCATATTATAAATATTTGCACACATCATGTTTTTCCTATAGAAATCAGATTTTAGAGAAGCATTCATCCTCTATTAATAAATAATAAATTCCTCTTAAAGGAATTTAACATAAGAAATAAATATGATAATAGCTTAACCCTGGCCTTACATTAGCCTTGTTCCTAAAGAAAGAAAAATTAGATTTCATTATTCACATTAGGAATAACATAGTCTTAATGGCATAAAAGTTAGAACTCAAACATAGAAAAAATATAAGCCAGTGACATTTGAATTTCTTTCTAAGGTCCATCAAATACTGATTTTATTTTTTAAATTTCAAAATGTATTATAAAAGAATAAGATGTTCCTGCAAGTGTGTTGTATCACAAAATAATTTTAAAAGTTAGTTTAAATTTCAAATATTGCTTCTATAGCAAAAAGATTTTAAAAAATTAAAAAATAAACTTCAGAATTATGGTGAATTATAAAATTTATAATGCTAATTTGGCATCAACAATAATAAGCAAACTATTATTCATTCTCATTAGGAAAAGGGGTTTCAATAATCATATATTCTGGTTGCTACATAGTTTTCATATGTGTATATGTGGCTTACCTATTCTTATAGGATTAGTATACACTGATATCCAAGAAGACCAATCTGAGCATAACTTAATCACTGAAGATTTAGAAAGCAATTCAAGATGTTCTAGTGTTCTGGGTTATCATTAAAAAGTCAGTAATCTTCATGTAAATAAATCATTGGAATATAAAAAGAAAAGTCAGTAATCATTATAAATAGAAATTTATTTTTAACAGACTCCCAGAGAGCATTGTTCCTAAGTCTATTTTCTCATTTTTACTCGGTTTCTTCCCATGAATAGTTTAGACATTTTAACAATGTTTATTCTTCCTATCCAAGAGCATGGAATGGTTTTCCATCTTTTTGTGTCTTCTTCATTTTCTTTCATGAGTGTTCTATAGTTCCTCGAATACAGGTCCTTTACCTCTTTGGTTAGGTTTATTCCTAGGTATCTTATGTTCTTGGTGCTATAGTAAATGGAATCCATTCTCTAATTTCCCTTTCTGTGTTTTCATTGTTAGTGTATAAGAAAGCCACTGATTTCTGTACATTGACTTTGTATCCTGCCACATTGCTGAATTGCTGTATGAGTTCTAGTAGTTTGGGGGTGGAGTCTTTTGGGTTTTCCATATAAAGAATCATGTCATCTGCAAAGAGAGAGAGTTTGACTTCTTCATTGCCAATTTGGATACCTTTTATTTCTCTTTGTTGTCTGATTGCTGTTGCTAGAACTTCTAATACTATGTTGAACAAGAGTGGTGAGAGTGGGCATCCTTGTCGTGTTCCTGATCTCAACGGGAAGGCTGCAAGCTTTTTCCCATTGAGGATGATATTTGCTGTGGATCTTTCAGTTTAAACTCATCAGTTTCCACTGTCTCTGGAAACCTAGTCCCCAGTTCTTCCCATTCCCTCTTTAACATTTGCACCAGGCTTTCAACATCCCCTTTCATTCTTACTATGAGCACATTAAGGAGTCCTTCAATTGTCAACAAATCAAAGAGGGCGGGAAAACTTTTAATTTTCTTTCTCTGTTGGTGCTCTTTGGTTTTCTAGCATGGCAAAACCCCTTAAGACATGATATATATACATTATATCTCCATGCTATCAACGTATGAAATCTGGTTGCCTTTCCGGAATCTTTTTTCTTAAAAGTTTCTATTTTTACCACTGGTTTCCAGAAGCCTTGTTACTGTTCTGAGTCAGTAATCTGCAATAGCATTCCATTGCTCACTACATCAAGTGCAAACTTTTCTGTCTTGCTTTCAGGACTTGCCATGATCTGATTTACAGTCCAAGTCCTTGGACAATACAGTCCAAGGTTGGATAAGCACTTATTCTCTAATGTACACACAGCTACAATCAAGCCAGTATTTTCATCATTCCCTCTGCACATAGTCTTTCTTTCTTATACAGCTGCCTTCTTAATGTTCTTTCTTTCTGGAATATTCCTTACCAATTCATACTACATATCTTTCTTGGCCAGACTATGCATCATCTCCTTCAAGGACACCATTGTTTACTCAAGTCTTCACATCTTGTTCTCTTGAATGTATTTAGCATTTAGTTGTTTTCTACTTGTTTTTTTTTTTTTTTAATTTATAGCAATGAATTCCTTACTAAGTATATAAATTAATTATATATTTTTTTTACATACACACACACACACACATACACACCCAATGGTGAAAATCATGTATTTTACCCATACTTTCCATTCTTTCTTTTATCTACAAGAACCCTGGGCTCCATGTGTTGGGAGAGACAACTTTGTTTAGTTCCACTGAATGCATACACTAGGGACATCATTCATACAGAAAAAATTGTGAAAGTCTCTCCCTAGATTTTTGAGGAAAAAAGTATACATTGTCATAGAAGTGGCCTTATAATCATTGAAGATTTCTTTAAAAACACTGTTCTTACTTAAAAATATATATATTTCACTATATTTGGGTCAGTGTCCAGTTACAGATGAAAATATTGCTGTATAAATATAAATATTCAAATAAAAGGATTTATTTATGTGTTTCTGTTCTAATATCAATGGATCCACTGTTCAGAAAATAAATTTTCTGAATTAGAGATCCCTTGATAATAAGCTTTAATAAGAGTTTATAAATTTTGACCACAGATCAGCAATACTGCAACCCTCAATACTATAAAGGAGTCTTGGAGAAAAATTACTCTCAAATTCCTTCTCTTCAGAATGCAGTCATTTCTAATACAAAGGAACATACAAGATATCCTTTACTTCCTCTTCCCTTACCACCCTTTCCTGGGTTCAGAAATATTACCATGAGCATCTATTCATAATCAGTAATTTATAAGAAAAAGAAAAAGTCCTAAAGTCTGGGGAGCCTTGTACTACAAGAGAGTGTAAGAGAGTGTAGTAGTCTGAGAGAATTGATAGTTTCCTAGGTGAGTAATCTCCTGCCAAGAAATATCTCAAGCATAGAAGGAAATAAATTCCATTTCTTATAATAATAAATTACCCACACAATGTTAAAGTAGTCATCTCTTTAACAAAATATATAATGTTCTCTCTCTCTCTCTCTTTTTTTTTTTTTTTTTTTTGCTAACTATTTGGAAATATAAACTACAAATATCTCTGGTCTTAGGTTCACTTTCTTAAAACAGATTTTGGCATCCTTTTTATATTTTCTGGTAAAGTATTACAGATTTGAATTAACATTTCCAGTAGTAATGATATGAATACATTATATTGATAGTGCTATTACAATACAGGCATGAAAATGGTATTCTCATGATAACTATTCATAAAGATAATGCATATCAGTTTCTAATATTTAAGGGAGTATCATTTGATATATACATTTGAATTAAAAGAAATTTATCCTATAGAAGGATTACATCAGGACCTTTATTATGTTTTTGTTCTATTATATGAATTTTGTCTAAAACATTTTGGTGGGTTACAATACTTTTATAACATACTGACATTTCAAATAAGGAACTCAACCCATTTCTTCACAGGGGAAAAAAATTAGGAAGAAAGGAAAACTTCTTTTTTTTCCCCCAAAATTCACTTATTTACTTATTTGAGAGAGCAAGTGAGGGAGAGAGCATAAACAGAGTGAGCTGCAGAGAGAGAGGGAGAAGCAGGCTCTCCCTGAGGAGGGAGCCTTGTGTGGGGCTTGATCCCAGGACCTGAGATCATGACCTGAGCCAAAGGCTGACACTTAACCAACTGAGCCACCCAAGCACCCTGGGAGTAAAACTTCTACCTTTTGTCAATCCAGAAACGTCAAATGTGACACAAAATTCCTACCTTGTGCTTAAAGAGGAAGTTCTGCTTCTGGTAGAGTCTAGTTCAGGGATAAATAAGGACATTCCTGTTCTACGAGGCAGGCTGTTCCCTGTCAGATACAAATGATCCAATGAAAATGAAGAGGGAGATGATTAAAGGGAAAAAATGTTGGCCTGTCATGTGGCTAAAGTAATGTCTCAGACCTCCTGCTGTTTAGAGCCTGCATATATGCTCTGAAGTTGAGCAGCATTAACTAGTGTCTCTCTGTAGGATTTAGGCAATTGGAAAAGTAGAAGTGTTAATCTGAGAAAACATGGATGTGGGAATGTCTCAAAGCAGAGAAGAATCTGCCCTCTGTTCATGCATAAAAAAAGAGAAGATTGAATTTAAAGTAATAGTCTTTTCTGTAGCAAGTTTTTCTTTCTTTCTTTCTTTTTCCCTCTAATTCACAAGCTATTTGCCTATTTTCCCCCCTTTTGGTATTTGGGGTTTCTTCATTGTTTGACACAGCATGAAAACAATAAAGAAAGAGCGAGCTAGGCATTCGTGCAATATTCATCCCTGGAAATAAATGAGCATCACCTTATTATCTACCTTCTAATAAATTCATCAATTTAGCCTACATTTCTATGGGAAATTACAATATGTCAACGATGAAAAATGCTGTTTATTTACAAAGTGAATTGTGTACATTACAAGCAGACTTAGACAGGGAAGGTATTTCACAACTTGGAATTCAATAAAATGAGAGATCCCACCATATCTTGGTAACCTGAAGCAAAACTGCAACCAATTTTACAGAAGCTTTATATTCAAATACAGTAATAGGAAAGTGTCAGACCTTACCTTCATGCCAATTTCAATGTAGCATTTACCAATAATACTAAAAACAATAGTAACCCGAATAACTAGAATGCATTGTCTTCCTAGTATCTCAAAATGCCTAAATTATCTCATTTATTCTTATGACATATTCTATAGAGAGAAGAAAGCAGATATTATGGGCAATCTTAGCCTGCACTTAACCAAATAACTTTGAGAGGATCCTGTGACATTCTGGCACTGGAACCTTCAGGCTCATAGCCACCTGGCTGCATGCCTGGTAAGCCGACAGCAGCTGGGCTCTCTAATGGACATCTTGGAGCTAGAGGAAGGGTTGGCTTTATAGGGAGAGTGGAGTAGGTGATTACCCAAGACACTGTGCCTGAAAAATGCTTAGAATGTATGCTAATATGTGAAAGCTCCCCCTATCAAAGCACAATACGTGCTAATATATAAATTTCACTATTAGTTGGGGTTTAGGCAAAAATACCCTGCTTAAGTGCAAGTACTGACCTACACATTATACATTCACTTAGGAAAAACGATAAAGATCTTAGTATGAATTATTCCACCAATACTCTTACTAATTGCTAGCTTTCATTGGAAGGGAAACATATCAACTAGGTTTGTATAGGGAAGATAGATTTAACATTTTCAAAAGAATTTCATAATTAAATTGTCGTTTATGTCCCTAACATCGTAATAAATCTGATAAACACAGAACAAAAGGAACCAAGGACACTGAAATACAGAAAGGCTCCAGAATTCTAGACAGGTGGCCAGAATGCCTAAGTGGGGGTACAGTAAGTAAAGGGAAGATTTATCAAGAGTAAAGATTTAGGCAAGCTGTGATATCTCTTATAATATTGCATATCATTAGAGCTAGAAATGAAATCCCATAACATCCAGTTTTGTTTATTTTTTTCTCACACTTTATGCTTCAGTAATAAACTTCTTATTTAGAGTTATTACAGAGATTCACTCTCTTATGAGAGAAACAAATATATAACGAAATTCAAGAGTATCCAGGAAATTTTAGCTTACTCTCTGGGCCCAAAGCAATATTCATGTATTTGGAGCTTTGCCTGAAAAGTGACACTCCTAGAGAACATAGCTTGAAATAGCCACTATCCAGGAGGAAATAGTTACATAAAGTTAAGTCTACTATCATTAAGGTTATCTCAACTATTGGAAGATTATTTTAGGTATAGCATAAAAAGATTTCCAAATGACTTATTTAAACTCTATGGAGTCAATACACTAAAGGTTAAATATATCTAAAACTGTTCTAACCTTTCCACTTAGTACAAAAAGAAATTTCACACTGCTGTATACATTCTACAAATGAGGACATGATACCTATTGAGGAAAAAAGTAACCTGTTCCCGTCTCTCAGAAGCTAGTTTATTTCTCAGTCTAGTACATGTAATCTGATTTTTAACTATGTCTTTGCTATTGTTACTGAAAGAACATTTATTCTCATGCTGTCAAGTCTTCCTCACACTAATTTCCCCCAATTCTCTAATATTCCCCTTCTACAATTACTTTTTTTTTCTTTTTTTTTAATGCCAAAAGAAACTGGCATAAATTAAGCCAGGCATCTCTTTGGGCAGGCTCTCAGAGACAATCTATATTCCCATTTAATGTGTTCTGTAGGATATACTTTTATTTTCAATAGAGTCTCACTCCCAACCTCATGATAATATAATTTTCACTTAGCTGCGGGCTTGCATTCTGGCTAACCTCCTTGTTAGCAATGTCACACAGAAGAAACTATTTAGGGTTTCTGAGTATAAGTTACCATGCATGCTGAAATGGGGAAAAATCAAGGTGATAGGAGAGCCAAAGCTTTAAGTTTAAAAAGAGAAGAACAGGATCTAAGTACTATAATTTAGGAGGAATAAGTCATTTAAAAATCTGTAGAATTTCTTCATTTTTTTTTCTTATGTAAAACATGGATAATATCTGTTTTATTTTCATTGCAAGATTGTTGTAAGAAAAACGGTGTATAGGGCGCCTGGGTGGCTCAGTGGGTTAAGCCGCTGCCTTCGGCGCAGGTCATGATCTCAGGGTCCTGGGATCGAGTCCCGCATCGGGCTCTCTGCTCAGCGGGGAGCCTGCTTCCTCCTCTCTCTCTGCCTGCCTCTCTGCCTACTTGTGATTTCTGTCTGTCAAATAAATAAATAAAAACTTAAAAAAAAAAAAAAAAAAAGAAAAACGGTGTATAAATGTGTTTGAGGGGATTTTTAACATAAACCTTTATTATTGTGGGCCTATCACGTACTAATTACTCTGCTGGGCATTTCCTAGCTTGCAAAATGATAGAAAAGAAAAGAGCATGGGTCTCTGTCTTCCAGGCTCTTACGAGCAAATATCTAAAAAGAAGATTTATTTAGTGAGAAAAATTAGGTAATACAAAAGAAGATAATATATTTATAAATTCTTGATTTCAGAGCAATGTTCAGCTAGGGTCATCTTCTCTGGTATATAAAATCTATCATGAAAGTGCATTAACAGTTCTCACTCACAAACCCACAAATCCCTATAGCCTTTGAAAATGACTTTCTCATAACAGACTGTTTATATACATCTATAGTTCCTGTGTGAAAGCTTTTTTCCCCCTCCTGTTACATAAAAATCTAGAAGTGATCTTTCTTACTTTGATATCTAGCTGTCAGTTTCTGGGACTTACTGTGCTGTAACACTCTCACAGACCATCAACAACCACACTTCCAGGTTTTTAGCATTTATCATTCCTGACACCTCTTGGGGCCATCGCCCCTACTTGTTTCCAGCCCCTGTGTGTTAAACTACGCAAATATTCATTTATTAGTAGCTAAACCAGAAGTAGTGGTTCTGCGGATATCATGAGATCAGCATCCATCTATGCATCTGTGTTGAGTTTTTGCCACAGGGCCCTGCATTGATTATTAGCTGGGATAAATCCCAAAATAGCATGTTCTCTAAAGAGAACCAGAATATGGCTTTGAACCCAGAGTAGATGAGATAGCAGAGCTGTTACAAAATTATAATTCATCTGCAGAATGAATGCATTCATATTTGGAAAGAAGACCATTTTAGTCTCTTGTATTTTTTCTCTTTTAAAATGTGAAATTTTATGAAAGATTAAGCATAAACTCATTTGCTTCTACAATTTAAATATGCTTCCTTTCAGTTGTTTGGCAAATTTTCCTTAAATCTTTATAATATATTTGTTCATTCCAGGTATCCATTGTAGGATTCTAGAATCATAACATGCCTCTTATTTTTACACACATCTTATTTTTGCAGTAGAAGAAAGTAAGGTTCATAATGATGTGACTTACCCAAAACTGCTCTCCTAGTTGGTAGAAACCTGTTTTTTAATCTCTAGGATATATTGTGTTTTTACTGCAGAATTCTGCCTTCCTGAGGACAGGGACTATTTTTCATCATTTCTAATATTACTTCCTCTTTTCCTTATACTCTTAACTGCCTATTATGCCGATAAAGAAAACAAGGATATTTTTGGTGTGTATATGCAAAGTATGGCTGAACGGATGGTGAAAGAGAATTGAAATGTGGGATTAAGAGACAAAAATTTTACATACAATTTTAACTAAAATCTGTAGAAGACATAAGAATGAGAACTACATTTAGAAAATTAGAAACTGATCTATTAGAAATCTTCAATGATAATTGATGTTTATTGAACAGGTACTGTAACATGAACTTCTATTTAATCTCAAGATAATTCTATGAGTTAGGTCTTATTTTTATGACTCCTTTTTGCAGAAGAGAAAAATGAGTTGCTACACGACTTCAAAGTTAAAATGTATAGGACATTTAAATATTGTGAATATTAAACTATTATTACAATATATTCACGTGTTTAAAAGATTTAAAATGCCTACTGCATGTATATGCTTGTGTGTAATATATACGGCTATTATCACATATTGCTATTACTATAACTCTTTGTGCTCTTGTCCTTTTTTCCCCCTCTACATTCTAAGATTCTTGAGGGAAAAAACTGGGTACCTCGGAAAGCACCTAAGTAAGTGTCAGCCACATAATTAGCCTGCAATAAATACTAAAATAATGTATAAATAAATGCATTAAATAGCCAATGTTTGTTATAATTGGGATAAATGGTAAATAAAAAAACAGTGTTGAAAAAGCTGTTTAAGTTCTTTCCCTTAGAGAATTATTGGTTTCCCTAAGAACTGTCAGGCCCCAGACATGAAATAATTTTCTTCTTTACTTGTAACTCATCTTCAGTAGGCTTAAAACTACTGATCAAAGATTTTTCCATCCCCTAAAATATGATTTGTGATATTTTTGTCTTTCTCTTATTACTTGTCTTTACTTCACTAGAAAACTGAGGCCAATCTGATCAGCTTTTATCTAATATGACTGTCAGTCATCTATCTACCTCAGAGTCTAATGACCTAAAGCAGGATACAACATATAGAATTTATGAAATTATGAGTAAATATTTTCAACACAATATTGTATCTCATTTGTTTTTACAGTTCCATAGTCTATCACAAACTTGTCCTTTTTATCTATAGAAATATACAAATAACTTTCTTATTGAAATGATAAATTAGCAAATACTACTTTTTAAACTTTTTTATTGAAATGATAAATTAGCAAATACTACTCTCCATCTGGTTTTATGAAGGTACAGGCATGAGAGAGTAGGTGATGCAAAGCCTAGGACTTCAAAGCATGCTTGTCTCATAACAGATGGAACATGTACTAGTGATGCTACTAAATAAATTTTAACAGCTATAAGTTAGGGCGGAGTAGTGGAGTGAGAAGCATTATTCATCCTCTCTCTCAAAATGAAAGGTGTCATTTCTTTTTTTTTTTAAGATTTTATTAATTAATTATTTATTTATTTATTTATTTGACAGACAGAGATCACAAGTAGGCAGAGATGCAGGCAGAGAGAGAGAGAGGAGGAAGCAGGCTCCCCGCTGAGCAGAGAGCCGGATGCGAGCCTTGATTCCAGGACCCTGGGATCATGACTGGAGCTGAAGGCAGAGGCTTTAACACACTGAGCCACCCAGGCACCCCGAAAGGTGTCATTTCTTATTTATATTGTTAGATCTTTTACCTTCATAAAAAAAAGTTAACTTCTATTAGTACAACAGGGTGTAAGTGACACAATGACTTCCAATAAAGTATTAAAAGTATTGATTACAGATTTGTCCATCCCCCCAAAATACGATTTATAATATTTTTGTGTTTCTCACAAAATTTGAATGAACTCAATTGAAATCATGATGACAATGATGATGATGATTTTGCTGGTGTTTAAAGTTAATTTTGGAGATCTCTGATTCAGGTACATCTGACACATTTCAGTACTATATTCTGCTAATGTAGTTGTCAAGAAAATTGAGAATTCGTGAAGTAGTGAGCTTTCCTTTATTTGAGTTAATGGAACAAAGGTTCTCCTAATGCCCGTATGTGGCTCTTATCAGTCCCAAGCTTATGGCTAGCAGGGATACAATTTAGTAGAAATGTGTCCCTGAGGCATATGCTAAAGAAACCACCACCACACCTCACTATATTACCACATTGTTCCTATTTTGAGATAGGGTTATCATCATTTTCACTTCATTAACACTGGATTTACTTGTTGTTTTTGTTGACACTGCTGGATAAGAAAGTGCCCCAGGATTAATAGCAATGTAAAAACTTATCTTTATCACTTCAGTTACTAAGATTAGTATGTTAAAATAAAGATGCCACGAATATTCTTTCTCTTTCATTAAACATAATTCTCATATAAAAATACAAAATATTTCTGTTTTAATCCCCTTGAAACATCTCTCTTAAGTAAAAAGCACTAAGATTAAATTCACTGAAATAAACTACATTTCTTTAAAACTACATTTAGACATCCTTGAATGACACAGCACCACAGGCTACCCTATGAGCCCCAGTGTCAGATTCTGTGATCTAATCAGTAACATATTTAACATTACAGAATTATAAAGCTGGTAAATTGAACTTTCATAAGTCAACAGCATAACATTTCAACTATGTCAAAAATTGCACCTTGTGTAAAAGGAAATGTCATTTACCAGGAAATATATACGTGAAAGCAAGTTCCTCAAAGTGCATTAATATTAAAGAGAAAAAAGTATAAAGATATTTTATTAGGGAAAAAAAAATTGTTCCAAAGGTACAGAAACCTGGAGACTGCAACATTACCATTGTCTCCAACTGTCAACTCTATTTCTAACTCAAAGTTCTGATTTCAACTGAAAGTAAGCATCAGAGACACATAACTGTGTATTTTCTTTCACATCATATTATAGTGCTTTAGCTGCTATACATATTATACCATGAAGCATGTAAGAGAACAAGTTACCTCATAAGTAACTGCAACAGAATGAAGCAGAATTGTTGCATACACATGGAAACATTTGCTTTTAGCAGAGTTACAAGGTTACATTTCCTGTTTGCATAAGAAAAATATATTGACTCTCAGTATATAACTTTTTGTTTTCTCTCTGTAGTGCTGCAGTAATTCATGTTGTATTGTTTTCTTTCATGTTATATTACGTACAAATAATAGTGTTCAGATTTTATATAGGTTTTCATCAAAGTCTTCATTATAGATTTATCTTCCTGACTCTATGGAGGCTATGTCTAATAAAATCCAAACTTATCACTAATTTTGAATATTTTAAATCTTTTGGAATTCTAAAAAAAAAAGAAAGAAAAAGTCCAACTATGAAAATATGTCCTATTAACCATTACTATTATAATAAAATTATTTTGAATAGTGGATTCTGACATATCCACATAAATATATGCACAATTTAATCAATAACCTCTCAAAGTTCATATTCTAGAATTTCATTAACTGAGTAGAATCACCACAAACAGAAAAACTTTTTTTAAGATTTTTTTTTAGTTCTCAATTAAGAAGTGAATTAATGATATGTTAATATTCTTGCTAACCAAACTCAAAATGTTCTAGAATAACAAATCATGTGTAAATGCACATATTTATCCTAGGACGTACTGCGTTGAAAGCACAGCTTAATCAATACCCTGAAGTATTAAAAGTTTAGTATTAGAGTTTAAAATTGGCAACTATGGGCTTTTCAGAATTACTCCTGGACACGATCTGCCAATAACTCTTGTATGTGATTTAGAACCTGGGAATTTTTCAATTCTTTTAGTTATTTTGCTTTAGACTCAGCCAGGAAATGGTTTACGTTACCAGTATAACTCAAGGGGGAAAAATAGGATCTGTTGGGTCTAGGCAGATCGAGGCAAATTTCAAATGATGATGACAATGCCTTAATTTGCTAGTGTGACACACAAGCATACTCTACAATGCCATCCCAGGCACAACCAGATAAATAGTATGAAATAAATGAAAATAAATAAGTAAATAAATAAATAAGGTCATCAACCTATCAATCCACTCTACAGAAATAGGTCTGTGTAGGAAAAAGCTTTCTTTTGACTATTCCAAAAATATTGCTGGTACTCAGATTTCTGATGTCATCCCTCTGCATTTAGTGATCTATATTATCTCCCTAGATAACCAATTAATCCACATTTACTTTGTATCCTGCTAATACTGGAAAATCTTGATACTAATTCTGGAAAATCTATTAGTAGCCATTACTTCCGTGGAATCTGAAGCCTTGGTGAGTTACCACCTCGTTACTAGGTGTTTGTAAATCAATGAAAAATGTGTAAAGAGCATAATGTTTACAGGGGAGAAGACAAAGGATAAGACAAAAGGGCAAGGAACTGGGGAAAGGTAAAGATCACCAGACTGGGAAGAGGCATTTTGCCAGTGCAAGGAATTCTGATTTTTCTTTGTTAATGGGGAAGTAATTTGGGAGAAGATTAACAAGGGGAGTGAACAGAGACAGGACTTTACATGCACTTCACAGCACTTTACCTCGAGATCAAAGGGTAAGCAGTTACAAAGCCCCAGGGAAGGATTATGAGAATTTAACCCTGTCAGTAACCCTAAACCTGGGAAGAAGTCTGGCCTGAAAGACTCCTGAATTACAGCCCAGTCAAGGATGGGGTAAACACAAGTGTCAGCTTTTTTGTGTGTTTCTATGGCTGAAATCTTTCAAAAGCCACCTGATGCTTATAAAGCAGTGCCATTTGGACAATATGAAATTTCCATTTGCCTTTGCTGTTCTCCACCTATTATTCTCATTTTTGCATTTCTGCTGGGCACCCTATACCACTAGTAGATGTTGCAAGTAATAGAGGCAATCTCCAATCTTTATAGAAACCCTAATTAATCATGGACCTCAGTTAATCATTTCTCTCAACTGTGATACTCTTCTTTTTTGCCAGTGAGAATCAGACTAAGTCCCTTTATCATACAGTCTCCTCTCAAACTTTCAACGAGGATGAAAAAGTTCGGGTCCTTCAGTTTAGGAATACTTAAATTGCTGGGAAGTATAATAAGAATCTAGACTTGCATGCAAAGTTTCCCAAATAAAATTTCTGAGGTCCAAATGGTTTTTAGGCAACTAATTTTCAGCAGCTCCAGAGTGGCCATTATAAATGCTAGTAGCACTACATATTTAGTTAAATACTATCTTGGAAAACAATTATCTAATTTATTGAGAGCAACTGTCATTGAAAACACAATACAAAATGATGACCAATGTGGTTTTATGACAAGTTTGATGCATAGATCAGAGAGATGTACCAGATAAGAAAAGTATTTTCCAGTGTTCCCTTTCCTTTTTTCCAGCAGAATCAAAATGGACCCATGCAGGAGCTAAGTCATTCATCAATACATTTTAACTAAGTGGTTCTTTTTCACATCCATTAAGCTGAAAATTTGAATGAGGTAGATTTGTTCAAATCTTGGCTCTTGGCTCACCTAGAGATTATACCCTACTAGGGATGGCAACACAAAATAAGCAAAGCAACAAATAAAACTGTTACATCTCTTACGAAAAGGCTGTGAATGGAAAGAGAAAGATCTATTTGATTAAATTTCAGCACAGAGGTAAGGTAGAAGGATGGAGGGGTTCATAACAAAGGCTCATGGGGCTCTGCTTTCTGCCTATCTTGCAATTCATCTCTCCCATGACACTCAACTCATTCAGGGGAAAGATAATCGTCTTTACTCATTCTACAAATATTTATTAAATTCTTATTAATCACTGAGTTCTGATAATTAAGAAAGCTGACACGAATGACTCTCACATACTAAGTAGTTCTCCTACTTAGGGCTCATTCCTCCTCATTCCTTGGTACATTTCTAAGTCCAAAGGACCCATTCCATTGTACAAATGCAATCACACATTAAAAACAGCAATAACTATGGACACTGGGTAGGGTATGTGTTATGGTGAGTGCTGTGAAAATTGTGTAAGACTGAAGATTCACAGATCTGTACCCCTGGGGCAAAAAGAAGTAAGTAAGTAAATAAATAAATAAATGCAGCAATAACAAAAAACTTATGACAGCTAAAAAAGAAAAAGAAAGAAAAAACTCACTCACCTAATTGCAGAGTGACCAGTAAAAGTATGATTTGAGAGTGGATTAAACAAGATAAGATCCAGAATAACACATTGTTTATACCTGCTTACAAAGAAGTAAAGGATTTGGTGTTATAAGAGAACAGTAAGTGGCCATTGTTTAACAGATCCAGAAAATATTTCATTTGAGGAAACTGCAGTTTTATCAACATTAAAAACAAAATCAAATTTCAAAGTAAAGTAGTAAAGAAGTACTAACAATGCTCGTTCATACAGCCTTCTCGGCTTTGAATTTCCCATCTCGAGGGATAAAGCCTTTTACTCTCCTGGTAGAGAGAGGATACCTTCACATGGGAGATTTATTTTCTGCTTTCAGAGGAACAAAGGAGGTCACAGTGTCTTTCTTGCACTGGCTGTTTCTTAAGCATTTTTAATTCAAAAAAATCAATACGCCAAGATGGCATATTTTAAGGTGGCAATTTTGTTCTCTCTCAGTATTAATGTCATGAATCAAAGAAAACGAATAGTCTACAGGAATAAAGAAAATACAAATTACAGAAAAGCCAATTTATATTGCTACCTTTTGAAATACAGAAATTTGTTCATCTACTGAAACAGCAGTGAGTCAACATCATCCTCTTTTCTATAAGTATTAGTTATTCAAATTTATCCTAGTATCTATTTTAACAAGTATATGTTTTCCTGAAATAAATCAATGTTCTGTTTTCTCCTGCTAAGATTAAGAGCAATAGAGTGTGAAAATTTTGGTCAAACACTTCATTTTCCAATTTACATAATTTCCCACCTACTCTGAAGTCCTTCAAAGTGTAAGTGAATGACTCTGTACAAACTACTACCAAAGTGAAAATCAGAAAACCAGTACTTTAATTGAATGTAACAGGACATAATTGTTTCATAAAGATTTCAAAAGGATAGTTCATGAAAAAATAAAAATAACTAACTTTAAGAAAGGTATAGAACATATATTCTTAACATATACTCAAAAAGCAGAGAGAAAGAAGAATTAAACTAGAGATTTCTATGAATAGTTAGTTAAGAAATTGGGAAAAGAAAAAATGGGAAGTGTTCAAATTAGACAGTATCTTAATGTATTAATGGCAATGAAGAGGAAGAAGAAGGAGGAAGGTGAGAAAACATTATCAAAATGTTCCTCAATACTCTATAACTGGATTTAATTACACTGTTAAGGAAAATAAAAATCAATGACACTTATTAGAGATGGTAAGTAAGGCAGACTTTATTCAAGACCTTTGCAATACGTTATAGGGATCATCACTGTAATGGGATTTTACAGTGGAAGAGAGAGATTGGGCTCAATTCTGAACACAACACAGACAAGTGGGAATTTATAAACATGGTGAGGGTCAGTTGATGGAAAATTACTAAAAGGAAAAGTCAAGGATAAGCAGATTCTGGCTAAACTGACCTAAAAAGGGTTCTCGCTGAAGACCGGCCATGATGATTGGATAGCACCTAGGGGATGATAGAAAATGAGGAACCTGATCAGACACTGAAGGCCAGACAGCGGGCTGTTCCGCTTAAACTGACTTCCCAGGAGTCTTGCAAAAACTAGATTTTATAAGAAAGTACACAGATGGACCTAGAAGAAGCTTCAGGAAAGAGCCTGACTAAAGTTTAGTCAGCAAAGAATCTTGTCAAGACAATAAGAACTGTACTATTATTTTTAGTTGAGAAGTATGATATTTTTGATATATGAAAGATGTATGTTGTAACCAAGAATAAAGGAAATTGTAAAGTAACTCTAGTTATCAGGAAAGAGATTGTAAGTAATTTTGAGATGAGTAATTAATTTGTTATGACCCTGAAGTCGAAAATCCTTTAGTATAAAAAATAAGGAGCTAGAGAAAGCCAAAGACTGAACAGAAGTGTGGCTACCTGAAATTCACTGAGGGAGAGAGAAGTTGTGCTCAGATGGCCCCAAGCTAACATCCTTTTATCTATCAGAAAATGCCTCCTGGGATGGCTTCTGGGCCTAACTGCCACACTATAAAGAAGGTAGTACTAACCATCAGTTTTGAGAGACAGTGTTCTGGTTCTTGCTATCAGAGAAACCTAAGTGTAAATATCAAATTCAATTATTTTAAAGCTTCTCTACTTTTGCCGAGTTATTTATACTCTGGTCCTTCATAATATTCAGGGCTAACAATATATGCATTACAGAGTTTTAGGAAGGTTAAATGTGATAATGTAGGTAAAAGAAAGGCCTTAGGACAGTATCAGAAATTAGTGAACATTAAATAAATATTAACTAATATTCTTTTGAAGTTCTCAGTATGGTGCAAGCCCTACACAGTAAATACTCAAAAATAGTAGTTTATTCTTATAGTATGGTAATAATTCGTTCTCAGGAAAAGAGAGGGAATACATGTTGTGACTAGGATGTGTTGTTTTAAAGCTAAAGGCAAGAGAAGGCTAAGAGGGAAGCCAGTGACAACAGGGGCCGAGGCTGTCCATATAGTAATCATAGGCTTCAAATTGGGCTGGGTGCATGCCAGAGGATAATGAATGAGTATCAGGTAAGCAACATTAACACCAAATTCTTATATTCCTATTCTTTTTAGCAATCCCTTGTACAAAATACTATGCCATAGTTGAGAGTGCGTGACAGGTAGATACTTCATAGGAATATATTCCAGAATTTAGTTGATTCTAGACTTTAAATTGTAGAGTTAAGACACAACAGAGACACAAAGAGCACAACAATATACATAAAGATTTACTCAAAAAATTGTGTAGCTCATCTTGTTTATTTTAGAGCCTGTTAGTTATGCCTTTGAAGAAAGTAAATAAAAGAAAGAAAAAATTACTCAACTTAGAGTCAGTGACAAAGGTCTCTAACCTCCGGTTAAAAAGTTACTCAAGTTACTCAACTTAGAGTCAGTGACAAAGGTCTCTAACCTCCGGTTAAAAACTAACTTGCATTTTATTTAAAAATGCTTCAATCTCCACACACCTCAATTTTTATGATAACCATAAAGCCATCCCTACCTGGAGAAGGATTACCAAAACTCAAATATTAGCATCAATTTGTACTGGAGTCTAAAATTTCTTCAAAAGCAGCCTCAGCAACTATTAGATGAATGTCAAATACTCCCTTGACAGTATCTGGAATGCTTTGTGGAAAGTAATTCTGGTCCCTGGTACAATTTCTTCAAGAAGCTGCTGGGTAAGTTAGATATCTGGGCTGAGGTAAAATGAGGTTGCATTTCAGATTCAGATTTCAGATTCTGCTATGGTGTATCTAAGCTCACCAGAGAAATGTTCTTTGAACAGTAAGAGAGAGATGTCTAAGCCACAATATTAAGTTTTCTACTCAACTGATGCTACTCACTGACAGTCCTCACATCGTTGCACAATACTATTTACTCAACTTCAAGTAGTTACTCAACTTAGAGTCAGTGACAAAGGTCTCTAACCTCCGGCTAATTTTTTTTTTTTTTTTTTTTTTTTTTAATGGAGTAATCTACTCTGTTGTGTGAGGAAATAATGGGAGAGAGGGGATGGGGTTGTGGACCAAGTGCCAAGGTTTAACATGGGAGAATAAGGGCAGCAGAAAGTGCCATCATCAGACTGGAAATAAAGACAAGAAACCCCAAGTTGGAGTACAGACAGAAAGATGGACAGACATTATTTTTGAATTTATATTAACTTTTAGGAAACAGTCAGGAGTAGAATTGACAATGAGTAGGAAGATTATATGTTTCAGCCAAAATAACTGGGAAAGAAGGGGAAAATCCACTAATTCATTCATTCTTTTAGTCACTGATATAATGACTATCTATTACATACTAAACACTGAGTGATGTGGTAAATTTTTAAACATTGCCCCTGCCTTCATAGAGTTTATAGTCTAGTTATACAAAGAATTAAAAATAGTTAAATCAAAAGAACTATGAATTGCTAATTCCTAGGAAATGGTAGTCTGGGCCCCAGCAATAGCTAATTTAATACTATTTTGACAGTCTGTATAAAATTTAAGTTTGGGAATTTAAGTTGAAAAACTGATAAAAACTTATACATGTTTTAAAAAATGAAGAGAATCATTATTGTATATGAAGGGGTGCAATCCTTTGGTTAAAAGTAATTTATATTGGAGGGGGAGACAAACCATGAGAGACTCTGAGAAACAAACTGAAGGTTTTGGAGGGGAGGGGGTAAGAGGTGGGTTTAACCTGGTGGAGGGTATTATGGAGGACACGTATTGCACGGAGCACTGCGTGTGGTGCATAAACAATGAATTTTGGAACACTGAAAAAAAATTAAATTAAATTTTTTTTTTAAAAAATGTAATTTGTGTACTTAAAATAGTCTCTTTTTAAATGTATTACTGCATTTGCTAGATTATAAAGAAATGGTACCTATAATTAATGTAACCAGTATTAGATGGGTCCTTACTGCAACAATTAGGATTTGTCTTTTTAATTTTGAGGTGACAAACTGCCTTATAGTAATAATACCCAGGAAAGAGTTGTTTGAAGACATCATTAATATATTTTTATTAATAATACCAGGGATTATTATATTATATAACTATATTACATATCAGAATCATTTTCACAGATATTACAAAAGTGTGCACAAAGTAAAAGTTCTAAAACTTATATTGCATAAGTTTTTATTCAAATATATCCTGTACTCAGAAGTACAGGTCTCAGAAGAAACTTTTCACCCTATCTCAGCCCTTTTATACATATTTAGCACAAACAGACCAACTATCCCATGAATGCCCCTCAAACAGTTTTCAGTGTCTATTTTGGACATTTCTCAGACATTTTTCCCATTTACTTTCTCGGTAACTGCTTAATTTGTTAGTTTCACTGTCCATGTTTAGCTCTATTCTTTGTTTCCTAGCCTTTATCTAACTATCATTTACTGTTGTCTGTGTCTGCTTTAAACGTCTGCAGGATACAAAGAAATGATCTCAGGATCTACCGTTCATCTTCATGCAATTTCCTAGAAAAGCGCTCCTGCTCCTTTTCAGCCCCCAGATGGGCTCCTAATAGTTCTCCACAAAAAGGGGAAAAAGGATTAAACAGAACCCTTTAATGCTTAAAGATTATAATTTTTTGCTCATTTAGGATACATATAAAATGTATAACTACAGTAAACTAGCCATTACTTCTACATCAATCACTTTTGAATTATACACCCATAGTAGCTAGAGTCTAAGAAGTTATAAATAGCAGAGTTTTAAAAATGATCTTGTAGCTCACAATACGAACACTGTCCAAAGGAATGGTCTCAGAATCTTAATATCTTCTGCTCTTTAAAAAATAAGTAAAGAAAGAATAATGAATTTAAAATACAAAAGCAAGATTTCAACCCAATGTTAGCTGACACTATGGAAAATAGTGTTCCACTAAAAGAAGAATAAAAAGAAGATACTTAAAAAAATTATATTTATTTATAATTTGTTATAATGAAGTGAACTCATTTTTAAAAAGTATATTTCCCAGAAAATTGAAATACATCCATTTTTAGAGCCAAAGTTTTATTTCTTCAATAATCTTTGATGAAACCTTGATACAAATACTATAATCTTCACCATTAAAAAAAATAATTAGCATAATTATGAACCATAAGTATTGCAGTGAGAGTTAACATGAGGATGCCTCTTTTAGCACTTAAGCAGGTATATAAGAATGATACTCTTGGATTAAGTGATCTTAAATCACTAAGCTTTTTTGCTCTTGTGTTTTTCATAGTTATCTTTCCCTTCCTTATCAGCCTGCTATCTCTTTTCATGTTTTTATTATCTCACTTTGATTTTAAGCTTTTTTTAATGTGTGTGTGATGTAAATTTTAAGTAGCTTTGGGGTAAAATTCCAAATTTTTATGGGGTTTTAGACAGGTAAATCAGCCTGAAAAGGAGCTTCCTGATAAATGAAGTGTCACTGCAATTAATTAGCTTATCAAGCCCCATCTGGTTGACCCTAAGGAATGCCATAAGAGATACCAAAAAAATAAATAAATAAAAGAATAAAATATTTTGCTTCTAGCACTAATTATATTTAAAAAATAATTCCATGAGTATAATCAAAATTATATCTTATTTAAATATGTAATTTAATGTTAGAATTGAAATACTGAAAATTTTGGTTTCACATGCTGATGTTATTTTAACATCATTATTTAAACTCAAATGCAGTCTACTTTGTTTTTGTTATTCTGGAAAAAAAAAAAAAAAGTCATAAGCCAGTCCTGGGCCCCTTTCCTTTGCTGATTAATAGGGTTTTCTCATATTTCCTATCAGTAAATCTCTTTGGCCTAATTCAGTGCAACATTATCCTTCATTAGGGAGTCGGATTTCATGCTATCAGAGACTACTGTGGTAGTAAGGGACCTCAGAGGTGATTTGCCCATCCCTTTTATTTTAGAGATTAAATAGGGATTTTAGAAAGATGCTGCCTTTGAAAAATCTCTTTGTTCTGATTAAAGTTTATCCTTTTTTGGTACACTTAAATAAGTTTCTTATGTCTTCTTTACATAAGCAATCTCACTATTATATAAGGCAAGCTAACTGATGTACTTCAACCAGATGTTATCAAGTTGGGGAAAGAAAGAAAATCACACATTTTTTGCTTAAAATTTCATCATAATTATAAGATATATATATATATATATATAATGAATTATAAGTTAGTTTTATCCTTTTTAAATTTTTTTTAAAGATTTTTTATTTATTTATCAGAGAGAGAGAGAGAGAGCGAGCACAGGCAGACAGAATGGCAGGCAGAGGCAGAGGGAGAAGCAGGCTCCCCGCTGAGCAAGGAGCCCAATGCGGAACTCGATCCCAGGACGCCGGGATCATGACCTGAGCCGAAGGCAGCTGCTTAACCAACTGAGCTACCCAGGTGTCCCTAAGTTAGTTTTATCCTAAAGAAGTTCTCAACTATGACCAAATAATCCTATCACATCTCATCTTCTTTGTTTCATTTTCTATGCTATGTTATCTGGCAGGGATAGGGAAATGATGTCTGGGAAAAGTCATTTTTGTGGGTCTTTTTAAAGATTTTATTTATTTATTTATTTATTTATTTATTTATTTATTTGACACACAGAGAGAGATCACAAGTAGGCAGAGAGGCAGGCAGAGAAAGGAGGGGGAAGTAGGCTCCCTGCTGAGCAGACAGCCTGATACGGGACTCTGAGATCATGATCTGAGCCGAAGACAGAGGCTCAACCCACTGAACCACGCAGGCACCCCTTTTTGTGGTATTTCTAAGAATAAAAGGGATATTTAGTACTTATTTTTATGATCATAAAAGTAATGGAAAATATGGGAAATAAAGAAAAGTATATAGTGTAAATACAGTGACTTATTATGTAACCATCCAGATGTTGAATATCTTAAGACATTACGGACTTGTCTTTCTGCTGTTTGTGTTTTTTTTTTTTTTAAAGTACATTTATACATGCGTATCGAATTTGCAAGCCTAGATACAATCTTCTTAAAATTTATTTAAATTCAATTAATTAATATAGTGTATTATTAGTTTCAGAGGTAAAGTTTAGTGATTCATCAGTTGCATATAATACTCAGTGCTCATTACATCAAGTGCCCTCCTTCATGCCAATCTTAAAAGAAAATTTACCGGAGTTTTTAAGTTTTAATGTAATACACCAAAAACAGGCTTGCAGAGTCATTCTCAAACATTTCTCCTTCTATATCCCACTGTTAAATCATAGCTCAACTGAGAAAGAAGGGGGTTATGACTTAGAAAAAGTAAAAGTAAAGGTCACTCCATTTTAATCCTGGAAAAAAATTATAGAAAGAAAAAGAAATGCTTTGCTGAAAAGAGCAACAACAAAAGGAATTTCTCCCCTGACTACCTATTTCAACCACTGACAGGAGGTGACTTTTCAGGGCATTTCACAAATAATCTAGAGCAAAGTGTTACCAAGGACAGAAAAGGTTTACATTTTAGTTTTATCAGATTTATTTGATTTTACAGTTTAATCAGATTATTTGATTTTACTATTTATATGGATTGAAGTAAACTGAGGGCCAGACAACCCACCATAGCATCTATCATGATGTGGTGAGATGGCATCTATCAAACTATGTATGGTCTGATAGTGGTGGTTGGAGTCAATAGTGTTGAGAAGAAGGTGAGTCAGCAATGGGAGGTGATTGAGAGATTTTCAATACCCAAACCAGAAAAATAGAATACAAATTCACCTGCAGGATTTGTCCTGAACATGTAGAAAAATGTCATTGCCCTGGATACCAGTAGGTTCACAAACCCAAAGACCAAAACAAAGTCCCTTTATCCTCTAATTTACAAAGATACAAAGACCTTCACGTTCATATAGGATGACAGTGGTTTAAGGGATGAGGAGATAATTTGAGAGAATGAAAAATTTTATCACAAAATAAACAAACACTGAACAACACTTTAAGTAATTGGATTGTTCTTGACAGAATAATTTGAATAGTCACTCCTCTCTCCCTTTACCACCCACACACATTGTTCAAACATTAGGATTCAAGAGAAGTATTCACAGATTAGATATAGCAAAAATAAAGTAGTTACTTTTCTCTGTATAGCCACACCATAGAAGAGTTAAAAATCAGATTCGTTTATATACATTTGCTTGCCTTAAATTTCTGTGGATAATGTGTGCTTCAGGCTGCCACAGCTTAAATTTATTAGAGCATCGCATAGTTAGTGATAGGATTAGGGGTTTAAATCCAATGTCAACCAATTTGCCCTTTGCCCATCTAGATTTGATCTGTTCCTAACAGCCATTAGGCAAGAGCATGCCACCGTACAAAATGTAATAGAACAACAGAATGGGCATAGATCACCTCTATCTTTACCAATATGAGAAATACAATGGATATACTCTAATTTGGTGAAAAATTAAAAGCATATAGTGTCTTTATATGAACCTTTTACTCAAAGCTTGTGAACACACAAAATTTTTAGTCATTCTTAAAATTTCATTTTTTTTTTTTTTAGCTAAAACCTAAATCCTTTTGCCATATGTACAGAGTAGCTCTGACACAGAAGCTATCCTCAAGAAAAAGATCCTCACCCCTGGAAGTGTAAAATATTTTTCTACATTTTATCTTCTCTATTAAGAGGAATTCTTTTGAATTATGTAATCAGGATTTCTGATTTTAAATAGAGCACATCTTCTAATCACTTTGTTAACTGCAATTAGTTGCTGCAGGTTGACACCCCAGGATACACCCCTCTCTTTAAAGAGAGATTCAGAGAAGTTACAGTCATTAAAGAAAATCACACCTAATTGAGACTTTATGATCTGAAGTCTTAAAATAACATTTAAACGGGAAATCTTTATAGAAAGTATGGAGAATTATATTAAATATTTCATGCTAAGAACAAATATTTCATTACTTTGCTTATTTGAACCTTTCTGTGATGAGCAGATCTTCAATTTTAAAAATAACATTATGTTTAAAATGCTGATAGACATATAGTTTTTCATAACTCTAGATCCAAATGTAGAGCATGAAGACCCATGAGATAAAGCAGTACTATTTCTAGGCACATAAAGAGTGGGCAATTTAAAATAGCACCGGGAATTTTGATTTCTGGAAATTATGTCATTGGATTGAGTTTGGGGCATCTACAGACTTGAATGCTAATGACAGCTAAAATATATATATATATTTTTTTTAGTTTTTATTTATTTGTCAGACAGAGAGAGACAGGAGAAAGAGAGCACAAGCATTGGGAGTGGCAAGCAGAAGGAGAAGCAGGCTCCCCGGTGAGCAAGGAGCTTGATTAAGGACTGGATTCCAGGAGCCTGGTATCAGGACTTGTGCCAAACGCAGACACTTAACTGACTGAGCCACCCACGCGTCCCTCAGCTGAAATATTCTTATAAAACTTTATCATTTACAAAATGTTTTCACAACTTCTAAAGAAAAAGGCAACATAAATATCCTGAATCTTACTTATTAATAATAAATAGCATTTATTTAATGTTTAGTTGATCCTATTTTAGTCCTGTATTTAAAGTCTGAAGGCTCAGCATGGTTAATTAACTTGCTGTAAATAGTACAACTTGTAAATGTTAAAGTCCGAAATCAAATTAAGGGCTTAAAGTGGGTGATAACTTCTACACACACAAAAAATTAATATATTTATGAATTCATTTTAAAATAACAAAAATGAACTCATTACATGTTAATATAAAAACACTTCTAAGAACAAAACAAAATTATGCTCTATATAACATAAAATACTGAGAAGCACATCATTATGCATTTTTTAAAAACTTATTATTTATTTGACAGACAGAGATCACAAGTCGTCAGAGAGGCAAGCAGAGAAAGAAGAAGGGAAGCAGGCTCACCTCTGAGCAGAAAGCCCGATTCGGGGCTCGATCCCAGGACCCTGGGATCATGACCTGAGCTGAAGGCAGAGGCTTTAACCCACTGAGCTACCCAGGCACCCCATCATTATGCACTTTTGCAATTCTCTTTATGTCTTAGTAGAAGGCAGCTCAACACGTCTTTGGCATTTGGTCAGTAAGCCCCTATAAAGACCCAACTGAAGATTCACATGATTGAAAGTAAGAAGGAAATAAAACCTTAAAACTATTAATAAATTAGTTTTGACCTCTCAGTATCCCTGAAAGAATCTCAGAGATACCCAGAGTTTGATTTTGTCTCTACAGCCCTGGGTTTAGAAGGTCTGTATGGGTCTTTTCAATTATGTAGTCCCAAATCTTAATTGGTGATTTACATCTCTGAAACTAGGATTTTGCTATGGGGTATGATCAATCATTACTATTATTTTTAAAGCCATCTTGAATCAGCATTGAAGAAGACAGCATGAAAGGAATACAAGGAGAATTCAAAAAAACTACAGTAATAAGAAATACACAACAGTGATAACAGGAGTGCAGAGTAGAATAGATTCCAAAGCCAATCTAAATAGAATCAGGTCCATGGTTGGAGCTGAACTGAATACAGATGGCATAAATGCATGATTGGATATTGATTAGCTCAAAGTCACCAACAAGAAACTGACAGATGATTAAATATTTGCCAATGAAAGTCCAGTCCTACGACATACAGCTATCCAGCTAAATGAGGACCACAGATATTTGCTACTGCCTTGCTGTTAGAATACTCTGGTTTTCTTAGAAGATAAGCTAAAATAATTGGAAATCAAGGGAAAGCAATGACTTTAAAAATGATATACCTGTCAAACATTTTTCACCCAGGATGAAATATGTTGTAAGACACAAGTCCTTGAACGGGGGACAGAAGTTTCATATCCTCTACTAACTACCTGAGAGAGATAGAGGTAAGTATCTTAATCTCTCTAGCCTCAGTAATTCTAAATGAAGGAGATAAACAGAATGATATCTAACGTTTTTTTTTTAAGTACAATATGCACCATAACAAACAACAGAGAAGAAGACATTAGGAAACATCTGATTAATGTCAATAAAATTAAATCATAAGATATATTTGATACCTTGATTTTGTTGGAAGATGCTCTCATTATTTTATCATTATTTTTGGTATTTTTTAAAATCTTTTCAGAATATATATTAAAGCATGTTTAAGCTACTGTAAAAACAGTTTGATTTCCTTTTAGGAATTGAAAGTGAGAGGGAAGTATCTAATTTAAAAATAGTAGTCTCCCCTTATCTGTGGGGGATAAATTCCAAGATCCCCAGGGGTTGCCTGAAACCCCAGATAGCACTGAACCTTCTACTATATTTTTTCTGTAAGTACATACCTATGAGAAGTTAATTTATAAATTAGACCCAGTAAGAGAGCAGCAATAATAATAACAAAAAAGGGACAATTTTAATAATATGTGGTAATTAAAGTTTTATGAATGTGGTCCCTCTTTCTCAATCTCATACTGCACTGTAATCACCCTTTTGTGATGATGTGAGAAGATAAAATCCTACATGATGAGATGAAGTGAGGTGAATGACGTGGGCACTATGACATGGCATTAAGCTACTAGGGACCTTCCAATGATACATGAGAAAAAGGATCATCTGCTTTTGAACCGAGGATGAACTCAGATACTGAGATGAACTCAGATACTGAAACTGTGGAAAGTGAAACCACAGACCCGCAGAACTGTATACCAGTGGGAATTAGGGGAGAATAAGATGAAATATACGTTCTGGGTCAGGAAAGACAAAGTAGAACCGTCTCGAGGAGTCAAAATCAATCCCTGTAATGAGAGAGCAAGCATAAATGGCCAAAGAAAAAGAAAGTAGATCCTATGAGGAATTGAAAAATTAAGTAGAGAGAAAATCACACAAAAATTTGCATCTTCTGTGGCCTGGAGCAAGGAAAAGGGATAGAGAACATGGAAGTGTTTCTAAGAAGGAAATGAAATAAACTGAAGCAGAATCTACAGCATTTAAGTTCATCATGAAAACTCTTTAGGGGTGCCTGAGTGGCTCAGTGGGTTAAGCCTCTGCCTTTGGCTCAGGTCATGATCTCAGGGTCCTGGAATCGAGCACCGCCGTCAGAGTCGGTGTATTAGGCATTCTGCTTAGCAGGGATCCTGCTTCCCCAACTCTCTCTTTCTGCCTGCCTCTCTGCCTACTTGTGATGTCTATCTGTCAAATAAATAAACTCTAAAAAAAAAAGCACACAAACAAACAAACAAATAAAACAACAACTCTTTAGGGGCACCTGGGTGGCTCAGTGGGTTGAGCCGCTGCCTTCGGCTAGGGTCATGATCCCAGGGTCCTGGTATAGAGTCCCGCATCGGGCTCTCTGCTCAGCGGGGAGCCTGCTTCCTCCTCTCTCTGCCTGCCTCTCTACTTGTGATCTCTGTCTGTCAAATAAACAAATAAAATCTTAAAAAAAAAAAAAAAAACTCTTTAGATTAAAAAGAACTGAGAATGCAGATGCAAACTATTACTACATTCTAAGGAAAAAAGATCAATATAAAAAGAGACACCATACAGAACCTCGTAAATTTTTGATTTATAAAGATAGATAAATTTGAAATTTATAAATAGAAAAGGAAATAACAAGTTAACTTCAGATTCGTCCTTTGCAGAAAACAATGAAGTAATCTGACAGGAGTTTAAAGAAAATGTTAAAAATCAGAAATTTTATATATCTGCAAGTGAATTCCCATTCATACAGAAAACTAACAGACATTCTCAGATATATATGGGCTCAGAATAATGGCCCTAAAAGTCTTCTTAAATGCAAAATAAAAATGTATTGAATCTAACTCCAAAAAAATCAGGAGGTAACAATTCAAAATTTAAAAATAAAAAAAGAATCGTGATATTAACAAATTAACACTACTTTTATTCTATTTAAATCCTAGGGTCAAAAATTAATTCTGCAGCCTAAACTGTAAGGTTTAATCCTGTAATACTACCTTAAGTTGCTTCTTTTTGCTTCTTTCCCTGTACAAGGAAATACCTCTTGAGCACACATCCTTCATCAAGGCTGCCGATGGAGACTTTCTCCCGATAGAAGCCTAAAACATGAAACGATGTTTTTCTCTTTCTTCAGGCACTTGCTAATAATATCCAAACTACACAGTTGTGCTCCTAGGCTCAGTGAATTATTAAACAAAGTTTTGTTTGCCTCATTCATGTTATTAGTTTGCTTGGAGCAACATAAAAGCAATTGTAATAGCCAACAAACTTAATTAATGATTTTTCTTGATAATTAAAACTCATATTGAATTATTTTATCCATTATGTTGCCTTTATTTTGATTGAAAATAAAAATAAATCACTAGGATGTGATATTATCTGTTATTTAGCATTTAGTTCCCTTTTCATGTGCTCCTGAATCTCAGACAGTGATGTTCCTTCGAATAACTATGTAACATATAAATATATCAACATATAAATATGCATGCATGTACAAGAACAGTACAAAAGAAGTATACCAAAAATATTATTTAAGACTAGCAAAATTCTAGAGGCTTTTTCATATTTTTAATGTACACTCTTTTTTAAAGTGAAAATTTTGTTTTCATACATACAAATCTAGTCAATATTTTAAAATTTTGTACATAGAAAATAATCACACCTAAATAAGACTAAAAACTATAGCTAAAATATTAATAGTAGTTTTCTCTAGATATCATTGTGAATATTTTTGTTTATAAAATTTTAAATTTTATACCTTCCCATATTTGTCAAATGTCCCACAAAAAACATTTTTATAATGTCAGAAATGCATTAATGAGCATATATACATTGTCATTTTAATTTATTTTCTTGTCATGACGGGCCTACCTGGCATTTTCGAACATGCCATTAGAGTCCTTCATGGGTACTTGCTTATGTCAGTTTTGTGTATCTTTCTCCTCAACTAAACTGTGATCTCCTACAAGAACAAATCTGGTCTGTCCTTGACATCAACAGGATACATGAATACAAAGGCAGGCACACACTCATACATCTTAATATGTAAAACCATAAATTAAGCAAACTGCAAAATAATATATGTTCTATCCTCTTACTTTAGCAGGTATATCTTTCTAATGCCAACAGCAAAAAAAAAATACGCATCAAGAAATCATTTTCAGAGGATTAAGTTAGTATCAAAGCAAAGACAAATAACTAGTTATCACTACATATGTCAGGATGCTGTGTGGATAAGCTGCTAAGCTACTAATGTTAGGATGTATAAATACATACGTACACTCACACACAATATTTTTAGTATATGCATATACTAAAATATGTATATGTATATATTATATATAGTGTTACTATTTCATGAATAATTACATATCTATTTCATAAAACATTTTTCTTGCCTTTATTTTCAGCAAAATCACTTATTGGTGATAATAATAAAGATTTTAACACAATGATCTAAAAAAATAAAAAATGTAATTATTCCCAAGTATGTAAAAATTCAATATACTTTAATGCAATATGTAATTAAAATTAAATGGAAAAAATAAAAATATGTTCATATATTTATTATTCAAAAATATGCAAGATTTTCTAGTAAAATAAAAAGAAATATAATTAGTGAATATCAGACATTTTAAAATTTTAGAGTTTTATTTTATGAAAATATTACTTAAATAATTATTTTTGTAAAAGTAGAACTATTCACAAGTCTATCATTCAGTGTCCACCTACTTATCATGTAAAGAATTGGTATCACACTATCTGGATATAACCTCTAGATTTACATTATTCAAATTAAGATTTATATGAATTGTTAAACATTGAAAAATTTTTCAGCCAGAAAGTGCAATACTTGTAAAAAACCTGTTTATTCTGGGCCACCTGCATGGGTCAGTCCTGTTAAGTCTCCAACTCTTGGTCTCAGCTCAGGTCTTGATCTCAGGGTCATGAGTTCAAGCCCTGCGCTAGGCTCCAAACTGGGCATGGAGCCTAGCTAAAAAAATAATAATAGGGGCGCCTGGGTGGCTCAGTGGGTTGGACCTCTGCCTTTGGCTCAGGTCATGATCTCAGGGTTCTGGGATTGAGACCCACATCAGGCTCTCTGCTCAGCAGGGAGCCTGTCTCCCCAACCCCCGCTCTCTGCCTGCCTCTCTGCTTACTTGTGTTCTCTCTCTGTCAAATAAATAAATAAAATCTTTTTTAAAAAATTTCTGGTATTTCTGAATACCTTAAGGATTACAAATTGGATAACAAAAGGATGCAAGAATGTGGACGCTCAACATTCCTGGGAAACAGTACTTCACTACGTAAGAACCTAACACATTCATATTGGCTGAAAAAATGATTTTCAAAATTATTGTTTCTAAATGCTTTTACTCCTCACATTTCCTCTGCATTCTGAAGAAGTATGTCACTCTTTAATACTGGAAATATTCCCTACCTTCTTTGAAGTATATAGAGTATGCATTTGAAAGTTCATAGTCTTAAAAATAATGTCATTACAATTATATTACAAAAAATAAATACTGACAGTCTTTTTCAAAAGCAAGTCCTATGTTTATAAAAAATAAAAAATTATATTAAAAAAGCAAGTCCACCTTTACTTCTGCAAGGGAATATTTACACTATACATTCAAAACATACATCCTTTCATGAATCCAGAGTTTATATCTTTCTGTTCTATAAATATACATATATATATATTTTTAAGTAAACTTTATACCCAAAGTAGGGCTTGAACTCACAACCCCTAGATCAAAAGTCACATGCTTTACCAACTCAGCCAGCCAGGTGTCCCACTGTGCTAGAAATGTCTTCATTTTCATAATCATGGAACATTATTTAGCACAATTGTGCAACTAAGAGAGATTATGAATGCTAAAAGCTACTGATTAAGGAAAAAAGTATTTTTTTTTACTGTCAATTTGTTGATGCAAATATCAGGCAATGTCACTCTATCATGTTCATGTCTCAAAATATCTTTATTTTTATTCCAACATAAGAAAGACTCTGTAAAGTATTTGTGTATTTCAAGATGATTTCACTGAAATCAGCACAGGGTTTCAATAAGGTAATCAAATCCTTCAGAGACTCTTCTAAATATAATTTGTAACTTGTAAGGTATTTTACATTCTCTTTAAAATAATACCTGACAGAAATAAAAAAATAAAAATAAATAAAATAACACCTGACAGAAATAAAATTTTAAAAGATTTCCTTCTTAGTTCCCAAAGACATAACAGTAGACCTTATTCTATTTTGGCCTGAGTCAACAAAAGTATTAATGTAAATACTACAACTCAGAATGTTCCAAAGCTGACAATTACCATCTAAGGGTTAAAAAAAAAAGCTAGAAAAGTAAATTTTAGTACCTCATTGTGAACTTTGAAAATTAAAGAGTCATTAAGTTTTCTATAGATTTATATATATATATATATATACACACAATTATATAATATATGCCTAATATATAAGTATATAATACAATTTATAATATATACATGTATTTAAGTGAACTATTCTCAATATATCTGTGTTTATATGCCTACTCAAATGGTTCCAAAAATATTTTCTTTAGGAATAAGGTTTTATTTTATACTCATAATTTTTAGTTTATATGATAAAATATCATTTTTCCCTGCTGGAAACACTCACTTTAAATTCCAGCTAAATGAATTGAAAAATGCCATTGTTAGTTTTTCTCAATAGCTAACATAATTTTGCTTTCCTAAAAAATCCAAAACTGCCAGGAACTTGCAGTTTTAGAACCAGATCAGAGTTTTCAGCTTATTTTATTTGAGTTTTGGCTTATTCTGAAAGAGTCTTTCTGCTATAATGTATATTTTCTATAGAATGGATTAGTCATTTACAATTCCTAAGTAGGAGAATAGTGTCAATATAATGTGGAAATTGCATTGATTCATACATGATATTCCCTAACACTTGAGTGCTTTGTGCCTAATAACTGCTGAGTCCAGTACGCCATGAAAGAATACGTTATTTTATGTGGTACCCACTGAACCCACAATCAACCTATTAGATCATGTTGGAAAATTCTTCTGGCTTGGAAAATAATTATTATATAGTATGCCATCATACTTGTGTACTGGGTGAAATGGTAGCTATGAAAAGATATGTCCATGTACTACTTCTTGGAACCTATGAATATTGTCTTGTATGGAAAAAGGGTCTTTGCAGATGTAATAAAATCTTGAGGGGCGCCTCTGTGGCTCAGTCCTTTAAACATCCAACTCATGATTTAGGCTCAGGTCATGATCTCAGGGCTGTGAGATCAGCCAGTCCAGTGCTGGGCCCCACACTCAGCAGGAAGCCTACTTAAGATTCTCTCTCTCCTGCTCCCTCTGACCTCCCCCCTCCCCTGTCGCACACAGGCACACGCACTCTCTCTGGAAGGAAAAAAAAAAAAAAGAAGAAGAAGAAGAAGAATTTTGAGATAAAGATATCATCCTGGATGGTCCCTACCTCCAATGATGTCCCTTATAAGAGGAAGGCACAGTGAAATTTCGGACAGAAGAGGACAGAGCACAGGGCCGTCCGAAAGTAAAGGCAGGGCTGGAAAACTGCAACCACAAACTGAAAGAGGCAAACAACAGAATTTCCCTCTAGAGGTTCCTGCAAGTCAAGCAGACTTGCCCTGCTGACACCTTGATTTAGATCTATGACCACCAAAATTGTGAGAAAATAAATGTTTCTTGTTCTAAGCCACTCAGTTTGTAGTAATCAATCTGTTATGGCATCCTCAGGAAACTAATACATCTTGTAATTTTAATTTCTGTTTTTATAACAAAGCAACCTAACTGAAACCTTTCTTATTCATCCTTTCAGAACTGACTTTCATTTCTTTTTGTAAGTAAAATCCTATAACATACTGCAATATTCATACTTATTAGGAATTTCATATATCTTTTTACTGCAGCAGTATATTTATAAGGACTGTCATTTGTTTTTATGTTCCAATTACAAAGTTTTACTGAGTGGCCTTGCCTAGCCTTAATTTTACTATAAAGGCATGTCATTTTTAGTAAGAGATTTTGCAAAAGAGCTCAGATTTTCTTAAAGGATGATTACTTTGTGAGATAATAGAAATGCCCATATTTTATGTGAATAGATAGCTCCACCAAAAAATTTAATTCTACATAAAAACTGACCACTTAAAATGTTACTAATTATTTAAAACTTTTCCATAATTTCTGGTATACACAATGTCATAGAAACAAAGAACTGGATGTGATCTTGATGATCATTTAGTGTAACTTCCAGAACAATGGAGGAAACCTCTTTATGATATTTCTATTAGCTTATCATCCAATAACTGATTGATGATTTCTATTGACAGAACACTCACAACTTCACCATATAGCCCACTCAAACTAGAGACTTGTAACCATCTATGGTTTCTAAATTATAAAAAATTTCATTTTTTCTCTAAGTTTACATATTTAAATAGATTTAAATAGTCTTCCTTTAGGTAAAATAAAAGTTGATAGGGTGACTGAGAATTTGCTACAGTGAAAATATAAATATAGAGAAGTAATAAAATTCTCTAAGTAGAATTTGATTTGGATAAAACCACCCAAATGTTCGGGGCACCTGGGTGGCTCAGTCATTAAGCGTCTGCCTTCAGCTCAGGTCATGATCCCAGGATCCCGGACTCAAGCCCTGCATCTGGTGAGCCTGCTTCTCCCTCTCCTTATGCCTGCTGCTCCCACTGCTTGTGCTCTCCTCTGTCAAATAAATAAATAAAATCTTAAAAAACAAAAAACAAAACAAAACAAAACCCAAATGTTCATCTGATGAATAGATAAACAAAATGTGGTATATTCACATGATAGAATATTATTCAGCAATATAAAATGGTACGATATGGATGAGCCTTGAAAATATTATGCTAAATGAAAGAAACCAGATACAAACATACACACTTTTTTAAATTCCATTTTTATGAAATATCTAGAATAGGCAAATCTATGGATCAGATAGGTTTGTGATTGCCAAGGCCTGGCAGTAACGGGGAATGTGAAATGGCTGCTAATGGGTTTCTTTTTGAGGTGATGATAATTTTCTAATATTAGGTAATTGTAGATTTGCAGCTCCATGAATACATTAAAAACTACTGAAATAAACATTTTAAAATGTGAATTTTATGTTAAATGGATTATACCTCAATAAGGTTGTTATAAATCATACAAACATAACATAAAACCAAACAAAAATAAATAAATAAAACGAGATCTACAAGGTACCAGCAATTATGAGAATGGAAGCAGGGGATTGGCAAAGGGAATATGGATAGAGCTGAGAGCTTAAGCACTTCACATCACCTATGAATTAATGGTATTCCTTAGAAACTTGTGCAGCTAATCAGTACGCAACAGCCCAAACTAGGTAAGGGTTGTGCACCTTCCAGTTCAAAGGCAAATGGAAGGACACTGTCTAAAGTCTGTGGCAGAAGAGGCTGGGCCTTATGGACCCTTGCAACCCATTAACCAGATGTCCTTTCCAGAAAAATCCTACATTGTGAGAAAATGAAGGATATAGAATCTACATTGAGAAGATTCAGATAGAATTGGGAAAGAAAAAGAGAGCTAACAGATTTCAAAAATGCATGGCTATATAATTTTTTAACATCCATAAAAGTAACAGAAATCCTAGAGCTATGAAGTTAGGAAGGCTATCTTGATGTATCTCTTAAGAGTATAGAAATAAAAACTAATTTCATTTGTACCTAAGCAAATATGTTATAAATGAAATAAAAATAAGAGCAGAGTGACTTACTTATAGTAATTAAGACATATCCAAAAATTTAAAAAACTGACTTTGCATTTCAAAACAAACTACAGAATTTTAATAAAATGATAGAAAACAAACTTTAGAATTAAGAAAAAACATGATGTGATTGGAGAGACAAAATTGCAGAAGATCTTACATAATTTAAGAAATAATTAGAAGAAAAAAGAAACTATTTCAGAAATAGAAACTAAATTAGAAGTTTTACACCTCCTCTTAAAAGAAGTAGGAGATGGAAAGGAAGAAATTGTTTTAATCAAAAAGAAGAGAATAAATAGATACAAACTACTTAAAAGATATTCAGAAACAGAGGCAAATAAAATCAAAGCAATGGTGTGTAACAAACATTAAAAACTAAAATTTCAGAAACATTTTTCTGAAATAAAAGAAGACTTGAAACAATGTATTAAAATAAAAGATGACTTACTTGAGAAAGTTGACCCAGAAGAGCCAAAATAAGACATATACTGGTAAAGACAATGGACTAAAAAATAAGCACTTTTTTTTTTCCTTAAGGACATAAATACCAAGTGATTTAAAGACAATGCGGTTGCTATCGGATTTTTCAAATTTAACATGCCAGAAAACAGTAGAATAATACATTTATGGAATTCAAGGAAAGAAAATGTGAGCTAAAAATTTTATTTGCAACCAAAGTGACTTTTAGGTCAATAAGCTACGAGCTGTTGTGAACGGAATGCTGATCTTAATGAGCCCTTCTATGAGAGCAAGCTTCCTACAAGAAAAATGATTGAATAAACCTGCAGATGATATTTGTAGCAAATATTAAGTATAAACTATACCTAAAATTAAATGATGGCATTTATTTTGAAATTACATGCAAATTCCGCCAACTCAAAATCTATCATTGTATAGACTGACGTTCTTCTATTAGGATAAATAATGATTCAGTTTGCATACTCACTTATTTTATAATCCCAATGCAATTATGCCACATTAATTTTTAAAATATTTTATTTATCTGTTTATTTCAGGGAGAGAGAGTGAGAGTGAGAGTGCACAGGAGGATGTGGGGGGAGATGCACAGGGGAATGGAGACAGACAAACGGACTTGGCTGAGCATGTAGCCTGATTGGGGTCAGGATACCACCATCCTGAGATTACAACCTTGGCTGAAACCTAGAGTCCGATGCTTAACCAACTGAGCCACCCAAGTGCCCCATGCCACACTGACATTAAATCAACATTTGCTGCTGTCATTATGAATAGTTAAATATTGTCATCCTTCAGACAGTGCACTCTACTTAAATTTTGTTTTTCTTTTTGGACAAAGTCTCTTTTTCATGGAGCTTGTAATTATTATTTTTTACATGCTTTAAGTTTTCACTGGTCCTTTATAAATTATCTTCTCATATCATGTAATAGTCCCTCAACTATATTTTCTCTGTATACCCTTCTTTAATTCAAGTAAAATAGTGGATTCAGTAATCTGTGAGATGAAACAGCATATATTCTATCATTTTCTCCTCTAGCTCCCAATGGACCTAGAGAGGCATATAGCTTTCAAAATCTTCACAGTATAGCTGTGGCCTCAAACATCCCATCACTGTAATTCTGAGAATTTTCTTCCAAAACTGCATAGAGAGAGGTTGCATTTTGCAGGCTTTACAAACACCAACTTTGAAGTCAATTGTAACTGAGTTCAAATTCTACTTCTCAGGGGTGTTTTGAGGATCAGTGATTTAATATACATAAAATAGTGAGAGTTGTTAATTTATAAAGTTAAATGACATATAATATTTTTAAGTAAAACTCTGCTCCCTGCACCACATTTACGGCTTCCTCTTTTTTGGCTTCATCTATTGTTTTGGTAGAACAGATGTTTTAGGAACTTCTTGAGGAAGGATGGAAAATAAACTGTTGAGATGTTGCATGTTGAAAATGCACTTCTTCTTCTTTTACACTTGCTCAAAATTCTAGTTTAAAAAATTAAATCATATGATTAAATCAATGGGGAAAATTCAATCATGTGATTAAATCAATTTTAATGAGCAATTGAAGTGCTTTTTAAAGTCTTAGAGAAAGCAGAATAAGGGTTTCCTGAATTACAAAGCCTAAGTTAAATTAGTAAGTTCTGATGCTGAATATTTTCAGTGATTAATGAGAAGAGAGATACAGGACAGTGGCCCCAAGTATTCCACGGGATGTGGACTCTTATTTATAGGAAATGAGCTACTTAGATTCCCTTAAACTTAACCTGTAGTTTAACCATTCCTTAACCACTGCAACTAAGTCTCTAGGAATCATAATCTAAGTTCATTCATAGGCATTCTCCCTGTTCATAATAGTTTTTAGAATATATACTTGAAAGTCAGTCTGTTTGTAAATAAAGTTTCTGGGGGGCACATGGGTGGCTCATGGGTTAAAGCCTCTGCCTTCAGCTCAGGTCATGATCTCAGGGTCCTGGGATTGAGCCCCACATTGGGCTCTATGCTCGGCAGGGAGCCTGCTCCCCCTCCTCTCTCTGCCTGCCTCTCTGCCTACTTGTGGTCTCTGTCAAATAAATAAATAAAATCTTAAAAAAATAAAATAAAATAAAGTTTTTGGTTTCCATTACGCTTAAAAATATATATATACTCTAGCTATCAGCTACCAATACGTTCAAATTAAACCCTTATCTTTAAAAGGAATGTAAAATCTTGAGACATCAAACATTTCAGGAAAAAAACAAACACTAAAACGAGTTTTTGCCAAAATAGAAACAACAAACATCACCATCAGCCATAAAAAGGAAGAACTATGGGGTCTCTGGGTAAGTGTCTGCTTTTTGGCTCAGGTTGTCATCCCAGGGTCCTGAAATTGAGCCCTGCCTTGGGCTCCCTGCTCAGCAGAAAGCCTGCTTATCCCTCTCACACTCCCCTCACTTGTGTTCCCTCTCTTGCTGTCTCTCTCTCTCTCTCTAATAAATAAATAAAACATTAAAAAATAAGTAAATAAAAATATATATAAATTTAGAAAAAGAAAATAAAAAGGAAGAACTAACCAGGTCCAAGGAAATAAAGTCAATGAAAGAAATAAAGTTAATAGAAGAAAAAGACTAAAGTATTAAAATAAGAAAATAAGTAAATACACTTAGAGTGAATAAATGAAATAAGTAAACAAGTAAATATATTAAAAAGAATTTTTATTTTAGATTAACTTTGTATTTCAATATTAAAATAAGTATAACATGAACATAAACTTTAATATAAAATAAAGAAATCATTAAATGAATAAGATATTAAATGAATAAAACTTAAGAAATATGATAAAACTTTATAATAGAAAATAAAAAAGAAAAGTGGGATATTTTTTTAAATCCAGTGCTAGAACTCAAAGTGGTTAATTGATCTTCCTGCATGCAAAACAAAACAAAACAAAATAACAAAACTTGATTCACAATACACACACTAAAGAGAAAATGGGACAGAGTTATGCATCAAATAAATGGAGTGGAAGAACAAGCAAGAGGATTATTCTAAAACAGAAATTAGGGATGCCTGGGTGGCTCAGGGTTAAGCATCTACCTTTAGCTCAAGTCATGATCCCAGAATGCTGGGATCAAGTCTCACATCGGACTCTCTGCTCAGCGGGGAGCCTGCTTCTCCTTCTGCCTGCTGTTTGCTCTGTTTGTGCTCTCTCTCTCTCTCTGACAAATGAATAAACAAAATCTTAAAAAAAAAAAAAAAGAATTACTAAATGATTTGATGTATATATCCAAATCTCCATAACATTCATTGATAAGGTACTCTAGAACATAAAAACAGATAGGATGGAGGGGGAAAATAATCACATAAATAATGTAAAAAAAAAAACCCATAAATCTAAGAAAGATAAGTTTTTAAATTGAAAAGTACCATCAAGTGACAAAAGAAAAATAAAGAGAACAACCCCAAAAAAACATAAATGTGAAAATTTTGAATACCGAATTAAAAGATAAAAAAGAAAATTGCAAATTATTAGGAAAAATACATATAAAGAAGTAATAATCATACCAATATTTGAATGCTTATCTGCAATCTTTACCTGTAATGTACTAAGTGGGCTAGATTTTCAATTTTGTCTCTGTAATCTCACTTTAGGCCACTATTCTCCTTGTTCCCCTATGCTGCAAAGATACAAACTTTCTTTGTGCACCTCAAACACACCAAGTTTATTCATGCATTAGGACTTTGAATATGATGGTTCCTGTACTTGGGATGCCCTTAAACCTCAGATATTTTCAAGCTGCCTCTTTATTCAAGTTTCAATCTTAAAGTCATTTCCTCAGTGTAACCTGATTTCTTTTTCTGACTTTCATTCCCAGTCATTTCCCAGTCACTTTCCATTACATAAATTATCACTTACTGAAAATATGCTTTCTAATCCAATTACCTTTTTTTATTAGTCTCCTCTCATCAGAATATAAAATATATAAGACAAGAAATGTATTTTTCACCTCCTTCTATTTTTATTGTTGTTGTAATTACTATTATCATTATTATCATTATCATTATTATTTACTATCTCCCCAGCAATAGGAATTATGTCTAATACATATTAGGTGTTCATTAACTATCTGCTAAATGTATGAAATTAAAGAGCAAGATGCTACTTTTCTATGGAAAATTCACTTAACTACTTAGACTCAGTTTTCTTATAGAAAAAAAGAGCAGCTAAATTACATGGTTTCTGTAGTTACTTATAACTTAAATTTTTATGAACCAAGGTTGGCTACTTAAACTCCTCAAAATAACAGATCTTAACTCACCAATCCCTTTAATCTCTTCTGTACAATAGGACATATTTGTCTTTTTCTTGTTATTATCCCTTTTGTTACCTTGAATATGAATTATCTATCTTTCTATATGACAACATAATTCACTCTGTGTTATAGTTGCAGGAAAAGACTGATCTCTAACTCTAGAAGCCCCAAAGCCCAGATAAAGACAAAGAAATTCCTTCCAGGCTTTCTTTATTGCTAGGGCATGAGCAAGTGATCTAAGTACAAGACTCAGATGTTCTTATGCAGAGAGTGGAGGTTTCACTGTGGTGGCAAAAGATGGCAGTGGTATCCAGGGACAGAAGTAGCAGTGACATCACAGGCCACATCCAGAGTCTAGTATAGCTAGTAGCAGTAGTGCAAGCTGTAACATCTGATGATGTATTGGCAGTAGGAAACACTTTGCTGAAATAATTTTGGTTACAGGGCTAGGTACTACCTAACTTTCTTTATCCCTTCTCATTTTCTGTTAGGTGATTTTTTTTTTTTTTTTTGAGCTATTCCATACACTTTCAGTAAATTTACTTTGTTTTACAATACCTACATTCTGTTTTTTTAATGCTTTCAGCCAAGATTGCTGACTAATAGCTAATAATATAGTTATAAGACATTCCTCAAACAGTTTCAGCAAATTCTTAGAAATATGTTTACTAAAATTATTATTCACAATTGTTAGAAATAGTGGCAACAAAATAATTTTTTTGTGAAGACATATGTGATGAATACTCAGCAAAATATTAAGAGTAGATTGTAAGCTTTTTCAGGTAGAAAGTCCTCTGTATTTCAAATGTTTTGTGTATGTATATATGTGCATACATGTATTAGGAACTAATGTTTGTTGAACTGAAAAACATAAAGAATGGTGATTGGTGAGATACTGTATATAAGTATTTAAATTAGAGTGTTAAAAAATACAATCACAAGTATACTAAAAAAATAAAATTCAAAGTAAAACCATTCAATAGAAAAAATTAGCTTATCTTAATGAAAGGTAGACATTACCAAAAAATATATAACAGGTAACATTCATACACTTTTGCCATAAGATACATCTGAAAATATATTTTCAATGTGTATAATTTTATGAAGGAAAAAATATCCATAAATCAAATTTTATTTTTAAACTATATTGGAAGCTAATTCATAAATAGATGACTTTCAGAACAAAACAGAGTTATATAAAAATTTGAGTGTTAAAAAAAAGCTTGATTTGTGTGAGCATTATATATTATACCTTAATACAAGGAAATATAGATCTTTTTCAAACAGTTATGCTAACTTTACCCAAAAAAGAACATGCATTAAGCTGTAAAGATAATCTCAAACTATCCCACAGACAAAAAAACAGAAATGATACCGAGACTGTAACTGAACTAGAATAAAACGCAACTCAAAATGAAGAAATATATGTTAGTGTGTTAATAAAATTAAACAAAACAAAACAAAACAAAAACCAAAGAATAATAAGCTTGCAAAATTTTAGAATATTTTTAATGGTTAAAGAAGAAATCAGAACATAAATTAGAGACGATTTAGAACTAAAAGACAGTAAAAATAATACATCTCAAAAATCTATGAATCTAGTCAATGGATAGTCCTAAATATTTTTCATGAAAATATAGGTTGAAATCGATAAGAAGTAATTTTTATCTCAGAAAACTAGGGAGAAAAACAGCATAGAGAAAGTGAAAAGAATAAATTAATAAAGATGAAGAACAGTGGTCTTAATTTGACAATAATAATAAATTCAAGCAATAAAATCAAATGTGGGCTTTAAGAAATATCAGGAGGAAAGAACAATTTTTTTAGTTTTATTAAAATTAAAAAATACTACTATAAACCACACTAGAGATAGAGAAAGAACATAATTCTAACTATATATTTTTAAATGTTAGGGAAAGCTCTGTATAACTTTAGTAATAATCTCGGAATTTTACATTATCAGACAAATTCTTATTATATCTTAGGCACCAAATTTGACAAAAATGTAAAAACACCTGAATAAAATAAAAAGTTCAGATAAATTGAAAAGGCACTCAAAGATCTCCTGCCTCCAAATAAGTACTTGATCAAATCTAGCACCTATTCCTGATATATGTAATATTATATTGTCACATTATATCATCCACAGATGATAAGTAAATAAAAATAATATGGAATTCTAGGATAATTAACCAAGTTTAAAATAAATATTTCAACTGGCATATTGGCAATTTTATTAAAAATGGAAATCCTAGAGAAATGGGACTAGTATTTTAGTATATATTGGAATACATTTTTTGAGGGACAATTTTAAATTTGCATATTCTTTGTCCCTGAAGGGAATCTTAGAAAAATATTTCAATATATATATTGACAATGTATGTCAGTCAAGGCATAGTTGGTAATAACCAAAACTGAAAAATACTAAAAGTCCATCAATGAAAAATGGTGAAATAAAATATGGTGTGTTTGTGTTTATCATAAGGAACATTTTAGATTAAAAAAAAAAAGTATGATCTCATTTATATAAAATGAAAATCACAAAATACATTGTAATTATAAATTTATGTGATGCTTATTTAGATTTTGATGTATTACATGAAATCTTGCTTTTTTCTTCTTTAGTTCAAATTAAGTCTGACTCTGAGCCCACATGGTAAAAAAGCTGGAAGGATACAAATTAGACTATTAAATACAGGAATGGGAGAGATACATCAAACGGAGACTTCTACATTTTATTCTATAATTCTTTTATTTATGTACCCAAATTTATTTATTTTTTTTAATACTAAGCATGTACTTGCTTTTTTACTTTAGTCTTAAAATCTTTTAAAAATGTGTCAGAAATATGGTAATTGTTTTTCCACTACTATATGGTAAAGAGTTTTCAATTTCTTATCATTTTTGGTGCTTCTTCTTGTAGTAGTTATTACCCTGTTTTAATGCCTGTTAACCGCACTACTACCAATTACTTTGTCACTGCCTTAGTAGGTATACAAAATGAAATAAAGTTCAGTTAGTACGGTTAGTTTATATAATAAAGTTCGGTTAGTAAAATGATGCAGGAGAATTTAGAAGAAGTGATGAAATGAGCACTATCACTAAGCTGCTGAAAATGTGCTGAGATTCACGAAGTACTTTACAAAAGAAAGCAAACACACAAGACTTCATTACACAGTTGACTAAGCTCTGCAACTGATGGGCAATCCTCATTGCCTTATGACATTCAGGCTCTCATTAGTGATATCAGGCCATCAGAGGACACAATAAAACTGGATACATGCTGCATCTAAGGTGAAGTTTTAAGAATTGTTTCTGAATTTATTGTTAAGAATCATATAAGATTAATAGATGGCAAACAGATATAGAAATGTCTTTACACAAGAATTTAGGGGGCTCTACTCCTAAATCCAAAATATTTACATATTTTAAAAAGGGGACTACACAACACAGAAGAACGAAGTTGTGAAAGCCAACTTATATTTTCAGTCTTTCATATAAAATAAAATGATAATGAATAAAGGCTATTACCGTAATTCTCCATTATTTTCTTATAAATCTGACTTTATGGAAATCATGTTAATTCTTCCTGAGGATTATAAACACAAACAGAACCTACACGTTTACCTGCATGCAAGATAAAATTTTAGTAACATCTCTGACTGCCTGAAATGCAACTGAAACCCAAATTTGTATATTATTAAAGTAATAACACCCTTGGCAAGAAAGGCAAGTTGTAGGTTGTATTTCCCATCTTTTGGGAGAGGGAACTTGGGTGCCGGGGTGGCTCAAGTTGCTTAAGCATCTGTCTTCAGCTCAGGTCAAGATCCCAGGGTCCTGGGTTAGAGCCCCGCATCAGGCTCTCTGCTTGGTGAGAAGTCTGCTTCTCCCTCTCTCACTCCACCTGCTTGTGTTCCCTCTCTTGCTGTGTCTCTCTCTGTCAAATACATAAATAATATCTTTGGGTAAAAAAGAGAGAGAGAGAGAGAGAGCCTTGCAAAACCAAACAGATTGCCTGCAAAGCCTTCTAAACTTGATTTTTTTTTTTTTTATCACAGAGAAACAACAGCTATCAATAGAAAATCTCAACCAAAGGATTCATAAAGCTTAATCTACTAGATTAAACTGAAAAGCAATTCACAAGGCTCTCAGTCTAAATAAGAGAGGTATAATAATACTTTAGAGGCATTAGTAGGATTTCTAAAACCCAGTATCAGCTTTGATAATGGTTAATAATTCAGTTTCTATCCATATTTTTATCATGACCACATTTAAAGCTTTCACTCTGAAAAATGAAATTTATGACTATGTGATGCATAAAGTTCTTTGACATCCTCTTGTATAAACCTAAACTGACTGTTCACTGACTTTTCTTTAACCTTTAAAAATTCTAACTAAACTGTATTTTTTCCTTGGGGATTTTAGTTTTTTTATGGATTGTAAATATTATAATAGTACACTGTAGGAAAATAAAGAGAAAAAAGTAATTTTAGTAACTAAACAAAATATTTTTATAAAAATAAAACTAATAACCTCCAATAACTAAGTGATCAAAAATTATATCAAAATATGTGCAATTTAAACTATATAACATTAAATTTAGAATATTTTTCATGTATACATGTGTTTATGAACCAATGTGATTTAAAATATGCTATTTTTCAATTTACTTTGGTATGCTAAGTGATCTAACTTTAAGCAAAAATCATTTGAAAAAATTAAAATTAAGGAAGCTGGAAGGGCATAGAAGTTGAACCTTATAATTTAAAATTATAAGACTGAAGCCCAGTGAGATTAATTTTTATAAATTCACAACTGCTAGAAGAAGAGAAGCTATCTCTAGAACCTAGGGTCTCCTGACTACCAGTCTATTTTTACTTTTCATTTTTTGAGCTGTCATTTTAATGAAAAGTTTACTATGTTAAAAGTTTATATAAGTTAGAGGAATTAGAAACTATTGAATATCTTATAAACTAAGCTGTGTATTAATAATTGCTAGTAATCTCATTAAGTATTCAGTAAAGAGGAAACTTAAAATTACCAGTTATCTGATATTCTCAATGATCATGAACTATATCATTGACATAAATAAGCATGATAGGTATACACATTAAAAAAAGCATAAATAAGGTATACCCATACAGAAAACTCAACCTTTTGAATTTAAAAGTAAATATCATACTATGGAAGCATCACATTTTGATTTTTACCCACCATTGATAAATATTCTTTTTTATTCACACACCTGGTCTTCTTCAGATTAGTAGCCTTATTTATCAGTCCTAAAATCCAATACTATATTAAACCAATTTAAATCTACACATTTTATTAAAATAAGTAATTAACTCTGACATTCCAATGAAAATTTATCTTTATCCTTAAAGATAAATATAACTAAGGTAGCAGGACTATTTTGTACTTTTCTTATGAAACATAGTTTATAGCTTATTTGAATTAGGACTGAGCACCCTCAAACTCATTTGATAAGGAGCAGTTCACATCACTTAGCAAATGACATCACATCGTACAGGTCATTTCTTCTCAAGTCCAGCTCCTATCCACCTTCCACTTAGTCACGAAGGCCTCTGTGGGTACAGCCCTTTGTATTATGTGATTTTCTCTCCAAATCCAAAGCAACATAAGCAGTTCAACTCAGTGAAAATACTAACTCAGAGCAATAAATATTGAGCACTAGGCTTTTCACTAGCAGTAAACTGTGCTTCTGTCTGCTATATACCAACAAGGTAAGTGATTCTCAAGCAAACAGCTCCCTCCACTGGCCCAACCATCATTATATGCTCTGAAGTCTAAAGACACTTGAGTTCACCTACTACCAAGTTTATATATGGACCACAGAATGCCAGGATTGCTTGAGAATTTAGAAACATTGCATTAAAAGGTGGGTCAGCCAGTAGCTAAGAGATGAAAACCCCTGTAGAGTACGAAGATCTCAGTGAAAATATTATAAGATGAAGAAATACATATTAACACATTTAAATATGAGAGCTCCTTTCAGGAAAAGCAAGACCTGAAGTTGAGAAACTAAAAAGTAGCTGGCCGTTCTGAGAGGATATGATTGATAACAAAGGGAGGAACTATGATCTCTAAACTACCATCCAAGGATAGTGGGTCTGGCGGGGCTTTTGTTTTACTGGCTAGGTATTAAAATTTAGGATTGACCTGAACCGCTTGGGTCAGAGTAAAGGTATAATATTTTGCTAGACTTCTTTGCTCTTTTCTCATAGACACTCACCCTCTTTTAAAGAATATTTTCAATTTGAAAGGATTCTCATCATTATCCTATCTGCAATGCCTGTATCTCTTTGTCATTGATTTTGTGCAGTCCAACTTTTTTATTTTACAAGTGGAGAGGTTCAAAAAAGATGAAATTGTTTACTAAAAATGTCTTCACCTAAGCTCGGACTAGATCACCTGAAAATCTATTCTTTATAGGAAAACAGTGTTTTACAAAGTGTTTTCCCTGAATCCCTAGAGCAGCAGCTTTACCTGGGACTTGTTCAAAATGCAAATTATTGGCCTATCAAATCAGAAACTGGGGGAGGGGGCAGCAAATCTGTGTTTCAACAAGCCTTCCAGATGATTATGATGTACATTGAAGTCTGAAAACTACTCTGACAAGTGTAACAAAAATTTTAAAATAAATTATTTGATAACATTAATGAAAACAAAAATCTCAACAGTGTTTATTGTACTAAATTTTAATGAGTAAAATCAACCTTTGAATATGTTCAGACTGACAGTCTTCAATTGATCTAAGGTGGACAAATCGTTCTCACATGTTGACTCTATCCCTTCCAATATCCCATTCTATTTTGGCTGAAAATACCTATTCATTGTTCAGGTTCACTCTAGAGATAATTCCTGTGTAATTTTTTTTTCTCCTAAAACTGAATCAAGTTCCAGCTCAAGTTGGCTTTTTTTCTTTTACAAAGGCATATTTCTAGCAAAGCAATTTTAAACACTCTATTTACCCATTTAGGGTAACCTCCATGATTGGATGCCATATAGTTGAGGGGCAAAAAATGTTTCATTCATCTTTGCATATCACCCCTCGCCTCAAGCAAGGTATTTAGTACATGTAAGCTCTTAATACATGTTTGTTAAATGAATGATTGGATTAATTAACCTTATCTGGTCCTCATGGTTTTTCAGATTCTTATAACCTCTGCCTTAATGAAGAGTTCTAGTCAGTATCATTTAGATAGTTCTCTCTACTCCACTAAAGAGCTAAAAAATTAATGATGTCTGGATCCTTCCCATACCACCCACCTTCACTGACCTAGAATGATCTCCAGTTCAGTATCAAGAATTATATTACAGTAATTATATTACAGTAATATAATCAAGCTGTACCACCACCTCTACAGCAAACCTATTAGATAAATGTCCAGTTTAGGTCTATGGAATTGGCTTACTAACTATAAGTTTATCTGCCATCTCCATGCAAAAAGTAGAAAAATATATTTAGAAATTTAAAGAGTTCAGTACTTAGAAAATAGCAATGAAGGGCCAATATTTCTACATACTAATTGCCTCAAATATCTTACCTAAATCCTTCCCCAAGTCCATAGCTGATAAATTGAAGTACAATTTCTATAGATAAAAATCTCACAAGTCTCTGCCTCAGTCTTTAATACTATTTTGGGACTCTATGCAAGATTTCTTTGCTTGGCTTGACAGTTTCTTAGAACCACATTCTGGTTCTTTAATAAAAATCCTATTTGGGGCATATCAACCCCCAGTACCAACTATTTAAATAAATTTCTCATAGAGTTCTAATATAATGTTAATGTATTCTTTGTACCCTTTTTGAGAAATATGGAATAGTTGACCATCTGGGCCAGAAGTTTCTAACTGGTGTTCCCTGATTTGTATGATGTACTATATTCAAAAAGAAAACATAAAAAGGAAAGAACAAAAAAAAGAGAGAGACAGACTGACAGAGACAGAGATGGAGAGAAAAGAGGAGAGAGAGATAGAGAAAAAGATTTTAATTTGGGAGGTTTCATTTAAAATGTGAATTTCTTGGGGCCCCTGAGTGGCTCAGTTGTTTTAGCATCTGATTCTTGATTTCAGCTCAGCTCATGATCTTAGGCTTGAAATGGAGCTCCACATCAGGGTCCAGGCTGAGCATGAAGTCTGTTTAAGAGTCTCTCTCTCTCCACCTCTACTCCTAACTCCTCCAGTACACTTGTTACCTCGATTGGTCTCTCCCCCAAAAAATAAATAAATAATAAATAATAAATAAATAATGATGTGGGAAAAAAAAGAATAAAATGTGAATTTCTTTTTATTTTCCTCCTCTCCTTCCCCTCTCCTACTCCTCCTCCTTCTTCTTCTTCATAAAAACTGGAATATTTAGCAACAGTAGGAAGCAACCCTTCATGATACATGAGAATTAAAGCCAGAGTTACAAAATGTAATATTCATTCCTTATAGGTCTCAAACTTGAATTTTCCACAGTCCCCATAAAGATTTCTGTACTCGTTTATCAACTTACTAGGTCTGTAATTCTATGTTTAGGTAGACCTCAGGTTTTACAGATGGGGTATTAATGCTAAGTGGGAAGATGGGTATAGAATTAAGTAGATTAATTAAGTAGATTAATTTAGTGGGGGATGGTAAAGTGATTTATCTTATTAGATTTATTAAGTCAATCTAACAACCTTATCTTTGTTAAAACCAGTTATACAAAAAGTTGAAGTCCCATGAAAGGATGAATCTTACATTAACTGTACACAGTCCAAATATTTGTAAAAAGAGTTAAGCACAATATGGCTGGGAGGGGGGAAAAAGAAAAGAAATAAAAACAGAAATTAAAAAAAAATACGTGGAGGAAGGACATTTTAATTTAGAAAAAAACTGCCTGGATGCAGAGATGATTTATGAATTCCAAATGTCAATATGTCTTATAAATTATAATTCAGAAAGGACTAAATAAATCAACTTATACATGTATATATGCACACATACTAGCAATTATTTCCTCATATTGTCATCTTTTCTCTTTGTTCTTGCTTAAGTCTCAGATAATTGACAACATCCAGTAGCTTTGCTTTGCATGTTTTGTCTTTACAAATGCTCTGATGTGGGTGACTACAACTTTTGAAATCTCTCTTGTTATAATCCAAAATATGTCAGATATTGGAATCTAACCATTCTAATTTTTCTTTTCGCTGCCTCCAACTTCACTGACTACATTTTCTTTGACTTCCCTTCTTTGATCACTTCCTATGGTAGATATTTAGTATCACCCCCATCCCCCGATTTATGTTGGAATGTTCCCTTCAGGTAGTTACATGTCTATGTTTATGAATCTCTAAATTAAGAAAGAGAAGAAAAAAACCTCTCTCACTCAAATGTGCCAAGGGAAAAAAATTTTTCTGAGAAATATTTTAAAGACATAACTTTCAAAGTACTTTTTTCTTTTCTTTGAGTCCTTCGAAACTGACAGAGGGTCAAAGACTCAAACATAATAATGTTCTAGAATTTTAGGATTTAACTATGTACTGTGTCAGCTTTTTCTATCATCACTTTTTGTTGTTATTTGGGACTGAGGATCTAATAGCAGAATAAAAGTCATTTCTTTGTCTATTCTAGTTACAACTAGGGAATATTTACTTCATTAGAAAATAATTGGCAAACAATATCATAACGTTTTTACCCAGTAAAAGGAAGGAAAGTAAAGAAAATTTTTCCAGAGAATTACAAATACACACATTGATACACACATCTAGGTATCTACACTCATGAGCACATATTCATTCCATCCATATAAAACTTAGTCCAAAAGTTCACAACCTTTGGACCAAATAACTATTTATCAATATATTGGACCAAATATCTATTTATTTTGAGAGGCTGCTCTGTATATTGCAAGATACTTAGCAGTATCTCTAGTCTCTACCCACTAGATGCCAGTAGCATTCCCAAGTTGTATAGTAACAACCAAGAATGTTTCCAGATATTGCCAAATGTCCCCTGGAGAGCAAAATTGCCCCCTGTTAAGAACTATTGATTTAGGGGTGCCTGGGTGGCTCAGTGGGTTAAGCCTCTGCCTTCGGCTCAGGTCATGATCCCAGGGTCCTGGGATCGAGCCCCGCATTGGGCTCTCTGCTCAGCGGGAAGCCTGCTTCCTCCTCTCTCTCTCTGCCTGCCTCTCTGCCTACTGCCTACTTGTGATCTCTCTCTCTGTCAAATAAATAAATAAAATCTTTTTTTTTTTTTAAAAAAAAGAACCATTGATTTAGTCCTTTCTAAATGCATATGCCTACTCATCCCTAAGAAATAGATTTCAGATATTAATTTAAATGCAACTCGAAAGAATATAAATATCTAGTAATATTATTTGAGTTAAATTGTAAATCGTTATAGTCTCTATTCGCAAATAGTTATGGAGCACCAACCATATGCAAATGCTATTCCCCCTTTTGGTCCTATTAAATACAATATCAGACACAGGGTCAGACTTACATAATGCCTTAATTAGGCAATGCATGATTTCAGAGGATTGCAAGAGTTAATTTTGAATCAAAAAATGTTCACCATACTATTATAATTATTCACTGTTTTAAACTGCCTAATAGTCTAAAAATTAAAGGCTTATTTTGGTTTAACAAGATTTTATATTCTAAAGTATAAAGTCTCATAGTTACAGTTGATGTTTTGATTCATTCTCAACTTGATCTGGATTTGTGTATTCTGATTTGTCTTCCTAATAATGCTTTAACTGAAATGTGTATACCAGTAACATACATTTTGACAGAGTTGAAAAAAAAATTAGATTAAATTTCACTTATGTGGGTCCTTCAAAGAAAATAGAATTGTGGTGACAATGTTGACCTTTGCTTGAGACCTATGCTTGGAAAACAAAAAAGGTTAAGACATCCTCCCAATCATTTATGTTCAGAGAAACTGCAAAAGACCACCCTTCCCACACATAACTCTAAGGTAAAACCCACCTCCACCCTTCCTCAGTCACATCATTGTTTTATGAAACCCCTAGTTGTCTTCTTTGAGACCCTCCTCATTGAGAAACATTCTCCTTTTTTTTAAGAGCCAGAATAAAATCATATTCTTAATTGTTTGGCAATTTTTTTTCTTTTACAGTGGCTTTTTAAATTCATTTTTTGTTTGGTTGCATGGCTTTTTGCTTGTTTGCTCATTTTGTTTTATCTATATTCAGGTGGGGTGAGTGGAAGAGTCCAGGAATCTCCAAAGATCTGAAACAATCTCACAAACTATGCTTGAGCAATCTCTCACCATTTAACAAAATTCCTAGATTACTTATATGCACATTCAATTTTGAGTTTCATTATCTAAAATGTTTCCAAGGAAGTCCTTCTAGTAATGTGTAAGTTGGTGCCTTTTCTTATCTTTCCAAGCTGTATTTACAACCAGAGCTCTTCTTCTGTTATTAGAATAAGTCAAAGTGGGTAAAGCCATGCTTAAAACACATTGAATGTCATCATTTCTACAACAAAACAGATTCTTTCATACCAGCCGTTGTAAATGTTTCTCAGTCTATGATGGCCTCCTCTCCTATAAAAATCTATTCATGTTTTAATATGTCAATTATACATGTCTTTCTTCTCTAGATCATGAATGTCTTGGAAGCTGAGACTGAATTTCTTCATCTTTATAACTAGCATTTATGCAAATGATTCAAACATAATATGTGCTTAGTATATGTTTAGTTAATTACTGACTGAATAAAAGGAACATACAGAAAATGGGATTTATTCATTTATTTATTTAGCAAATATTATAAAGTACTTAATTCCATAGCAAATACTATTTGGGGTGATGGAAATCAGAGGTGAGATATCAGCTATGAATTTGATAAAGTTGATACATAAAGAGTTTCTAGTTTACATAGAAGGACACTGATAGTGCAGGGTATTAGAGCTGAGATAGGACAAGGGCTTGATTTGACTCATGCAGAGGCAGGTGACAGAGTATTGTAAGCAGAGAGAAGAGGACAGCCAAAGGTCCAGAGTCAAGAAAATCTGGTGTTTTTTAACTATGAAAAGGAGGCCAGTGTGACTGAACCATTGCAAGTAATGAGGAGTAACATGAACTGAGACTGGGAATTTTAAATATCATGCTAGTATGAAGAAAGGGTGGGGAACAAGAGTAAAAAAAATAAAAACACAAACTATACCTAATTTGAAATTTTGCCTGAATCGGTAGTACTTAAAGGATGAAATGATATTCTAAACACAGAAGAAATTCACTGGACATAAGTGGAAAAGGAGAAAGTCACAAGAAAAGTGTAACATTTTACATATCACTGAAGGAATCTGTTTCCCAGAGATTAAGGTTATGGCTTTTAAACTAGAGCTTCTCACACTTTAATGTGCACAGGAATCATCTGGTGATTTTGTTAAAATGCAGATTTTAAATTCAAGAAGTCTGAAGTAGGGCCCAAGATTCTGCATTCTTTTTTTTTCTTTTTTTTAAATTTTTTATTTTTTTATAAACATATATTTTTATCCCCAGGGGTACAGGTCTGTGGATCACCAGGTTTACACACTTCACAGCACTCACCAAAGCACATACCCTCCCCAATGTCCATAATCCCACACCATTCTCCCAAACCCCCTCCCCCCAGCAACCCTCAGTTTCTTTTGTGAGATTAAGAGTCACTTATGGTTTGTCTCCCTCCCAATCCCATCTTGTTTCATTTATTCTTCTCCTACCCACTAAGCCCCCATGTTGCATCACCACTTCCTCATATCAGGGAGATCATATGATAGTTGTCTTTCTCTGCTTGACTTATTTTGCTAAGCATGATACGCTCTAGTTCCATCCATGTTGTTGCAAATGGCAAGATTTCATTTCTTTTGATGGCTGCATAGTATTCCATTGTGTATATATACCACATCTTCTTGATCCATTCATTTGTTCATTTGAGAGAGAGGGTAGGGAGAGCACAAAGGGAAAATGAGAAGGAGAAGGAGAAGCAGACTTCCCGCTGAGCAGAGAGCATGACATGGGGCTCTAACCCAGGACCCCGAGGTCATGACCTGAGCCCAAGGCAGATGCTAACTGACTGAACCACCCAGGTGTCCCAACCCACTCAGACCAGTTTAGCTTAACCCCTAACTGGCCCTGCACAGACAGTGGAGTGATCTCTGGAATGACCAACAATTACCTTTACCTCATTATAATATTAAAATCTCCCCCCAAGGAGGAGCACCAGCCTCATTTATATGACAATCTACAGAGGCATGTTTTCTTAAGGCACATGCATGACTTGTGCCCACCTCTATATAGGATGAAAAGGCTTCCCTCTCTAAATATTCATCCTAATCCTAAACAAAAGGTACTCATTCATCCTTCCATAGGAAGTCAAGACTTTGAAAGTTACTCTCTGTGATCACCTTATTTGTCCCAAAGAAAATTTACATAGTGAGACAACTCTAGAAACATATTTTCCAGGGCACAAAACTTTGCATGCTAAATTTCAACTCAGAACTTTCTTTCAATTTAGTATGTAGGTCAACCAGAAAGACCTCTAGTTGACCTGAAAACTTCTCAGAGACTGTCAAATGATTAAAAAAAAGAGAGAGAGAAAGTTGATTTTAAGTACAATAATGTGGACTATCCCTTGATATCAGTGCCCTACCCTAACATATACTCATCAAATTCATCTTGGGCCCTATGAACCAAGGGGATCTAGCCTCTCACTTTTCTCATAATTTGTTGATGAGTTGAATGAATAAAAGTAGGTTAATCTTATGACTGACACGGATAAAGTGGATTTCTTTCAAAATGCTCTTTTTAGAAATAGATGTAAATCTTGGATTTGAATATGGGGGTAAATCAACAAAGTGTGAAGAAGACTCAACTAATGAAAATAAATGGGTTGAGAAGTAGGAGAAATTCAGGAAGAATAGACAGTCATAATAAATTGAAATTTGAAATGCCATTTGAAATCAACAATTGGATGTTCTTTATCATTATATATTTTCAAAGAAGTAAATGTCAATTTTGATTGTATTGAAATATTAGAACATGTTTCTAGTTTCCCCAGTGTTGGCATGAGTAGCTAGAAGAATTCTTGAGACTTCTCAGATATAAAAAGAGGGGTTTTTAAGATTTCCACCAGTTATGAGAATCATGATGGGAAACATCTTATTTTCAAACATTAATTAATCATTACCTCAAATATCAACTGCTTGTAAAAGTATGTAAACAGTAAGTGATCTAGTTTTAAATACTACATAACTCCTACACGTAACATAGAGGATTGAGGGCACATATTTACCTTGTCTTCTACTACCTCATTAAATTTCTTTAGTGGGATGTTCCTTCTCCTATCTTTGAATAAAAACTCTTGCAGGTTCTCAAAGTTTTCAGCTCACTTTTAAATACAGAAAGTCACCCTACGTCACAAAATGCAGTTTAAGTTCATTAACTAAAAGTGAACTTCATGACAGTTGCTTCTGGCCAACATGGAGTCAATAGAATCAAAATTTACCTTCCTACTTGAAACAAACAAACAACTGGGAAAATATATAAAATTATGGCTTTTAAGATACTGAGCATCAGGCAATGAAGGACAGTAATATCTGAGAGATAGGAACAAATGAGGTGAGAGAAAAAATCAGCTTCAATTAATATTAATACCATATACAAATATTAACTCAAAGTGGATCATGATTTAAATATAAAAGTAAGACTGTAGAACTTTTAGAAAAAAACAAAAACAAAAATCATTGTGACTTTGAGTTAAGCAAAGATTTCTTAGATATAATATAAAAACCAGGATCAATATCAAAATGATATCAAATATCAAAATGAAATATAATTTGAACTCTATCACAATTAAAAAATGGCTGCTCTCCAAGAGACACTGTTAAAAGAGTGAAAAGATGAGCTATAGAGAGAGACAATATTTTTAAATCATATATCTGAAAAAGGTTTAGTGTCTAGAAAACATAAAGAACTCTCAAAACCCAGTAAGAAAACAAATGACTCAATTCAAAAAGAAATGGGCAAGAGATTGCACAGATATCTTAACAAGACAAGATATGCTGATGGCTAACAAAGTGATGAAAAACAATATGACAAAGAAGATATATGAATAGAGGCTACATTCATGGGAAGATGCTCAAGAACATTTGTCATTAGGGAAATGAAAGCTAAAACAATAAGATACTACTATAAGTTTATTAGAATAACATATACTTATTTATATATTTATTTTAAAATTTATTTCCTTATTTATTTAAGATTTTATTTATTTGAGAGAGACACACAGAAAGAAAGAGAGAGAGAGCACAAGCAAGAGGAGGGACAGAGGGTCAAGGAGACTCCCTGATAAGTGCAGAGCCCTACAGAGTGTTCTATGTGGGGCTCCATCCCAGGACCCTGAGATCAGGACCTAAGCCAAAGTCAGATGCTTTATCCGATGAGCCACCAAGGTGCCCCTATAATAGATAACATTTAAAAGACTGATAATGGGAAGGGCACATGTGATGAGCACTGAATGTTATACACAAATTGAATCATTAAATACTACATTAAAAACTAATGATGTGGGGCGCCTGGGTGGCTCAGTGGGTTAAGCCACTGCCTTTGGCTCAGGTCATGATCTCAGGGTCCTGGGATCGAGTCCCGCATCAGGCTCTCTGCTCAGCAGGGAGCCTGCTTCCTCCTCTCTCTCTGCCTGCCTCTCTGTCTACTTGTAATCTCTCTCTGTCAAATAAATAAATAAAATCTTAAAAAAAAAAACCCAAAAAAGAAAATCTAATGATGTATTCAGTGGCTAACTGAACATTAAAAAAAAAAGAAAAAGAAAAAGATTAATAATAACTGGTGTTACAAAAGAGGTGGAGCAACTAGAATTTGCACACTCTAATGTGCAATGTAAATTGGCACAAATACTTTAGAAATTTAGAATTTACATTGGGAATGTAAATTGACACAAATACTTTTTTTTTTAAGATTTTATTTATTTATTTGACAGACCGAGATCACAAGTAGGCAGAGAGGTAGGCAGAGAGAGAGGAGGAAGCAGGCTCCCTGCTGAGCAGAGAGCCCGATGCAGGGCTCGATCCCAGGACCCTGGGATCATGACCTGAGCCGAAGGCAGAGGCTTTAACCCACTGAGCCACCCAGGCGCCCCGGCACAAATACTTTAGAAAAGAGTTTGGTGATTTTCTAAAATGTCAAACATGCAATTTCCATATGATTGAGCCCTTCCATTCTTAGATATTTTCCCAAGAGAAAGTAAATATGTCAAGGCAGTGTCTTGTATATGAATGTTCAGAGCATCTTTATTTGTAATAGCCCCAAAATGGAAAAAATCCAAATATCTATGAATAGGTGAATGAGTAAACAAAATGTGATATATCCCCATAATGGAATACTTACTTATCAATAAAAAGGAATAAATTGTTAATAAATGCAACATGGAAAAATTTCAAAACAGTCATATTGAGTGAAAAAGACTAGTCTAAAACAGTGTGCGACACCATTTATATAAAACTCTAGAAAATACAAACTAATTTAAAGTGACAAAAAGCAAAAGAGTAGTTACCTGGGACCAATAAGGAAGGGAGAGGTAGAAAAGAGAGACACCAAAGAAACATGAGACAACTTTTAAGAGTGATGGATATTTTTATCATTTTGATTGTAGTGATAGTTTCATGGGTATGTGCTTATGTTAAAACATAATAAATTGTATACTTTACGTAAGTGTGTAGTTGATTGAAAGTCAATTATATTTCAATATAACTGTTGAAACAAATACTGATCATTTTAAAATCTGTTGCTGGGGGGAGGGGGTTTGGGAGAACGGGGTGGGATTACGGACATTGGGGAGGGTATGCGCTTTGGTGAGTGCTGTGAAGTGTGTAAACCTGGTAATTCACAGACCTGTACCCCTGGGGATAAAAATATATGTTTATAAAAAATAAAAAATAAAAAAAAAATCTGTTTCTGGTTTCACTTCACAATGTTCTAAACATTCCATTTCTTTCAGCCATATTGACCACCTTTTTTTTTTTTTTAAGATTTATTTTGATTGACAGAAAGGGAGCACCAGCAGGCAGAGCAGCAGACAGAGGGTGAGGGAGAAGCAGGCTCCTATGTATGTGTATATATATATATATATATACACACACACATATATATATATGATAACATGAAATATATATATGTTTTTATTTAAATATGTATATGTTTTTATTTAAACCTCAGTTAGTTAACATTTGATGTCATATTAGTTTCAGGTGTAGAATTTAGTGATTCATGACTTACATACAACATAGTGCTCATCTCAAATGCCTTCATCCATTTAACCCATTCCCCTGTCACCTACCCTCCAGAAACCCTCAGTTTGTTATCTATAAGTAGAAGTCTCTCTTATGGTTTGCCTTTCTCTTTTTTGTCCATTATGCTTATTTGTTTTGTTTATTAAATTCTACATATGAATGAAATCACACGGTATTTATCTTTCTCTGACTGAGTTATTTTGCTTGGCATAATACTCTCTAGTGCTGTCCATGCCATTGCAAATGACAAGATTTCATTCTTTTTAATGGCTAAGTAATATTCCATTACATATATACCACAACTTATTATCTATTCATCAGTCAGTGGACATCTGGGCTCTTTTCATAATTAGGCTGTCATTGATAAAGCTGCTATAAACACCAGGGTACAACATGTTCCTTTGAATCAGTATTTTTGTACCCTTTGAGTAAATATCCAGTAGTCCAGTTGCTGGTATGTAGGGTATTTAGTTCTATTTTTAACTTTTTGAAGATCCTTCATACTGTTTTTCAGAGTGTCTGTACCAGTTTGCATTCCCACTAACAGTTTCAGAGGGGTCCCCTTTCTCTGCATCCTCACCAACATCTGTTGTTTCCTGTGTTGTTAATTTTAGCAATTCTGACAGGCATCAGGTGGTATCTCATTGTAGTTTTGATTTGTATCTCCCTGATGGTGTTGAGCATCTTCTCATGTGTCTGCTAGCCATGTTTATGTCTTCCTTAGAAAAATGTCTATTCAAGTCTTCTGCCCATTTCTTCACTAGACTATTTTTTTTGGGGGGGGGTGTTGAGTTTGATAAGTTCTTTATAGATTTAGAATACTAATCTTTTATCAGATATGTAGTTTGCAAACACCTTCTCCCATTCCATTGGTTGGCTTTTAGTTGTGCTGACTGTTTCCTTTGCTGTGCAGAAGCTTTTTATTTCAATGAAGTTCCAATAGTTCATTTTTATTTGTTTCCCTTGCCTGTGGAGATGTCTCTAGTAAGAGCTGCTACCGCCAAAGTCAAAGAGGTTACTACCTGTGCTCTTCTCTAGGATTTTGATGGTTTCCTTTCTCACGTATAGGTCTTTCATCCATTTTGAAATTATTTTTGTGTACGGTGTAAGAGAGTAGCCAATTTCATTCTTTTTCATGATGCTGTCCAGTATTCCCAAAACCATTTGTTGAAGATACTGTCTCTTTTCCAGTGGGTATTCTTTCTTGCTTTGTTGAAGATTAGTTGATTGTGTTGTTGAGGGTCCATTCCTGGGTTTTCTCTTTTGTTTCACTGATCTATGTGTCTGCTTTTATGTCAGTACCAAACTGTCTTGATGATTACAGCTTTGTAATACAGCTTGAAGTCCAGAATTGTAATGCCTCCGGCTTTGCTTTTCTTCTTCAAGATTCCTTTGGCTATTTGGGGTCTTTTGTGGTTGCTTAGAAATTTTAGGTTTGTGTTAGCTCTGTGAAAAACACTAGTGGTTTATTAATAGGGATTGCATTAAATATGTAGATTGCTTTGGGTGGTACAGACATTTTAACAATATTTATTCTTCCAACCCATAAGCATGGAACATTTTTCCATTTCCTTGTGTCATCTTCAATTTCTTTCATAAGTGTTTTATGGTTTTTAAAGTACAGATCTTTTACCTTTTTGGTTAGGTTTATTCCTAGGTATCTAATGGGTTCTTGTGCAGTTGTAAATCGGATCAATTCCTTGATTTCTCTTTCTGCTGCTTCATTATTGGTATATAAAAATGCAACAGATTTCTGTATGTTGATTTCGTATCCTGTGACTTTACTGAATTTGTGTAAAATTTTAGCAATTTTTGGTGGAATCCTCTAAGTTTCCTATATAGAGTATTATGTTGTCTTCAAATTGTGAAAGTTTAAACTTTTCCTTGATGATTTAGATACCTTTTACTTCTTTTTGTTGTTGACTGCTGAAGCTAAGACTTCAGTACTATGTTAAATAACAGTGGTGAGAGTGGCCATCCCTATCTTGTTCCCGTCCCTAATTAGAGGAAAAACTCTCAGATTTTCCCCATCGAGGATGATATTAGTTGTGGAATTTTCTTATATGGCCTTTATGATGTTGATATATGTCCCCTCTATCCCTACTTTGTTGAGGGTTTTTAATCAAGAATGGATGTTTACTGCTTCTTCTGCATATACTGAGAGGATCATATGGTTCTTATCCTTTCTTTTATTAATGTGGTTTATCACTTTGATTGATTTGTGAATATTAAACCACCCTTGCAACCCAGGAATAAATCCCACTTGATCATAGTGAATGGTCCTTTTAATGTACTGTTTAATCAATGTATTATTAATTAATGAATATATTAAATAATACATTAAATAAATACATATGTACATTTATTATCACATAATCATATGAGAGCATTTATAATGGATATGATGGGAGAAACAAAAATAAAACCACTTAAAATCTATCTCTTAATTAATTTAATAAACACATTTTACATTGTAAGTGCACAAGATCTATATCTTATCAAGATATTTTGGCCTCTGTCCTCATGAAGATTATAATCTCTATGGCAAATTGGTAAATAAAAAAACTATAACATAAAATATTATAAGCACACTTGGCTATTGAATCCAGCTTGTTCTATAGGTTCAGAAATTACATTTTCATACAAAAGAAATGCCTTATTGGAAAGCAAAAGAAAACACAGACATTGACTAGTATATTAACTATATGGGGAAATAGCACATGTGAAAAGCTGATATTGTAAAAGGGAGTGGAGTACATTTGAGGAAATTAAAGAAAATTATCATGGCTGGAATATACGGACAAAAGGAAAGCTTGATTCATGATAAACCTGGAGACATAGATGGCAATAAGAATATTCAGGGTTATGATGACTTTTTTTTTTAAGTTAAGAATTTTTTATTTTAAGGGATAATCACATTGAACTTAAGGGACAATCACATGGTATTAAGAATCTAAGAATACGTATTTAAGAATCTAAGTTTTCCACTTTATTTATTTATTTATCTATCTATTTATTTATTTATTTAGAGAGCCCACACATGTGCAAGTAGGGGGAGGGGCAGAAGGAGAGGATTCTCTAAGATTAGAAGATTCTCTAATCTTAAGTAGACTTCACACTCAGCGCTAAGTATGGAGTCTGAAGTGGAGATTGATCTCAGGGCTGGAAATCATGACCTGAGCTGAAATTTAGTCAAATACCCAACTCACTGAGTCACCTAGGCACTCCTTAAGTTTCCTACTTCAAAACATTTTCTTTTCTTAATTTAAAAAATAAATTTGAAGGAGGCAAAATGGAAGTGGGTTCTCTGATTGAGTCACTTTTGTGATAGACTGGGCTAGAGAGAATAATAAGGGATTGCTTTTTTCAGTGTCAATGTTTGGTCTCTGCATTCAAATAAGAAAATACATATTATTTATATTATAGTATATATTCAAACATATCTTATTTCATTTTATTTTCTTAAGTTTTTTTAATTTGACAGAGAGAGAGAGAGAGAGCACAAAGAGGGGGAGCTGCAGAGAGAGAAAGTGAAGCATCTCCCTACTGAGAGGGAGGGAGCCTGATGTGGAGCTCGATCCCAGGATCCTGGGTTGATGACCTAAGCTGAAGGTAAACACTTAAATGTCTGAGCTACCCAGGTGCTCCAAATATATTTTATATGTTGATGTAGATTGATGAGATATAATACCAAATATATATAGGTGAATATTTAATATATCAATACACATTTATGTATAAAGTATATTTAAAAATATTTTCCAATATATTTTTACTTGAAAAGTGTATGTGTGGGGCGCCTGGGTGGCTCAGTGGGTTAAGCCACTGCCTTCGGCTCGGGTCATGATCTCAGGGTCCTGGGATCAAGTCCCGCATCGGGTTCTCTGCTCAGCAGGGAGCCTGCTTCCTCCCCTCTCTCTGCCTGCCTCTCTGCCTACTTGTGATCTCTCTCTGTCAAATAAATAAATAAAATCTAAAAAAAAAAAAAAGTGTATGTGTGTGTGTATAAATATATATATTATATATATATATATATAAATATATATATATATTATATTATATATATATATATTTATATATATATATATATATATATATATATATATATATATATATAAAGATTTTATTCATTTATTTGTCAAAGAGAGTACAAAACCAGGGGGAAAGACAGGTAGAGGGAGAAACAGGCTCCCCACTGAGTAAGAAGCCTGATGTGGGACTGGATCCCAGGACCCTGGTAATAACATGACCTGAGCCCAAAGCAGATGCTTAACTGACTGAACCACCCAGGTGTCCCTTTTACTTGAATATATATAACAAAATATACTGTTGGATTCAATTTGCTAGTACTTTGTTGAGAATTTTTCCATTCATTTTCATCAGGGATATTGGCCTTTAGTTCTCATTTTTTAGTGAGGTCTTTGTCTGGTTTTGGAATCAAGGCAATGCTGGTTTCATAGAAAGAGTTTGGAAGTTTCCCTTCCATTTCTATTTTTTGGACCATTTTAAGAATAGGTATCAACTATTCTTTAAATGTCTGGTAGAAATCCCCTAGGAGGCCATCTGGCCCTAGACTTTTCACTGTTGGGAGATTTTTGATTACTGATTCAATTTCTTTACTGGTTATCCACCTGTTCAAGTTTTCTATTTCTTCCTGTTTCAGTCTTCATAATTTATATGTATCTAGGAATTTATCCATCTATTTCAGGTTTTCCAATTTGTTGGCATATAATGTTTCATAATATTCTATTACAACTGGTTGTATTTCTGTATTGTTGGTTGTGATATCTCCTCTCTCATTCATGATTTTATTTATCTGGGTCCTTTTTCTTTTCTTTTTGATAAGTTGTGCAAGAGGTTTCTCAGTTTTATTAATTCTTTCAAAGACCAACTCCTGGTTTCATTGATCTGTTCTATGGTTTTTTGTTTGTTTGTTTTGTATCATCTATTTCTGCTTTAATCTTCATTATTTCCCTTCTTCTGCTACCTTTAGGTTCCATTTGTTGCTCTTTTTCTAGCTTCTTTAGGTGTAAGGTTAGGCTGTATATTTGAAATTGTTCTTCTTGAGGTAGGCCTCTTAGGACTGCCCTTGCCTCATTCCAAAGGTTTTGGACCATAGTCTTCATTTTCATTTGTTTCTATGTATTTTTATTTCTCTTTTAATTTCCTGATTGACCTATTCATCCTTTAGTAGGATGTTCTTTATCTCTATGTATTTGTGGTCTTTCCAATTTTTTCTTATGGTTGACTTTAAGTTTCATAGTGTTGTGGTCTAAAGGTATGAATAGTATGATCTCAGTATTTTTGTTCTTGTTGAGCCTGATTTATGATCTAGTATGTGATCATTGTGGAGAATGTCTCATGTGCTCATGAAAAGAATGTGTATTCTGCTGCTTGTAGATAACATGTTCTGAATATATCTGTTAAGTCTATCTGGTTCAGTGCATCATTCAAAGTCATTGTTTGCTTTTTGCCTTTCTGCTTAGATGATCTATGAAGTAACTAGGATGTTAAAGTCCTCTACTATTATCAATTAGTTCCTTTATGTTTGTTATTAATTCTTAATATTTGGGTGCTCCCATGTTGGGGGTGCTAATATTTCTGATACTTTCAGGGTAGGAGTGGGGAGAGGTAAGAGATATAAAATCATTGTGATTTGATTGTCACTATCATGAAATGGATTGGCAATCTCTAGGTCTGGCAGAAATTTAAAACTGATTTTTTCTTTCAAGGGGTATTTCTGTAGGTTCTCTAGAGTTGAACTGTCCAATATGGTATTGGTGCAATTTGAAGCTACTGAGCACTTGGAATGTGGTTAATATAAGAGTAAAATACATTCTGATTTCTGAGGCTTGGTATAAAAAAGAACGTAAAGAATCTCATTGGGGTGCCTGGTGGGCTGAGTTGGTAGAGTATGCAACTCTTGATCTCTAGGTTGTTAAGTTCAAGCACCACATTGGGTGTGGAACCTACTAAAAAAGAAGAATCTCATTGACTTATTTTTTTCCCATTTTGACTATGATGCTGAATAAAAATGTACTAAATATCACATTAAATCTTAAATTAGGAAAATGGGAAATAATTTAAATTATTAAATGTTAAAAATAATTTCCCTTCTTTCTTTTCCATTTCCTAAAATATGGCTATAGAAATTTTAAAATTACATATGTGGTTCATATTGTATTTTTAATGGACAGTGTTGCTTAAGAAAATCCCTTTTTAGGCATCGTGATATAATTTCCTTGGCAGAGGCAGTGCTCTTCCTTCAGCTGGTTACTTCAAATACAACTTTAGCTTGTGCCCCAGTGACACACCCCACTACACTTACTGCCAGAGTCTCTTTACATTGGAAAGCAGAAGATTCTGGGCTGAAATTCACTCTGTGGGTTCCTCACGAGGAACTTGGGATTTGTAATGGACACTGTGATGCATTGACCAGATTCTCCCTGAGAAAAGAAGGACTTAATCCCCCACTTAGAAGGACGGCTAATCTCAGCTATTATCCCTCTTTGGGAATATCTCACCTGTGGTCACACTTACTTCCTTGGGCATTTAGTATCCACAGGCTGAATAACACATGGATATAAAAGATCTCCCTATTTGTACCAACTCAGGTAAACTCTAAAGGGCCATTCAGCTTTGCAGCTCAACTTCTCACTTAGCCCTCCCTTCCACAGTGATGATCCCCATTGTAATCACTAAAACATTTTTTCATAAACTAGTTAATCTGTGTCCCAGAGTCTGCTTCCTGGGAGGACATTGTACCACATTATGGCATATTAACTCATGAAAAACAAGTATAGGTTCTTTCCACACAAAATAAATAGATAAAATAAGACAAAATGGTTTATTCCATTGACACTAGTATATTTCTTGGTCCTGCATAAAATACCAGACCACTAAGCCCACTTCACAATTACCAAGGACACGCATCAAGCTCTCAAAGAAATCTCACTGAAATCCTTATCATTTGGCTTATGGTTAAGCAGGATTTTTTTCTCTTTGAAACTTAATAGGAAGGTGAATTCATAACCCTAATTCTTTCCAAAGGAATTGTCTTCAAAAATTCTCTCCTTATATCACTTTCTTGTCTCTTCCTTATCCTTCTCAAGAGTTTGTCACAAGTTTTTGGCCATAACATTGCAGCACTATTTTTGTTTGTTTGTTTCTTTCTTTCTTTCTTTATGCCTCAACATAAACTGAGGTAAGAAAGAAAGAGTGGAGTGTTTAATTGAACATTCAGTTGCCTGTATAAGGTCTGAAATCCCCATGTGTCCCCTACTTTAAAAACATCAGAATAATACAAATTCAATAAAAATATCACAAGACTCTAAGAGCTTCGACTTTAAGTTGAAGTCAACAAAATTTATACTAATTCAAATGACCATTTCAAATGATTTTTCAACATCACAAATAAACATACTTTTCTTTTCTTTTTTTTTTTTTAAAGATTTTATTTATTTATTTGACAGAGAGAGATCACAAGTAGGCAGAGAGGCAGAGAGAGAGAGAGGAGGAAGCAGGCTCCCTGCTGAGCAGAGAGCCCGATGCGGGACTCGATCCCAGGACCCTGAGATCATGACCTGAGCCGAAGGCAGCGGCTTAACCCACTGAGCCACCCAGGCGCCCCTAAACATACTTTTCAAAAATATTTCAAAATTTCTCTTTATGATTGAATGTATCCCTAAATTTCTAAATTTATAACATTGATATTGAGACAAATTATAAAAAACTCCTTATAAGACTAGAAAACAAAACAAATATGAATTCTAAATCTTTTTTTTAATATAGGATCAATGTGTTAATGTGACAAATTAATCTATAGATTTTTCTGAAATTCATGTAAAAAGAGTAGTTATAATTAATTATAAGCAAATTCTAAGTGTCAATGTAGTATAAAAGGTAAAAGTATTCCCTTCTATTTTAATATGATATCTATCTGCAAATAAGTCTTTTATATTATTTCTATTATAATTTTTTTTCACAAAATTTTGCAAAGTATACAGAATAAGTGTCATCTCCATTAGTGGCCTAAGTTAAGTAATTTGTTCACCGTCATATAACATGTAAGTAGAGGATGAACTTAGAATTCAGGTCTTCTCATTTATATGTTATCATCCATTTCATCCCTTATCTGTGAGTAAGCCAATTTTTCCTATAAGCATTATCTCTCCCTCTCTCAATTTCGGCCACAAGTAATTTTTATCACACCATTTAGTATTTGATTTTATATATATAAACAGTAATTATTTTCTAATCGCTTAATATTTTTAAATTCCTGTCCTAAACAGGTTTGTTATCTATTTTCTTTACTGTGAGAAAGCTTAGCAAATTTGATAACATCTTTAGAATATTTTGTATACTCTTTATTCCTACATAATTATACACCACAATAATAAGTGTTAAAGAGCTAATCTGCATGTCCCATTATTCAGTACCTACTCTATAAAATTAGTATTATAAGTCATTATAAGGAATAGAATGTACTTATTAAAACATATCTTGTATCTACATTAAAATGGAAAATACTTTTAGAAATTGGATTTTATACTGAATGACATTTTCAAAATTAGTATTAAGCCTTGTCCTTCAATTCTAATACTACTACAAAGTTTTTGTGGCATAAAAATGTACATCTCTCTGGTCTTTCCCCAGTATACCAAAACACAAGTCTAGTTTTTAGGTTTGGATTTTTTTATTTTGGCTTGAAATCACTTCAAAGACCATAGTAATTAAAAATTTCTTCATGTTCTATATAAATAAATCACTGTATATAAAATAACAGGTTCCTTGTCTAGTGTTTCAAGGTAAAAAGCAGAAGATAAGCCTTACTGCTAGTAAGAAGATTTAAAACAAAGAAATCTTCCTAATATTCCTTGGTATATGTTTTCTTATTTATATTATTTCTTTTTAAAAGATTTTATTTATTTATTTGACAGACAGAAACCACAAGTAGGTAGAGGAGGCAGGCAGAAGGTTGGGGAGCAGGCTCCCTGCTGAGCAGAGAACCCAATGTGGGGCCCAATGCAGAGTTCAATCCCAGGATCATGACCTGAGCCAAAGGCAGAGGCTTTAACCCACTGAACCACCCAGGTGCCCCTTTGTATTTATATTAAAAGTATTTCCTTATACGGTAGGACAAGAAAGAATAAGAAAGTTACAAGAAAAGTTGAATTTATATGTGACATAATTTGTGAGGTCAACCATAAAAATACTGACTTTCCAAAGCAAAGATGACATTTTCTGAACCCCTACCAGGAAAGCATGTATTTTATTTTCTTTTAAGAATGTTGATGGATTTGCAGTAACTGATCCATTTTCTTTCACAGGGTCCTTGTTGAAAGTATAAAAACGGTTTGGGTCAATGCCTGTATCCATGAAAGAAAGAAAAAGCTGACAAGATTAAATCCCCACTATTGGCCTCATTAGCACATTTCAAAGGAGTAAATCATCAGCCTCAGAATCCATATTAGCATTTTTAAAATATTAGTAGTAGTAGTAGTAGTAGTAGTATTTTTATTATTTGGTGGATAGCTAGATCAAACAATTTCTTAGTTCTATAATCCAGTCAATTTTTTTATTTAATAAATCTTTACTAGGTTATTATACTAAAACCCTTGATAGAAATAAATAACTTGGACTTTGTTTTCCAAAAATTTATAGTTCCATTATGAAACAATGTATGCACAGATAATTTCCAAAAATATTACAGAATGGTGATTTTTTTTCAATAAGAATATATAACTATTATAAATATTTAGGCACCAATATAGAAGCATTCGAATATATAGAGCAAAAATTAATAGCCATAAAGAATGAAATTGATAGTAACAGAGTAACAATAGGGGGCTTTAATACTCCACCTGCATCAATGGATAGATCCTCCAGACAGAAAATCAATAGGGAAACAGTGGATTTGAATGATACATGGGACCAGGTGGATCTAACAGATATATTCAAACATTCCATTCCAAAATAGCAAATTATGCACTTTTTAAGTATTATACATGGAATATTCTCTAGAAAAATCATATCAGGCATCTTTTCTGACCACAGTGGCATGAAACTAGAGATCAACCACAAGAAAAAATTCTGGAAAGAACACAAATACATGGAGGTTAAATAAATAATGCTACTAAACAATAAATGGGTCAACAAGAAATCAAAAAAGAAATTAAAAAATACATGGATACAAATGAAAATGAAAATATAATGGTCCAAAATCTTTTGGATGCAGCAAAAGCTATTCTAAGATAAAAGTATAGCAATACAGGGCTACCTCAGAAATAGAAAATAGCAAATACCTCAAATAGCACCTAATCTCACACCTAAAGGAGCTAGGAATAAAAGAAAAAACAAAGGTCAAAGCCAGTAAAAGGAAGGAAATAATAAAAGGTAGAAATGAGTGAAATAAAGATTAAAATAACAGTAGAACAGATCAATAATACCAGAAGCTGGTTCTTTTAAAAGAGCAACAAAACTGGTTAACATTTAGCCAAACTCATCAAAGAGAAAGAGAAAAAGAGAGACACAGAGGGAGAGAGAAATGAAAAGGAGAAATAACAATCCTCACCATAGTTATACAAAGATTATGAGAAAATTATATGTCAACAAATTGGACAACCTATAAGAAATAGATAAATTCCTAGAAACATATAACCTCCCAAAACTAATTCAGGAAGAAAAAGCAAATTTGAACAGATCAATTACTAACAATGAAACAGAATCAGTAATTTTAACAACAACAACCAAAACAACACTGAACAAACAAAAGTCCAGAACCAGACCGCTTCACAGCTTAAACCAAGCATTAAAAGACAATTAATATCTATCCTTCTCAAGCTCTTCCAAAAAAATAAAAAAATAAAGAGTAAAGAAAGCTTTCAAATTCAGTCTATGAGGCCAGCATTATCCTGATATCAAAACCAGGTAAAGACACACACACACACAAAAAAAACTACAGTTCAAAATTTCTGATGAACATAGATGCAGAAATTCTCAACAAAATATTGGCAAACCAAGTCCAAGAATACATTAACAAAATCATTCACTATAATCAAGTGGGATTTATTCCAGGGGTGTATGTGCTGTTCAACATTTACAAATCAATTAACATCATATATCACTTTAACAAAAGAAAGGATAAAAACTATATAATCATTTCAATAGAGGCAAAAAAAATTTTTTTTGAGAAAGTACAACATCCATTTAAAGGTATGTCTGCTTTAAACTTACTTGAAACTTACTTCCCAACAAAGTACGTTTAAAGCGGACATACCTCAATATAGTAAAGGCCATATATAAAAAACCCATAGCTAACATCACATTTAATGGTGAAAAACTGAGAGTTTTCCCTCTGAGATCAGAAACAAGATAAAAATGTGCACTCTCACCACTTGTATTCAATTTGGTACTAGAATCCCTAGCCATAGCAATCAGACAAGAAAAAGAAATAAGAGGTATCCAAATAGGAAAGGAAGAATAAAAACCATCACTATTTGAAGATGGCATAATGCTATGTATAGAAAACCCTAAAGACTCAACCAAAAAGAAAATACTAGAACAGACAAATGAATTAAGTAAAATCACATTATATAAAATCAATGTGAAGAAATCTGTTGCATTTCTAAATAGAAATAATAAAGTAATAGAAAGAGAAATTACAAAAGCAATGTCATTTACAATTATACCAAAAATCATTAAAAAACCTAGAAATAAACTTAACCAAGAAGATGAGAGACCTGTACTCTGAAGGCTATAAGATATTGTTGAAAGCAATAGAAGATGACACAAACAAATGGAAAGATATTCCATGTTCATGGAGCAGGAAAATAAATATTGTTAAAATATTTGCATTACCTAAAACAATCTACAGATTTAATTCAATCTATATCAAATGCCAACACCATTTTTCACAAAGCTTGAACAAATAATTCTAACACTTGTATGGAACCACCAAAGATCCCAAGTAGCTAAGGCTACCTTGACGAAAGAACAAAACTGAAGGTATCACAATTCCAGATTTCAATATGTACTACAAAGCTGTAGTGATCAAAATAGTATGGTGCTGGCACAAAATAGACACATAGATCATGTGTCACATAGATTGGAAGAGCACAGAAATAAACCCATGATTATATGGTCAATTACAACATTATATGGTCAATATGGTCAATATGACAAAGGAGGAAAGACTATACAATGGGAAGACCATCTCTTCAACAAATAGTATTGTGAAAATGGGACAGCTACATGCAAAAGAATGAAACCAAACCACTGTCTTACACCATACACAAAAAATAAACTCAAAATGTTTTAAAGACCTAAATGTGAGACCTGACACCATAAAATTTCTAGAAGAAAACAGGCAGTAATCTCTTTGACATCATCCATAAAAACATTTTTCTATATCTGTCTCCTTTGGCAAGGAGGACAAAAGCAAAATTAAAAACAAAAAACAAAAAACTATTGGGATTACACCAAAATAAAAACTTTTGCACAGTGAAAGAAACCATCAACAAAACAAAAAGACATCCCACCAAATAGGAGAAGATATTTGCAAATGACATATATGATACGGGGTGAAATGTCCAAAATATACAAAAAAGCTCACACAACTTGACACCACAAACCCAAATAATACAATTAAACAGTGGACAGAGGACATGAATAGGTATTTTTCCACAGAAGACATACAGATGGCCAACAGACGTATGAAAAGATGTTCACCATCACTATCATCAAGATAATGAATATAAAAGCCACAATGAGATATCACTCTCACATGTCAGAATGGCTAAAATCAAAGACACAAGAAATAACAAGTGCTGGCAAGGATATGGGGCAAAAAAGGAACTTCTGTGAACTGCTGGTAGGAATGTAAGTTTATGCAGCCTCTGTGGAAAACGGTATGGAGGTTCCTCAAAAAATTAAAAATAGAACTACCAAATGATCCAGTAACTCCACAACTCCACTAGTGGGTGTTTATCCAAAGAAAACAAAAACATTAATTTGAAAAGATATACATACTTCTGTGTTTACTTATTCTTTATAATAACCAAGTTAAGGAAACAATCCAAGTGCCAATTGATAGATGAAGGTATAAAGAAGATATATATATATATATATATATATATATATATATATATATATATATAATAAAATATTATCCATCCATAAAAAAGAATGAAATCTTGCCATCCGCAACAATATGAATGGGTCTAGAGGGTATAATCCCAAGTGAAATAAATCAGAGGAGGACAAATACCCCATGATTTCACTCATATAGAATTCTGGAATCATTATATTGCACATCTGAAACTAATATAATACTGTATGTTACTATACTTGAATTTAAAATGTAAATTTAAATGTTTTTTTCCCTTTGGAAAAAGGGAAATTTTGTGAATTCCAAGTCCATTGATCTATTTCCATTGGCTATAGCAACGTAAGACCCAAATACTTGGGTAACATATACTACAGAAGTCCCTGAAGCTACTGACCAATAAAATCTTACACTATAGTCTTTATATCTTTGTTGGGTTGAAATACACATTCTTACATCCAGAATTCTTACCTAGCTTTCAGACCTAGTTGACATATGACCTCTACTGAAATCATCCCCAAATACTCCAAGCAAAATTAATTAAAATCTGAGATTTGCTTCAACAACACCAGAGACATGCCATGATGAAACAGAAAAAAACAAAGGATTTTGGATTTCTCTTGTCAGTTCTCATCTCTGCTGCTTGCCTGCTATGCAACTATAGGTGATCATTTAACTACATGAGCCTCAGCTTCCTCTCATATAAAATGGAACTAGTATTCCTTTCTGACAGGACTTACTGAAATAGCATATGTAAAACACAGTCGTGGGTACATGATAAAGTACATGACAATGAAAAATATCATTATATAATTACATATAAAATGCTTAGTATATAGTAGGTGGGCAGTAGTACTATTTTATACTAATAGTATCAAAATAATATTTAAGAATCTATTTTCTTAATTAACCTTAATTAATATATTTATTTATGATTCTTTGTCAGTGGAATTTAAAGACAAGAATTGTGCCTTTTTCCTTTTATGTCCTTGATTCAGGTAATTCTCTCAGTTATAATAGATATTCAGTGAATGTTTGTAGAATTAATAGACCAATAAATGAATGGGATAAAATTTGAAATGATTATATGACATTTTGGTATACTGGGTTGATTTGGCAGTATGTAACAGTAAAAGTTTGTTGAAGAGTAATAGATGAGGACTACAGTGACAAAGGTTGACTTTGTAGTACTAGATGATGGGGAATCGGGTGGCAATGCAGAAAAAATAATGCTTTTTTTTTTTTTTTTTTTTTTTTTTTTTTTTTTATTAATGGGAGAGTAGTGGTTGGACTTTTCCCCTTGCTCTTAATGTTCTGGTAATTATGTGTTTTGTCCACCACTATATAATGAACTCCAGCATACAGTGACACTTAATATCTATTTTAAATGAAAATATACAGGGATGCCTGGGTGGCTCAGTGGGTTAAAACCTCTGCCTTCAGCTCAGATCATGATCCCAGGGTCCTGGGATCGAGCCCCACATCAGGCTCTCTGCTCCGCGGGGAGCCTGCTTTCTCTTCTCTCTCTGCCTACTTGTGATCTCTGTCAAATAAATAAATAAAATCTTAAAAAATAAAATAAATAAATGAAAATGTACATGCACTGTACAAGAGGCATGAATTAGGTGCTTTTAAGATAATAAGACAGTATGGGAGAACAGAAACATCCTCAGGCTACAAAACACACATCTGATCCCTGCAGAGACAGAGGCACACACTGGGATTCAGTCAGTCCAGTACTGTTTATCCTTTTCTTTCTCCTTCCTATCCCTGAGCAGATAAGGAATAACTCAGTGTCTTGGCCTTCCACAAGCAGCCTTTATCCAAGAGGACTAGATGGTTTTTTTTCTTACTAATATTTATATAGTTTCTCTAAGTCTATGACTCTGTCATATTAGTCAAGTTATTTATTATCTGACCCATCTCCCCATCTGTAAAATGGGAATAGTAACACCCTGACCTCATAGGATTGCTGTGAGGATTAAAAGAGGGCAACTATGAAAGACAATTAATATTCAGCAAACACTTGGTACACAATAAGCATTGAAATGTTAACTTCTCCCCAGCATTACCAAAGACTCATTCCTGTACAGGAAAAAGATCCTCTTTCATTTTTACCTCAAGAACTAAAAATTTAGATCTTAATCATATAACTGCATTGAATTAGGAATTAGGGTACAGGAATTCTACTTTGCCACAGTCACTAACTTGTTAAGAGACCTTGATTAGGTCACTTAGTCTCTCTAGGTTTGGGGTTCCTCATCTGTAAAATAAATGCTTCAACTAAATGGTCTCTGCGGTCCTTTCTCACACTGTTTATAACCCAATGTGCTGTCTTAAATGCAAGTGACATATGAAGATCAGTCCTGACTGCAAGGCGCTGACCTTTCATGAGAGCAGTGGTCTACAGAGGAGTGGGAAGGAAAGAGAATGCATGAAATTAAGAAAAGTGAAGATGAAAAGTAGAAGTTGAAAGCATCAAACAACCTGACCATAAAGCAATGAGCTATAAAGACTTAACAGAATGTGATAGCAAGTAAATTTAAAAATCTAAGATTAAAGACAAAAGGAAGATAGCAAAGTTTAAAAAAGATTAAAATGCATGCTTTCATTATCTGTTAATTTTCTAAAATTAGTCTATTACTTTTCATTTCATCAACTAAAATTTTTTTATTGTCCCTGTTAGTCACTCTTTTCAGGATTTTCTTCATTTTGTTTTATCATTTCAGAAAGCCCAATCAATAAGCTATGAATTTTGTTCCCAACCTAAGAAAGTAAACTTAAATCTAAGGTGAGTTTTAATGCATTTTCAATGCCATTTACTTTGTTTCATAGAACCATAATGCAACCAGAAGAATTTGTACCAAAGTAAAAACAACCCATGATCTTCTTGGTTTCATACTGCTTTGCACTTTAAACATAATGATACACTTGCCCGTTTTGGCAGAACTAAAGATGCTATAATTACTGAGGCATAAGATAAGAAAAGAATTAGAGAATGAGTCAAATGAAGGAAAAAGGAGGTAACAGCTTAAAAATGAGGATGCACATAGGCACTATGTAGCTGAGAGACAATGGTGTTTTAAGCAAGGGGAAGCATCTAAAAAAGAATTGGTAAGATGGGAACCCAGTGAGAAAATTGAGGCTAGATCACTAGAATATAGCATAGTCCAAATCTCCAGTTCCTGGAATCTGGGATTTCCACTAAATGGGGTAAAAGTCTAGAAAAATCCCAAAGGCAACTCTTAAATGGAATGTTTATAATCATGTATCACACAAATATCTGCTTTGGAGAAACATTTATTATATAGGTTTTCATTTGCAACAATAAGATACCAAATGGTTAGCATTATCTATCTCCCTCATCTCTCAAATTTAAAAAAAAAATGCATTTGGTAATTCCATTTATTATTTAAGAAGAAAATATGCTTTTACATTTAATATATTATTCAGCCTACTTTTTTCTTTTAAACAATTAGAAACGCATACATAAATGGTTTTATAGTATTAGCACTTTGGCTTTTAAAGATAGTAATTTGGATTCAAATATTTATCCCCAAATTTTATCTGAAAGTCTACAGGCTTCATTACAAAGAACAAAAACATTCTTCTGTCAACATTTTCTTTGGGCATACCTAATAATGGAAAAACCATTTTCATATCCACAAACTGCTTTTTCTCCTTTAAATGTGACTGACATGTGACCTGAAATTAGTGTCTTTGGATCAAGTGCAAAACTATTTCCTGCTAATCTGCTGTATCATAACCTTCTTTATAACTTGGCATTAAGTTTTTTTCACCCCATTTTGACCAGATTAAATCTTCTCTATTCAAACTGCCCTTGAGTCACCATTTCTCAATAAGCCACCCAACATACTGCTCTGAATAGAAGTTTCAAGCAACACTTCTCTAAAAAAGAGCATCCTTTCCCTCTTCCTAGACTATCTTTAAGATTTCCTTATTCCATTAAATGTTTCTAATCTCATCTCACTTTACTCAATATTTCTATTTAATGAAAGTCAAGAAAGGCAGTAAGAAGGTAAAATAAATGTAAGGCAGACTTAACTGGCTTTCCTTAGTGCCATCCTGAGCAGAACCATAGACAAAGAAGCCAAGGCTTGCAGCCATTTTACACCATTCAAAAGATTCCCTGATACTACCTGAGGGTTAAAGCTCAGTAAGCTCTTTATTCTTCGTGGTGGGTATGGGTCTTCCATTTTGTGCCTAACATTTGAAATCTCAATCCCAGTTCCCACATGTGAACACCCATTTCCTGCTTTCAGTATGTATAATACTCAAGGGGTAATATATGGAAAAGGAAGTCAAACATCAGTTTTGGGTGGAGCAACAGAATAATGATATGTAACATACTACACAAGGTTAAAAGCCTAGATTATCTTCAAGAAATAAATTAATATTTTCCCCAAGCCTATTCCTCTCAAATTATATTAATGGGACTTTAATAATATAATTAAAATCAGCAGGTAAAAGAATAGTCAACTCTAGGATTTTGAACTGGGGAGAAATAAGAGTTATTCTCATTTGACAGCTAGAAGAGGGTATTGTGATGGTCAAATAATTGATGACAAAGACCTGAACTTGGTTTTAGAACTAAATAAGAAAGAAGATGGATTCTAGAGATATCACTAAAAATGAAATCATCAAGATTTGAAAACTTTTTGCTTATGATGAAGATAAAGGACAGAGAAAGTGGACCAGAGAGAATACAAATCCTAGCATAGGTGACTGGGAAGATTAGTGTCCTTAAAAGACACCTAAAGGAATGAGTATATTGTATGTGTATTTGGAATGTGGATGATCAGTGCAGGACTGTGGATCTGGTATCTGAGTAGGTTAGTAGTAGGTTGTGGGTGCTGAATCTGAGTAGGTAAGCAGATAACCAGAAGAGATGGTTGACTAAGGGTCAGAAATGTAGAACTGGAAAAAGTCAAGGCTGATTGAAGAGTCATCAGTGCCGAGAAGACATATTAAAGCACATAAATGGATACAATAAAAATGATAAAGATATAAAAAGAGAACAGGACCAAGCATAAAATCTCAGTGAGTGCCTAAAATTAGGGAGTGAAGAGGAGGAAGTCAAATGGTATATATCACTCAGCAATAATACTGATGGATCATCTGCTTCACCAAGATGGCAGAATAACAGGGTTAGTACTCGATAATTTACAATAATACTATTATTCCATTTCTCTTAATTAAAAATAATCATTACTATCTTACAAATATTGCCAGCATGTAATTTATTCTCTATCCATGTGTAAGGTGTAAGGTAATGAATGTGTTAGGTGTTAGAAGATACGTAGATTAATAGGATGTGGTCTCTGACTTCAAGGAATTTACCCTGAAGAAGAGTCAAATATTCCCATTATGTATTTATAATGCATGATACTCACTCAAATTAAAGTAACTACAATTGAAAGTCTTTTAATCAATAACTTACCCTTGAATAGGACTTTTAACCTTACTTTGTACAAATTTTCTCACTTATCATCTCATTTAATTGTTATAACAACTCTGTCAAGAAAGACAAGCAGATAAATTTCTGCATCTAACAGCTTCTCCTAACGCATCCAACCACACCTCTTAATGCATCCAACTTAATGCCACTATTGAGTGGCAGAGTGCAGGTGATGGGAAATCTGATGCAACTCCAGCTTTTGTTACTCTTCCAGACTACTGAAAACCTGTGGCTTCCTTAGAAATGTTTCTCTTGGATGAGGCAACTGGGTGATGGACATTGGGGAGGGTATGGGTTGTAATGATCACTGGGTATTATATAAGACTGATGAATCACAGACATGTACCCTTGAAGCAAATAATATATTATATGTTAATTAAATGAATTTAAATTAAAAAAAAAACAGTTTCTCCTATTACTAAAGATAAGGTCTTTGGGACACTTGGGTGTCTCAGTCGATTAAGTGTCTGCTTTTGGCTCTGGTCATGATCTCAAGGTCTTGGGATTGAGCCTGACTCTGGGCTCCTCACTCAGCGGGAAGCCCATTTCTCCCTCTGCCTGCCACTCCCCCTGCTTGTGTGCACTCTTTCTCTCTAACAAATAAATAAATCTTAAAAAAAAAAAAAAAGATAAGGTCTTTGTCTCAAAGTCTGGTAGTCAGAGATAAATGTATTTTCTTCCAGATTCTGTTTTTATTTTTGTTAATTCATACTTATAAAATATAGAAGTATATTTTAATCTTTACTTCCTGAATGTAAAGGTGACAAAATCATTACATATAACATTTGAGACTATAAAATACTAAAAAAACATCAATCATAATTACCACTTTAAAGGCAACTATCATTAAGATTCCAGTATTCTGGGCGCCTGGGTGGCTCAGTGGGTTAAGCCGCTGCCTTCCGCTCAGGTCATGATTTCAGGGTCCTGGGATCGAGGCCCACATCGGGCTCTCTGCTCAGCAGAGACCCTGCTTCCCTCTCTCTCTCTCTGCCTGCCTCTCCATCTACTTGTGATTTCTCTCTGTCAAATAAATAAATAAAATCTTAAAAAAAAAAAAAAGAACAAAAAAAAATAATAAAAGAGATTCCATTATTCTCTACATCCACACCTAGAACTAGGTCTACATTTATATCCACAACTATTTATAAATAGTGATGTCATATTTTGTATTTAAATTTGTATTCTGCCTCTATCATTTAACATTGTTTTATCAATTAATACAATCATTTTCCCCCATAACAATATTCCGTCTCATTCTATAAATGGAACATAATCTACCTTACCATTTCTTGTAGAAAAATTATGTTTGGAAGTTTTGTCTGGGAAAGATTGAACATAATGTCTATTAACATGAGTCTCATTTCTATAGTACTCCATGAAAGTAAAAAGACCTTTAAGTAGGGGCACCTGATGGCTCAGTGGGTTAAGCCTCTGCCTTCTGCTCAGGTCATGATCTCAGGGTCCTAGGATCGAGCCCTGCATCAGGCTATCATGCTCAGCAAGGAGCCTGCTTCCCCCCTCTCTCTGCCTACCTCTCTCCCTACTTGTGATATCTCTCTCTGTCAAATAAAGAAAATCTTTAAAAAAAAAAGACCTTTAAGTAAAAAATGGCTATAAAAGCACTGAAGAGAAAACCCATAGCACTATGTAATCCCATTAACTCTGGACTTAATCCACTCACATTTTTATTAATAACTTAGATCACTGTGTCTGTGGGGTATGCTGATCAACTGTGCAGATGGCATAAAACTGTGAGAAACAATAAACATGTTGAAGGATGAAATCATAATCCAAAAAGATCAGACAGGTTGAAATGATGGGCTAAATGGAAGAAAAGTGTATTTTTGAAAAGATGGATATAAATTTTCATGTTTGAGTTAGAAACAAACAAAAAAAGTCAGTGGTATATGATACAAAATCTGATTATCAGAAAGTGCATACAAAATAAAAACAAAAGAAACAATGTAGCTGACAAAAAAGAGCTAATATAATTTTGAGATATTTTAATAAAAATGACAAAAATCAGGAAACTGATAGTTTTTCTCAAAATTGGACAGGTCAAACATGGAGTTTGTTCAGTTCTATGCTCTATAGCTTAAGGAGGATATTCAAATGGTTGCCATTTAATAGAGAGTACTCATGTGGCAAAAAGTTTCAAAATATTGCATATAAAAGAAAGTAAAAAATATTAAAGGCTCTTTAGCCAGGAGATAATCGTGAATTCTAGGAATTAATTCAATAACTGTATTAAAATATGTAGAAGACAACATCCCTTCCTGATCAAAACTCTTCAAAGTGTAGGGATAGAGGGCACATACCTCAATATCATCAAAGCCATCTATGAAAAACCCACCGCAAATATCATTCTCAATGGAGAAAAACTGAAAGCTTTTCCGCTAAGGTCAGGAACACGGCAGGGATGTCCATTATCACCACTGCTATTCAACATCGTACTAGAGGTCCTAGCCTCAGCAATCAGACAACAAAAGGAAATTAAAGGCATCCAAATCGGCAAAGAAGAAGTCAAATTATCACTCTTCGCAGATGATATGATACTATATGTGGAAAACCCAAAAGACTCCACTCCAAAACTGCTAGAACTTATACAGGAATTCAGTAAAGTGTCAGGATATAAAATCAATGCACAGAAATCAGTTGCATTTCTCTACACCAACAGTAAGACAGAAGAAAGAGATATTAAGGAGTCAATCCCATTTACAATTGCATCCAAAACCATAAGATACCTAGGAATAAACCTAACCAAAGAGACACAGAATCTATACTCAGAAAACTATAAAGTACTCATGAAAGAAATTGAGGAAGACACAAAGAAATGGAACAATGTTCCATGCTCCTGGATTGGAAGAATAAATATTGTGAAAATGTCTATGCTACCTAAAGCAATCTACACATTTAATGCAATTCCTATCAAAGTACCATCCATCTTTTTCAAAGAAATGGAACAAATAATTCTAAAATTTATATGGAACCAGAAAAGACCTCGAATAGCCAAAGGGATATTGAAAAAGAAAGCCAACGTTGGTGGCATCACAATTCCGGACTTCAAGCTCTATTACAAAGCTGTCATCATCAAGACAGCATGGTACTGGCACAAAAACAGACACATAGATCAATGGAACAGAATAGAGAGCCCAGAAATAGACCCTCAAATCTATGGTCAACTAATCTTCGACAAAGCAGGAAAGAATGTCCAATGGAAAAAAGACAGCCTTTTCAATAAATGGTGCTGGGAAAATTGGACAGCCACATGCAGAAAAATGAAATTGGACCATTTCCTTACACCACACACAAAAATAGACTCAAAATGGATGAAGGATCTCAATGTACGAAAGGAATCCATCAAAATCCTTGAGGAGAACACGGGCAGCAACCTCTTCGACCTCTGCCACAGCAACATCTTCCTAGGAACAACGCAAAAGGCAAGGGAAGCAAGGGAAAAAATGAACTACTGGGATTTCATCAAGATCAAAATCTTTTGCACAGCAAAGGAAACAGTTAACAAAATCAAAAGACAACTGACAGAATGGGAGAAGATATTTGCAAACAACATATCAGATAAAGGACTAGTGTCCAGAATCTATAAAGAACTTAGCAAACTCAACACCCAAAGAACAAATAATCCAATCAAGAAATGGGCAGAAGACATGAACAGACATTTCTGCAAAGAAGACATCCAGATGGCGAACAGACACATGAAAAAGTGCTCCATATCACTCGGCATCAGGGAAATACAAAACAAAACCACAATGAGATATCACCTCACACCAGTCAGAATGGCTAAAATCAACAAGTCAGGAAATGACAGATGCTGGCGAGGATGCGGAGAAAGGGGAACCCTCCTACACTGTTGGTGGGAATGCAAGCTGGTGCAGCCACTCTGGAAAACAGCATGGAGGTTCCTCAAAATGTTGAAAATAGAACTGCCCTATGACCCAGCAATTGCACTATTGGGTATTTACCCTAAAGATACAAATGTAGTGATCCAAAGGGACACATGCACCCGAATGTTTATAGCAGCAATGTCCACAATAGCCAAACTATGGAAAGAACCTAGATGTCCATCAACAGATGAATGGATCAAGAAGATGTGGTATATATACACAATGGAATACTATGCAGCCATCAAAAGAAATGAAATCTTGCCATTTGCAACAACATGGATGGAACTAGAGCGTATCATGCTTAGCGAAATAAGTCAAGCAGAGAAAGACAACTATCATATGATCTCCCTGATATGAGGAAGTGGTGATGCAACATGGAGGCTTAAGTGGGTAGAAGAAGAATAAATGAAACAAGCTGGGATTGGGAGGGAGACAAACCATAAGTGACTCTTAATCTCACAAAACAAACTGAGGGTTGCCGGGGGGAGGGGGTTTGGGAGAAGGGGGTGGGATTATGGACATTGGGGAGGGTATGTGCTTTGGTGAGTGCTGTGAAGTGTGTAAACCTGGTGATTCACAGACCTGTACCCCTGGGGATAAAAATATATGTTTATAAAAAATAAAAAATTAAAAAAAAAAAATATGTAGAAGAATTTAAGAAAAATAATTTGTCCCAGTAGACTTAGTGTCCCTTAAGTTCTGGTATCAATTCCAACGTGTAGAGGAGTCTCCCACACCAGTAAGCAGTTCTAGAGACATCAGTTGGTTGTTCTACAATTCACCTCAATTTTGACATCATATACCTGGTGAGAGCATCAGATTCCACAGGTTAAGAGCTCAGTTCTATGAGACCACCCACCATTTCAGATGCCAATCACAAGCCCAGATCACCTGTGCTTTTGACCCAACCAGCTACAAACTAAAGGTTCCAAAAACCCTCTCCAATTCAGGATCTGAATCACAAGTACAGGTTGTTAACTACACTTCTGACAGACTGGCTGTAATTGAGAGGTTCCTACCACCTTGACCTTGGGTTCCATTAATTTACCAGAACAGCTCATAGAACTCACTAGATTACTCATTTATTACAAAAAGTATTAATGGATATGACTCAGCATCCAGATGAAGAGATACATAAGGTGAGGTTCTGAACAAAGGACCTTCTGTCTTTGTGGAGCTTGGGGACTGGCATGGTAGTATTGGAAGTGTTCTGGTTCCTCAACCTAGAAGCTCTCCAAACCTCCTCCTTTTGGATTTTATGGAGTCTCCATTACATAGGCATAATTGCTTAACTTACTGGCTCTTGGTAATTGAGTCATCCTCAAGCCCCTCTCCTCTCTCACAGAATCAGGGCCCGGGATTCAAAGTTCCAACATTCTGTTCCCAGCTGGTTCTACCGGCAACCAGCCCTCATTCTCAGGTGCTTTCCAAAAGTCACCTCACTATTGTAAACCCAGTTGTGGTGGAAAGGGCTTGTTATGAATAACAAGACACCCATTTCACCTCATGGTTCTAAAGTGTTTCTCATGAGCAGAGGACAAGAAACCAAATATTATAGCAAAAAATGCCTCATTGCTCTTATGCTGAGGAAAGTCCAAGGGTTTTGGGAACTGTGAGCCAGGAACTGTAGATGAAGACCAAGTATATATGAGAAATCTTATATATCACAGTATCACAATATCACTTATAGTTACAAAAAGATTAATTTTGTCCCAATACAAGGAATTTGGCTCAATATTTGACAACATATAACAACAATGATAATATAAAACATTTGAAAGTATTTAAAAACAGAATCTACCTCATGAGTTTAGGAATTTTCAGTCTTTGTTCATGGAAAAATGAGGTAAGTATATAATCATCTATGTTCTTCTACACAATCTCATCTATGCACATTATTTAAATCGCTACCATTGATGATTTTACATACTGACTTCAAGTCTCATATATATCTTAAATTCTAGACACACAATTGTACCACATTCTTTGTATCAGTGGTTCTCAACTGGGGCGATTTGTCCCTCCCTCAGAAAACACTTGGAAGAGTCTGGAGATATTTTTGGTTGACACAACTGAGATGGGTACTATTTGCATCCAGTGGGTAGAGGCCAGAGATATTGCTAGGCATTCTATTATGTACAAGGCATCCCTGCCACAACAAAGAATTATGCAGCCCAAAGTGTCTACAGTACAGTCTATAGCACTGAAGTTAACAATTACAGCTCCACATTTATACCCAATAGGTAACAAACAGCTTGACCAATTCCAAATTCATTATCTCCACTTCACTATTCTGCTTTCCCCTTAAAATCCAAAGTCTCCTCTCAATAATTTAGTTGCTATTCCCTATTATGATTAATCATACAATTAGCTACCCAATCATATGAGCTAGAAATCTTGGACTCATCTTTAACTTCTCACTTCCTTTTGCCTATTAGTCTACTTCTAAAATGCCTTTCTAGGGGCACCTGGGTGGCTCAGTTGGTTAAGCATCTGCCTTTGGCTCAGGTCATGATCCCAGGGCCCTGGGATGGAGACCTACATTGGGCTTCTTGCTCCACGAGAAGCTGGCTTCTCCCTCTCCCACTCCCCCTGCTTGTATTCTCTCTCGCTGTGTCTCTCTCTGTCAAACAAACAAACAAACAAACAAACAAAAAATCTTAAAAAAAAAATGCCCTTCTAAATCTCTTTCCCATCCTTCCACCGCTACTGCCTTAGTTCAGTCTCAGCCACATTTTCTTCCCACAAGATTTTATTTATTTATTTATTTATTTTTCCAGCTCATCTTTCACATTGTTACCAGGATTACCACTCTATAACATAAAAACAATTTAGTCTTATTATCCCATGCAAAAACCACATGTAAGCCTCCAGTGTCCAGTGAATAAAAGTTCCAACTTTGAATTGATGTGAAAGATGGTAAACGATCTGTCCCCGAAATCTCTCAACAGTTTCATTCCATTCACTACCACCTCCCCTTGGATGCTGGATTGTAATACTTTCAATGTCCTTTTAAATATTGAGATTCCACATCTTTAATGCTTTTGACATATAAATGAAAGAGATAGCAGTGTTTTTGTTAAATATAGTCCATTATATTGCCATCTTTACATGAACATCTATTAACTTGTTTCTGGTGAGGCTTTAATCTGAGGCAAAATTCCTCGAGAGAATGTAACAAGTACAGGAAATGTAAAATGATCTCTTCTCAATCATAGTAATTATGGCTGTTTTATATTTATTATATTATATTTATATTTTGGTAGCCAAAAGAAAGACATTAGCAGCTATTTATGGTTTGCTTTGTGATTTTTTTAAATATTTGGATTTTACAAATAAATACTTGCAGAGATTGGAAATCCAAAATGCCAGTACGTTACATTCTCCCCCTGGATGAATGAGAGGATCATTAGGTATGTTGCATTTTCTTTTTATGCAGTATTAAAACTTCAGGGAAGGTTAAAAATGTAACAGTTTTCTGAGGTGGCACTAAAAGGAAAACAAATATTTGACTGCATGCAAATTCATGCAGCCAGAGTGAAATGACTGGACATTCGGATGGGTAAATGTTAAATATGAAGCTAAGGCAGAGACCTCATGAAATATATGTGAGTACACACTGCACTGAAATACATTACAAGTACACAAATCTCCCAATCTCTTTATTAACAAGGTAGAAAAAGATGCATGTTTTGGGGCATACCCAAACCCTTTATCTTTGCGTTTGGAATTTGAACTCATTCATACTGTCTACACATGCACTCAAACAGTCTCCTCCTCCGTTGAAGCTGATCCCTTCCTGAGGAGACCATGCTGCTGACAGCCAAGAGCAAAGTTAGGTGTTCCAGGGAAGCAAGTCTGGGGTGACAGCCAAGTCTCCACAAAGCAGAGAGCTCTCTACATAATAAAGAGTTGACTGTGATGGCAAAAGTCTTCTTGCAGGTGCAGATGCATGTATTTTGGAATACAAGCAAACTCTTTCAGCTGCTTCCTCTAACCCACCACCACCGCCTTATTTTACAGTGTTCTCATCTTACTGGAGTTTTTACTTCAGGAATCTCATTACTGCAAGATGTTCCAGGTGTGGGATGGAGCAAGAAAGCAGAGAAGACAGGGGAGGGTGTAGTATAGAAATAAAAACAAAACAAAATAAAACAAAAATAGGGCAGGGAGTTAAAGACCCTTCTGTTTTCTGGGCCTTATTCTTGCTCTTAGCAATATAACTTGATATATTCTATTCAAATTTAATACCTGAAAATGAGCCTTCATGCATACATTGCTGACATTTTCAGTTGTAAGTAAATAGACTACTTTATCAAATTAAAACTCCAGACATCAATTAAGATAACTGTGTCATCACTGCAGTTTTTTGAAAGAAAGCATATTCCCTGGAGTTTTATTGGCTGAAATTCTTTTATTTCTATTAGTCTCCTGCGTTTCACTTTTATATTTGTAATAAATTAGTTTTGATATAGTTTGTTATCAGATCATAAAAAACCATTGCACAACAACAATTATGGAATACTTCACTCCTTACCTGCAATACAGGAAATCTCCTCTACAGCAATACTTTTTATAATAAAATGCAAATTAGTAATTGATTTGTTTAAGTAGAGCTTTAGACAAAATTAAAGAGAGTAATTTCTCAAGCTCTGAAGTTTACTTATCAGCAGTAAATGAAAGCTAAAAATATAGCAGAGTAATTTGTAAAGCATCATTTTCTGATGTCTATTCTAATAATTATACAAACCTAGATTTTTCATATTCTTCTCTATGCTATGTAGATTAAAACAGAAAAACAGTATCCTTATCTTACTGATAAAATTTCTCATGTGTCTCAAACTCAATACATTACATCCTTGGCCACTGTCATTTGTCCAGTCTTGCAATGCTAACAAAGGCTAAGGTGACTCTCCACTTTTATTTTTCAGAAACATTTCAACATGGCATGGTGGAGCCCTCTGAAAATATATCAGCAAAGCTAAAAAAGATGTATTCTAAAAAAATGTAATGGTAGATATGAAAAATATCTCTGAAATTGACTTATGAAATCATAAGCCTATGTCGGGATAATTCATCGCAATGAATTGTACTCAATCTTTTTTTTTTTTAAGATTTTATTTATTTATTCCTCAGAGAGAGAGAGAGAGCACAAACAGTGGGAGTGGCAGGCAGAGGGAGAGGGAGAAGCAGGCTCTTCGCTGAGCAAGGAGCCTGACACAGGACTTGGATCCCAGGACCCCGGGGATCATGGCCAGAGCCAAAGGCAGCTGCTGCTAACCCACTGAGCCACACAGGCATCACGAATTATACTCAATTTTTTTAAAGATTTATTTATTTGTTTGTTTGTTTGTTTGTTTGACAGAGGGAGACACAGTGAGAGAGGGAACACAAACAGGGAGAGGGGGAGAGGGAAAAGCTGGCCTCTCGCTAAGCAGGGAGCCTGATGAGGGACTAGATCCCAGGGCCCTGGGATCATGACCTGAGCCAAAGGCAGACGCACAACGACTGAGCCACCCAGATGCCCTTGAATTGTACTCAATTTTAATAAATGGGTTTAAATTTGACAAAGTCAGTCTGTAGCGCATCTAATTTCCTTTATGTGAGGTATCTATATAATAAGCTCCATTTGAGTGGGAGGTAGACAGACATTAGAAGATTATGTGTAAAAAGTGGCAATTAGTGAGATCCTATTAAACTTACCAAATTGAAAAATTCATAAACATACCAGAATAGAGGGTTACAAAATGAGAAGAATGAGGGGAAAAAAAAAAAAACATGGAAATTTTGGGTGGTACAAAACTATGGTGAAATGACTGAAAATGATATCAAAGCAATGAAGATACCAGGTTAAGTTTCTAAGCCAAAAGACAGAACAGGCCTTTATCTAGACAAAAAGTCCTTACTTGGGAACCAAGTGAAACGATCAGTGTGATTATGAAGGAGAACAGAATATGCCACCCCAAAATAATGTACTTTGTCACGTGGATTATTTTGAATTGAAGGTAATCAAGACCCAGCTGACTTAAAAACTCTTACCTATCCCTTAACTACCTAAAATAATCTAGATGGGGGTCTGGCCCAGAAAGAGAACTATTACCAGAGATCATTCTTTCATCTGATTTACCTGCATGCCAGGGCAAACATCTGATTATCAAACACCTGCTCTTCTCACCTACCTAAGAATTGCCCTCCTCCCCTTTGGAACCCCAGTCCCTATCCCATTTGTTAGCTCAGGATGACATATAAGCCTCAATTGCCTGACTGCCTTCAGGTCTCGTATTTTTTATGGGGTTTCTGTGCCTACAAAATTAAATTTGTTTTCTCCAACCAATCTGTTTTTTGTCAATTTAATATTGGACCACCCACAGAACTTAGAAGAATAGAAGAAAAATTTTTCTGCCCAACAATCATTTAGTCAGACAATCCTGTCTCCCCCAACTCCCCGCACCCCCCCCCCACCACCATCGGGATTGTTATCAGGATTCAATACACAGCAAGTGGGTAATAATGTTATTGTTACCATTACACACGTGCCTCAAGGGCAAGTTTTACTCTTTTGCATTATTTATAAGCCCACTCAATGTTGGCACAAAGCTCTGCATATGAACACTACATGCCTCAAAAGCAGTGATGACAGGCGTCTCTGAAATTTACATACATAATCATGAATCTGTGAAGTCATACTGTAAAGTGCTCTTTTTAGGATTCAGCCACCATTTGTTTCTCAGTGTGGCTAGTCAAGAGCAGAAGATGAGAAGGCAAGTGGAGAAACTCAAGAAATGATAGCTAAGAAATAATTTAGATAAAACCAAAACCAAGGAAAGTGATTCTCTAGCTTTCAAAGCGGCCTGGAAAAGCAGTTCTTGTATCTTTCTGAATGTAAAGCATGCAACATTCTACTCCAGAACCTCTGCAGAAGGAAATCATTAGGCTTACATCTACGTAGGTGACCTTTCGGCAGTATTTGCTGAGGAAGATTTCGATTATATCCTTCTGATATCTAATGACCTGTGTTAAAAGGACAGTGATTAGATGTTCCATCTTCACTAAGATCAAGGGAGAAGATGTGGGCTTATATAGCAGGAGAGATTTTGGAAAGGATTGAACTAAGAATTTCACGATACAGGTAACTCCTTACGGCAACAGATTCGCCAGGGAAGGTATGAAGTGGCTTCTCTGAAAGTGCTTTGAATTTGTAAAGATTCTCATCTCATCCAGAAGAAAATCACTTCTCAAGCTCTGCTTTAGCCCTCTAAGATTTTAAGATTGTAGTTTAGGGCCAAGTAAAATTATAATTATAGAGAACTTATAGGTTATATTTAACCAGAAAAAGCTTATCAATAAACTAGGAATGCCACATTTCCTATCAGTCATGTATCCAGCTTCCTTTAAGTTTATTACTCAGTAACAAATTGATGAAATTAGGTGACACAACTGAACATTTTTCCGTAGCTGAAGATACAGCAAGGGATTTCATAAACTTCAATAATAATTTAAAATACCTTCAATAATAATTTCAAAGAAATTAATTTCAGGCGGCTTACTAAGATCTGACCAAAAAGAAAAAAAAAATACACATAGTTTTAGAGAACATTGGTGTGAAATACTAGAAATATTTTCTTTAGAAAATCACATTAAATACCCACAATACAAAAACAACAACGGCAACAAAGACCCACACGTCCTAAAACCTTTGGTACCATTTTAAAGTGCTAGTGGTATATGTTTTTCATAGAGAACTTTTTTAAAGTTACAAAATGTTTCTGTCAAGTAACAAAAATAATGAATACATGAATCAAAAAGTAATTAACTCAGAAAGCACTTCTTAAGAATTCTCTTTGAATGAGGCTCCTATGTTGTAGTAAAAATCAATTTAATCAACTGTTATCCTGTATAAAAGGCTGGAAAATTTCAATAGAAATACAGAGAAGGTACAAACTAATCCTAAGATATCACACTTATAAAAAGTTAAACCAAAACCTCAAATGAGATTTCTTAGTTTAGGTAGTGGACTGGTGATTATGATATACAGGCATCAAGGTTCCAGTGCATTTACTTTCATACTCAACTTACTTCAAAGCACGTTTTAGCTATGTCCGTAAACCTTTACTGTCGGCCACTTCTGTTGCAGTCAACTCAGTATTATTTTTGCTTTTGAATTCGAGGGCCCCTCATGTATTTCATATTTCAAATGGCTTGGGGGAAAGGAAGGCTTCATGCCCCAAGGTGTTTTTACATTCTGACAGTTTCCAACCGAGCTCTCTCCCCGGAGAGGCCTCAGTCTATCCTCAGCCAGTATCCACTGACTGACAAATTCCTATGTCTCATCTTAAACCTTTCAACCTCCCTTCAGCCTATTTTTTTCTAGTTGCCTATATCTTTGGTTGCCATTTAATATATCATCAAAATCACCAAGGGAACTTGTTAAAAGCCAAGACAGTGACCCTCCTCAGACTCTGAATCTGAATCTCCTAGGTTTGTGTCTGGGACTTTGGACTAACAAGCCTTCTGCCGGTACCGAAACTCCTAAGGGACTCCGAAGCTTTATCAGCTTGAGATTGTACTTTATGACATAGCTATCTAAAATTGAGTCCTAGGGTATATTTCTTAGGATCTCAGTCTCTCTATAGTATTTAAATTAATTGTTACAAAAACCCCAAGCAGTGAGAATTACTGTTTCTATTTTACACAAGAGGATACTGAGGCTCAAAGAACTTAAGTATTAGGTAGAGCTATGAGCACTGCCAACATACTGTGTAGACTATATGTTGGGATGAAAAGACAAAGGACCCAGAAGTGAAACTTACATTTGAATCCCAGGAGGGCCCCTAATGCAGCCTGATCTTGCCATTCAACCTCTCTGAGCCCCAATTAATTACAGAAAAATGGTGATTCTAATGCTGACCTTTGTAGGTCATAGCATATCATTGTCACTCAAGAGATATTAATCCATTTCCATCTGCAATTCTATTTTTTCCTTATTATTTCCTAAGACTGAATCTATTTTAAAATGCTTCTTTTGGCCTGTTTACTTCTGAGTAGAAACACAGTCCTACCTTTTAACAAACCTTACTATTAGATGTTAATCATTTATCTAAATATGATCATTCAGGAGGTTGATCTGTAATGTAAAGGACCATATCAAACCTGTTTAAAATGGAAATAAGAGAAGAATTCCCAAAATGAGGAGAATATTAAACAAAAGCAATATTATTAAATAAAATTAGGATATAGCCACACAGTATAATATGCAAGCACTAAAAATTATATTTTTTAAAAAACTGCTATTAACATAATAAAATAAAAGACACACAATAGGACATGAAATTATATTTATTACATAATTCCATGATCAAACGTGTATACAGAGGCATATGTATGAACATACATACGTGCAATTATGTCCAAAGAAAGAAAGGAAATATGCCAAAGTATAAATAACAGTCCTACCTGGCTTGCATAATTATGTTACATTTGTTATTTTCTTTGTAGTTAGTTTGGATTTTACCCATTTGCTATAAAATTGTGTGTACTTTTTATAATGAGAAAGGCAAACATCATATAAATGAAATATATAAATAAAACAAAACAAAACAGGCTGTAAAATGAGCAAAATGAGGCAATGCTATCATCCGCTTCTTTTTGCCTTGAGAGTGTAATGAGAATATGTTTCTTACAAGGGTTTCTTTAATTTCTGTTACACCCAACACTGTAAAATGTTCAAAGAAAAAGATCCTCTCAGATTATACGCATTTTAGATCTCTCTCTGACCATATTTGCCTTCCATGAGAATTCTACAAATACAGTCTCTGCCGCAGAAGGCTCTAAAATCAGGGAACAAACTGTTCTTAACTGTGTGGGGTAGTTTCTCACTTACACAGAAATCAGCCTTTCCCAAAGAAAACTGCAGTGTCCCTATTCCGACATTTAGTACAAGTCTGCTTTCTCCTGGACACTATTCTAGGTCTTCCATTTTAATTATTCTTCCCTCTGTGGCCTTGGGCAAATAACTTGACCTTTCTGTGCTTCTATTTCCTGTATATATAATAGAATGATAATAGTACTGATTTGATAAAGCATTTTTATTTTTGAAGATTAACTCAGTTGAGCTTTAGAAAACTCCTGAGAAGATATTCATAGTACAATAGTAATAATAATAACAACAGTTATTACTTTTAACCTTAACAACCATGTTTAAGGAACAGGTATATAATCGGCTCAGACAGTTGGTGAGGACACTGAGACCTCAGAGTTTAAGTTACCTTTCATCTGATGTGTGCCAAGAGTCAAATGCGACTTTCACTGACACCAAAGCCACTACGTATCCTTGAAATCATCACGCAACAGACAATACACATATACAGTCGCAAACCTATTGTAAGCCAGACACAGAAACAGAGCAGTATTGGACAAGACTCAGCTGTTGCCTTCCATCTAGTGAAGGACCCGGCAGGTCATCTTCAAGCGGTAAGTACAGTGGCAAGGATGAGAATATGAGACTGTCATAGCAGAGAAAAAGGTGCTAAGTGTATCTGGAGGGGTCAAGCAAAGCTACCTGGAGGAAGCAACACTTCGGCAGAGATCTGGAGAATGAGTCAGAGTTAGCCAGTAAGCTGGTGAGGAACAGCAATCAGTTGGCATTCGCTCGCTGGTGTTCTGTGCTGGAACTCTGGACCTGCCAACACTAACTTCATGCCAGGTGACAAATGATCTGAGAGCCCACAGCTGCAGCTGCCGCTTTATACCCTCTCCCTCCTACTCCCATCGTTAATGAGCCCGAGACCAGAGAAGAATACATCTTAGTAACCAAGAGCTCTTCTGTTAGCCTTTGGTCCAGAGATACAAGAAACGTTCTTCACTCCTGTTAACAATACAGCTACACATCCTTTATTTCCTCTAGCACATGCTAAAATCGAAGTTTGCTGCTACAAACTCTCATTTTTATTCATCTTGGTAGCAGTTTATTGTGTGCTCATAAATGTACTCATTATAAAAAAAATGATTTTTTTTTCCAGGAACAACTTTAATGCATATCAGTGTCTTAAGGTTCCTTAAAATTAATTCTTGCTGCTAGGGACACTTCTGATTTGCCCTAACTTTCAGCAGTTCTGACTTTGGAACATTCCACCTGCAGTTACACAACGCCCTAGAGACACAGGTATGCCAGAAGGTATCTTTTCCAGATGTAAATAGCTTTGTCGAGTGAAGGCGAGGTTTGTGCTTTTATAGATATCTCTGTATTTCAAATATTATTTTTAAAAATCTCATCAAACACTTGATTTAAAGAGAAGAAACTTTCCCTTTCTGCTGTGGCATGTCCTTTTCAGTACAAAGAGCTTTTAGAAGGACTTCCATTTCGCCCCTTAGAAGTCAATGCTGTATGTCTGAATCTACTTATTTGAATTTGTGAGAGGGAAAAAAATAAGAATTTAATCTTTATTCAATTGTCAAAAACCAAACTTCAGTGGTGTTTGTAGCTGGCAGTACGTTTACTTTAATAGGGAGATTTAAAAGAAGCATGGGAAAGGTTTCTTTCCTTTAAGGAGTTTACAGTTTGGTTGGAAAGAAATCATGTTAAACTGACTCAGTGACACTGACTATAGAAAGTAGTGACATCATGCATCAGAGGAAGAAAACTTTTCTCTATGCTATGAAAAAGGAGTATAATATGGAATCCAGTAGTAGAATATTTTCATTACTGTGTATATTTTGTACTTGTGTATTTTTGAAAGCCTCACCTTCCAAAGAATAAAGAAAAAACCCCCAGTATGTTTTCCAAGGCACTGTATTTGTGTCTTCCAAAATGATCATTTAAAGGAACTTGCATGCTCTCCTTAAACAAGTTTTTAAAAAACTTATTAAAGAATCTTGCCAAACTAGATCCTCTATATGAAGGAGAATCTATTTCAATTGTTATTAACAAACACAACAGCTTTAAGTCAACCACTAGGGGGAAAATCCTGCAGTACAGACTGCAGTACATTTCTCTGAAACTGAATACCCAGCTTTATTAGAACAAGATATGCTTCCCCTAATCCATTAGTCTCCAGGCCAAGCCATAGGCTTAGAATAAAGTAAAAATTCTGGTTCACTGTATATTACCATCTCCTCTCGCATAGGCTAAAAATAAAGCATTAATAGCATGTCCAACAGGATGGGGCCCAGAACTGGTGTGAAGATTTGCCATAATGACACCGATGATAGAAAACACCTGACTTTGTGCTCGTTAGCTCAAAGTGAATCAAATCCTGCGTCCCCAGTTTAACTAACACATATAAACCCCATCAACACATATTTTTAAGCTGGGAAATTCTACCCATTTTTAAATGAATCATATAAAAGTAAATTACGATCTATAAGTCATCCTAACAGAAGAAAGGTCTCTCTTGGGATAAAGGGGAGCCTCCAGGTATTGGTTTACTTTTTAATGTTGTTGGTTCAAGGACACTGTTTATTTGGCTTTTTCATTTGTATGACACTATAGTTGACTTATAATTTGGGTGAGGGAACCGCATTTATAATTTCTTTTAAAAATGTCTACTTATTTTCATTTAGGAACATCTTTTCAAGTGACAAAAAAAAAAACAAAACATTTTTTTCACTGGTTTCTTAACATGTGCTGGTCACTGCCCATAAAAGCTATAGATATTATCCAGGGATAGAGAAAAGGACTACCTCTGTAGTATAGGGGCTGGGACCCCAAACATGCTACTTCGGCGCCCCCTAAAATTATGGGAGCAAAGAGCTAATAATCTTCTAAGTGATAATTTTGCACCCCGCAAAAACATAAAGAGGCTCTAGAGAGTTTGACCTGTATTAAGTTGCAGACTACCAAATACTGGAGGCATTCACATATGAAGGTAAATACATACTACAGGGTGCAAAGACATTCCTCAAACTCATCAACTGTTTCCCTGAATTTATTTGCTTAATATGTGTTGTATACCCACTATATTTCTACTGTAGAGATACAAAAACAAGCTGGTGAATTCTCCCTGAATACTTACACAGTTTATAATTATCCTAGTAATCCCTTTAAAAATGTGAAGAGATGACTATTCATGTAAGAGGTTAAAAACAAAGTAAAATTGAATATCAGTAGTGGTTATTCTAGAGAACTTGCCTTCCGTTACCTGAGCCATAAGGGGAATCGGCAAGAACCAAAGAACTGGTAAATTTTGAGGATGTTAATCATTGATAAGTAGTAGGAAAACTAAGTGTAAATAATATAGAATCCTGGTCTTATCCCCATTTTACCACTCATTTATTCATTCATACAGTAGATAAACACTTTCCAAGAAATTTCTAGGTCCTGTGGATATAAAAATTAAAAAAAGATTTTCATGTCTTAGAACTTATATTTTAATATGGTAGATATTCAATAAGGAGATCATAAAGTTATTATAAAGCCTCATACTGGCTCTTGTTATTATGTACCACACTCAATATTTCTAAAAGAGTACTTAATGCCTATATTGTTAGTGGCACTGGGTATGACATAATGGTGAAAAGCCAAAATCTTGAGCCTGATGTTCAAGGCCATCTCTAATACGGCCCCCTCCATGCCACCACACACACACACCTGAATAATATTATTTCCTACTGACTCCCAACACACACTAAATTCCTGACTGAACGTTATCTTCACTCACCAAAATTCATCTTTCCACCCATCCCTTGAGAGGAGTACCTTGTAATACAAAATCCCTAAGTCAGATTTCTCCCTCCACTTAAATGCTAACCTTTGTCTTAACACCTCTCTAATATCACTTATTTTGATTTGTATTTTACTATATACTCATGTTAATAAAAATGCCCATCCTAGTCATTTGACTGGCAACTTTTTGAGGGCAGGGACTGTTTCTAACTTTTCTTGGTATCTCAGGATTTATTTGGCATACTATCTTAAACATTAAGGTCTCAGTTCATATTTCTTAAGTCGAATTGTGTTATATTTGCTGTGTGCAATGGCAGAACATAAAATTCAGTACCTGATTCATGTATAAATCTGCCGCAAAGGAATACATACAAGTTTATAAGTAGCTTGACATTAGTTTAGAGTAATAATACTATTAGTAAAGCCCCAACCTCTGTAATTTCCAATGTAGTTCTGAACTTTTGGGTCTCTCAGTCGACTAACTAGTTTCTAATACAAGCTCCCAGTTAGAACTCCCTTGTTTTCAGAGCTCTTGTACATTCCAGCAATAGTAACCTCAAATCCAGGGGATCTAGATTTATATATCTATGAATTCTATTTCCACATAATCACTATAGCCATAATTTTATGTTCAAATATTAGAATCAAACTTCCCTCAGATTTTAAAAGCACAAACTAAGCCCACAACTGAATGAAACTTGGGGAATTTAAAAGGTAACATTGAAACAATTCAAAGAATTAAACATTCTTTAAATTCAGATTTTTTTTTAACAATAGATGATCTTCACACTTAATAATCTAGATAGAACTATTGTGTGTGAAGATGTGAAAGTCCACCCATATGCAACACAGGCATTTCTATAACTGTGCAATAATTCTGCATGTAGGTGACATATATATGTTACTGTCAACACATACATAACACATGTTCACATTGCATATTAGATCATACAAAATGTACACACACAAGATATGTATTTTTCATCATTACGATTTTCGTAGCTACACAATATTTTTTTCTAGTACACAGATATGAAAATCATTCATATTTTACAGGTACGTTTATGTCTATACTTACAGGTAGGTAAAAGTGATTTAATATCTAGTCCACTGTAGTTAAACATATATTGTTTTCTATTGTCTTTTTAAAGTCATATCTGGTAAAACCACATAGTAAAATGGTTTAGATTTACTTTCTTCTTTTTTTCTCCTCTAACAAAGAAACATAAAAGTATTTTTGGTGCTATTTTCATGTGTTTCTTTACACCATTAGTCTGATCATATTTCTGTCAATAGACAAGGTTCTGCAAAGCTTTTATTACATCATGTTGGAAAATGAAAGATTGTGACCTCAAACCCCCATGATCCAAGTGAAAATGAAATGAGTGTATACACATAGGCACAATTCAGGACACAGAACGTTTGGTACACAAAGAATGATGAGACGGGTTCCTACCCAGCACAATTCCAATTCAGTAGTTTCTCTCGCACGTACCAGCTCAGCTGCCCACGATCCGTGCTGCTTTTAAATACTACAAAGCAATTTACACTCCAACTGCCGCCCGCTTAAGTTCTTCCTTTTGCGCTCAGAAATGGAAATACTTGGACAGTGAGTGATGCCCTGTTGCAGCTGCCTCCCCGAGTCCTTCAGCAACCCACCTCTGAGCCTCGCTGGGTTAAGCCCCGCTGCTCCAAGCTCATTCTCCCCACCAGCAGGCAACCGGTCGGCCGCTGGGCGGAGAGAACGGGCGCTAGGGCGCCATCTGGAGGCGCCTCGAGGCAGCTGCAGCAAACTTAGAACAAGTAGGTGGAACAAGAATGTCAGCAAATTCTTTGTTAAATAAGCACACTGTTTTATTTACATTTTCCTATGCATATATGTTTTTAAAGAGAAAGATGCAAGAAAGCCTCATTTTATTGCCGAGGAATGCTCTATTTCTTTCATACTTCACAATAAAGTAAAAACTGTGATCTCATTGACAGATGAATAACAAGAGATGGCAAATTATTCTTGTTTTTTTGACTCATCTCAGAGGAAAATAATTAACACTGGATACTATCAGGAATTTCTGGGATTTTGATATATAATAAAAAGGCAGCATTCCGAAAGAGAAATCTATGCCTCTGAACTAACACAATGCAAGTGTGTTAAACATGCTCTGCTACTTTAAAGAATTACAAACCGTACCTCTGGAAATGTGTAGTGTGTTCCTTATCAGTGCGTTACACTGACTTGAGTATGATAACAAGAAAAATAGCTTCGGTTATAGTTCATTTGATAAGTTGTTTATAGGACTTAAATATTTCAACAAAAGCTCCTTAAATTAATTTCCTTCTAAATATCTCCCTAAGCTTCTTTCCCTTAAAGAGGATAATTTGTATACCTGAATGAGATATAAGCTTAATTAATTAATTGAAAAGAGCACTTAAAGGCTTATCTACTGTGATATGCATTTAGAAATGTGATTACTGAATGTTTCGTTATTCCCTACAGATCAAAATGAACGTGATTGCTATCTTCCACCATGCAGAAAGATTTGGAATTTCATCTGTCCATTAAAATTAAAATTTGACTTTGACACTATTTAATAAGGGACCCATCCATAGTAATTGTTTATTTTTCCAGGCAACCGTGGACCAGAGCTTGATTATATTCTAAGTAGGGGCCCTTTTGGGAAACAAAAATTCTTAATCACTTTAATTTCAAATCAGTGTTTGAGAATCTGGCAGGATAAACATAGAAAAAAAAATTCCATCAATATTTCATCTCAGTTGTTTATTTTCATGTGTTTGATAAGTAAATATATTAACTTTTCAAACATATACCATTAAATATTTTCTAAAAAAATTAAGATTTTTCTTTAAATAGAGATAGTATGTACCAAATATTCAAACTATAATTTTTGTGAGCTTGTAAAGTCTCTAAAAATTATGTGGTGAATGGATTAAAAAGAATGTTAATTTTTTATGTCTATGTCTCTATACCTTCAACTCCTAGCACTCCGAAATATGAAAGTATATTAGTTAACTGACTTAAATTATATGACTTATATGCTGCACAGTGGTTATGGTTTATAGAACATTTTAGAAAGGCAACATATTCAAATATACAGTTTGAGATTACAAGCAGAATAAATAGCCTTTGAGAATTTACAAATAATAAGGTATTAAACGCTGACTGACCAAACACAGATATGTCCAACTTTTACAAAGTAAAATGTGGCACATGAGCATTTAGATGTAACAAACAGACAAATCAGGGGATAATTTTTCCCACCATAAATGTTTTGACCTTACAAAATCATTCTTTAAGTAAAAACTCTCCAGAATTTATAGAATGATTTTAATAAAAAATAAAATAACTATTTGCATGCAAAAACAAGAAAAGAAAGTGAGACTTTAAATGAGAGGTATAGAGTAAATTTCACAGCCAAAGAGACTGTGTCTACACTCCATCAGAATAAAAAGCTGAAAATGACAGGGGTTGATGCTACATGCAAAAGAGATGATGTGGCTAGGGCAGGAGGAAAAGCATGATGGCCAGATGTTGTCCTCTGAAAGAAGGTCTAAAGTCAGGCTTAAGACACAGAGACAAGAGAAAAAAAATATTTTTTTAGAGTAAATCCCCCCAAAAAGTATACTTGGAAGTAAATAAGAAAGTAAAGTAAATTCTTTCTATCCCACAATTTAACATATAAAACTCAAAGAAAGCAAAAAAATCCCACATGAGTAAGGAACTAAAATAACATGGAGATTCTAAGTACTTTTCTGTTACTGTAAACTAGGATCAAGGATCTATGTTTGCGTTCTATTGCTAGTTAACAAATTACCACTATCTTAGTGGAGTAAACAAAGCATATTTACTATCTCACACTTCCTGTAGGTCAGCAGTTCAGGCATAGCTTAGGTAAGCTCAGTCTCACAAGTCTACAATCTAGGTAACAATTGGGCTGTGATCTTTTTCCTTCCTTTCTTTCTTTCTCTCTCTCTCTTTCTTTCCTTTTTTATTTATTTTTTCTTTTTTAAAAATGTAAACCAGAAATATTTCTTGCAGAAATTTGGTCAAGGTTCCCATTGGGTGGCTCCTGTTGAAGTTGGCCTGGGGCCCCCCATCCAGGTTTGGGCAGGTGAAATAGAAAAGGGTGGAAGTAGTATGTCTGGGCCCCGGGCCTCAGAGCTGCAGCATGATGTTGGGAGCCAGGCTTCAGGTGAGACCTATACCCTCTCCACATTCAGAGACTTCACTATGCCATCCTCTACCACTATGGAGAACCTTTTGAGCTGGCGATTTCCAAAGACACCACCAATGAATCATCTAGTAACAAATCAGTTTCCTTCCCAAAGGTCCCAGTAGAGTCAGCCAAGAGGATAACCTTGCCTCCTGAATTGTGAACTGGTTCCCACAGTTTAGTCACAAAAGCATCATCAATACTCAGACATACTACCACCTGAACCCCCTTGGCCCTCAGAGCCTCAGCCTGCTCCACAAACCCTGACAAGTGGGTCTTGGAACAGCCTGGACTAAAGACCCTGGGCTTTCCAAACAGCACTCTGTGCCTTTGAACAGCTCTGCCAGGTTCACCTTGTTCCCAGGCTCCCCTTCAATAGCCACCAGTGAAGGGATGGCATCCCCAACTTGATTGGGGCCATGGCTGAGAAAGCGCTGCTGAAACTGAGGCCTCACCAAGCATCTATTCCCTGCTTTATTGCTGGCACCCTCCTGCTCTTGTCACCACCCATGCTACAGATTAATGGCAGTGGCCCAGACAAGAGCTAAGCCTGCTTGGCTGCCCAGAAGGTGCAGTCCAGCTAGCAGCATGTGCATCCCAAAACCACTGGTCTGTGTTCTTATCTGGAGACTTGGTTGGGGAAGAATGTGTTTCCAAATTTAACCAGGTTGTAGGAAGAATTCATTTCTTTGGATTCTTAAAGATCGGTAAGAGAATGTGTCTTCATTTTAGGGAGGGTACTATCTCTCTTTTAAGGACATTCACCTGATTAAGTCAAGCTGATCAGAATAATCTCCCTTCCAATTAACTCAAAATCACCGATTTGGGATTCTAATTGCACCGATTTGGGATTCAAAATCCTTTAACCTTTGCCACTTTCTAGTGGATAAAGAAGTCACAGCTTCCATCCACACTGAACTATGAAAATGAGATTATTCAAGGATGGGACACACTGGGGGTCACCTTAGGGTATGTCCACAATAGGATCTCTAACAGCCACATGGGATTTCTTGCTTACCATTCAAAAGCTTTAGTTCAAATTCATGGAACAGCCTGGGATGAATAAGAGTGCCAGGGAATTTTGTTGCCTTTAGGATCAAAAAAGAGATATGGATATATTATAGATGTTTTGTAGATGCATAGTTCTATCTAACAAAGATATGTAACAAACAAACAAACAAAAACAAAGTCATTGCGTCAGGAAGGACACGGAGGCAGAAGTTTGATGCCCTGAACTGAGGAGTAATGTCAGACTCAGACTCATGAGCAGGAGTTGGGACAAAGGACAGCACAGGTACCCATCTGGAGGCAGTGGCTTTGTGTACCAGACGTGTTTGTGTTGCCTGGCTGCCTGTCCACAGCTCCTCACACCTAATCATCCATGCTGTGAACTGGCTCAGCTTTATTAGACCATGAATATATACCTGACCCAAAAGAATACATCCAGAGACTGGCCAGAAACTTACGGTCTATGTGGCCTTACTGGAAAAAAAAATAAGCCTGTCCATTTATATTTTCAGGAATTTGAATTCAAGTGAAAGAGAGAACTTGCCAGTTGGTGGAGAATACTGCAGCTGAAAGACTATGTAGCAATTATGAGCTGAGAGCTAGCCGGTGCAGAGAAAGCAGCTTAGCACAAGGGGAAAAAATGGTGCAGACTCAAAAAGAAGTAGAGATTAGAGAGAACATTCATTCATTCAATTCCTCTAATACATTTGTATGGAGTTCCTATTATGTACGGGCCACTGTTCTAGGTGCCAGGAATACTGCAATGAATAAAACAAAGTGCTTGTTCTTATGAAACTTATTCCTGTAGTGCGAGATAGATGGTAAAAGTGCCTAAGCATATAAATTATATTTCATTAGGAGAGAAACCATGGGAATAAAAATAAAGCAGTTTAAAAGTTTAAAAGTAACGGGGGAACTGCTGCTTGGGGTAGCAAGGTCAGGGACGCATACTTGATTATGCAGTGAAGATGCCAGTCAGCCCTGCTCTAACTGGACAGAGTGCACAGTAGATGAAAAGGCTCTGAAATAGGTGTGTGCTTGGTGAGTCAAGGAAATAGCAAGAGGGGGGGATATGGTTGCTATAGAGTGGGAGCAAGAAAGCAAGCCATAGGGTGTGAAGGCAGCTATGGAGCAAGCAGCAAGATTACACAGGGTCAGACAGAATACTAGTTTTTACCCAGAAAGATGGGAAGCCACTAGAGGGTTACTAAAAGATAATATCAGCCTTACATTTTTAAGAATCATTCTTGCTGCTGTAGAGAGCAGATGGGAAGTGAGGGAGGTGACAGGGAGACCATGTGGACCCTGAGAGATACAAAATGTGGCCTAATTTCCGATTATGTTCCCCATGAGGTCTGGCTGTACTTGTTTCAGTCCTTGAATTTCCATGAGATAACACTGCAAACTCTTTTCTTTTCTTTTTTTTTAAACAACCCACCCCCCTTTCCTTAAACCAGATTGCCAAAGACTCTAATGAATGTTAAATATATTCAAGTCTTGGGTATGTTGGCTTTTTATATATTTTGGCATAAGAGCTAAAAGGTAGTAGAATTTTAAAAACATGTTACCTTTTTTATAAATCGTAGAAAGTGCTTGCACATTGGGGAGTTGATGTCAGGCTGTTAAATTGTTGAACAGAATTATTTTTCCAGGACACTGGCTTAAACCCATACAAAAAGGTCAGTTCCCAAAGATTATCCTTCTGATGCTCTGTGACATAAATGTTTCAAGAGTCTCTAACTTAATGAATATTCTCATCCAATATGAATTAAGTAAATATAATTCAATTTTTGTATCTTATGGATAACTATTTTGTTATTCTATGAGTCTTTGAAACTAAGTATGCTTCCCCTTTTAGAGACAAAACGATTTTATTTATTTATTTATTTAAAAGATTTTATTTATTTATTTGACAGACAGAGATCACAAGTAGGCAGAGAGACAGGCATAGAGAGAGAGGGGAAAGCAGGCTACCCTCTAAACAAAGAGCCTGATGCAGGGCTAAATCTAAGACCTGAGACCATGACCTGAGCCAAAAGCAGAGGCTTAACCCACTGAGCCACCCAGGCACCCTGAGACAAAACAACTTTATTTATTTATTTATTTATTTATTTAAAGATTTTATTTATTTATTTGACAGAGAGAGATCACAAGCAGGCAGAGAGGCAGGCAGAGAGGAGGAAGCAGGCTCCCTGCTGAGCAGAGAGCCCAATGCAGGACTCGATCCCAGGACTCTGAGATGGTAACTGAGCCGAAGGCAGCGGCTTAACCCACTGAGCCACCCAGGCGCCCCAGACAAAACAATTTTAGACAAAACAATTCAAAAGAGTTTATAAAGAATCCATTAATTTTTAATTTTCTATATTCCCAACTCGCACACATACAGAGATATGCATGTGTATGTATAATTTTTATATGTGTAAATACTTTTTGGCTACATTTTTATGGCATTTCCAGTGAAATATTACAAAATCAACCATAAAGTCTTCCAAAATGGGCAGGGAAGGGAAATTAGCAAACACTCCCTCACTGTTTTAACAACATGAGACATTTTGCTACTACCCTTTTAATTAATAAATCTAACGAGTACAAGAAATTAAAAACAACAAACAAACTAGTTTTAGGTCAGCCTATCCCTTTAAAATTTTAAGGTCATTAAAATACATTGAAATACAACCCCAAATAGTCAAATATTCTTTGTCTTTAATTTATATTTTTGGTTACATTTCTATAAGATAATTTATATTTTTTTGAATAGATAAATTAATAACATTGTAGGTTCTACAGTATTTTATAATTTTGCCATTGTTAAAAAATGGTGGATGAATGGTGTCTTAATTGTGCCACATAGGTTTATTAAATTATTTTATTCTTTTTATTTAAACTATTTGTTAAAAATAAAATTTGTGATAAACATTTCCCATTCACAAAATTCTGAAAAACCCTACCGTTAAAGAAAATAAAATTCAGACCATTCATTTGTTAAAGAAGAATATTTTGTTGGCTATGAATGGAAAGAAATTAGCATCCATAGAAACATATATTTGCCTTTAAATGCCTAAATGTAAAAAAAAACACACGTGTGTGCACACACACACGATTTTAATACGCAAAATACAAAGTTACAGATAAGGGAACCACTAAACATTAATTAACAACATAGAAATGTGAAAGGAGATTTAGATAGAACATAAATGCTAAAAGGAGCTAAATGCCTAAGTAACTCAGCAGAGTGATACAGGGGAGGCAGCCAAATCCAGAGAAACTTTATTTTTTTGGATTTAAGTCACTTTAAGAATTGTTAACATTCAGATATATATTCAGTGTTTCATAACACTTTTGCTCTATTCTTAAAATGCAAAGTTGTACATAATATTTCCATTATCTGTGGTTTCCAGCACACAATCATATAAAGCCTTTTATCTTGTCCCATAGTTGGTGGAAACAAATTTTTCATCAGGCTTTATACTGAAATCAGCCTCATTTAAAAAGTTATTTCATATTCATGTTCTCAAATAGTTTTGAAAAATTCAAAGACCAGAGGAAATTTGATTTGACTTATACGGCTTGCTGGCCTTTGACTTAATTAGGCTTACTGGCCTTATTAGTTGATGCCGATACTATTCCTCTATGATGCTGTAGTAAATTTTAAATTAGTAGACTAAGAGGACACATACAGAAAATCAAATATGGTTCCAAGAGGATTACCATGAAACCTAGTTAAAATATTTTAAGCATTATCATGCCCTTTAACATTTTGTCACTTTAGCAGTTACCACAAATTCTATAGTTTCAATTACCTTCTAATTAAGTGACTCTTTCTCTAGCCCTTGTTCATCTCTTGAAGATTAGTTCTACATTTCTACCCAACAGGTGAGTTTCTCTGCATGAATATAAACCTAACTCAAATAAGTAGAAAGTTCATTACCTTAGAATTTTAAACATATCCTCAAGGGAGTAACTAAGACTACTTACCGGGAAATAAAACATTTGTTTAAGTTTGCTTAAAATTTGTTCTACCAATTAGATTTGTCCCAAAACAAAATCAGCTGCCCTGAAATGCACCAAGCTCCACATCACAGGCAATATTAAGCCATTGTCTATATAACATTTTGGCAAAGGATAGTAAAACAGGGATTTGGATATATCATAATTGGTTGGACTTGATAACCTTTCATGTTCCTCTTAATTCTGAGATTCTATGATGTTATAAAATCATTCTAATTCTCTTTATCATATATTAAAAAAGAAAAATTTCCTTCACTGCTAAAACTTATGTGATTTACCTCTTTCCACTACATATAATATCTATTCATTTTCTGATGTATTATTCAACAGTTTAATTTATTTCAACAAATAAATTTATTAATTTCCCCTTATCTTGATCTTTGAAGATTTTTTCCTCAGTATTTTTTTTAAGATTTTATTTATTTATTTGATAGAGATTACAAGTCGTCAGAGAGGCAGGCAGGGAGAGAAGGGGAAGCAGGCTCCCCACTGAGCAGGGAGTCCGATGTGGGGCTCGATCCCAGAACCCTGAGACCGTGACCTGAGCCGAAGGCAGAGGCTTTAACCTACTGAGCCATCCAGGTGCCCCTTTCTCAGTAGTTTTAGTCTTAATATCTACAATCTATTAATTTCAAGTAATTTTAGAAAATCTCTTATAAAGGAAACAATAACTTCTAGGCTTAATCCAAACTACAAATTAAAATTTGGAAACTTTGTTCATACTAGATAAATTCTGAGAGTTCTAAAATAGTTCACTTAATCTTTGAGATTAAAATACATGTTTACTTCAAAGATAACCTAAGTCTTCATTAGGTGGAAGCTTACAAAGTGCTTCTAAATATTTTAGTAAAACAAAATGGAAAAGATCAATGTCTAATTGAATAGTTGTAATGCAGGTATCACTTATAAATATGTTGATTCTCTATGTTTTACAAGATGCTTTTGAAAAAACATAGTTACCAATGGATTTGGAACTTCTACAAACATGTACTTCTACAAACATGAGCTTCTACAAATAAAAACCTTTCAAACATGTTTCTTCTATGGAGTTATAGGAAGATATACACAAATAAACACTTATGTAAGTATGTAACCTTCAGTCTGAATTGTTCAATCTTTTGTATTCTTTCAATATATGCTAACACTTAATTTCTGTTTTATCATGTATTTGTTTAGCTTAATGTTTGGTACACAAAATTTTCATTTACAAAATTATATTGTGTAAGTAACTACATTTTCAATTGTTTCAAAGGTGGTATCAAAAGTTGCCTAAATGAAGATATGATTAGCTTTTTGAAATTATCAAGCATGTAGTTTGTCAGCCTGAAAATTATTTGGAATAGTGTGTGCAAAAAAAAAAAAAAAAAAAAAAAAGACCCACAAAAAAATGAGAGAGAGAGAGAGAGAGGCTTCATGAATGCCTGTGTAAAAGCAGATGAATGCAATATATAGGTGACTTAGATATGCTGCATGTAATCAAAAATTACTGCAGAGTTTAGAGTTTTCTTGGATGAATGCTCCATTATAAAACAAACTCTCTAATACTGCCTTATTTAGAATTACATCTTTCAAAGATATATTTATTTTATTTAAATCAGAGTGAGTAAAATATATGCTAGATAAGAAAAATATGTCTACTTTTTTTTCACTTTAATACTACTATCTCTCTCTATCTCTGAAAACAACAGAATAATTAAAAGGAAATTGAAAAATACTGCTGTCCTTGGAACCAAATTTATATACATATAGATAGATAGATATGATATATATCAGCAATATAAACATATTTTACATTGTGTATGTTATTTCTATGTTTTCCTTTTATCCATTATGCATCATCAATAAAAAACACAGTTCTTTAATGACAGCTCTTTCTTTTTGAAATATAAATTATTTGATTAAAATAAAACTATGGGTATGTACATAAATACTTCTGTGGAATGCACTAAAAAGTCATAACAAAGAATAGCTCAAAGGTTCGCCACGCTTACCCCACAGCATTTTTGTCTGACCTGAAATATTTATGTTGGAAGTACTCAGTTTTAACATTAGCAACCCATCCCAGCTGTTCAATCTTCTGTAGCTCCCCAGACCATCAGTCTATAACAAAATCTGCTCAGAGTAAATATATTAACACATTCAGAGTTCTCTTATCAAGAAATAACCTTGAAAATCAAATAAAATGAAAAAACCTCCAAAAGGTTAAAGAGATTCAGCTATTTTAAGAATGACGTTGCCTGATTTCTTCCAGGGTTACTCTAATATCCTCCAGCCTTGAGGCTCAGGGGCATGTGTGTGATTTCACACTTGCCCACGTAGAATATGGTGTACTCAGGAGTGATTCTCCTCGAATTGAGCAACCACCTGAAAAGGCCAGAAACATCTCTATGACTCATCAGCCTACTGATGTAGCTCAGGCTCTCCTAAATCAGACTGATTTGTTATAGGGATGGACCTTTTCCACAAACTTTCTTGAATTTATCTTTTTAAACTCAATTTGGAGAACTTGTAAGTGAAAAACCCAAGACAAACATTCTCTCCTTATCCATATCTCCACTTATGCTTCACATAGAAGCATTTATTATCTGAGAAAATACTGAGGAAGGTTTGAAATGTGTGCTAGATCTGGAAAACAATATTTAAAGTATAGGGGGGTGCCTGGGTGGCTCAGTAGGTTAAGCAACTGATTTTTTATTTTGGCAGGGGTCATGATCTCAGGGTTGTGAGATGGAGCCCTGCTTCTGACTCTGCACAGACTTTGCTTGAGATTCTCTCTCTCCCTCTGCTCCCCCACCACCTCACCAACCTCACACTCCATCTCTCTCTAAAAATAGATAAATAAGATGTTTAAAAAAAAAATAAGGGATGCCTAGGTGGCTCAGTCAGCTAAGTATCTCCTACCACTTCAGGTCATGATTCCAGGATCCTGGGATGGAGTTTGCATTGGACTCCTTGCTCAGCAGGGAGCCAGCTGTTCCCTTTGCTTTCTCTCTCTGACAAATAAATAAATAAAATTAAAAAAGAAAAGAAAAGAAAAATAAATAAAAGCCTATGTTTTGAAATCATATTGGTTTTACCACTTTCTAGATTCCTGTAGATATTCTATTAATCTAAATAATCTTAAAGAAGACTATTGTGAAGAACAAATTGAAATATTATTTTAAAAAGCAATCTAAATTCACTTTATGCACAACCAACACATATGGAATTTGGCTAATCTATATACAAAATCCAAAGGAATCCCACAGTTCCCTGTTTTTCACAATGACCAGTTCCATCTTCTCTCTTTTAATGAAGGTAATACAGACACTAGTCTTGTGGTGTAATATGTATATAACGTAGAGTAACAATGGTGTAACAAAGTATACCGAAAAATCCATTAAATATAGGCTAAAATCATAGCTCCAGGCCTGTTTCTCAAAACATTTCATATATAAAAAAAGTATTCTTTGTAAGGGTTGAGTTAGCTCCTTTGAGAGCTTTTGCAAATAGGGTTGAGGTCAGTTTAGGTCTACATTATACTAGCTACACAACTTTGCTTGCCTTGGACAATTTATTCCATTCACTTCAGTTAGGAATGGCAAGAGATACAAAGATGATTCCTGGGACTACTTCTTATTCAGTTTGGAAGTTAGTGGAAGATTGCCCTCTCCACAACGCAGTCGCTAATGAAAGGGATCTATTAAAAAGAACTGCGTTGGTTTACACTGCAGATTGAATGGAGCAGTAAATGACTGCATTAGTATGACTGCAATGGGGGTAATGGTCGCCTCCAGTAGGTCTATAATGTTGTAATAATTCTTTCACATAGGTGCAATAATTGCTCAAGTGTTCTCATTTAATTTGTCACGAAATGGTATCCAACATCTCTTCAGCAAATGCCCCTCACACCTCTCCTCACTCTAGTTTTATTTTCCTCCCTCTTGGCAGTGTAAACAGATGAGGAAATCTGTGTACTTCCAAAATGTCACCTATGTATCATGAAGCGGGGTGTGTGTGTGTGTGGGGGGCACTGTAAATCACTTGAAAACCGCTTCTAGGAGGCGTTTAGGGATACCGCCCATCAATACAGCTCAGATGCTCTTAATTTGATGACCCCGCCCAAACCCCTCGGGCCTGGCCTGTAATTTTCCAAACGGCCACCTCTCATTTGCAAATAAAAGTTAAAGTCAATCCACAGATACAGAACGCTGACTTCCTGCCACTCAATTTTACAGGGCTTCTCTTTGTAGAGCTGCCAGATTGTGACCGATGTTGGGGGGAGGCGGGGATGAGATGAGCGACAGAATGAGATGAGAGAGACTGAGAGGAGAGAGAGAGAATGCGAGAGAAAGAGAGAAAGAAAGAGGGAGGGAGAGAGATCACTTGCTTCCTTGCTTCCTAAGCAGGGATTTGCCTGCGATGCGCGGCGAGAGGACTGCGGCGGCTGATTTACACAGTTGGCGCGGAGGAGGGGCTGGGGGTGCGGGGGGGGGGGAGGGGGCACAAGCTGGCGGAGGCTCCGGCGATGGGCTGATCTGGGGGCTCCCGAGCGCCGCTGCCTGCGTGCGCGATTTGGGGGCAGCAGCTGATGGATTTGCATTAGGGTTCCAGCCCGGCGTTTCGTATACTGCCTCCTAAAACCCGATCTGGACCTCCCAGTTTGGGTGCAGACGTTGGTAAGTAACGTGTAATCCGATTTCAGTTATTTCCTAGGCCATTAAAGTGGCACTTTTAAAGCAGGTCAGTCTTAAAAGATGCCGCCGCCGCGAGCGTCTCCTTGGCCTGAAACGTTCCGCGGTCCCCCTCCCCGCCCCCCCCCCCCCATCCTCTCGCGCTGGAGAAGTGAGGGTGCTTGAATGGTGAGCTGTCTGGGGGCTCACTCTCTGCCAACAAGATCTCTTCACCTTCGTGCTTTGCCTGAGATCTCCCAAATCCAAGTCGAATTTGGTGTGTACAGCCATACTGTTGTATTTGTATCCTCTTTTTTTCTCTCTACCCCCGCCTTCCCCGCTCCCCCCCCCCCTCGCTTCACCGTCTGGCCAATGCTGGGATCTGGGATCTAGTCGCCCCCTTCCTGCCTCCTTCCCTCTCCTCCCTTACCCCCTTCTCTCATCTACACACCACCCACCCCCACTCCCACCTGCCTAAAGGGTCAAGAGCAAAGAAACCCGGAGATGGTAAGGGCTAGTCCCATCTCCTCTGATCGAAGGAGGCCTTGGGCAGGGATTGCACTGAGTGACAACCTTTCAGGAAGCAAGGAAGAGAGAGAGAGAGAGGGAGAAAAACCCAAAAAACAAAACAAACAAACAAAAAAAACAACAAAAAACGAAAACCCAGAGACGGAGCCAGGACTCTCAGGACAGCGAAGCTCGACAGTGAATCCAGAGCACCGAGATTTTAAGTCCAAGAACCCAGTCCTAGGACACCTCTGCCTGCCTACCATCGAAGGTATATAGAACTGTGGTCCGGAGCTCTCTGTCACTGGCGGCGTCAAGCTAGGTGAGCGCCTGGCTTTCCCATTGGTATGCAGCGACCATTTCCCTTCAAGTCTCAAAGGTGGAAACACTTAAAAGGATTACAAGCGTGATTTGGTGGCCTTACTGAAAGTTGGTGGCATGAAGAAAAGAAACTGCAAGGCTACGGCATGTTGGATACAATTCAGCCTCCCAGAGAGTTTGCACCTCCCGCTGGGCAGCCCCTCGGAGCAGATCTCGGAGATCTAGAGCGCTCTGCACCGATAGGTACTCGCCGCCATCCTTTCCTACTTTGCCTAATTGAAACCAGGATTTCTCGCTGGTAGGATGTGCACTGTAGAGCGTACAGAGTTTGGCGCTTCTGTACGTTCACAGGTGCTAGGCGTTTGTTGCATTATTGAACGGTTCATTTAGTTGTTAAGGACAATGGTAGAAGGAATGGTACTGGAGACTAACATACCCTTGGACCCCTTTTCTAGGGGAGGAAAATGTAAGTAACTCCAACAAACAGGCCAAGTGTCGGAGCGAAGGGCCCCTCCCCCAGTGGGTCGCTCACTCGTTCTGTAAAAGAAGGAAAACGGCTTGAGGTTTTAATCATTTTCCATTTCTAAACATACCCATTGTGCGTTTCGCCTGGAGACAGCAGATTGGGATCTGTGCAAGGCTCAAACCTCTTCAGAAAATGAATGATGCAGCATTTTAATTATTTGTTCTGGGGGGGGGGGGGTGATCGCTTTGCTTCCATATTGGAATATTTAATCCTAGATATGGAGAGATTAGTGGGCTCGGAGATCGGGCAAAGGGGTGGGGGAGAGAGGAAGGGGGCACTGTGGGGGAGAAAGGGCTTCTTGTCCTCCCCGTGGACAAATGATGCCGGGCGCTCCCAGCAGGAAGCGGGCGAAACCGGGGCTTCAGGGCCCTCCATCCCCTAACTTTTGGAGCTCTTCCTATCACTTAGACACGCTATACTGAGATAAATGAAAAGAAAAGGGGTGAGATAGCCTTTAGGACATGGATCAGATCAAGAACTTGAGGGGATGTAGTTAAGAAGAGAACAGAGGACGATTGCAGTGATGGTCATTTACCGTCACGGGAAGCTCAGAGAAGCATCCCGGTTACCCATCAATTCCATCGCATCATGGGTTCCGATATGATCCGTGAAACAGTCGCCGCCTTTGCACGTTGAGTACCAAAGGTGGTGTGTGTGGCGGGGGAGGGGGTAGCTTGGCAGTTGGTGAAGGAGACGGGATTGTTCAGGTTCTGAGTTCAGGCTATCGGTGATGGTCGGCTCAGTTGCGACCTGAGAAATAGGGTGGGTCTGGAACATTAAGGGTGTAGAGTGTTAGAGAAGCTTGCCTTCCTGCTTACTAAGACTGTGATTGCTGTTTCTAATCTTAGCTACTCGGGAGTGGAGGACACTTGTGCGGTCATTTAAAATGCAAAATGTGATGCAAATCTTCTATGACTGACTCTTCCAGAACGTTAATGTTCCATTAAGTGACATATATATTGTATATATAATGTACCATTCTGGTACAAAACTGATAAGTGGGTTTTCCCCTCCTTTAAAATTTGATTTTGTAAAAAGTGTTTTAAGGGAAAGCCATCTCTATCCGCTAACTTTGAGTCCTTGGGCAGTTGAGGTTCGGTCCAGTTCTTAGCGACCAGAAAGTCCCTCCCTTCCCCAGGAGTTGGTTACAGGATTAGTGTGGAGTGGCGTGCGGGGAGGGGGTGGCGAAGGGCAATCTATGCCATACAGTCCCCGCTAACTAGACTCCTTTGCTACACACTTGCCTCTCTCCAGTTTCCCCGCTAAGCTGCCTATCCTCCTAGTAGGTAGCACGGTAGCACCGCCAGTTCTATAGTCAAGCCTTCTTAGAGGGTTCCTGTGAACTGTGATCTGGTGGCCCCTCTTCACTGCAACGTCTTCGCTCAATCACCCCCACCCTCACCACCCCCTATCTTCCCCCAAATATCACGGAGAAATATTTGGACCAAAAAAACGGGGTTGGGGAGGGTCCAGGAAAAAAATCCAAACCCTGAAATGCTGCCCCCTATCCCCATGAGGTCTTTCCGGTAGAAGAAAGTGAAATGTGCCATTGTTACCAAGTGGTCTGCGTTGGCCTGTCTCTGTTTTTAAAAAGGTGGAAGCAAACACATGGCTGTTGAATCCAAGGGAAATCGAAGGCTTTGAGCTGCAGCACAACAAAAGGATTCCTGGTGCAAAGAGATCGAAGCAAAATGCAGGAGAAACTCGGTCCAAGTCACTCAGGCTGCCTGAGCTCTTACTCGGGACTCCTAAGCAGAATCAGCTAGATCCAGCTCTTCTCCTTCGGGGATCTGAATTACCCTTTATCCCTGTCTTTGGAGAGGAGTGTCTATGCTATGGAAAGGATAATTCTGAAGGATAATCTTACTTTACAACCAGTCTGCACTAGGGACAGGAGCTTTGGAAACTAGAGAAGCAAAACAGGAGATGATTTCCTTGAGAGTTAAAAATAATTATAATAAAAAGAAAAGAAAAAATGTCCACAGTCCTCCCTCCTCTACCTTCCCCACCAAAGGAATGCTTTCCTTAGGTTGGCCTCTGCTTCATTGTTTCTCATTTTGACAATTTGTTATCTGGACCCCTTCACTTCTTTTCTCATCCCTTAAACACACACACACACACACACACACACACACACACACACACACACACAAACTGTACAGTCAGGGCTTCCTAGTGCTCGCTCCCGACCCCAAGCTAAGCGCGTTCCCTTCTTGGAGCTCATTTTCGTGACGTGGAAAGCCGGATCCAGGGTTACAGCACACATTAAAAAAAAAAAAAAAAAAAAAAAAAGCCAGCTCAAGAGAAGTCCGAGATTCTGCACTGGGATTGAGCCTGGCTTCCTCTTTGCCTCCCTCCCGCCCTTCCTCCCAGTGCCCAATGATGTGCTTCTGGTACCCTGAGAGAGCAGCCACAGCAGCGGCAGCGGCAGCGGCAGCGGCGGCGAAGCTGGAAGCCTGCTGCAGCCCCTTCTCCTCCCTCCTCTATTGAGTGTGCCAAGCGGCAGTTCTGCATCCTAAAGAAGCCCATTGAAAGGCCCATTGCATTCCCAGCACGTCTCAAGCTTGCTGCTTTTATTTTTTCTCTTCGTCTCCCCCACCCACCCCCTCTATCCCCCTTTGCTTCAGCTTCAGCAAAAGGAAGGGAGGGAGAGGGAGAGAATCCTTAAACTCAAGCTTTTTTTTTTTTTTTTTTCTTCCAATGTTCAATACTTAAAAAAAAAAAAAAAAATCTCCTGCAAAATAGGTAAGTCAAAGACATCTGGTGCCTTTCTTACCTAAATCTCAGGGACCTCAGAAACAAGAAAAACATTTAAAAAATGATGAAGAAAGAACTTAAGTAGATTTTAATATTTTATAAGGGAGGCAGGGAAGACTAACTGATACTGCAATGTAGCTTCATCTGCCTTCTCTCTCTCTCTCTCTCTCTTTTTTTCATTTAATTGTTTCTAAAAATTGAGTATTGCATGCCCGAGGCGGATTTCTCTTTGCATTCTCATGGGTCTTCTTATCCTTACAGCTGTGTACATTATATGCAAGTTGAATGTGAAGATTTATTCTTTTCACTTTCCTTATAAATTATATCATATTGTTTTCAGAGGCTTGGCAAAATATTTCCTTAATGTATGTATCTTACGTGAGGAGAGAAAGCATACGCTAAAAATTCTGGTTTATTTTTATTGATTAAAAATAATTATTCAATTTTGATTGATATTTCAGTGACTTAGAAAGGGCAATCTAATAAAACTGCATTAATATAATTTACTTATGTATTCATTTTCATATACTGATGATATAAAGCAAGGAAAGAGAGCCATAGAAGAAGGTTCTGTATTATTACAATAGTGCACAGTATTTGTTTCTTCTGATTAGAAAAGAATGATGTCTTTCTTTGAAATGTAAGTCATGTGATAGATTATTTATCAGCAGGTAAGAATCAAGGTTTCCACCCTTTTCTTGCCTTTAACTACCCAACTCTCTTCTAACCAGCCACCTGCCATTCCAGCTTTTTACAGGGTTCCTCAGTTGATCTTGAAGGCACAGACACACATTCCAAACTAAGCTCTGCAAGTGTTTTGATACAGACACTCCCAGGTTCAGCATCCTTAAGCTATCATTATCTTTAACTCTAACAACTGCATGGGCTCCTTCTTTAGAAAGGCTAATCTTTCCAAAGGGTTTAAATAGCCAAATGATACACCTATGTAAAAATTATTTAATTAAAGGAGATGTTAAAAATCTGTGCTTGGGAAAAAGAGGGTGGAGGTATAGTGTGATACTGAGCATACACTATAATTAAGTATACTGTGATCATCTCTTAAGCAAAATCTTAAGTTTTCCTGAGATACCAAGCATATCATATATCATCTGATATAGAGCAATGGGTTCAGACTTCATTACACTCTAAACTAATAACTTTTTGGTATGCTATGTCTTTTTATGAGTAGAAACCTATAGTTAAAGAAAATTCCCACCAGAATTCCAATCAGATCTGTAATGGGCTCCTCTGATATCAATGTAAGTTTTAGCAGACAAACAGGTGAAATGGCCAAATTACTGCCATTTTACTGAATATGCCTATATCTAAAATACATCACTGTATACCAGTCCTTTGATTGCCGTAATATGCAATGAAGGCTGCTTGTGTCCGTATGATATGCCCTTTACCAAGTATGTCTTGGTTCAGAAAAATGTCATTGCATGGCACAATATTTCAGAGTCACCCAAGTTTAAATACAAGACATATTAAGCATATTGACAGATCATTTTGAGTGTCAATTCAACAACTGCTAAACTTTGTTTCACTCATAAAAAAGCTCCAAATGTAGGAGTAAATTAGAATAGTGCATATGAGTAAAGGCTAAAAATCTGCATCTTTATTTCTGTTGCAGTTTTGTAAGCAACTACGAATGATGAAACCTTCCATAGCTGAGATGCTTCACAGAGGGAGGATGTTGTGGATAATTCTTCTAAGCACAATTGCTCTAGGATGGACTACCCCGATTCCCCTGATAGAGGACTCAGAGGAAATAGATGAGCCCTGTTTTGATCCATGCTACTGTGAAGTTAAAGAAAGCCTCTTTCATATACATTGTGACAGTAAAGGATTTACAAATATTAGTCAGATTACTGAGTTCTGGTCAAGACCTTTTAAACTGTATCTGCAAAGGAATTCAATGAGGAAATTGTACACCAACAGTTTTCTTCATTTGAACAACGCTGTGTCCATTAACCTTGGGAACAATGCATTGCAGGACATTCAATCAGGAGCTTTCAATGGTCTTAAGATTTTAAAGAGGTTATATCTACATGAAAACAAACTAGACATCTTCAGAAATGACACCTTCCTTGGCTTGGAAAGTCTGGAATATCTGCAGGCAGATTACAATGTCATTAAACGTATTGAGAGTGGGGCATTTCGGAACCTAAGTAAATTGAGGGTTCTGATTTTAAATGATAATCTCATTCCCATGCTTCCAACCAATTTATTTAAGGCTGTCTCCTTAACCCATTTGGACCTACGTGGAAACAGGTTAAAGGTTCTTTTTTACCGAGGAATGTTAGACCACATTGGCAGAAGCCTGATGGAGCTCCAGCTGGAAGAAAATCCCTGGAACTGTACATGTGAGATAGTGCAATTGAAGAGTTGGCTGGAACGCATTCCTTACACCGCCCTGGTGGGAGACATCACCTGTGAGACCCCTTTCCACTTCCATGGAAAGGACCTGCGAGAAATCAGGAAGATGGAACTCTGTCCCCTGTTGTCCGACTCTGAGGTGGAGGCTAGTTTGGGGATTCCCCACTTGTCATCAAGCAAGGAGAACGCATGGCCAACTAAGCCTTCCTCAATGTTGTCTTCTGTCCATTTTACTGCTTCTTCTGTTGAATATAAGTCCTCAAATAAACAGCCGAAGCCCACAAAACAGCCCCGAACACCAAGGCCACCTTCCACATCCCAAGCTTTGTACCCCGGTCCAAATCAACCTCCTATTGCTCCTTACCAGACCAGACCACCAATTCCCATTATATGTCCTACTGGGTGTACATGTAATTTACACATCAACGACCTTGGCTTGACTGTCAACTGCAAAGAGCGAGGATTTAATAACATTTCTGAACTTCTTCCAAGGCCACTGAATGCCAAGAAACTTTACCTGAGTAGCAATCTGATTCAGAAAATATACCGTTCTGATTTTTGGAATTTCTCCTCCCTGGATCTCTTGCATTTGGGGAACAATCGTATTTCTTATGTCCAGGATGGAGCCTTCATCAACCTGCCCAACCTAAAGAGTCTCTTTCTCAATGGCAACGATATCGAGAAGCTGACACCAGGCATGTTCCGAGGCCTACAGAGTTTGCATTACTTGTACTTTGAGTTCAATGTCATCCGAGAAATTCAGCCTGCAGCCTTCAGCCTCATGCCCAACTTGAAGCTGCTATTCCTCAACAATAACTTGCTGAGGACCCTGCCAACAGATGCGTTTGCAGGCACATCCCTGGCCCGGCTTAACCTGAGGAAGAACTACTTCCTCTACCTTCCTGTGGCTGGTGTCCTAGAACACTTGAATGCCATTGTCCAGATAGACCTCAATGAGAATCCTTGGGACTGTACCTGTGATCTGGTCCCCTTCAAACAGTGGATTGAAACCATCAGTTCAGTCAGTGTAGTGGGTGATGTGCTTTGCAGGAGCCCTGAGAACCTCACCCATCGTGATGTACGCACGATTGAGCTGGAAGTTCTCTGCCCAGAGATGCTGCACATCCCACCAGCTGGAGCATCCCCAGCCCAGTCTGGAGATTCTCACCTTACTGGGGGGCCAACGAATGCATCACCTTATGAGTTCTCGCCCCCTGGGGGCCCTGTGCCACTTTCTGTGTTGATTCTCAGCCTGCTGGTTCTTTTTTTTTCTGCAGTCTTTGTTGCTGCAGGCCTCTTTGCCTATGTGCTCCGACGGCGCCGGAAGAAGCTGCCCTTTAGAAGCAAGAGGCAAGAAGGTGTGGACCTTACTGGCATCCAGATGCAATGCCACCGGCTTTTTGAGGATGGTGGAGGTGGTGGAGGTGGAAGTGGAGGTGGTGGCAGACCCACTCTTTCCTCCCCAGAGAAGGCTCCTCCTGTGGGCCACGTTTATGAGTACATCCCCCACCCAGTTACCCAGATGTGCAACAACCCCATCTATAAGCCTCGAGAGGAGGAGGAGGCGGCTGTTTCATCAGTCCAGGAGGCAGCGAACGCAGAACGAGGGGGTTCTGGGACACAACCACCAGGAATAGGTGAGGTTCTCCTAGGAAGTGAGCAGTTTGCTGAGACACCCAAGGAGAACCACAGCAACTACCGGACCTTGCTGGAAAAAGAAAAGGAGTGGGCCCTGGCAGTGTCCAGCTCCCAGCTCAACACCATAGTGACGGTGAATCACCATCACCCTCACCATCCAGCAGTTGGTGGAGTTTCAGGGGTAGTTGCAGGAACCGGGGGAGACTTGGCTGGGTTCCGCCACCATGAGAAGAATGGCGGGGTGGTGCTGTTTCCTCCTGGGGGAGGCTGTGGTGGTGGCAGTATGCTACTAGACCGAGAGAGGCCACAACCAGCCCCCTGCACAGTGGGATTCGTGGATTGTCTCTATGGCACTGTGCCCAAATTAAAGGAACTGCACGTCCACCCTCCTGGCATGCAGTACCCAGACTTACAGCAGGACGCCAGGCTCAAAGAAACCCTTCTCTTCTCGGCTGGAAAGGGCTTCACAGACCACCAAACCCAAAAAAGTGATTACCTCGAGTTAAGGGCCAAACTTCAAACCAAGCCGGATTACCTCGAAGTCCTGGAGAAGACAACATATAGGTTCTAACAGTAAAAGAAAAATAAATTAGTGTTTTTTTTTTTTTTCCAAAAGAAAAGGAAAATAAAAGAAATATATTCCTTGCTCCCTTTACACTTGTCCCAATAACTCCATTCTCACAAACTTCCCTGCCCTGAACAGCACTGAAACCGCATGATAACTAGAAAATACAGATGTATGCTCTCCCCTCTCAGATGTGATTTGGAGGAAGGGCCATACTCAGATCATTAATCAATGAAGTGCCTTCGCAGACTTTTGCCAGCAAATGTTATCATTATTTTTTTATACTGAAACTTGAGACTTTGACTGTGCCATGTATAAGGTATATTGGGGATCGTTGTATTGATCCTAATTAAGTAAAACTCAATGTGTCTTTTTATTTTCAGTATATATATTTTTTAATTTGTAGTTTTGTTTGACAGGGAGGGGGGAAAACAAATTGATATTTGTGGCTTTCTTTCCTCTTCCCATCATGGCACAGATTCTGTACATGTATTAACAATGCAGTTTGCTGCATGCCTGGAAACTGCAAGATGGGGAGGGAGGGGGCGGGTCTTGCTCGAATGTTCTCACCCACTCTTTTTTCTGTCACACACATACCTACATGCTAATCACAAATCCCTGCACACAGTTAGGTCCCTAAACCTGCAGCCTTTTCCTTCTGGTGTAGGAACACACACACACAAATGTACACGTGTGCGTGTGCATGCGCACACAAACACAGGTTCCCTATTCCTTTTCAACCCAATCTAATTATTTTGGGTTTGATCCATTCCTCTACTCTTCATAGCTTCATCTTCCCTTCACCCCTAGTGTACAGCTCTCTCCTACCACCGTGGGAAAAGTCATATTCTAGGTTGGATCCTACTGAAGTGGAAGCCTGGTGGTTTAACAGCTGGAGGCACACCTAGGGATGAGCATCCTCTTTGTGACACTTCATCCTGATGCCAAGATTTTTTGGAGAACATCTGCACTTTCTTATATATATATATATATATATATATATAAAATATTAAAAAATAAAAAAGCAACTGGGTATATATCACTAACAGCTTTGTAGGAAGCACTTTTAATGTTTTCTCTCTCACACACAAAGATTCAAAAGAAATGTGCATATATTTATTCTGTAATTTCAGTGATTATAAATTGTAAAGGTAATGTTTAATCATTGTATAGTGATTATGCGTCTGGTATAGCTTTCCTAATAAAAAGTTTTTGAAAAACATAATACATTATATAGAGGATACCAAGCTTGAACCTTAAACTCCAGCTATGCCATGCCTTTCGTGCTCCCATTTAAAAAAAAAAAAAAAAAATCTTTCTTTTACTTGTTATACAGAGAGCTAGTTTATTAACAAGTTTGATGCACTGTGATGTTGATAAATCTTATAACCCACCACCCCATCACATACCAGGATACAACTGGGACTTAAAAAAAATCTGATTTATGTAGTTGAGTTTTTTTCTCTTGGATTATGACTTTCAAATTAAAAAACCCAGCGATGCACCAGTTTTCCTAGGCAGGTTGTGATTGGGAGAAAATAAAGAAGTAGGTTTCTAAGAAGTAGAAGATTATATAGAGGAGATAATAAAGGAATCAAGGACCCATGCACCTTAAGACAGTAAATGACATAAAGAAAAAGGAAAGTGAAATTGCTATTCTTTTTTAAAAACGTAGTAAAATTACACACGCGCACACACACACCAATCAAACTCCAAGGCCTTGGAGCCGATTTGACTGTCCGAGTCCTGCTATCTGTACAAGTTGTCATTGTTATATTTAAGTACTGTTGTTTTTTTTTTCCAACCATCTAACTATAACTGGCCCCAGTCAGCTTGACCTAAGACAGAAGATGCTGAATGAGTTTTTCTTTCTGTATGATATTAAAATAATGTTTAAAGTTAATCTGACAATAGTCCAAGTTATAATCCATTTACATGTGAGCGAAACCAAAGAAAATTGGATTTTTAAGGTGCCAGTATCTTGTTTGTGGAGGAAACTAAACTGATACAAAGAAACCGGAGCTTTAAGGCAGGCACTTATCTCATTTCGCCAGTAGAGGGTAGCAGAGCTCCAGAGATTGACAGACCCTGTAGCTGCAGAATTGTGCAGTGAGGCCAGTGTTCTATTAGTTTTCTCAAGCTGCCCGTAGTAGAAATTATATGTTGAATGTAATTCACCACAAGTCACCAATGCCTTACATCACTTTTTTTTTTCATAAAAAAACTTGCAGCTTCTAAAGCTGTTACTGATATAAAAATAAAGGCATTGTACTTAAAAAAAACCATGAATGTCTAGAACATATTTATATATCTCTTAATTATAAATGGGTATCACCGTGAGTATGCATAAAATAAAAAACACACATGTATCAATAAAAAATGTAACTATTCAGGGCCGTCTTACATTTGGCACATTGTACCTAAATTTTCTGTCTTTTGTTGTTTGAAGTACATTGGAATTACTTCAGATGAAGAAAAACCTAATTCACTATTTCTCTACATACAATATTGAAATGTAGCTTTTCTTACACAAGAGGATCAGATTTACAATTAAATAGGTGTCATTCTCCTTTTCCGGTTTATTCTCTTTTTACTTTCCCATAAGTTAGCTTTTCCCTAGTTATCTCACTTTGCTTATTCCTTCTAATCATCCATCCCTTCTTCACAAGTGAAGTCTTTTTTTTTTTTTTTTTTTTTTTTAAGCACAGGAAGTCAGTGTTTTAAACACCTTTAAGTGTTTTAAAATCTGATCTACAGAGTCCCTCTAAACTAGGGATTTATTGTGTCCCCATTCCTCCTCAATAAAATACTCTGGTGAATGGTAGAAAGCATGTTCATAATAAAAATCCAAAATGCAAAGCTAGATACTTCTGACAGTTATCATCATCTCCTTAATAACCACGCACACATTCATAACATGGCATATTATACAAATCAAGTTAAAGTACAATCCCTAATGATCCTGGTGCTTTTGACATTTGAAAAATGTGTGTCCATAAATCGTATCAAATTATAATATAACCTGATAATTATGTTTATATTTTATTTATTAAAAACAGAAAGTAAGACTGTCTTGTCTTAAATATAGGTAGTAATTTTACTCTTGAATAAGGAATAAATTTTATTTAGTGAAAATAAATTTATACGAGAATGGAATTTTGTATGCAAGGAGATAAATTTTTGCTTCCATGGAGTTTTCTACCCCTTTGGCTAGGCTCCTTATTTTAGCTGTGCATTGGAATTACTCAAGTTAGCTTTAATTTATAATACCAGATAGGTTTTCAGAAAGTACCAAGGGTATTACTATAATTTCTATGATTAGGATTTGTTCCATGTTTTTGTTGTGATAAAAATTATTTTTGAGAAAAAGATCGCTAATTCACCTCATAGTGATGGCCAAGTTGACTGAAGCAGACCCAGATCTGACAGAAATTTGTTATTATTCATTGCTACTTACTACAAATTATAGTAATAATATTTGAAAATAATAAAATGCAATGTCTCTTTAACTATAAAGATGGTGAGTGGAAAATAGTTATAAGTGAAATATTAGTTTGACACAGTAACAGTTTTAACATATTATTGATCATATACAGTATTATTTATGTGGATGCATTTATGTTTTTATTTAAAAAGCTACATTATTCTTCCAATTACAAAATACTAAATACATATACATATATATATGTATATGTATGCATATATATATGTATGTATATATATATGTATATGTATGGATGAAAATGTTCAGAGAGAGATTATAAGGAAAGTTTAATGACTGAGCTTAAAATTATTTTTTCCCCTCAACTAGGAATGTTAGTTTTAAAGCCTTGATATCTGAGAGAAATCTGTGTCTAGCACTATGAAATTTGGTAGTGCAATTGTAGAACATAAAAAACGTAAGGAATTTCTTTAACTATTGCAACTTATTATTTTGATTCATTTAGTGTAAATCCATTGTTCATACTGTCCTATCCTTGTGCAATTATATTGTCTGAGCCAATTAATGTTGTAAAATGGCTATGACAAAAGAAACATTAATGAAATGCTTTACAAAATATGAGACATAGGACTGTAACAAGTCAAGATAATATGAAAAGAAATGATAATAAAAAACACTCCATTTTGAATTAAGTGAGTTGAGCTAGTTTAATCTGAACATAGATAATTATAATTTATACTTAGCTCAAAATCCTCAACTGAAAATTCAGATGAACAGATTATAAATAACTATCACTAATTTTACCCTATAAAAGTCTGGTTTAATATCTATATGCCTTTTAAAAGTAATAGGAGCAATAACACATGTGTAATTGGGCAATCATGTGTATATGTGTGTGTGTAGAACTATTATATATGTATATACACTGTATATACATGTATATAGTTTATATATGCTGAATTATATTTACATGTAAATTATGCACTTTTTCTCACATGTATAACAATTTAAGTTTTATGCATTTATTTTCCTTGCTTCTGTCTAGCCATGGCCAAGTGAAGATGGATGAAATTATATGAGTCTTCACTTTGGAAATATTCACATGTAAAAAGTAACACTGTAATTAATATTTCTGAATTTAAAATTCTTTTATCTTTCAATTTGTTTCCTTTTATTATTTAAGTCATATTTAAGTCTTCAACCATAAAAAAAAAACAACTGATTTCTTATAAATATGCAACACAAGTCACATGACAAGTGTTCCTTTTTCATTTTTCTATCTCTAGAATCAATTTTATAGATGAAAATAATTTCGGTAGCTTTATTAATTTGACAGGATCTTTGTAATTCATCTAGGTATATAGAAAAGTGAAGTTTTAAAAGTAAATGTAAGAGAAGTAAAGGTCCTGTTTAAGACATTCATCATCCTATTTATTTCTTTTAAATATCTTCCTTTATTGAAAATGTATAAAAGTAATAATAATAAAAATAGATAACCATTTCTAATATACTTTTATGACACCTAAATTGAAGGCAATGACTTCTTGCATCAGGAAAGCAGGTATATACCAGAAGTTATCAGTTGTGAAGAGGGAATAGTTTGGGTAGAATCTTCAATTCTGATAATATTTGCTCTAAGAAGGCATTATAATAAATTTATGGTTGGCCCAACCTCTACGATATGTTTAAACATTAAAACAGAGATGAACATTAGTAAAAAGGAGACTTTCCTCATTACCACCTAGGGACAAAAAGGACCAGCATACATAATGTTTCATTAGTATATTCAGTCCATCTACTTGTTTATTAGTACAGTGAATTGATAGTTTGCAGTGTATTTAATTGTATCAAAACCAAATAATATTCATGAAAAAATAGGATCACCAGTAAAAATAAACCTAAATAATTTATTTAAATTCAATTTTAATAATTAGCAGATTGTTCTCTTGATGATGACAGGTATCACATTACCAATACTGTATTCTATATGAATATAGGGCTTGTGTACTATTGACACATTTTTTAGTCTTATAGGATGATAGAAGACCATATAATCGTTTTTGGTAGCATTTAAAAGAAGAGCATAACTTTCCTAAGTTTGGGGAGGAAAAGTTAGCCCTGAAAGATGCTGAAACAAAGATGTCATCTGATCGTGTGGAGGACCAGAAAGAAGTTCTCTTTTCCCTGGTCCTATTCCTTTCAGTGTTCCTGACAGCTCTGCTTCTCCTTCTGTTTCTGACTCAGTACCAAGTTACTCTTGTGACTAACGGCACATTTATTGAGCTCAAATTAGGTGCCAACGCAAGATCAGGAATGGATGAGAGTCCTTGCACCCAATGACAAAATGTCCAATTCACTTATCTTTGTACCTAGGCTGAGAAAATAATTCAACATATCTCTTCATTGTGAAATCATTTATAAGCCTGGTGAAAAAGTCAGAACCTAACAGTAAAACTAGAACCACTTCTAGAAATCAGGAGAGAATCAGCAAATGCTTTAAAAATATGGAACCTATCTATAAAATCTCAAAACCTTAATTTTCCTTCTTTTCAAAGTACTCTCTTTGTCATGGCTTCCAAAATACCAGTTTAACTGAAATTAAGATACAAATGTAAAATATTTGTATTAAGACCACTTCCTATCACTGGAACCTACACATTTTAAGTGTTTTTTTCTTATTTATAGTATAGACTTTTTGACTATTCAGAAATTCTAGGGCTTTTTTTTCCCCCCAAAGAATTCTGGTAAAATTATTTATATTAAAATGTCTTTTTGTTGTTGTTGTTCTGTGGTAACTAACTTTATAACCAAAAAAATCTGTCAATGTGTAAACTATTTACCATATACTGTAATTGGACAAAAAAAAGAAACCCTTAAATTCTATCTAAATTGGACATTTTATATGCATTAAATTGAATTGGGATTTTTTTTTCCCTACTTGTGCTCTTCTTCACCTAATTTGGGTTCAAAAGTGGAATCTGTTCCTCTGTTTTTAATGAACAGTTCATCAGATGCTTTACTTGTCTAGCTGGCAATAGAAGGGAGGTGGGCACAGAAAAGACTAACAGGTGTAAGTCATCTGTGGAATAATTAGACCCCTGAGTCACTCATGTTGCCCTCAGAAAACCTTCCTCAACAAAGATAATGAAAAAGAAAGGGAAAAAATTAAAATATTCTTCTTTTCTGAAGACCATCTGATAAAGGCTTGATGGAGGATATTTAAACAAGACTTTCACATTAACTTTCACGTTAACTTTCACTAACACTATCTTTGGAAGTGTTTATATTCCATAGTAGGGATATGTATCTTTCATATTTCCACTGTATCTTTCAACATGATTCTAAGCCACTTCAATTGTAATCTGTTAACATAACCATTGAACGTGGAATCAAACCTTAATGTTAAAGTAACTAAACCAGCTGTAATGGAAACTAATTCTTTCTTTTTCTTTTTTTTTTTTTTTTAAGATTTTATTTATTTATTTGACAGAGAGAGATCACAAGTAGGCAGAGAGGCAGGCAGAGAGAGAGGAGGAAGCAGGCTCCCTGCTAAGCAGAGAGCCTGATGTGGAACTCGATTCTAGGACCCTGGGATCATGACCTGAGCCAAAGGCAAAGGCTTAACCCACTGAGCCACCCAGGCACCCATGAAAAAAAATTCTAATGCAACAGAAATCACAAGGATAAACTGAGGTGACAATGCATATGAAAACATTCAGCTTAATTCATAGGGTAGCTGTGTAAGGTGTAAGGGGAATTACTAAGTCTTCTTTATCATTTTTTTAAAAATCAGTAGTTCTTCCTATATAAATAAGAAGTCTTTACTATCCCTTAGATATTTTGGGGCCATTTTAACATAACTTTCTTTTACTAGTATAAATGATACTGAAATTGCTCTTTAATTTGGATCATATACCCTTCTCTCTTTACAAATGTGGATAACTGATAGCTGAAACAATGCTAAAGTGATTCTGGAGATAATGTAGGGTATAGCTAGGATACACACACACACGAATATATTTAGGGACTATTTACTAACATGTTTATCAAATAAGTGACAGTCTGCATAATATGTTACTGCATAACTGCATAATATATAATATGTTAAAGATTTACTTATTTATGTTAGAGAGAGAAAGAGAGAAAGATAGCATGTGTGTGTGAGCTAATGGGGGAAGCAGAGGGAGAGTGAGAGAGAATTTCCAGCAGACTCTCTGCCCAGTTCAGTGAGAGCCCAAGGGACCGGATTCTGCAACTCTGAAATCACGACCTGAGCAGAAATCAAGAATTGGACACTCAACTGACTGAGCCACCTAGGTTCCTCTTACAGATTAAATTTTTTAAAATATTTAAATTTAAGGTTCAAAATGCTGTAGGAGATAGTATGGAATGCTGAACAATATATAAAATCTGGCTGCTAACGTTTTATTTGTTAAATGAACCAGGCTTGAATTGGACAATAAATCACTTCTCATCTCATGTTCTAAGATAAACATATTCACTACTCCCACTCCGTTTCAAAAAAATAAGTTAGCATTTCTATAAATCATTGTGTCTTAAAAAGGGGAGGGTAGAGATACTGATTCTGGAAGAATTTTCTGAAAACCTATTCTCTGCCTATGTTAAACTGCAAGAAGCACAGCTCTGCTTTCACTCCTACTGCAAGGGGCATCACAAAATAATGGAAAGAGATGTTGCAAACACAAAATGAAGAGAGAAGGAAGACAATGTGTAGACAAAAAAAAAAAAAAAAAAAAAAAAAAACAAAACAAAAAAAAAAAAAACAACTCCTGATGTAATTTTGACATGCCCATTCAACAACCATCACTTTGCAAATTACTGTTCTCAGCAAATATCTTTAGTTAATCAAGTAAATATGTTGCACCTTGTAGTATATGCAGTTTCTAATTCCTATGTTTGTACAATTACTGGGGTTACTGTTTTATTTGCTAAAAATATGTACCTCTCATTGCATCAAAATTAAGTTTCAAATCTCCTTCATGCAGTAAGACTTTAGTTGATACAGTAACTATATTCTGAATATTTTCTCAAATACTTATGCACACTGTTTATGCTGATTTGGATGTGCTGGGATATTTTACCCTAAGTGTCCTTCAGTCACTTTGCCCATCAGTGCCAGGAACCTGGCTTTTCAATTATATTGTAGGCACTTGAGAACACAGACTGTCTTCAAGGTCTTTTATTGTCTAGGACCATATTTTTGCACAGCTATGGAGAATATGCTCCAATCAAAATTCCGAGTTTCATGGATCCTATCTTGTTTCTAGAATAGCCATATTACTACTACCTTTATTCCTATTAGAAATAGGAATAGTATTAGTAATACTAGATAGTAGGTAAATACTTGTTGATTTAATGAATGGAGTTTTAAAATATGTATAGCCTATGACTTCTTGCAAAAGCTGAGAGAAATGATGAAAAGAGATGGAGGAGTTCGGAGTGGCAAGAAATGTGACAGGATGAGAAAGGTAACTTTTTTACTTTCCTTGGATTTCTGTATTGATAATATACATACTGCCCTTAAGGAACTTAAATTGAGGAAAATGTTTACTATGACTATGTCTCTGAGGAAAAATAACAAGAAAGAAAGAAAAGAATGAAGGAAGCAAGGAAGAAAACAGAAAAGGAGGAGATACAAAATTTTGTTTTATCTTGCTCATGAGTGGCCAAAGCAGAAAAAGGAGCATACCCAGTAGTATGTGCAGACGCAGTATTAATGAAGCTTATGCTCAGCTGCTTAAATGTTTACAAATAAGAGCAATAATTTAGTAGGCTTGGTTGATTTTCTCTATGTTGTAATTGCTTAAGTGAGTGAGAGTTCTACCACTTTAATGAAAATTCTATTTGAATGTTAATCCAGCCAAGAGTATTAAATAAAACAAGACATACATACAGGTATTAGATGTACCACCTTCCCTCAGAGAGATGAGCAATTTAAAATATTTTTATCTCTTCTATGCTAGCCAAATGTATAAGATTTTACACTTTAAGTGACAGGACATGACTAATTCTAATCCCATATTTTAGACTCCGATCTTATGGACAAACATGAGGTAAAATTAGATGATCAGTAAAGAGTTGCATGGATGATCATATGAATACACAAGATATTATTTCTCTCTTGAAAGATCAAAATTTTAATGCATAGTTAACCACATTTCACTTAGGTGATGAGAGACTTTAACAAGAGAAGAAAAATCATCCATGTTTTTATTAAAGTTTGAATTTTGAAATGCTACTATAATCATATTCTCCTCTATCTTACTGAAGGATACAATAAAGTCACCGATAAGAGTTTAACTGATGGCATATTTAGTCCAGTAAGAAACATTTAAGGCAATACAGACATAAGTTTTTTATAAACTATAAGCATCTACTTAATGTATTTTCATTAAAGCTATGGATATTGATATGAAAATTCAGTCCTTTTTAGGTATCTAAACCTTGCCACTGTGGTGCTACATCTTAGCTCTCCTGGATGTTTAACTTTTTGTTAAAATTGTATATTGTTGTTGACATTTTATGTTGTCCTTGAAACATACTTGCATTTGAACTCTAATTCCATTACAGAAAAAAATGATTCTAAACTGTATTTACATCTTTTAATGCATTTAAACTATAATTCAAGTATTTTAGAAGTTGTGCAAAAGGATTGAAGAATTTCAAACTGCTGTCAAAGCAAATAAATGGCATGGAGTCTAGTATGTCTTGGAAGATGTAACATAAGAATTTCTTGCTAGTCAATAGAGTCAGGGACGTAGAGAAAATAAATTGTCCAAACACAAAGTAGACTTACATAAAATTAAGATATAAAAATATTAATTTCAGGACTATTTAATGTATTGGGATTGTAAAGTTAAATATTCATATATGTATAGATATGTGTACCAATATCACATTACTATTATCCATTAGTAAAAATGCTATAATGATATTTAAAAAGTTAATACACAACTTATAAAAGCTATTAACATGAGACATGGATGGAGTTTCATATCTTGACTCACTGTAAAAGTTAGTAAACATTTAAACTTGAATTTTTCTGAATAACCAACTGTGTAGAAACATGATCTTGGACTGAGGGCAGATATAATTATTAATAACCCCCAGGAAAAGCTTTCCCATGCCTTAAAAATGCTCACAAACTATAAGTTTTATTGAAGCTTTATAAAATGTTGATATCTAGGAAACATAAAAATTTTTGCACTGCTACTGAAATGTACCTTTCTGACTGTTTATAGTTTCGATATTGTGATATGATCAGATTTGTTTTAAATAGTTAAGGATCTATCACTGTGGTATATATATTCTGCTCTGAGTCAATATTACTTCAATATGGTTATGTTCTCATCTTAAAAGACATAAGTGTCTAAAACAAATGAAAAACATAAAAATCTAAATCCAAGAAATACAAATCTTTGTTAAATAAGTGCTATAGGGATTTAGACTTCCTCTGCCTCCTGCTGTTATCAGATGAAGTAATGGCTGGGTAAGAAAAGACTACTAGAGCTTGTAATCTCACCCTTTGTCCAACTTTGTCCACTAAAGCTACTATGGTTTAATAGAAAGCTAAGTCAAAAGAGATAGATAACCAGAGATAACAGGTCTCACTGCTGAGTGTCTTTCCCCTGTGAAAACAGGACTTGAGATACTGGAGCTTCTTTTGGGTAGTAATACTAAGAAAATAGGCTGTGATAATATAGCTTGAAAGTTGTTGAAGGTTTTAAGTAGTTTCTGTTCTCCACTATACTGTAGAATATGGGATGACGCTAACTGTTAGAAGGACGTCTTCATGATCTACCTATTGCATTATAAGAAAGGGAAGAATGAGGCTCCATATTCAGAATTTAGAAGCTATGTCAGTGACTGTTCTACTGGTGCGTCCTTTTGAATGTCCATCCCTGTAAGCCATTACAGTGAAGGCAGTTGTGACTACTGCAAAAAAACTCAAAGAAAGATCTTTTCTCATACCTTAAAATCTTGGACTCTGCCTTATCTCAAATCTTTGAAAATGGACTGAAGTTGAAAACATAAAGGACTTTTTCTCACTCTTCTGGCCTCTCAGTTTAGTTGGCATTGGCAGAGATTTCTCAGGATTTTGAATCAGACCAATCTTAAACCATGGATGGGATATGTACAAAGCTGGAAGACACCAACTTCTTTTTGTTAAGTGCTGAATTCATCACATAGAAAACCCAGTAATACAGTGCTTAAGACACACCGAACCCATCAGAGCTGGGTGAGAATTCCTGTTTAGCCATTAATACCTATATAATCTTTGACAGGGTGTTTCAATCTCTCTGAGATGCCTAAATTCTTTTAATGGTCACATTTATCTTACTAAAAGATCACTCCAGCAGCTGAGAAGAATGGACTGAAGGAGACCAGGATGGCAGCTAGGAAAACATTTTTTTTTTTTTTAATTTTGTTTGTGACAGTTTAGATGTTCAGAAGAGTTGCACAGATAAATAGTAAAGAGACTTTCTGCACGTCCTTCACTCAGGCTCCCTTAATGTTTACATTTCACATAGTGATGGTGTATGTCAAAACTAAGAAACCGACATTGGTATAATATTATTAGCTAAACTACAGACTTTATTTAGGTTCCAGCAATTTTTGTTTTTGTTTTTTCACTAATGTCCCTTTTCTGTTCCAGGATCTAACCCAGGATATCACGTTGCATGTAGTAGTGCCACTTTTATTATTATTATTATTTTCCAAATTCCATCCTAAAGATACTGATGACCTGAATTAGCTGGTAGCAGTGAAGACACAGGGGAGTAGATGTGAAACATATGCTGAAGCTAGGAACAACAGGCTAAGGATTACAGAATAGGTGTGAGTCATGAAGAAAAGGAAAAGAATTAAGAATGATCTGTGGTTTCTGGTTTGAAGAACTGAGTGGATGGTGGTGACTTGTATTGAGACAGGATGACTAGAAGAGGGGAGAGAACATGTTTAGAAGGAAAATCATGAGTTTCATTTTAGACTTTTTCAGATGCAAGTATTATTAATAATGCACGTAAAACATTTAGATCAATGGCCACCACACAGGAAGTATTCAATAGATCATGTCCACTACATGATATTCATCATCATCATCACCATCATCATCATTATCACTGCAGTCATTATCATCAGGAAGGAATTTCAATATTGTTTCAGGTTGCGAAGAAACTTTTATGAAGATGTCAGTGAGAGAAGCATTCATGTTTGGATCCACACTTTCACTATGGAGTTTTTTCAGAGACCTATCAAACCAGAGTGTAAGTTGGAAATGTCAAGCCTTGTTTGGGGCTTCAGAAGGATGTGTGGATAACATTCAAATTCTTCTTTACCCTGATTAGGTACTAAATAGAGACTCTATAGTGCAAAGGTCTCCACTGTAAGGTACCAAGTTGATAGGGTAATATAAAATTTGGGCAAAGCCACACAGGTATAAGAGGGTATGGAATGTTAAAATGTAAGACGTTAGTGGAGGGGATGGCTGAAGATACTAATAAGGCAAACTGGGGCCACAGTAAGAAAGGCTTAAATGCATACCAAGCAGTTTGAAATGTATCCCAGTAGAGGGGAGAATAGGTAATTTTGAATATCAAGATACTTATCAGTGGAAAAACTACATCTGTGTAATAATGAACTCTTTTTTTAAAAATTTATTTTCAGCATAACAGTATTCATTATTTTTGCACCAAACCCAGTGTTCCATGCAATCCGTGCCCTCTATAATACCCACCACCTGGTACCCTGACCTCCCATGCCCTGCCCCTTCAAAACCCTCAGATTGTTTTTCAGAGTCCATAGTCTCTCATGGTTCACCTCCCCTTCCAATTTCCCCCAACTCCCTTCTCCTAACTCCCCATGTCCTCCATGCTATTTGTTATGCTCCACAAATAAGTGAAACCATATGATAATTGACTCTCTTTGCTTGACTTATTTCACTCAGCATAATCTCTTCCAGTCCCATCCATGTTGCTACAAAAGTTGGGTGTTCTTCCTTTCTGATGGAGGCATAATACTCCATAGTGTATATGGACCACATCTTTCTTATCCATTTGTCCATTGAAGGGCATCTTGGTTCTTTCCACAGTTTGGCGACCGTGGCCATTGCTACTATAAACATTGGGGTACAGATGGCCCTTCTTTTCACGACATCTGTATCTTTGGGGTAAATATCCAGGAGTGCAATTGCAGGATCATAGGGGAGTTCTATTTGTAATTTCTTGAGGAATTTCCACACTGTTCTCCAAAGAGACTGCACCAACTTGCATTCCCACCAACAGTGTAAGAGGGTTCCCCTTTCTCCACATCCCCTGCAACACATGTTGTTTCCTGTCTTGCTAATTTTGGCTATTCTAACTGGTGTAAGGTGATATCTCAATGTTGTTTTAATGTTGTTGTTTTAATCTCCCTGATGGCTAGGGATGATAAACATTTTTTCATGTATCTGATAGCCATTTGTATGTCTTCATTGGAGAAGTGTCTGTACATATCTTCTGCCCATTTTTTGATATGATTCTCTGTTTTGTGTGTGTTGAGTTTGAGGAGTTCTTTATAGATCCTGAATATCAACCTTTTGTCTGTACTGTCATTTGCAAATATCTTCTCCCATTCCTTGGGTTGTCTCTTTGTTTTTTTTTTGTTTTGTTTTTTTTTGTTTTTTTTTTTGTTTTGTTTGTTTTTTTTTTTTGACTGTTTCCTTTGCTGTGCAGAAGCTTTTGATTTTGATGAAGTCCCAAAAGTTCATTTTCGCTTTTGTTTCCTTTGCCTTTGGAAACATATCTTGAAAGAAGTTGCTGTGCCTGATATCGAAGAGATTACTGCCTATGTTCTCCTCTAGGATTCTGATTGATTCCTGTCTCACATTGAGGTCTTTTATCCATTTTGAGTTTATCTTTGTGTACGGTGTAAGAGAATGGTAGAGTTTCATTCTTCTACATATAGCTGCCCAGTTTTCCCAGCACCATTTATTGAAGAGATTGTCTTTTTTCCACTATATATTTTTTCCTGTTTTGTCGAAGATTATTTGACCATAGAGTTGAGGGTCCATATCTGGGCTCTCTACTCTGTTCCACTGGTCTATGTGTCTGTTTTTATGCCAGTACCATGCTGTCTTGGTGATCACAGCTTTGTAGTAAAGCTTGAAATGAGGTAACATGATGCCCCCCCCGTTTTATTTTTGTTTTTCAACATTTCCTTAGTGATTCGGGGTCTCTACTGATTACATACAAATTTTAGGATTATTTGCTCCAGCTCTTTGAAGAATACCAGTGGAATTTTGATAGGAATAGCATTATAAATATAGATTGCTCTAGGCAGTATAGACATTTTAACAATGTTTATTCTTCTAATCCAAGAGCATGGAATGGTCTTCCATCTTTTTGTGTCTTCTTCAATTTCTTTCATGAGTGTTCTGTAGTTCCTCGAGTACAGATCCTTTACCTCTTTGGTTAGGTTTATTCCCAGGTATCTTATGGTTCTTGGTGCTATAGTAAATGGAATCGATTCTCTAATTTCCCTTTCTTTATTTTTATTATTAGTGTATAAGAAAGCCACTGATTTCTGTACATTGACTTTGTATCCTGTTACGTTGCTGAATTGTTGTATGAGTTCTAGTAGTTTGGGGGAGGAGTCTTTTGGGTTTTCCATATAAAGAATCATGTCATCTGCAAAGAGATCGAGTTTGACTTCTTCTTTACCAATTTGGATACCTTTTATTTCTCTTTGTTGTCTGATTGCTGTTGCTAGGACTTCTAATACTATGTTGAACAAGAGTGGTGAGAGAGGGCATCCTTGTTGTGTTCCTGATCTCAATGGGAAGGCTGCGAGCTTTTTCAATGATATCATCATTGAGGATGATATTTGCTGTGGGTCTTTCATTGATAGATTTGATGAAGTTCAGGAATGTTCCATCTATCCCTATACTTTGAAGCGTTTTAATCAGGAACGGATGCTGGATTTTGTCAAATGCTTTTTCTGTGTCAATTGAGAGGACCATGTGGTTCTTCTCTTATTAATTTGTTCTATCACATTGATTGATTTGTGAATGTTGAACCATCCTTGTAGCCCAGGAATGAATCCCACCTGGTCATGGTGGATAATCTTTTTAATGTGCTGTTGGATCCTGTTTGCTAGGATCTTGTTAAGAATCTTAGCATCCATATTCATCAGTGATATTGGTCTGAAATTCTCCTTTTTTGTAGGGTCTTTGCCTGGTTTGGGGATCAGAGTAATGCTGGCTTCACAGAGAGTCTGGAAGGTTTCCTTCTGCTTCAATTTTTTGAAATAGCTTCAGGAGAATAGGTGTTATTTCTTCTTTGAAAGTTTGGTAGAATTCCCCAGGGAATCCGTCGGGTCCTGGGCTCTTGTTTTTTGGGAGATTTTTGATCACTGCTTCAATCTCGTTACTAGATATCTCAGATTGTCAATTTCTTTCTGGTTCAATTTTGTGTGTAATATTGAAATCTGATGCCAAAAATCCTATAAGCAACATCATTTCCTGTGTTCAATCCATTCCTAACTAGTTCTCTTCAGAGTAGTAAGAATGGATATCTTGAGAAAGAGACTGGAAAATTTAGCAAAAGGAGTCACGTTTGTTTGATAGAAGTATTTAGTAGATTACAATGCTGAAAAAGGTCCAAGGAGGTTGTAAAAGTTCAATTACAATGTACCTTACCTCTATTCATCTTAAACCATTCCTTTCAAGTTAGAGAGTGAGACTAACATGCCAAACATGAGAGACTGCCCTTAACTTCCTATGCAGGATGGTAAAATATTTTAGATCCTATCATAAGTTTCATCCAGAGTGACATAACAGAAGTTAATTCTGGTTGAGCAAAAAAAGTCAGGCATCTGCAAGTGAGAAAGGACAGTATCTATTCATAGTGCTAAACGATAATTTCTTTGTGTTGTGCAATAGCCAGATGACCCACACTTTGCCAATTACCTAATTTTACAAGAGTCAACATGTATCTAGCCTATCTGTCAATTATGAGGCCCTCTGATTTTTAAGCCACTCTGATGAATTTTATACTTTATATTTAATCTTGTGGTGGGTTCATTCTACATGTGCTTTGAACATCAGTGAGGAACAAATAGGCAGACTGAATGTGCTGATGTATGCGTAAACAGGAAATTAGCTGTATATACATTAAAATATTAAAAATTTAGAGCGATTCTACCATTCATTAGATGGGAAGTGGGTACATGTAAATTAGTAGAAGGAAGTAAAATAAATGAGCACACTTCTTCATATCTATGAATAATCTTTTATAACTGGTTATATTTTTCCAGTGCTTGCATCACTGGGCATTATACACATTACCTAGAATTATTTTATTCTATTGACGTAGGTTCTGAGACTCAGATTTTTCAGTGTTAATAGTACAGAAAATACTGAAACTGACTTCACTTGCTTGTTTATGGTCCTATATTTTACTCTCTTCTATGGGGTCTCATGTATATCTTTTGTTTATTATATATGCTTGTATTTTATTTCTGGATGTATGTGCATTTTAAGTATTAGAAAATCATATATAGGCCTTAAAGCATTCACAAACAAGGGAAAGCTATTAAGAAAATTATGATGTTTTCACTCAGAACTAACATGGTAGAATGCAGGCCATGTTTCTCATTAGTAGATTTTGTCCTTTAACTATAGCCCTTGGGGATAGATGAAAGGCCAATAGAGATTGATCTCACATAGGTATATGAAGGATGAGAAAGTACATGTTTAAAAACATTCTCACTTCCTTTTTATCCACAGAGTTATTAATTGTTCTGGTATTCTTTGAAGTAACAGTCTCAATTTTTTGCTTTGCTTTTGAAATGTAGACATAGACACCACAGTGCTGAGTGGAGAATAAACTGTTTTCATAATTTAAATATTGTTAGAATTGAGATAGGAGAAGAGCCTTCAATAATGTATGTGCCATTTAAAAATATCTTCAAAAGTTCTCTGTGTAAGTTTCTACAGGCTTCCTCCTTAAAGTAAAAGAAAAATTTTTAAGGCTTATTTTTGAATGACTTTAATACTGTTGTTTATTATACTACTGCTTAATTCTTCTCAGTTATATAGTCCTGTTTCTGTTCCAGTAACCCTCCCCACCCACATTTTTGTGAAGAATTGAATTCTATCACTTTAAATTTTAAACCCACTGTAACACAGGCAACAGAGGGGCAGGAATTTTATGAATGAACAATGTAACATGATATCTCTTAAATGATTTTTAAATTGTGACTTTTAGGTATGTCCTAGGAATGATGCAAAGTTACTTGTTGAAAAGCTGGTGAAATATTGACAAGAACTTTTGGTACTGTATTTTGCATAGAGTTGTTGTGCATCCACTGCTTGAAGGCAAGCTATCATAAATACAAAACTGTATGATCTCAAGGAAATGACAGACTACTTTTGGGAGATGTGACTTATACATGTGAGGTTATTTTAAGGTATTAAAAACTATTGATATAGACAGAACAGACAACAGCAATGAAGAAGAAGTTAAGATTACTGTTAGTCAGTCATGTGGTATCTAATCTGATGTCCTTTCCAAGTCAGCCTCAAACAAAACCTTCTTGGAAAGCCAAAGAGCATAGTTTTAGCTCCCTGTTCACAGCTCATTTCAGTTTCTGTCTCTATTAAGCTTAAATCAACTATTAAGTTTGTAGATCAGCAAAGTCTGTAAATTATTTGAAGGAAAAGATTAACCACAATTCTACACTTAAAAGTCCTTAGCTGCTGAATCCCTTAATGGCATAGTTATAATTATTCACACTATTGCAATTTTTAAAAAAGCATTCTTGATTTGGAAAAACGCTGACTTGTTCAAACAACTGCATCTGAAATCATTACGCACTTCTTTTGCAAGAAAAAAGAATCTCATATCATCATGGTTTAAAATATTCATCTAACCACATTTTATGAAAATAGACTCCAGCTCCTTGAATTTGGTGGTACTTCCATCTTTATCTCTGCACTGATTAATAATCACTGTTTCCATGTAGCCTTTTATGAGCAGTAGGAAAAGACCTACTACTTATGCTGCTATGAGACAGTGGCTGAGATTACGGTGATTGTACAGTTGGCAGTTTTTTCCAGTCTTCCAGGTTGCTATCACAGCTCTCCCAACTCTGCACATACTCTAATAATTTCAATAAAAAAATACTGACTTCTTCAATAAATCTGCAAAGTCAGCAATATTCTGCTCTTAAGAACTTAGAGGCCTTTAAAATAAAAATAGTAAGCATAATACTTCATGAAGTTCATAACGGAAAATATTAGCCATCTGCAGAATATCTTATACAGTTATCTCTGTTGAGGAGTTTCTTATATAATCAGATTTGGTCAGAATGATTTAAGTATAGTATCAGGAATCCATGACAGGAATAAGAGAGCTTATTGATTTTATATCCCAAATATTTCTGGAATTACTTCTCTCCATCTCTAAGAAACTATTTGTTAAGCCATTATAATTTATTCCTGAACTATACCAATAGTTATTCTAACCATATTCACTTTTGATACTAAACCCATTAAACGCCTTTATGACAGCAGCAAAACTAATAATTTTAAAAGCAATTCTAATCAGTTTCTTTCCTGCTTAAAAACCCTTAAGAAGATGGCGGAGAAGTAGCAGGCTGAGACTACTTCAGCTAGCCGGAGATCAGCTAGATAGCTTATCTAAAGATTGCAAACACCTGAAAAACCATCCACAGATCGAAGAGAAGAACAGCAATTCTGGAAACAGAAAAACAACCACTTTCTGAAAGGTAGGACCGGCGGAGAGGTGAATCCAAAGCGACAGGAAGATAGACCCCGGGGGGAGGGGCCGGCTCCCGGCAAGCGGCGGAGCAACGGAGCACAAAATCAGGACTTTTAAAAGTCTGTTCCGCTGAGGGACATCGCTCCAGAGGCTAAACCGGGGCGAAGCCCACGCGGCGTCAGCGTGGCCTCAGGTCCCGCAGGGTCACAGATCGGGGGTGTCAGAGTGTAGCAGAGCTTGCGGTATTGGAACGGGAAAGCCGGCTACAGAAACAGAGCCGACAGTAAGATCACAGCTCGGTGTTACCTTGAACGGGTCACAGGCTTGGTGAGCTTGGAGCGCAGCCAGAGGTCAGGCAGACGGGAGTAACTGGGGCTGTTCTCTGAGGGCACACTGAGGAGTGGGGCCCTGGGCTCTCGGCTCCTCCGGGCCAGAGACCAGGAGGCCGCCATTTGTATTCCCATCCTCTGGAACTCTCCGGAAAGCGCTCAGGGAACAAAAGCTCCTGAAAGCAAACCCAAGTGGATTACTCACCCCGGCCCCTGGTAAGGGCGGTGCAATTCCGCCTGGGGCAAAGACACTTGAGAATCACTACAACAGGCCCCTCCCCCAGAAGATCAACAAGAAATCCAGCCGAGACCAAGTTCACCTACCAAGGAGTACGGTTTCAATACCAAGGAGAGCAGCAGAATTCCAGAGGAGGAGAAAGCAAAGCACGGAACTCAGGGCTTTTTCCCTGTGATTTTTTTTAGTCTTGCAGTTAATTTAATTTTTTTCTTTTTCATTTTTTTGTTTTTTTTCTCTCCTTCTGGTAAAAATTTTTTTTAACTTTTACCTTTTTCTTTTTTAACGTTTTTTAACTAGTTTATCTAATATATATATTTTTTATTTTTTATATTTTTCTTATTTGTTTTCTTTTTTTAAAAAAATTCTTTTCTTTTCTTTTTTTTTTTTTTCTTCTTTCTTTTTTATCTTTCTTCCTTTTTGAACCTCTTTTTATCCCCTTTCTCCCCCCTCACGATTTTGGATCTCTTCTAATTTGGTTAAAGCATATTTTCCTGGGGTTGTTGCCACCCTTTTAGTATTTTACTTGTTCCTTCATATACTCTTATCTGGACAAAATGACAAGATGAAAAGTTCAACACAAAAAAAGGGAACAAGAGGCAGTACCGAAGGCTAGGGACCTAATCAATACAGACATTGGTAATATATCAGATCTAGAGTTCAGAATGACAATTCTCAAGGTTCTAGCCGGGCTCGAAAAAGGCATGGAAGATATTAGAGAAACCCTCTCGAGAGATATAAAAGCTCTTTCTGGAGAAATAAAAGAACTAAAATCTAACCAAGTTGAAATAAAAAAAGCTATTAATGAGGTGCAATAAAAAATGGAGGCTCTCACTGCTAGGATAAATGAGGCAGAAGAAAGTATTAGTGATATAGAAGACCAAATGACAGAGAATAAAGAAGCTGAGGAAAAGAGGGACAAACAGCTACTGGACCACGAGGGGAGAATTCGAGAGATAAGTGACACCATAAGACAAAACAACATTAGAATAATTGGGATTCCAGAAGAATAAGAAAGAGAGAGGGGAGCAGAAGGTATACTGGAGAGAATTATTGGGGAGAAATTCCCCAACATGGCAAAGGGAATGAGCATCAAAATTCAGGAGGTTCAGAGAACGCCCCTCAAAATCAATAAGAATAGGCCCACACCCTGTCACCTAATAGTAAAATTTACAAGTCTCAGTGACAAAGAGAAAATCCTGAAAGCAGCCCCGGAAAAGAAGTCTGTAACATACAATGGTAAAAATATTAGATTGGCAGCTGACTTATCCACAGAGACCTGGCAGGCCAGAAAGAGCTGGCATGATATTTTCAGAGCACTAAATGAGAAAAACATGCAGCCCAGAATACTATATCCAGCTAGGCTATCATTGAAAATAGAAGGAGAGATTAAAAGCTTCCAGGACAAACAACAACTGAAAGAATTTGCAAACACCAAACCAGCTCTACAGGAAATATTGAAAGGGGTCCTCTAAGCAAAGAGAGAGCCTACAAGTGGTAGATCAGAAAGGAACAGAAACCATATACAGTAACAGTCACCTTACAGGCAATGCAATGGCACTAAATTCACATCTCTCAATAGTTACCCTGAATGTGAATGGGCTAAATGCCCCTGTCAAAAGACACAGGGTATCAGAATGGATAAAAAAGCAAAACCCATCTATATGTTGCCTCCAAGAAACACATTTTAAGCCTGAAGACACCTCCAGATTTAAAGTGAGGGGGTGGAAAAGAATTTACCATGCTAATGGACATCAGAAGAAAGCAGGAGTGGCAATCCTTATATCGGATCAATTAGATTTTAAGCCAAAGACTATAATAAGAGATGAGGAAGGACACTATATCATACTCAAAGGGTCTGTCCAACAAGAAGATTTAACAATTTTAAATATCTATGCCCCCAACGTGGGAGCAGCCAACTATATAAACCAATTAATAACAAAATCAAAGAAACACATCAACAACAATACAATAATAGTAGGGGACTTTAACACTCCCCTCACTGAAATGGACAGATCATCCAAGCAAAAGATCAGCAAGGAAATAAAGGCCTTAAACGACACACTGGACCAGATGGACATCACAGATATATTCAGAACATTTCATTCCAAAGCAACAGAATACACATTCTTCTCTAGTGCACATGGAACATTCTCCAGAATAGATCACATCCTCGGTCCTCAATCAGGACTCAACCGGTATCAAAAGATTGGGATCATTCCCTGCATATTTTCAGACCACAATGCTCTAAGGCTAGAACTCAACCACAAGAGGAAGTTTGTAAAGAACCCAAATACATGGAGACTAAACAGCATCCTTCTAAAGAATGAATGGGTCAACCGGGAAATTAAAGAAGAATTGAAAAACATCATGGAAATAAATGATAAAGAAAATACAACGGTTCAAAATCTGTGGGACACAACAAAGGCAGTCCTGAGAGGAAAATATATAGCAGTACAAGCCTTTCTCAAGAAACAAGAAAGGTCTCAGGTACACAACCTAACCCTACACCTAAAGGAGCTGGAGAAAGAACATGAAATAAACCCTAAGCCCAGCAGGAGAAGAGAAATCATAAAGATCAGAGCAGAAAACAAGGAAATAGAAACCAAAAAACAATATCAACGAAACCAGGAGCTGGTTCTTTGAAAGAATTAATGAAATTGATAAACCCCTGGCCCGACTTGTCAAAAAGAAAAGAGAAAGGACCCAAATAAATAAAATCATGAATGAAAGAGGAGAGATCACAACCAACACCAAAAAAATACAAACAATTATAAGAACATAGTATGAGCAACTCTACGCCAATAAATTTGACAATCTGGAAGAAATGGATGCATTCCTATAAACATATAAACTACCACAACTGAACCAGGAAGAAATAGAAAGCCTGAACAGACCCATAACCAGTAAGGAGATTGAAACAGTCATTAAAAATCTCCAAACAAACAAAAGCCCAGGGCCAGATGGCTTCCCAGGGGAATTCTACCAAACATTTTTTTTTTAAAGATTTTATTTATTTATTTTACAGAGAGAGATCACAGGTAGGTAGAGAGGCTGGCAGAGAGAGAGAGAGAGAGAGAGAGAGAGAGAGTAGCAGGCTCCCTGCTGAGCAGAGAGCCCGATGCGGGACTCAATCCCAGGACCCTGAGATCATGACCTGAGCCGAGGACAGCGGCTTAACCCACTGAGCCACCCAGGCGCCTGTACCAAACATTTAAAGAAGAACTAATTCCTATTCTCCTGAAACTGTTCCAAAAAATAGAAATGGAAGGAAAACTTCCAAACTCATTTTATGAGGCCAGCATCACCTTTTTCCCAAAACCAGACAAGGATCCCATCAAAAAAGAGAGCTATAGACCAACATCCTTGATGAACACAGATGCGAAAATACTCAAAAAAATACTAGCCAATAGGATTCAACAGTACATTAAAAGGATTATTCACCATGACCAAGTGGGATTTATTCCAGGGCTGCAAGGTTGGTTCAACATCCACAAATCAGTCAATGTGATACAACACATCAATAAAAGAAAGAACAAGAACCATATGATACTCTCAATAGATGCTGAAAAAGCATTTAACAAAGTATGACATGCCTTCCTGATCAAAACTCTTCAAAGTGTAGGGATAGAGGGCACATACCTCAATATCATCAAAGCCATCTATGAAAAACCCACCGCAAATATCATTCTCAATGGAGAAAAACTGAAAGCTTTTCTGCTAAGGTCAGGAACACAGCAGGGATGTCCATTATCACCACTGCTATTCAACATAGTACTAGAGGTCCTAGTCTCAGCAATCAGACAACAAAAAGAAATTAAAGGCATCCAAATCGGCAAAGAAGAAGTCAAATTATCACTCTTCGCAGATGATATGATACTATATGTGGAAAACCCAAAAGACTCCACTCCAAAACTGCTAGAACTTATACAGGAATTCAGTAAAGTGTCAGGATATAAAATCAATGCACAGAAATCAGTTGCATTTCTCTACACCAACAGCAAGACAGAAGAAAGAGAAATTAAGGAGTCCATCCCATTTACAATTGCACCCCAAACCATAAGACACCTATGAATAAACCTAACCAAAGAGGCACAGAATCTATACTCCGAAAACTATAAAGTACTCATGAAAGAAATTGAGGAAGACACAAAGAAATGGAAAAATGTTCCATGCTCCTGGATTGGAAGAATAAATATTGTGAAAATGTCTATGCCACCTAAAGCAATCTACACATTTAATGCAATTCCTATCAAAGTACCATCCATCTTTTTCAAATAAATGGAACAAATAATTCTAAAATTTATATGGAACCAGAAAAGACCTCGAATAGCCAAAGGGATATTGAAAAAGAAAGCCATAGTTGGTGGCATCACAATTCCAGACTTCAAGCTCTATTACAAAGCTGTCATCATCAAGACAGCATGCTACTGGCACAAAAACAGACACATAGATCAATGGAACAGAATAGAGAGCCCAGAAATAGACCCTCAACTCTACAGTCAACTAATCTTCGACAAAGCAGGAAAGTATGTCCAATGGAAAAAAGACAGCCTCTTCAATAAATGGTGCTGGGAAAATTGGACAGCCACATGCAGAAAAATGAAATTGGACCATTTCCTTACACCACACACAAAAATAGACTCAAAATGGATGAAGGACTTCAATGTGCGAAATGAATCCATCAAAATCCTTGAGGAGAACACAGGCAGCAACCTCTTCGACCTCAACTGCAGCAACATCTTCCTAGGAACAATGCCAAAGGCAAGGGAAGCAAGAGCAAAAGTGAACTATTGGGATTTCATCAAGATCAAAAGCTTTTGCACAGCAAAGGAAACAGTTAACAAAATCAAAAGACAACTGACAGAATGGGAGAAAATATTTGCAAACGACCTATCAGACAAAGGACTAGTGTCCAGAATCTATAAAGAACTTAGCAAACTCAACACCCAAAGAACAAATAATCCAATCAAGAAATGGGCAGAGGACATGAACAGAAATTTCTGCAAAGAAGACATCCAGATGGCCAACAGACACATGAAAAAGTGCTCCATATCACTCGGCATCAGGGAAATACAAATCAAAACCACAATGAGATATCACCTCACACCAGTCAGAATGGCTAAAATCAACAAGTTAGGAAATTACAGATGCTGGCGAGGATGCGGAGAAAGGGGAACCCTCCTACACTGTTGGTGGGAATGCAAGCTGGTGCAGCCACTCTGGAAAACAGCATGGAGGTTCCTCAAAATGTTGAAAATAGAACTGCCCTATGACCCAGCAATTGCACTATTGGGTATTTACCCTAAAGATACAAACGTAGTGATCCAAAGGGGCACGTGCACCCGAATGTTTATAGCAGCAATGTCCACAATAGCCAAACTATGGAAAGAACCTAGTTGTCCATCAACAGATGAATGGATCAAGAAGATGTGGTATATATACACAATGGAATACTATGCAGCCATCAAAAGAAATGAAATCTTGCCATTTGCGACAACATGGATGGAACTAGAGCGTATCATGCTTAGCGAAATAAGTCAAGCAGAGAAAGACAACTATCATATGATCTCCCTGATATGAGGAAGTGGTGATGCAACATGGGGGCTTAAGTGGGTAGGAGAAGAATCAATGAAACAAGATGGGATTGGGAGGGAGACAAACCATAAGTGACTCTTAATCTCACAAAACAAACTGAGGGTTGCTGGGGGGAGGGGGTTTGGGAGAAGGGGGTGGGATTATGGACATTGGAGAGGGTATGTGCTTTGGTGAGTGCTGTGAAGTGTGTAAACCTGGTGATTCACAGACCTGTACCCCTGGGGATAATAATATATGTTTATAAAAAATAAAAAATTATAAATAAAAAAATAAATTCTGTTTCCTTTTAAGTATATTTTGAGGATGTAGACATAAGAAAAGCTATAAAGAAGTTTTGAAGAAATGTTAGTGCTGTAATGAGCCTGAACTAAAAGTACTATAAAAGGATATACTCGTGACCAACGCTGTGATCATGTGTAAATACCTGGCTGGTGTCCCTAACTTTCATGAGTATCATTTTCATGAGTCTAGCGACGCCTTTTGAGAAATTAATACTCAAGAGGTAGTTTAACGTCTCTAACAGGTTTTGTTAAGTTTACTCAAGCCATTCCTGGCCCCTGATGGATAGATAAGAATTCTATAGCAGAAACCTGAAGGTCTTTACCTGTTGCTTCTGTTGATAGTGATATTGTTAAGTGGACCTTGTTCCAATAGTTGCCTGTCTCTCAATTTTAGGACCTATCTATCTGACAAGTAAATCATTCTGAGAAGAGTCTGAATAACTGAAAAAGACTTAAGAAATGATGCTGGGCAAAGAAGATGGGCAAATGTTGAGGAAATGGACAGTGGAATAGATTCTGAAACTAGCTGGGGATATTGGTTTGTTTCAGCCAATTCCACCAATTTGGAGAGACTAGACTAAGGTTTGGAGGTTTCTGGGATAGAACTAGACAGGAAGAGCTTTCCTTAGTCAATACAAAAGAGATTCTACTATTGAGATTAGACTAAAGTGAATTGGAAAAGTGTTTAAAATTTGGCCTAAAGGGGATGACATAAACTGATAATTTCAAAAGAGATATACTGAAATGACAGGAGTTTAGAATTGGGTAGTGTTTTTGTGAATAAGAGAAGGACTAGAGCTGACTTATACCATACTTTCTGTCTCAATTTGTAAATTTTTCTTATCTGCACTCATGATAGATTAATTCTGTTAAACTTACATCATATCTTAATCTATTTTGGGATGCAACTGTGTACCTTACTCAAAAATATGTTATCTGAACTTAATGCTCTTGTTTCCATTTCAGGGAGTAGAAATTGACATAATTTTAAGAGTAGAGTAGTCATAAAGTATCAATTCATTAAAAAAATTAGCACTAAAACTAATTAAAAGCCACTTAAACTCACTAACAAGACTGTAGTGGCTCTCTTGACATTTCAATATTATCTACTGAGATTAAAAATAATAGGAAAATTAACTTAGATGTTTGTGTTATTTGATACCAAAAACATAAGTACAAGTATATTAAGTAAGAAAGAGGCATCGCTAATATAATAACCATAGGCACCTGGTCATAAGAAAATAAGTTATTTTAGTTAGTGCCCGAGGTCAATAAAAGTACAAGGCACACCGTCACTAACTATGGGCTATGGATATTTTGGAAGTCATAAAACAGAAAGGAAGGACACATTCTAAAGGCTTTCTTTGGCAACTGGATTAAGAATAGTAAAAATAGGTTGATTATAAAATTAGAATTATTGATTAGCCTGCTTCCACACCTCATCTTACTAGTAAGGAAGCAGTCAGATGAATCAGTAAAAGAATGTCCTTATGCAAGTTTCAGAAGTCCTAGATAGGGCTGGGTTTTATCTCCTTTGACTTCAGATTAAAAGAAAAAAAATCTCAAGCTAAAAATATTAACTTTTCCACTTGATTATAAGCTCTCTGTCATTAGAGATTATGAACATTTTAATATTTAGCAGACTTTCTGGCATGCAAGACATTCAAAATTACAGTCTTTTCTTGTTATTCCAAGTAGTTATGTTCTATAAAGATTGAAAGAACACTGAGTTAGTAAATATTGAACTTTGCTCCTAGGGGAAATACACAGAAATGTATATGCATTGTACATACATGCATACTTCACACACACATATCTCATATAAACAATAATAAATTCTAAAAACAGCTCATTCTGGTTGATTCTAATTTCTTAATTTTACAAAAGAGAAAACGAGGTTCAGAAATCTTCAAGGATTGCTTGAGACTGCCTCATTAACACGTGAGAGTTGGGATCTAAATCCAATCCAACTGGCACCAGAGCTGGAGCTTCCTGCATTATACTGTACTGCTACCAACTATTCCATCCTCTGGTCATCTCTCAATGGGAACTGAACCCAGGCAGTGTTGCAGTATTTGACCTCAACTGGAAATACGTACATTTTTAGCTGTGTTGCACATGTCCAGCAATTACCTCCAGAAGATGCCTCAAAAATTATTTTCGGATTTACAAGTAAATTTTAGTGAACAGGTGAACTCATATATAGAATCTGTGAATAACAAAGATCCATTATATATGAACTGAATTCCATCTTCAAAAGAAGTATAATGTAGTTAGCTTTTCCCTACTAAAGGAGGTAGCATGAATTCACTGGAAAGAGCACTTTGATGGCCATCTTTGTATTTAGAGAATAAAGCAATGATAGAGTTTGCAAGACCACTGGAATATTTTTGTTCCTACTGGCAAATAGTAATTCTGTTTTCTACCAACCAGCAAAAGTTTCAAAATGATTTTTCAGGTGCATTCTATTCTTTGTCCTAGATATATAGCAGATTCAGAGTGCTCTCTCTCTCTCTCACCCATACACACACACACACACAAATGTATGATTACCATTATTTTTCAGAAATAGTCGAGAAACAGCATTCCAGAGTTGTTAAGCACACAGACTGAGATCAGATGCCCGAGTTCAAAAGACAGATCAACAGCTTCTGTGAGACTCTAGGCAGAGGATCATAACAGAATCATAATAAAGTCTGCCTCATAAGAACCCTGTAAATATTGAATGAATCATTTTATTATAATACAAAATATATGTATAATGCTTAGAACCATATGTGAAGCACTATAATCATTCTGTCTTAGCTAGCTTGGGTTGCTAACTAACAAAATAGCTAACAGTATAACAAAATACCATATACTGAATGACTCAAACAGCATTTATTTCTCAGAGTTCTGAAGGCTGAAAAGTCTATGATCAAGGTACTAAGCAGTTTTACTTCCTAGTGAAGGTCCTCTTCCTAGCCCTCAGATGGCTGGCTGCCCTCTCAGCATGTCCTCACAGGGTGAAGAGATAAAGACTTCATCTCTCTCTTCCCCTGCTTATAAAGACAATAATACCATTATAAAAACTATACTCATGACCTCGTCTAAACCCAACTACTTCCCAAAGCCTCCATTTCTAAATACCAACACACTAGGGATTAGGGCTTCAACATATAAATTTGGAGAAGAGACACAAAGTCTATAATGCACTCTAAGTTCTTATTTAGATTTCAATTATTGTTATTAATATTTTTACTAATTATAGAAAGTAAAATTTGCTTATATTTGTAAAGTGGGATGTAATTTTTTAATGGAATTTTGGGAAGAAGTTCACAGAAATAAAGTCCTATGTTCATCTAATCATATCAAGGGTACAATTAACATGATTTATGATTGCTGATGTCGCTTTTGATCAGCTGGTTCTCACCATCCACTACTGTCAGGTCTCTCCTCTATAACCTTTTATTTCCCCTTTCTGGATCATGCACTCTATGCAGCTTATGCTTAAGGAGTAAGGAGTTATATTCCCACTCCTTTAAGATAAAGTTTCTACATAATTTGTTCTAAATTCTTCTTCACAGAAGATTTGCCCTTGACCATTTATTAATGTATTCAACATTTATTTATATCAGTATAGAATCAAGGATATATATTTTATACTTTTTTTCATAATCCAGTACTATACTTTGTTGCTCAAATCTTTACTTGGCTCCTGTACCCTTTGATTTGCCTCCATTAATGGTATTTATTTTTTATTTTTTATTTAATTTTTTATTTTTTATAAACATATATTTTTATCCCCAGGGGTACAGGTCTGTGAATCACCAGGTTTACACACTTCACAGCACTCACCAAAGCACATACCCTCCCCAATGTCCATAATCTCACCCCATGCTTCTTTAATTAGCACTGTAAGATACTCCTACTAAATGCTCATCTTAGTGACTGAGCCATCCAGGCATGCCACCCACCTACCCCCTTTCTAAAAAAACGTTTAGTTATTTGACAAGGAGAAAGACAGCGAGAGCAGGAACACAATGCTAGAGTCTCATCTTATATATTTCCTGCCACAGTCTGCGTCTGAGAATCAATCTTTTCTGTAAGGAGTCCTGGTTCCTTTTAGTAGTAAATGGTATTAGAAACCAGTGTCTGAATTCTAATTATGCTCAGTGCTACTGGGATGCCATTTCTTCTAGGCCCTCCCAAACTGAAAGAGTAAATAAATATACCTTTGCATACTACCCCTTGTATATACACATATATTTGAATATTTCTATATGTAACCATCTATTAACTTAGTTAAACTCAAGTTCTCACTATTGACATCAATCTAATCATTACCCCATGAATAGCCCTCGTCCCACTCCAACAGTGATAAACCTGGTTCCCATCATCCACTATGTACTTACTAATTGAATTCTAGTATACATGTATAGCAATATCAGATAGCTAACCTGTACCTCTGTGGCAAATAAACAAACAAACAAACAAAAAAAAAAAACCCAAAAACCACAAACCAAAAAAAAAAAAAAAAACAACCAAAAAACAAAACAAAAAAACGAAAAAAACTTGATCAACTAGTACATACTAGTGCTTATGTGCAGTTCCTTTTGTCTTTAGCCTTACAAATCCATTCATTTCCAAAATTACTTGGGTTAGTACATTTTGCCCCACCTCATACAGTAGGAGGCTGAATGGGCCTCTTAGGGCCTCCTGATCTCCTAATTTTTTTTTTTTAATTTGCATACTTAAGTGCTATCTTTGTGCTGCATAGTTCCATGGGTTCTAGCATATGAATAATATACCCATATACTTATGGTTTCTATTGTGTCCCACCCCCCAAATATATGCTTGAATCCTAACCTTCGTGAACCTCAGAATCTGACCTTATTTGAGATATAGTCTTTACAGAGATAATAAGTGAAATAAGGTCATTAGCGTGGCCCCTAATCCAATATGACTACTGTCACAGAAAATTTGAATACAAAGGCACACACAAGAAGACACCATGTGAAGATGAGGCAAAGATCAAGGTGATGCATCTATAAGCCAGATTGCAAAGATCCATAGCAAACCACCAGAAGCTAGGACAGGACATGGAATAAATTCTCCCTCCTAGTTCTCAAAAGGAACTCTCCCTGACAGAGTTCTAGCCTCCAGAACTGTGAGACAATACATTGTTCTAAAGCTACTCAGTTTTGGGTAACTTATATGGCAGCTCTAGGAAACTTACACATGCACCATTATAGCGCTATACAGAATGGTTTCACTGCCTAAAACTGCCCTGTGCTTCACGTATTCATCCTTCATTTCCCCCACCCTCAGTCCTTGGCAGTCACTGGTATTTTTAAACAACTAAGCCACCCAGACACCTGATCATTGGTATTTTTAATGTTTCAGTTGTTTTGCCCATGAAATGTAATTTTCAAGTAGCTATTTAGAATTATGGGCAACTACAGAAGGAAAGAGGCAAAGACAGAAGAAAGGCACTTGGCTCTTAACTGTGGCAAGTATTTGTTGAAAGTTTTAGGAACAATTAAATGTGGAAAACTTAATAGTAAAAAGAACTGTCAGAGCAAAGAATCCTTCCATTTGTTGAGGTTGTATATGGAGTAAGGTAAAATAATAGGTATAGCCGAAAAATAGTGAAAACTCAAGTACAAAACATGTCAATTATAAAACTTTGTAACTATTGAAGTCAAATAAAGCAGGTTTATCATCCTAGCAGAGTAACAAATTAATGGATTAATGGAATTAATAGTAACTGAAAACATCTATTATTGTCTTTCATAGCATTAACAGAAAATATACTTAAATGTAAGCTTACTAAAAAGGATATAATGTACAAAACATAAAGGGTATAATGTTCATATATCAATATAAATTTTTGCTCAGCAAAAGATACCAGAATTTATTGATACCTTAAGACATGCACACAAATGAAAGTGAATGAAGATTATATCCTTTCAATGCCTAGTGATAACTTTACAGTGATTATTAACTAGATATTCAACCTGTTAGTTCCTCTTTTTTCATCAGTCATTCATTGCTGCATGGAAAAGCACACATAAAAGTCTAAGCATCAACTGATCACTTTCTAGAGGTGAATACTGCTTCTAGTAAAGAATGACTTAGAAGAAAAGAGAGTAAAATATACTTTGGGTCTAGCAATTCCACACAATTCATTTTATTTTCACACTAGTTATTTCACACTATTTCATTAAGGACTAAATATTTATTACGTAGACAGTTTTTCTTCCCTATACCACAGAATCTACTATATTACACATCTAATTGTGTGTGTGTAATATATCTCCTCTAATAAACAGTGGGATTTGAAGAAAGCTGGATCTACTTTTTAAATTTATCTTTAATTCCCAATTATTTTACACTTGGAGCACAGCAGATGTTCAATAAACACATGCTGTTAAAAGTATTTTTTTCTTCTTAATCTAGGATTATTAAAGAAAATGTTGGAGATATAGGAAAATATAAAATGAAATATTTAAATAACAACTAAGATCACAAATCAAAATTAAATGCTTATATTTTGATATATTTCCTTCTGGCTTTCTTTAATACACACATATGTATATATCTTTACATGAATGTATATTATATAATTTGGATCATATAATAAATTCCATTTAGAACTTCCTTTTTTTGCTGATAATATACTGCTTCTTTTGCAATATCTTTAAAATCACTTAAATATACCTTTATTTATTTTTTTTAAAGATTTTATTTATTTATTTGACAGACAGAGATCACAAGCAGGCAGAGAGGCAGGCAGAGAGAGAGGAGGAAGCAGGCTCCCTACTGAGCAGAGAGCCCGATGCGGGGCTCGATCCCAGGACTCTGAGATCATGACCTGAGCCGAAGGCAGCGGCTTAACCCACTGAGCCACCCAGACGCCCCTTAAATATACCTTTAATGGCTATAAATTATATCATACAATATATACTCTGAATTGTTTAATCATTCTCACCTTGGCTAATTAATATTTTAAATTGAATTATACTACATACAGCTTGATGATGAAATAATACAATCTTACAGTCTATGAGCATATAACATTCTTCTGACTTAGCTGTTGTTTCTAATTTCTATACTGCAATACATTTTATAAGATTTTTAAAGCATATTATTAAATTTACCAAATGGCAGGGCCAAGACTGGGGTGAGGCAAGCAAAGTGCATATGACACAAAACCTAAGGAAGCATCCAGCCTCCAAACTGAATGCTGACCCTGCACTTGCATGAACCTAAAAATGCTTTATTAAATTTTGCATTAGGTCTATTTTATTTACCTACCCCTAGTCCCGCCCCTGACAAAATGTTAATCCTAACATTTTGAAGCATCCTAAAAGTACATTGTGTCAAATTCAGGATATTCTGTTCCTAAAACCTAACCCCTGATTTCACATTTAGAAAGTGCTCTGGGGTGCCTGGGTGGCTCAGTAGGTTAACGCTGGACTTTTGGTTTTGGCTCAGGTCCTGATTTCAGGGTCCTGAAATCAAGCCAGATGTCAGGTTCTGCCTTCAGTGGGGAGTCTGCTTAATACTCTCTCTTGCCCTCTGCCCCTCTCACTGCCCCAACTCACTCTCTCTCTTAAAACAAACAAACAAACAAATAAATAAATGTTTTAAAAAAGTGTTCTTTATAAATAATTATTTTCCATTTGTAGTTTACCTGTGTATATCATAACTTTCAAGTCAGGAGTTTTAAAACTTTTTGTTATGTTATTATGGGACAATGTACATTACCTCCAACGTGAAGCTGTTTATAATGGAAGACAAAAGCAACTCAGTGTTATTTTCTGTTTTACTACTTAGGAAAGTTTAGGCAAGGTTTTGTTCCAATAAATAATAAAGCCTACCACATAGGATTTTTGTAAAACTTATTAATTGACAAAGTATAAGTAAAGCACTGGGCCTGGCACAAAGCAAGCACTAAAAATGGAAGCTATTAGTAATTTTTATTTATTAACTCTTTTAAATTTTATTTTATTTTTCATTTTTAAATTTTTTTATTTATTAACTCTTATTGATATAAATGTTTACCTCCTTTTTACCTATCTTGGTAGATGTTTTCTCCTACTGTTTGGAACTGAATTTATCAGGTGTGGTCTTAATTCCATGTCCAGCTCTCTCATCCTTATGATCATGATCCAAAAGCCACAAATAGAATAGTCAACACTCATTGCTTTTACTTGTTAATCTGCCACCCATCTCTAAATGTGACTAATAGCCTCATTCTCAAAACCAGTACAAATACACTGTCTTTAACTTATTTTTCCTCTCCACAGCACTGGACAATTTATTAATATCTCCTTTAACCCTATTCTTCTTACCTAACTTCTCTAACACAATTAATCATGACTATCTTCATATTTCTAAGGATAACTTACCTTAATTTTTAGTTCATTTTCCTTTTTGTTTGCTTGTATGTGTGTGTGTGTGTGTTTTGCTTTGTTTTGTTGTTTTTGTCCCCCTCCCCCCAGGATGGGAATGGACATGGAATGGGATTTGACATATTAAGATGGTATATTTAAAGGATTTTTGGGAAATAATTTTTAGTGAAGAACGGGAAAATTAAAAAATAACTGGGTGGGTGGAAGGTTACAGAAAAAAGTAATTACAGGAGAAACCGCTAACTAGGGAAAGGAACTACAGATTGGGTGTGTTGTATTTGAAAGGCCTGTAGGACATTTGTGTGTGAAAATTAATTATGCAGTTAAAATATATAGTTCTAGAAACCTGGTCAGAGCTAAGAATTTGGCAGTGATCAGCACAGAAATAATTATTCAAGTCTCTCACCTAATGACATTACCCACTCCCACCCCCAGCACACACAGAGATGTTAAGTGCAATCAGGGGAAAAAAAGAAAAAAATAGAACTCTGGAGATAAAAATGCAATGCTTCTTAGAAAAAGGAAATCCTATAACTGAGGAGCACTAGTGGTTGAAAATGCTAAGGCCTTGTGAAGAAAGACAGTATCCTCCAATTTAGTATTTATAAGGCATCGAGTATTTGACCTTTGAAGTTTTAAATTTCAGGGAAGGGATGTGAGCATATATCCAAAACAAAAACTTTATAGTAACGTATAAGAAACACAAGCATTGAATGACAGTCTATTAAGAAGTTTCATGGTAAGGAGTGGAAGCTGAAAAGAAAGAAGACTTTTCTTCATTAATTATTAAAAATGTGACCATGTGGGGTGCCTGGCTCAGTGGGTTAAAGCCTCTGCTTTCAGCTCAGGTCATGATCCCAGGGTCCTGGGATGGAGCCCTGCATTGGGTTCTCCGCTTAGCGGGGAGCCTGCTTCCCCCTCTCTCTCTGCCTGCCTCTCTGCCTACCTGTGATCTCTGTCTATCAAATGAATAAATAAAATCTTTAAAAAAAATGTGACCATGTTTACAGGTCTGATGGTGGACTGACATTTGACTGTGGACAAATAAAAGAGTTGATTAACACAATTGAGGGTTTCTCTCAGAAATTGTTTACTTAACATTATGGGGATTCATTAGTAATTAGGTGATTTTTCTATTGTGTTTAGAATCATGGGCCTTAACAATATGAAAAAGGAAAATGTGAACTCTGTGGAACTGGGGATAATGAATGGTGGAATTAGAGGAGTAGCAGTGACTATTCTGAGATTAATGTCATGGGAATAGATCAGTTTCAAGTGATAATAAGGTCAAAGAGGCAACTGTGTCCCCTTAAGCCCCCATGAAACAAGATGGGATTGGGAGGGAGACAAACCATAAGTGACTCTTAATCTCACAAAACAAACTGAGGGTTGCTGGGGGGCCGGGGGGGGGGGTTGGGAGAAGGGGGGTGGGCTTACGGACACTGGGGAGGGTATGTGCTTTGGTGAGTGCTGTGAAGTGTGTAAACCTGGTGATTCACAGACCTGTACCCCTGGGGATAAAAATATATTATATGTTAATAAAAAAATAAAAAAAAAATAATAAAAAATAAAATAAAAAAAAGAGGCAACTGTGCATGTGAGTTGTGAATGTTTGTAGCAGAGGACTCTCAGGAATTGTCAAGTGCAGGTGTAGTAAAACATGAAGCAGTATGGTAAATATAATTGGCTATCATTCTTTTAGTGATGGACTTTGACTCTTGGTGTTTTATCACAAATAACTAACGTACTAATAAGTTTATCTGCATCATAAAATCATAAAGCCCTAAAACTGAAATGGATACGTAAAATAGACTTGGTAAACTATTATTTTACAATTGAGGAAGTAGAGAAAATGTGAGCTGTCTGAGATAATGCTAATGAGTAACAAAGTTAAGGCTACATAGGTAACTTTGTACTCAGCTATATGCATTTCAGCTGATCATATCTTACTGGGTAAATGCCCCAGGTTTTCCTTCTCATCCTGAGTTTTCTAATTTACATTTGATGATTAAAGCAAAAATTATAACACTGCCTATTGTGATTCCAAACACATGTAAAGGAGATATTAAAAACAATTATTAATGGGAGAAACAAAGGGATATAAAAGGAAATGAGTTTTCTGTATTTCACAGAACAGATAAAATGATGACCCTAGTTGACTGTGATAATAATTATGCATATTTAATGTGATGCCTCAAGCAACCAATAAAAAAAAAACAAACATACAAAGATACACTTAAAAACAAAGAAAGTAAAAAGAACATAAATGGGAAAGGGCATATGTAAGTCTTAGCATATCATCATTAATTATTTTTTATATAAATGATATAAGTGATCTTAATACAGCAATTACAAGACAGAGACTGGTAGACTGGATTAAAAACCATGGCTCAACTACTTGTTGTCTACAGGATACTAATTTTATGTATGACAACACAGGCAAGTTGAAAGTATAAGGGTGAAAATATACATCATACAAACATTAATCAAAGGAAAGCAGGAGTGGCTAAGTGAGTGCTAAATTATATAAACTTCAGAGAAAAGACAGTTACCAGAGACAGAGAAGGACATTTTATAATAATAAGAAAAGTATCAAATACCAAGAAGACAAGCAATCTTAAATAAGTTTACATCAAACAACAAAGCTGCCATGATATTTGTTATGCTCCACAAATAAGTGAAACCATATGATAATTGGTTCTCTCTGCTTGACTTATTTCACTCAGCATAATCTCTTCCAGTCCTGTCCATGTTGCTACAAAAGTTGGGTATTCGTCCTTTCTGGTGGAGGTATTATAGAGCGCACGGATTGCATGGAGCACTGGGTGTGGTGAAAAAATAATGAATACTGTTTTTCTGAAAATAAATTAATTAATTAAAAAAAAAAACAAAGCTGCAAAACATGTGAAGCAAAAATAGATAAAACTCAAAGAAGAAATATACAAATCCACAACTAATTAGAGATTTCAATAGTTTTCTCTTAACAATTGGTAGAACAACTAGACAGAAAATCAGCAAAAATACAGAAAATTTCAATAAGATCAACCAACAAGATCTAATTAAAATGTACAGAACACTCCATCCAACAGCAGCATAATACACATTCTTTTCATACTCCACACAATAAATGCCAAGATAGACCATATTTAGGGCAATAAAACAAATTAAAAACAAACAAATAAACAAACATACCCTGAAGAGATACAGAGTATATTCTTTAACCACGATGGAGTAAAACCAGGAATCAATAACCTAAAGACAAGAGGAAAGTCTTCAAATCCTTAGCAATTAAAACACACAATTCTAAATAATCCATGGGTCAAGCAAAAAGTCTCAAAAGAAATAAAAAAAAATACATTGTGCTGAATGAGATACAAATACAGCATATTAAATTTGTGAGACACACTTAAACCAATGTTGGGGGAAAATTACAGCAGTAAGTGCACATGTTAAAAAGTAAAAGTCACAAATCAATAATCTAAGTCTAATTTCAAGAATCTAGGAAAAGAAGATCAATCTCCCTAAATTGATAAATAACAGGTTTTTTTTTTTATATATAACAGTTTTAATGTAATTCCCATCAAAACCCCATCAGGATTTTTTTTTTTTTTTTTGTAGATACACAGAAGATTATTCTAAAATTCATATGGAAATAAAAAGGAACTAGAAAACCTGAACTAATTTTATAAAAAAAAATTAGGGTGGGAACAATCAGTCTACCAATTTTAAGATATATATTTAATATATACTTTAAAACTTGTTATACAGCTTGAGTAAGTGTGGTACTGATAGAATAGATGAGTGGGTTAGAATAAAGGACACAGTTATAAACCCACATAAATATGCCCAAATGAGTTTTGAAAAACCCTTCCTCACAAATGGTCCTGGAGCAATTGGACATACATAAGGGGTGGGGGGGATTCTTACACTGTACACAAAGGTTAACTTAGAGTGAATCATAGACTTAAATTTATGTATTTTAGGGAAAAAAATAGAAGAAAGCCTCAGGATGTAGGGCTAGGCAATTTGGTCTTAGATTTGACACTTAAAGCACCATTCATAAAAAGAAAAACTGATGAGCTGCGTATTAACATTAAAAACTTTTGCTCTGCAAAAGATCCTGTTAAGAGGATAGAAAAACAAGGTACAGGATGGGAGAAAATATTTGCATATGACACATCCAACAAAGCACAAGTATTCAGAATGTATAAAGAAGTCTCAAAAATCAACAATAAAGAAAAAAAAAAAAAAACCCAGTTAGAAAATTGGCAAGAGAAAGAAGAGCTTTTTTTTTTTTTTTTTAAGAAGAGACCTTTCACTGTTAAGTCTATATAGATGCCAAATAAACACAAGCATGTTCAACATCATTTGGGATATGATAATTGAAACCATAATGAGATATTACTTATGAGAATGCTTAAAATTAAAAAAAAAAGTGACATTACTTATACATTGCTGATAGGAATGTAAAATGATACAGCTACTTCCAAAAAGTGCAGTTTTTATAAAACTAAACATACAACTACCATACTACTCAGTAACTGCACTCCTGGCTATTCTTCTCAGAGAAAGACATCGCTCACAAGAAACATGTATATGAATACTTACACCAGCTTTATTTGTAACAGGCCAACACTATATATAAATATAAATATCTAGTTCCAGAATCCACTTTTTATCACCTTCATTACTGCTATTCTGGGTCAAGTCACCAGCATTCCATTTATTTATTTATTTATTTATTTATTTAAGATTTATTCATTTATTTGAGAGAGAGAGAGAGAGAAGGAGTGAGAGGGGCAGAGGAAGAGGGAGAGAGAATCCCAAGAAGACTCCCCGCTGAATGGGGAGCCCCAGGGGGTCTCATCCCTAGACCCTGAGTTCAGGACTTGAGCTGAAACCATGAACAGGAGGCTTAACCAATTGCGCCAACCGGGACGCATCAATGCTATTTAATTCTTTCAATAAATGTCCCTACTTCTATAATCGATACCCTATCATTTATTCTCCTCACAAAAAACAGAGATCCTTATTAAGCACAAGTTTGGATTCTGTGGCTTCTCTGCTCACAAGTGCAGCAACTTCTATTTGTCTCCACATAAAGCCAAAATCCTTTAATAGTCAGTCTACAAAGCACAGCAAGACCAGGCCCCCATTTCCCCTCTCAATTCCTCTCACTCGATCGGCTCAGGACGCACCTGCTTCCTCTTCAAGCGAGACTACATTCTGAGGAGCCCAAATCATATGCCTCCCCTTCCCACCTCCGCTCCATCAGCAACACAGGGACCCTGCACAGATCCCAAGTCCATCTCCAACTCGCCTAGCCACGGCTCTCCACATCTTCTGGCACCCACTCACCCCATCGCTGCTCCTCGGATTGAAGAGAGAGATGCCCTGAAGCCACTGGAAGCAGCCCAGGCCCAGGAGTGGGAAATCCCGGCCCTAGTACCCGGATGGAGGTCAATGGAGGTCAAAGGTCGGGGGTCACTCCCAGCAGGCTGGTGCTGGCTCTACTAGTTCTGACCCACCACAGCTCTGCCCCCGCAGCCTCTGTGGCAAGGGCACGGGCAGTAGGGACCAAGCACTGAAAACGGAGTGGCCATGCAGACAGTCCCTCCACGCTGTTGGCCTGCTGCGGTTGTTTCTACAGCACCAAGGCTGGGCCTGCATAGCTTCTGCGTTGTCTCGTGTCCCTCTTTCTGGGGGATTCGCTTTAGATACGTATGTGGTTCATTAGGTCACTGCCTTCAAGGTGTTGCACAAATCATATTTTCCGAAGGAGGCTGCGTTTGTTAAGGATGTTTTATTGTACAAGACCTATTCCTGCCCTTGTGATGAATGCCCCTTGACTGACTGACTTTCTTTATTAGAAACACTATTTACTTTCTAAGGTAGATGTGTGTGTGTGTGTGTGTGCGCGCGCGCGCGCGCACTATTAGTTTACTTTTTAATAAATTTCCGTGACATCCCATGAGAGGGTAACTTTCTTAAGGGAAAAGAAAATAATTCTGTAGCCATATTAGCTTCAGTCTTAGGTCACAGCAGAGGATTTTGTATCCTATTTCAGATCTGGCTATTTTATTCATGGGTATTGTCGCTGTCTAGATTCAAGCTAACACCCTTTGCGTGAATTACTGCAATAGCCTCAGTTTTTACTTTCTCTTAGTTTTTCTTTCTGTGCATTTAGAGAGTTTTCTAAAATGGAAATTTGATTATAATGCTCCCCCTTTCTGATACCATGCAATGTTTTTCCGTTGCTCTTAGGCTTAAGTAGGGGTTGAGTGAGAACGCTCATTTGAGAAATAGAAGGATAGTGAGGTGTCCTTAAGGACTCAGTTAAAGTTGGAGATGATGGAATTACTCCCATGCTTCTGAATATGGCTTTGGGGAGTGGTAGCAATTGTGACTTGGGGCACTCTAGAGTTTGTAAGCAGCATGCAAAACGGTGATGTGTCAGACCTGATCCAGTATGGGGAGGTGAATTTCTCCAGCCAACTTCACTGTTTCATGTTTACACGCATCACAGAGAAGGCAATCAGTGGGATTCTCCCAGAATTCCCATTTTTCCAGTAGTTGAACAGTATTGAGGAACTGGGAAGTTTATTAGCATTAAAAGGGAGACACTGTGAGGGTTTGAAATAGTAGAAGTGAGAGACGTGAAACTGGGAAGTGCAAATGCAGTTGTTCAGAGAGATTTAAATATTCCTTGGTATTTTGCAAAGATAGTAATCATAGTTTGATGGCAGGAGGGTAGATGGTGAGGTCACTATTGATCAGTAGCCTGGCATACAGGTTCTGAGGGCAGAAACTTGAGATCATGTAGAATCACTGACACATAAAATTATAAAGCTAGAAGATCTCTTAGTTATATCTTACTTTGTAGTTAGTATAATTAGTATATACTTAATAATATACTTACAGCCATTTCATTCCAGGTCAATTCTGTGAATGTTTTTGTTAATTTAAATACCTTTATCTCAAGATGGGATATGCAAAAAAGTGTTGTATCATTATATAAATAATGTCATATTCTTATTAATAGAATAGACTAATTTCATTAGAACATGGATCATATATGTCTTATTTGTTATTTTTAGTTCCTAGAGCAATATCTGGGAGCATGGTTTTTATTTTTTATTTTTCAAATAAACAAATAACTTTTTTTTTTTTTTTTTTTTTTTTGAGTATGAGAAAGAGGGAATGCAAGTGGGGACAGGGGAGGGGCAGAGAGTGAGTCTTAAACAGCCTGCATGCCCAACACGAAGCCTACACTGGGCTTGATCCCACAAACCTGAGATCATGATCTGAGCTGGAAATCAAGCTTGGTTAAGCTTACTTAACCAACTGAACTACCCAGGTGCCCCAAAATTTATCATTCTATATCATTTTGGCATTGCACACACTAAAATTAAAAAACTTACCTGGGTGAGAATTTTGCATATGGTCTGTTTATAACATCCTGTGAAAAAGAACGTTTGAAGGACAGTCTGAAGTATGATTGTTCATGGTAGATTGCCTTGAAGTTAGAAGCAAGGAAAGTCCTATTATGATGTATTAAAACTTAGATTATATAATAGGTAGTAGATGGTCCTTATTGTGCAGTGGATTGAAAATACATTTAGGCTTTATTCTATATTTTAATGCACATATTTCTTTTCTTTTAATTTAAACTTTATTTTATTTTTTCAGTGTTCCAAGATTCATTATTTATGCATCACACCCAATGCTCCATGCAATACATGCCCTCCTTAATACCCACCATCAGGCTCACCCAAACCCCGACCCCTCTCCCCTCCAAACCCTCAGTTTGTTTCTCAGAGTCCACATCACATTGTTTTAAACTGGAGCTAAAGGTAAATATATTGAACCTAATATTAAGATAATAATATATGACAGGAAGATATCTATTTTAATCAATGGAGAGTAAAATTCGCAAGGAGCTGTTAAGCACTAGTAAATTTTCAGTGTAGAGTATAAAAAATGCAAAAATTCATGCCAAGAAAATAGTAAAGCCTGTAGAATAGGATTCAAAGGAAAAGTTTATATTTAAAATGGCTGAAATACCAACTTTGTTGAACTCAAATAATTTATTTTCAAGAAAATATAAGATTTTACCATTGAAGTTTAATGCTAAATTTTGAAACATGGTTCACTCATTATGTCCTTATTGAGAACCTATATTACACTAAGATATGGAGTATAATTCGTATTTTAGTATTATAATCTAAGTATTATAATCTAATATAATCCCCGCTGACACATCTACACATGTACAAACCACATCTCAACTACATACTTATTTACATACGTATATGCCTACTACATTTTTCACATACCTATATGATTACTTTATCTGCTTGCAATATATCTGTAACCTGTTACACACACACATACATACCTACCACTTATAATGTACATGTGTATATATTTTCTGAGACTGAAGGGAAACTTCTAAAATATAAGTCAAGCAGAGAGAGTCAGTTATCATATGGTTTCACTTATTTGTGGAGCATAACAAATAGCATGGAGGACATGGGGAATTAAAGAGGAGAAGGGAGTTGGGGGAAATTGGAAGAGGAGGTGAACCATGAGAGACTATGGACTCTGAAAAACAATCTGAGGGATCTGAAGTGGCAGGGGTTGGGAGGTTGGGGGAACCAGGTGGTGGGTATTAGAGAGGGCACGGATTGCATGAAGCACTGGGTGTGGTGCAAAAACAAGTAATACTGTTATGCTGGAAAAAAAAAAAAAACTGGAGACTAAAACCATTGTCAATGGGAGAGTGATTTTATAATGTTAATAACGTGAATTAAACATGGAGCTAAAAGCTATTATCCAAGATTTAAAAATAAATAAAATAAGCATGATAATGAAAGGTCTATGTAATTTCATCAAATGATGTTGTCTAAGCTATGGCAGATTCAATATGAAAATTTTTCCAGAACTGTATCTCAGATATGTAGGAGCATTCATATTGGAACATGTGCTCAATTTTTAATTAGTGCTTTGTCATAATTTTAATTGCATCTCTTCAAGGTTTTTTTGTTCTTGTTGCTATCTCTGAAGGATTCACATTGCTAAAATGATTATTCAGTTTTAAAAGTATTTTGTTTTCAAAATGTGAAAGAAAAGGAGCCATAGTTATAAGTTATTTAGCCTATTTTAAAATGACACTGCATAAATATTCTGTTAGACCTTCTCTGTGCCTCCTTGTAACCTCTCTTTATGAGAGGCATTGACTCTTTCAAGGCTATCAAGGTGCTCTTCAGTAAATGGCTTCATAGGGCATCAATTTCTACGTAAACCAGTGCTGATTATCAGCCATTCTCAAAAGTTTTTTTTTTTTTTAAAGACCAGAAAAAATTCAATAAATGAAATGAATATAATATTTATCTTTCCTTTGGTAAGTTTGATGTGTAGATTTATATATCCAATGTATTTTATTTTCCAGGTCTTTTTGGTTTAATTAATGCATGTGCCCTGTGTGCATGTGGGGAGAAGCTGACTTATAATTGTGTGTGTTATCTAATCATTTTTATGAGCGATTATCACAAGATTTATGTACTGGGCAAGGATCAATTTAAAACATGCTGTTACAATGTGACTTGTTATTAAATGGGGTCAATTTTTTGTCATATCTTGTCCTCCAAAATATTCCAAGCACATACTGTAAAAACTTGATAAACTGTTCACCTGAAAATAGAGTGATCATGTTACATATAGATTAGGAACTATAAAAATGAGGAAAGTGTATAGGCTGGGATAAAAAGTCAGGAGTCAGGAAAAGAGGAGAAAGAGAAAGAAGGATGGTAAGCAGGAAACATTATATATAAACAGAAATAATAAAAAGATTTCAACAAAACAATGTATTGTTACTTCTGAATTATTTGTTCTCTTTCCTAGTTTCTTCTCTATTTGTGGCAGTATTTGTTACAATATTAGAATTTTAAAATTTAAACCACCGTTCTTACATTTGTAATGTGTAATACTCTCTCTCCCTTACCTCCCCTTTACTACCAACCCATTTTTGCCAGCCAGGAAATACTCTTGAAAAAACTCCTTCTGAGGATGGTTGGAAGGAAGGAAGGAGGAAACACACACACACTTTAGCAATTGACTAAAACAAGTGACTGTGCTTTAGCAGTTGTAGCATTTAAAGAAAACGCATTGCTTCTTTCAGATTGTGGCCTTAGTAAATTCTCTAAAAGAGTAGCTAAAAATCAATGTTAGTTGGTTCTGTGGAAGGTTTTTCTAATAATTTTCTTATTATTTATTTACTTTGGGAGAAATCCTTTTATAGATAGTCAACATAACACTGTCATACAGATTTATCTGTGCTTCTGAGCCATGATACTGTTTCTGTGACTCAGTGATTGTGAAAGAAACCTATATCGATCAGGTTTAGGGTCACAAAACACAATGATTCCCCAAATGGTTTCAGCATATGAATTGCCTAAGAATATAGTTGAAATGCAGATTCTTGGGCCACTGCCTTTAAGATTTATAACGATTACTTCTGGGGCGGGGTCCAGGAGTCTATTTTTGATCAGTATTCCAAATGACTCCTATGTGGCTTCTTTAAGGACCTCTGTTTTAGTAAAACATAAATAAGCCTTGCTATAACAAGTCAAGAGACTGTTTCTCTGTAATGTCTATTCTGGGTATCAGAAGTTTTAGGTATTTGTCATCATTGTACTCAGTTTGACAACTTTCAATTACTGAAAAGATTCAATAATTTGGAATTCATGAAGAAAACAAAATAATTAGTTAGATTGCTGAGGTCACTTTATTCAATGAGAGCTATATTCACTGTACATTTAACCTAAGTGCTAATAACAAAAACAAGTAGGTATTACAATGCATTCCTTTGAATTCAGAAATCAGTAACTCCTTGGGATCCTAAAATTCCTTTTTTAAATTAGTAAATTTGCTTTTCCCAATAGGTAATGAAATTACATAGTGCTGTTTATTTGGTAGTGGCCCTTCTTTGTTTTGTTTCAAAGATATTTAATCACTTTCAAAATACTTGAAACATTTTCTTTGTTTATAAGCAAAGTGCATCATAAATTGGAAGGTAAGAATATTAGTGTTATTGTTATGTTATGCCTACCTAGGAAGGTGACATTGGAAGTATGAATGCCATATTTTTATTTTCTTTCACTCCATTGCCTGATATACTGAACCAAATTAGAAGATCTGTAGTCTTTTCTTGTACTTTTTTTTCTTTTGAATCCCGGATTAGGATGTCATCAAAGCATGCTGCCATATTTGGAGTTCTAGAAAGCAGAGGTCCATAAAACTTTGGACAGTTCAAAGAATAATAGAAAGCAGAAGTCCATAAAACTTTGGACAATTCAAAGGATAATAGAAATTTGAGCGGGAAGAATTTCACATGGAAACCTGAGTAGCAAAATGATTGGGAAGAGAGGCTGGGGAAACTAAAGCCCTGTTGTTCAAATATGCTCATTTTAAGAATCACATGGTACAGATGTTAAACATAGAGATTTAGTAGGTCTTGGGTTTGGGCGGGGGCATGGAATCTCTATGTTTAACAGTTGCACAGACAATTTTGTGAAAACACAAGCTTGGTAAACTCTGAAACAGAATTAGTTTTGGATGAGCTTGATGAGAACATACTGCTAAAAGTCATCACAGTTGAATCTGAGGAGCTGATGACTTTGGCCACCAAATATGGGTGAACCTTAGTTTCTTATTCACAGTGTTTCTGTAGTTTCAATAAGCTTTTTTTTTTTTTAATAATTTTTTATTTTTTATAAACATATATTTTTATCCCCAGGGGACAGGTCTGTGAATCACCAGGTTTACACACTTCACAGCACTCACCAAAGCACATACCCTCCCCAATGTCCATAATCCCACCCCCTTCTCCCAAACCCCCTCCCCCCAGCAACCCTCAGTTTCTTTTGTGAGATTAAGAGTCACTTATGGTTTGTCTCCCTCCCAATCCCATTTTCTTTCATTTATTCTTCTCGTACCCACTTAAGCCCCCATGTTGCATCACCACTTCCTCATATCAGGGAGATCATATGATAGTTGTCTTTCTCTGCTTGACTTATTTCGCTAAGCATGATACGCTCTAGTTCCATCCATGTTGTCGCAAATGGCAAGATTTCATTTCTTTTGATGGCTGCATAGTATTCCATTGTGTATATATACCACTTCTTCTTGATCCATTCATCTGTTGATGGACATCTAGGTTCTTTCCATAGTTTGGCTATTGTGGACATTGCTGCTATAAACATTCGGGTGCACGTGCCCCTTTGGATCACTACGTTTGTATCTTTAGAGTAAATACCCAATAGTGCAATTGCTGGGTCATAGGGCAGTTCTATTTTCAACATTTTGAGGAACCTCCATGCTGTTTTCCAGAGAGGTTGCACCAGCTTGCATTCCCACCAACAGTGTAGGAGGGTTCCCCTTTCTCCGCATCCTCGCCAGCATCTGTCATTTCCTGACTTGTTGATTTTAGCCATTCTGACTGGTGTGAGGTGATATCGCATTGTGGTTTTGATTTGTATTTCCCTGATGCCAAGTGATATGGAGCACTTTTTCATGTGTCTGTTGGCCATCTGGATGTCTTTTTTGCAGAAATGTCTGTTCATGTCCTCTGCCCATTTCTTGATTGGATTATTTGTTCTTTGGGTGTTGAGTTTGCTAAGTTCTTTATAGATTCTGGACACTAGTCCTCTATCTGATATGTTGTTTGCAAATATCTTCTCCCATTCAATAAGCTTTTTAAAAATTTTTTTAATTTTATTTTTTTTATAAACATATATTTTTATCCCCAGGGGTACAGGTCTGTGAATCACCAGGTTTACACACTTCACAGCACTCACCAAAGCATATACCCTCCCCAATGTCCATAACCCCATCCCCTTCTCCCAAACCCCCTCCCCCCAGCAACCCTCAGTTTCTTTTGTGAGATTAAGAGTCACTTATGGTTTGTCTCCCTCCCAATTCCATCTTGTTTCATTGATTCTTCTTCTACCCACTTAAGCCCCCATGTTGCATCACCAATAAGCTTTTAAAATTCAATTTCATTTAGAGTATAATTTACATACAGTAAAATGTACCCATTCTACTTGCCCTTCTTTCAGTACTGAGGTGAAGTTTACCTTTGAAGACATAATACTGAAAGACATAACATCCAGTGACTAACCTGACGTTATTCTAGTATTGGAAAGCATATGACAGTCCCTGCAATTTTGGCAAAGGAACTAAAGTATACTATACAGAACATCTTTATAACTCTCAATCAGAGTAAATTTTATCTTTCATTTGAAGAAATTTAGGAGTTTTGTCAGTTTTACAGAATGCTAAGTATACTGCTCTGTTATTTCTTAAAATCATGTAATTCCTATACTCCACAAGCATTTTAGATATTAAAGACAAGTTTATTCTAGGTGTGAATTGAATAGGCACTAGAGGGTAAATAGTACTATTAAGTATCTTCAAATTCAGATCTTTGACCAGCAAGCCTATACCAAAATCAGAATACACTGCTAACAAAACTGTAATTTGTGGCTTTATTTATATTTGCATATTGAATAAAAATAAGAATGAAACATATTTTTTCCATGACATAGATATTCTTGATCTATGCTTTCTTACCAATTGTTGCATAGGTTCAGTGCCTAAGGACATATTCTATCTAACTCAGTGACCAGAAATGCTCAGTGTATCTTGAAAGGTTTTCAAATATAAGTTTTTAAATTCTGGATAAAGTTTGGAAGTAAGGCATGTATTTGTTTGCTTTTTTTATAAGTAAATGTCTCTTGACTATCCTGGAGTGATGTTTATTTCATTTCAGAGTCTTACTGAAATCACCTTTAATCTAAAAAATTAAAAAAAAAATCCTTCTATATAGTTCACTACAAATATATTTTCTAAGACTTTTTTTGCTACTCTAATCTCCAACAATTGTACTGAATTATGTTTTTATGTGTATCAATAAGGCTTTCAAACTTTTTTTCATTTTTTGTTTAGTAATTATGGTCATAGGATCCTGCCATCTATTGTCTTTAGTTTCTTCTATTTGTTTAGATGACCTTCCATAACCTAACTTTGATTTCTGACCATTATTTATGTATGTGAAAACATATCTTTTGGATAATAAGAATGAAGCACAAGATCACTCTGATAAACTTATTAATTGTGAGGGGAATAGGAACAAATGTTATAACCAAAAGGGAAAATTTAAGCAACAAAATTTGGTAGTCTTGAACTTGGATTTAATAGTGGATGCATTACATTGATATTAAAAATGTGAACTCTTCAAGAAGTCATTTGTATGAATTCACATAGAGTGTCTTAGCCAAAGGGACTGTGAATTGCTGATATTCTCAGACACAGTCATTCCTAAAGATTATGTTTATTATACAGTATTTGCTGTACTGTTTTAATTTGAGGAAAGTAAATATTAAAGTTATTTTAAATATTCCAAAAACATGTTGAAATTAAATGCATAGAAAAGAACATAGGCTCTTAACCAAAACTAATATACACATGTGCACACATATTCAAATTACTAGTTTCCAGTCCATGTTGTGCCATTTATTTTTTCCTGTTCTAAAGCTTACCTCTAAATATACTCTCCCACAAGAATCCAAGACAAAATTAAATACTATATATTTTCTTTTCTTTTCTTTTCTTTTTTAAAGATTTTACTTATTTGTTTGAGAGCAAGCGAGCAAGATAGAGCATAAGCAGGGGAAGAGCGAGAATGAAAAGCCAACACCTCTCTGAGCAGAGAGCCTGATGTGGAGATCGATCCTAGGACCCTGGGATCTGACCTTTGCCGAAGGCAGATGCTTAACTGACTGTGCCACCCAGATCCCCCTACATTTTTATTTCCAAATTATTTTGTTAAATGGTACTTTCATTTAAAGGGGAAGGAAAAGATGTATTATAAAAATGCATGATGCCATGTTTCAGCTTTTACTGCTTTAAGGCATCAAGATTCCTCAAGATGTTAAAGATAGTTCTACTCTATGACCCAGGAATTGCACTACTAGGTTAATAAGAAATTTGAAGTCAACATACTGTAAAGCTCCAAGGTATTTAATAATTTTAAAAATTATATAATAAAAGCTACAAAGTTTATGCCAATCAAGAACAACTTAAGAGAATTTATGTATCTTTTTGTATTGCTAACAAGGAAATTCTGTTTGAAAATGTACTCTGATGTGAATAGATTATTAAAATTAATCAGTCAACAGATCTGGTCTTTTCTACCTGTAACAATCTTCTGTCTCTGACCAAATCATTTAACCCTTCTGAGCGTCAGTGCTGAGGACACCAAGCCAAGAAATAACAGACAAAAACTTAGTCTTAAATCTGTGGCCCCACAGCCCATGATTTGTCGTGACACACTATCTTTCATGAAAATAAAATTTTACTTTGCTTTATACTTGAGGTAAACTAAGACTAAGAAAGGTTATGGTACCCATCCATAATTACATGCTCTATAAATATCAAAGTTGAGATCTGCATACAGAGCTTCTGATTCTGATTATTTCTTCTATACCAAGCAGCTTACCAAAGTGAATACCTCATGAAGTTCAGTAGTTGTATGAAGGGCAAGACTCTAGAAACAAAGCCTGGTGTATGTGTGTGAGTCGTGGGGGTGGGGAGGCTTTCAGCAGATCTAGTACCCTCTCCCCCCAAATTTAGTAATGATAACATATATGTATGGTGCATATCATACAAACTATTTTACTCCTTGCTTTTTTTCCATTGGAGGTCCTGTCATACTATGTACCTTTCTTTTATTTTTTTTTGCAGTTTTATTTAAAAAAAATTTTTTATGATGTACAGTTAGTCAACATAGATTACATCATTAGTTTTTGATGTAATATTCCAATGATTTGTTAGTCGTGTATAACCCCCCCTTGTTCATCACAACATGTGCCCTCCTTAATACCCATCACTGGGTTATCTCATCCCCCACCGCCCTCCCTTCTGTAACCCTCAACTTGTTTCCTGGAAAACAGTATGGAGATTCCTCAAGATGTTAAAAATAGTGCTATCCTATGACCCAGGAATTGCACTACTAGGTATTTACCCCACAGATACAGATGTAGTGAAAAGAAGGGGCACACACACACACACCAATGTTCATAGCAGCAATGTCCACAATAGCCAAAATGTGGAAGAGCCCAGATGTCCTTCTACAGATGAATGGGTAAAGAAGATGTGTTTCATATATGCAATGGGATATTATGCAACCATCAGAAAGGATGAATAGCCACCATTTGCATCGACATGGATGGAACTGGAGGGCATTATGCTAAGTGAAATAAGGAAAGCAGAGAAAGTCAATTACCATGGTTTCACTCATTTGTGGAACATAAGGAATATTGCAGAGGACCACAGGGGAAGGGAGGGAAAACGGAAGCAGAGAGGAAGACAAATCATGAAAGACTCTGCTTTTCTTTTAAATGGTTGTACAATATTCTTTTTTATGTGAACATAATAAGTTACTTAACTAGTTCTAAAATAACAAAATTGCAGTTCAAATTTTATGCTACTATAGCCAAAACTGCAGTGAATATATATCATTTGAATGTATGCAATTATACATATATTAAAACACACACACACACACAAACCTGTGGGTATGATTGCTAGGTCAACAAACATTCAAGTTTTAATTTTAATACATAATCCAGACTGCTGTTCCCCAAACTGTTACCAGTTTCCTACCCAACTGCACATATGAGAAGGACTATTTCCGGAACACTTTCCATCACAGTGTGATCCAATTATTTTATTGCCCGGGGGCAAAACAGGATCTGGCAACTTTAGTGTTCATACCTCTTAGGATGAGTGATTTTGAGCATGTTATTTCTTAAGAGCCATTTTTTTGGGGGGAGGGTGGTGATGTCAGTTCATGTCTTTTGCCATTCTTTTATTGGGTCATTGTTCTCTTATTGATTTGTAGGAAATTTTGTTAACTTCAGACACTAAATTTTGATATGAATTGCCAAAATGTTGTCAATTTGTCTTTTTTTTTTCTGGTTTAATTTTTTTTTAATTTTTTATTTTTTATAAACATATATTTTTATCCCCAGGGATACAGGTCTGTGAATCACCAGGTTTACACACTTCACAATTTGCAAACACCAAATCAGCTCTACAGGAAATATTGAAAGGGTTCCTCTAAGCAAAGAGAGAGCCTACTAGTCAATTTGTCTTTTAATCTTTTTTGTATTGGATGTTTTGAACAAAGAAGGTCAGTTATATTTTTATGTATTTATTATCACTTCTCATTATAACTTCTGAGTTTTGAAATATACTTAGATGCATTTTCCACTTATTTTTGGAATTTTTAAAAGTAGAGAATAAGAGAATTTGTTTTCTATTACTTTGTGTTTCTTTTTTATTATGTTAAAATTTTTATTCATTTGAAACTTCTTTTAGAGTAGGGAGTGAAGTAAAAATCCAACATTTTTTTTTTCTCCAGAGGATTAGCCTCTTTTTTCTAACACCACATCCTGAATAGCTTTCAGTTCCCCACAGATTTGAAACACAAAATAGGGGAAGGGGCAAGATGGCGGAGGAGTAGGGGACCCAGTTCCCTGAATTGAGCTGGATATTTACTGGAGCAATCTGAACACCCATGAAACCAGCCTGAGATGTAAGATTATACACTTCTGGATCTCTACGGGGGCAGAAGACATCAATGGAGAGGTAAAGCAGACTGGGAATGTCCAAACCGGTATTGGAGGATAAACAGAAGTGGGAGGGAGCCACCAGAAGCTAACCACTGGAAAGTAATACCCCAATGCAAAAGTGCCTTGTGTTTGGGAACCAGCAATAGCTTGGAGACTGGTGGCTGGGAGAAAGGAAGGCCCTGATAACAGTATTTAAACAGAACTTGAGAGACTCAAGGGACAATTGTTGGTACCAGATGGCCAAAGGTATGGATGTAAGCCCATGGTTCTGGGACCAACCAGAGTCACTGCCTGTCCATGCCTGAGAGGACCCAGCGTGGACTTGAGTCACCAGTCCCTGCAGCTGGTGGCTGCCGCCAACACCACAGCCACTGCAATACCACCACAGCTTTCTCCACTGCTGCTGGGGCTCAGAGGACCCAGTGTGGACATGAGTCAGTGGTCCTGGGAATGGCAGTCACCAGGACTGGGCTTACCTGGACCAATATTGCTTGCAGTTTTGGTGGCATGGGGTACGGAGAAAAGCGGAGGCCTCGACTAACCACTAAGACAGTTGCTGGGGGTGTACACTGCCTGTTGGAGGCTGCAGTATTCAACAGAGTGTGCAGAGGGGGAGTCTGTGTGTTCTGGACCACTCAGAGAGGAGCAGACTGTGGCTTGTCTCTGAGGCAGAGGTCTGAGTGCAAACAATTTCCTTTGCTGTGACCCTCTGAAAAGGCACAAAAAGCCTCCAGAGAACAAAAGCCCCCAAAACTGCTTTCCTTGGATCCCAGCCCCTTGAAAGGGGGCAGAGCAACTCCACCCAAGCAGGATTGACTGAAAAACAATGTAACAGGCCCCTCCCCCTGAGGACAAACTGAAATAATAAGAGGACAACAACCACAGGGTCTCCATAAAACTGTAAAACCCCAATGCCAGGGGAGAACAGTATATTAAGCTCCTGGTATTGCCTCACAGCCTGCATATTTCTTAGATACAAGTCTTCTCTCTCTCATTTTCTTTTTTTAGTTCTTTCTCATGATTTTTCTTCTTCTTTTTTTTTTTTTTTTACTTACCATTTCAACTAGATGTTTAGTACAACATTTCATAACAACTTCTTAATCTGAACTTTTTCATACATATAATTGTTTTCTTTATCTATCTACCTAGATAGATAGAAAAATAGATATAAGCTTCAATGTAGTTTTTTTTCTATTCAAATATATATATGCCAGTTTTAATTTCCCTGTATCTCTGGAAAATTGAGTTCTCTAACAGAGATAACAAGATACACCTAGGAAGAACTGAAATATGTTTCCTCACCCACATTGAGGGATTATAACTACCTTCTTGTCCTCCCCCTCCCTTTTATTTTTTCTTTTCTTTTCTTCTTTTTTTTTCTTTTCTATTATCAGTCTTTTTATTTGCTTTTGTTTTTGTACTTTATAAATCTTACTCTTGGGGCTCATTTTGGCTGGGCTCTTCTTCTTCTTCTTCTTTTTTCTTTTTGATGGTGACTTCTGATTGCTCTGAAACTCCCAGGGTTCACCATGCCTGGATAGTGGTTGATATTTTCAGCTATACATCTCCTCAAACACAACTCAACAGAATGACAAGGAGGAGGAATTCCCAACAAAGAAAAGACCCAGAGACAATGGCCTCTCCAGCAGATCTAATGGGTAGCATCTAAGCAAGATGTTAGAAATAAACTTTAGGGTAGCAGTTATGAAGACAATTATCAAACTGGAGAAAACCATAATGGCAGATAGATTCGTTAAGGGAAGAAATGAGAGCAGATCTGGAAGAACTTAAAAATGCTGTCAATGAGATACAATCTGATCTAGATACTATAACACTTAGGCTAAATGAGGCAGATGAATTAATTAGTGATCTTGAGGACAAACTGATAAAGAAGGAGCAGGAGGAGGCCTGGATCAAACAGCTTAAAATCCAAGAAAACAGAATTAGAGAAATAAATGATGCCATGAAACTTTCCAATGTTAGAATTTCTAGGCTCCCTGAGGGAGTGGAGAGAGAGAAAGAGAGCACTAGAAGATATGTTTGACTGAATAGTAGCTGAGCAATTCCTTAATCTGGGAAATAAAACAAGTAATGGTAACTTAGAGGCAGAGAGGACATTGTCCCCAAAAAATCAATGAGGGCAGGTCAACCTCCAGGCATGTAATAGTAAAACTCACTAATCTTAAAACCAAGGAAACAATTTTAAGGGCAGTTGGGGGGAAGAGATTCCTTACACAGAGAGCGAGGAATATCAGAGTAATGTCCTACCTGTCCACAGAGACCTGCAAGCCAGAAAAGGGTAGCAAGACATATTCAGGGCACTAAGTGAAAAGACCATGCAGCCAAGAATTCTGTATCTGTCAAGGCTGTCATACAGAATAGATGGAGAGATAGAAAGATTCCAGCACTGGCAAAGACTGAAAGAATATGGGACCACTAAGTCAGTCTTCCAAGAAATATTAAGGGGGACACCAAGAGTGATACAGAAAAGAGATATACAGAAACAATTCATAGAAACAAGGACTTTACAGGCAACATAATGACAATAAATTATTATCTGTCAATAATCACTTTCAATGTGAATGGTCTAAATGCTCATATAAAACAGCACAGGGATGCAGATTGGATAAAAGGACAGGACCCATCCATATGCCATCTACAAGAGACTCATTTTGAATCTAAATATACATCTAGAGTGAAATTGAAGGATTGGAGAACTATCTTTCATGCCAATGGACCTCAAAAGAAGGCTGGAGTAGCAATTCTCATACCAGACAAATTAGATTTTAAGCTAAAGTCTGTAGTTAGAGATACAGAAGGACACTATATCATTTTCAAAGGGTCTATCCACCAAGAAGATCCAGCAATTATAAATATCTATGCACCAACATGGTGCATAACTTCATGCTCCACTAACATGGGAGGAGCCAACTACATAAGCCAACTGTTAGCCAAAATAAAGAGACATATTGATAATAATAGTTAATTGTAGGAGACTTTAACATTCCAGTCTCAGCAATAGACAGATCAACTAAGCAGAAAATCAATGAAGAAATAAGAGTCTTGAATGACACAATGGATCAAATGGACCTCATAGATATATACAGAACATTCCACCCTAAAACAGTAGAATATTCATTCTTTTTGAGCATGGATGGAACTTTCTCCAGAATAGACCACACACTGGCTCATAAATCAGGTCTCAACCAAATATCAAAGGACTGATATTATTCTGTGCATATTCTCAGACCACAATGCTGTGAAATTGGAACACAATCACAAGAAAAAGTTTGAAGAAATTCAAACACTTGGAAGCTAAAGATCATCCTGCTTAAGAATGGGTCAATTAGAAAATCATAGAAGAACTTAAACAATTCATTGAAACCAATGAGAATGAAAACACATCAATCCAAAACCTATGGGATATGGCAAAGGTGGTTCTAAGGGGAAAATACATAGTCATTCAAGCCTCACCAAAAAAAAAAAAAAAAAGAAAAATCCTGAATGCACAAGATATCTTTACACCTTAAAGATCTGGAGAATCAACAACAAACTAAATTTACCACATGCTCAATAAGGGAAGTAATTAAGATTAGAGCAGAGATCAATGAATTAGAAATTAGAAATACAGTAGAACACATTAATGAAACTAGAGGTTGGTTCTTTGAAAGAATTAATAAGATCAATAAACCACTGGCCATACTTATCAAAAAAGAGAGAGAGAAAGAGAGAGAGGAAAAGGACCCAAATTAATAAAATTATGAATGAAATTGGGAGATCATGAGTAACACCAAGGAAATAGATATAATCATCAGAAATTATTATCAACAGTAATATGCCATTAAGTTAAGCAACCTAGAAGAAATAGATGCATTCCTGGAAACCTATAAACTTCCAAGACTGAAACAGGAAGAAATCAGCAACCTAAATAGACCAATAACTAGTAACAAGATTGAAGCTCCCAAAAAGCAAGAGTCAAAGATGGATCCCTGGGGAATTCTACTAAGCATTCAAAGAAGAAATAATACCTATTCTCCTGAAGCTGTTTCAAAAGATAGTAACAGAAGGAAAACTTCCAAACTCTTTCTATGAGGCCAGCATTACTTTGATACCAAAAGCAGACAAAGATTCCATTGAAAAGGAGAATTTTAGACTGATATCCCTGAGGAATAAAGATGCCAAAATTCTCAACAAGGTCCTAGCTAATAGGATCCAATGGTACATTAAAAGGATTATCCATCATGACCAGATGGGATTTATACATGGGATGCAAGGGTGGTTCAGCATTTGCAAATCCATCAATGTGATAGAATTAATATACATATATATAAGTATATTCATATTCATGTGTATATATATGTATGTGTGTGTGTATATATATATACATATATATATGTGTGTGTGTGTGTGTGTGACAAGAACCACATGGTCCTTGCAATTAATGCAGAAAAAAGATTTGACAAAATACAGCATCCTTTTCTGAATAAAACTATTCAGAGTATAGAGATAGAGGCAACATTATTCAACTTTATAAAATCCATCTATGAAAAACAACAGTGAATACCACTCTCAGTGAGGAAAATCTGACAGCCTTCCCATTGAGACCAGGAACATGACAACAATGCCAACTCTTATTCACCATAGTACTAGAAGTCCTAGCAACAACAATCAAACAACAAAAATAAATAAAATATAATTAAATTGGCAAAGAAGAAGTCAAACTCTCTCTTCGCAGATGACAAGATATTCTATATGGAAAACCCAAAAGTGTGCACCCCCAAACTATTTAGAACCCATACAGCAATTCAATAATGTGGCAGGATACAAAATCAATGCACAGAGTCAGTTGCTTTCTTATACATTAACTCTGAAACTGTAGAAAGAGAAATTAAAGAATCAATGCCATTTACAATAGCACCAAAGACTATAAAATACCTTAGAATAAACCTAACCAAAGAGGTAAACGATCTATACTCTAGGAACTGCAAAACACTCACAAAAGAAATTGAAGAAGACAAAAAATGATGGAAAAACATTCCAATCTCATGGATCAGAAGACTAAACATCGTTAAAATGACTATGCTGCCCAGAGATATCTATACTTTCAATGTCATCCCAGTCAAAACACCAATAGAATTTTTCAAAATGCTGGAACAAACAATCCTAAAATTAGTATGGAATGAGAAAAGACCCTGAATTGCCAAGGAAATGATGAAAAAGAAAAACAAATCTGGGGCATCACATTGCCTGATTTCAAGCTATATTACAAAGCTGTGATCACCAAGACAGCATGGTGGAACAAAAACAGAATTATAGACCAATGGCACAGAATAGACAGCACAGATATGGACTCTCAACTCTATGTTCAACTAATCTTCAGCAAAACCAGAAAAAGTATCCAATGGAAGAAAGACAGTCTCTTCAATAAATAGTGCTGGGAAAGTTGGACAGCTATATTTAGAAGAATGAAACTGGACCATTCGCTTACACCATAAACAAAGATAAACTCTAAATGGATGAAAGAACTCAATGTGAGATAGGAATTCATCAAAATCCCCAAATTTTTGACATTGGCCATAGCAACTTCTTTCAAGACACATCTCTAAAGACTAGGGAAACAAGAGCAAAAAATGAACTTTTGGGACTACATCACAATCAAAAGCTTCTGCATAGCAAAGGAAACAGTCAACAAAACAAAGAGGCAGCCCACAGACTGGGAGAAGATACTTGCAAATGAAACTACAGATAAAGGGCTGATATTCAAGATCTTCAAAGAACTTCCCAAGCTCAACATCCAAAAAAACAAATAATCAAGTCGAATAATGGGCAGAAGACGTGAACAGACACTTCTGCAGAGAGGACGTACAAATGGCGAACAAACACTTGAAAAAATGTTCATCATCACTAGCCATCAGGGATATTAAAATTAAAAGCATATTGAGATACCACCTTACACCAGTTAGAATGGCCAAAATCAACAAGACAGTAAACATCAAGTGTTGGAGAGGATGTGGAGAAAGGAGAACCCTCTTACACTGTTGGTAGGAATGCAAGTTTGTGAAGCTACTTTGGAAAACAGTGTGGAGGTTCCTCAAAAAATTAAAAATAGAGCTACCCTATGACCCTGCAATTGCACTACTGGGTATTTACCCCAAAGACAAATATGAAGTGAAAAGAAGGGCTATATGCACCCCAATGTTCATAGCAGCAATGTCCACAATAACGAGAATGTAGGAAGAGCTGAGATACCCTTCAGCAGATGAATAGACAATGAAGATGTGGTCCATATACACAATGGAAAATTATTTAGCCATCAGAAAGGATGAATACCCAACTTTTGCATCAACTTGGTTAGGATGGGAGGAGATTAGGCTAAGTGAAATAAGACAAGCAGGGAAAGTCAATGATCATATGGTTTCACTTATTTGTGGGACATAAGGAACAGCATGGAGGACATTAGATGGGAAAAATGAAGTGGGAGATGAACCATGAGAGACTGTGGAGTCCAGGAAACAAATGGAGAGTCTTAGAAGGGAAGGGAATGGGAGAATGGGTGAGCCTGTTGATGGGTATTAAGGAGGGCATGGATTACATGGAATGCTTGGTATTACATGCAAACAACGAATCATGGAATACTACATCAAAAATTAATGATGTACTGTATGGTGGCTAACATAACACAATAAACAAGATTCCTTAAAAAAAGGACACAAAAATTTAATTCCCAAAAATGTTTGTGTTTTTTAACAGTATCTTATGAAATTAAAAAAAAAAAAAATCTACCCTCTGTTTTCTGAATTTAGCACATATGAAGGAGATGTAATATTTTTCAAGCCCTTGAGTTACCTTGGAAGCAGCAATGGATGGTTTGACTATGTTTAATTGTTTAGCTAAATATTTATTTTAGTGAAACTTCCATAAGCAAGATTTAGGTAATGATTAGGAGTAAAGAGAAAAGATAAATAAATAGAGTCAGCAAGACAGGAACACCTGTCCATGAAAAATCTTTTTTTTTTTCTTTAAAGATTTTATTTATTTATTTGACAGGCAGAGATCACAAGTAGGCATAGAGGCAGGCAGAGAGAGGAGGAAGCAGGCTCCCTGCTGAGCAGGAAGCCCAATGTGGGGCTTGATCCCAGGATGCCAAGATCATGACCCGAGCCGAAGGCAGCGGCCTTAACCCACTGAGCCACCCAGGCGCCCCCCCCTTTTTTTAATAACAACACAATATCAACTAGTTGTCTAGATTCCTTCACTTACTTTTGCATTATTTGAATTTTTTTATTCAGTATTTTAAATTTATTTTCATTGCTTCAGAATTCATTGCTTATGTACCACAGCCAGTGTTCCATGCAATATGTGCCTTCCATAACACCCACCACCAGCCTCATCCAACCTCTAATTCCCTCTCTCCAAAACCCTCAGATTATTTTTCAGAGTCCATAGTCTCTCATGGTTCATCTCCCCCTCCAATTTCCCCCAACTCCCTTCTCTCCATCTCCCCGTGTCCTCCGTGTTACTTCTTATGCTCCACAAATAAGTGAAACCATATGATAATTGACTATCTCTGCTTGACTTATTTCACTCAGCATAATCTCTTCTAATCCCATCCATGTTGATACAGAAGTTGGGTATTAATCCTTCCTGATGGAGGCATAATACTCCATAGTGTATATGGACCACATCTTCCGTATCCATTCAACCATTGAAGGGCATCTTGGTTTTTTGCACAGTTTGGTGACTGTGGCCCATTGCTGCTTTGAACACTGGGGTACAGGTGGCCCTTCTTTTCACTACATCTTTGGGGTTGAAACCCAGTAGTGCAATTGCAGGGTCATAGGGTAGCTCTATTTTTAATTTCTTGAGGAATATCCACACTGTTTTCCAAAGTGGCTGCACAAACTTGCATTCCCACCAACAGTGTAAGAGGGTGTCCCTTTCTCCACATCCTCTCCAACACACATTGTTTACTGTCTTGTTAATTTTGGTCATTCTAACTGGTGTAAGGTGGTATCTCAGTGTGGTTTTGATTTTAATTTCCCTGATGGCTAGTGATGATGAACATGTTTTCATGTGTCTGTTAGCCATTTGTATGTCTTCTTTGGAGAAGTGTCCTTTCATATCTTCTGCCCATTTTTTGACATGAATATCTGGTTTGTGTGTGTTGAGTTTAAGGAGTTCTTTATAGACCCTGGAGATCAGCCCTTTGTTTGTATTGTCATTTGTGAATATCTTCTCCCATTCTGTGGCTTGCCTCTTTGTTTTGCTGACTGTTTCCTTTGCTGTGCAGAAGCTTTTGGTCATGATGAAGTAAAAAAAAATTCATTTTTGCTTTTGTTTCCTTTGCCTTTGAAGACATATCTTGAAAGAAATTCCTGTGACTGATGTCAAAGAGGTTACTGCCTATGTTATCCTCTATGATTCTGATGGATTCCTGCCTTGCATTGAGGTCTATTATCTATTTTGAGTTTATCTTTGCGTATAGTGTAAGAGAATGGTTGAGTTTCATTCTTCTACACATAGCTGTCCAATTTTCCCAGCACCATTTATTGAAGAGACTGTCTTTTTTGCACTGTATATTTTTTCCTGATTTGTCGAAGAATATTTGACTACAGAGTTGAGGGTCCATATCTGGGCTCTTTACTCTGTTCCACTGGTCTATGTGTCTGTTTCTATGCCAGGACCATGCTATCTTGGTGATCACAGCTTTGTAGTAAAGCTTGAAGTCAGGCAATGTGATGCCCTCAGTTTTGTTTTTCTTTTTCAACATTTCCTTAGCAATTCGGGTTCTCTCCTGATTCCATACAAATTTTAGGATTGTTTGCTCCAGCTCTTTGAAAAATGCCAGTTGAATTTTGATCCGAATGAGATTGAAAGTATAGCTGTAGGCAGTATAGGCATTTTAACAATATTTCTTCTTCTGATCCATGAGCATGGAATGGTCTTCCATCTTTTTGCATCTTCTTCAATTTCTCTCATGAATGTTCTGTAGTTCCTTGAGTACAAGTCCTTTACCTCTTTGGTTAGTTTTATTCCCAGGTAACTTATGGTTCTTGGTGCTATAGTAAATGGAATCAATTCTCTAAGTTCCCTTTCTATATTTTCATTGTTGGTGTATAAGAAAGCAACTGATTTCTGTACATTGATTTTGTATCCTGCCACATTACTGAATTGCTGTATGAGTTCTAGTAGTTTGGGGGTGGAGTCTTTGTGTTTTCCACATAAAATACCATGTCCTGTGTGAAGAGAGAGAGTTTGACTTCTTCTTTCCCAATTTGATTACCTTTTATTTCTTTTTGTTGTCTGATTGCTGTTGCTAGGACTTCTTTTTTTTTTCTAATTTTTTATTTTTTATAAACATATATTTTTATCCCCAGGGGTACAGGTCTGTGAATCACCAGGTTTGCACACTTCACAGCACTCACCAAAGCACAAACCCTCCCCAATGTCCATAATCCCACCCCCTTCTTCCAAACCCCCTCCCCCCAGCAACCCTCAGTTTGTTTTGTGAGATTAAGAGTCACTTATGGTTTGTCACCCTCCCAATCCCATCTTGTTTCATTTATTCTTCTTCTACCCACTTAAGCCCCCATGTTGCATCACCACTTCCTCATACTATGTTGAACAAGAGTGGTAAGAGTGGGTATCCTTGTCATGTTCCTGATTTCAAAGGGAAGGCTTTCAGCTGTTTCCCATTGAGGATGATATTTACTGTGGTTTTTCATAGATAGATTTTATGAAGTTGAGGAATTTTTCCTCTATACCTATACTTTGAAGCATTTTAATCAAGGATGGATGCTGGTTTTTGTCAAATGCTTTTTCTGCATCAATTGAAAGGACCATGTGGTTCTTCTCTCTCTTTTTATTGATTTGTTCTATCACATTGATGGATTTGCAAATGTTGAACCACCCTTACAACCTAGGGATGAATCCCACCTGGTTATGGTGGATAATCTTTTTTAATGTACTGTTGGATCCGATTAGCTAGGATCTTGTTGAGAATCTTGGCAACCATATTTGTCAGGGATATTGGTGTGAAATTCTCCTTTTTGATGGAGTTTTTGTCTGGTTTGGAGATCAGGGTAATGCTGGCTTTATAAAAATAAGCTGCAAGTTTTCCTTCTGTTTCTATCTTTTGAAACAGCTTCAGGCTGTTACAGGCTTCCTCCTGATCCTTTTTCTCTATCAGTTTTTCCTCCAGATCACTAATCCTATCTTCTGCCTCAGTTACCCTAGATGTTAGAGAATTTAGATTAGATTGGAACTCATTGAGAGCATTGTTAACATCATCCCTGGTGGCCTTCACTTCTTCCCTAATCAATTCCATTTTGTCATTAAAGCCTTTCTCTAACCTAGCTATTGCCTGGCTAATTGTTAGTCTGAATTCCCTTTCTGACATAGTGTCCATATCCAATAGCTCTGATGGAGAGGGCCCAGTTTCTGAATTTTTCCTCTATTGGGCATTCCTCCTATTCATTTTGGTAAGAGATGGCTGAAGGTATGTGTAGCTGAATGTATCAACCATGGTGCAGGCAAGATGCACTCTGGAAAGCTTCTGAGCAATGGAGAGTCCTCACCAAAGAGAAAAAAAAGAAAAAAGAGAAAGAGAGAGACAGGAAAAAAAAAAAAAAGAAAAAGAAAAGAAAAGAAAAAAAGAGAAGACCCAGCCCAAATAGGACCCAAAGGTAAGATTTATAAAGTATACAAACAAAAATGGAAAAAGAAAAAGACTGACAAAAGTCAATGACAAGGGGAAAAAAAAAAAAAAAACCCAGCCAATATGAACCCCAAGTATAAGATTTATATACTACCAGAACAAAAACAAATACACAGAAACACTGACAGAAGAAAGAGATGAGAGGGTGGTTATAAATACTCAGTGTGGGAGAGGAAGTTTATTTTCATTCTTCCTGGATGTATCTTGTTATCTTTGTTAAATGACTCAACTTTCCTGAGATAAAGGGGGATTAAAACTGGTTTACAGGGGCAGCTGGGTGGCTCAGTGGATTAGGCCGCTGTCTTTGGCTCAGGTCATGATCTCAGTGTCCTGGGATTGAGCCACACATGGGGCTCTATGCTCAGCAGGGAGCCTGCTTCCCCCCTCTGCCTCTGCCTGCCTCTCTGCCTACTTGTGATCTCTCTCTCTCTGTCAAATAAGATAAACAAAATCTTTAAAAAAAAGCATACAAAAAAAACTGGTTTACATATAGGGATAGCATTGATTGGGGAAAGGGGATTGCCTTGAAGCTTATCTCTATATGAATATTTAAAAAATAATAATAAGATAAAAAATAAAAAAAAATAGAAAAGCAAAAGAAAAGCACAGGTGTATGTATCAAAAAAGTTCAGGTTAAAAGGTTATTATGGAATTTGATAAACTGAACATCTTATATTGATGGTAAATAGGTTAAAACTTATATAAAAAATGAAAAGAACTGGAATAGTGGGAATGAATTAAAAATAAAAAATAAAAGTTGCATCTTTAAAGTAGTAGTGGTTGTCCTCTTGTTTGTTTGTTTGTTTTTTGGCTGGTTTTCTGGGGGAGGGGCCCGCTGTGTGTTTTTTTAGGCAGTCTTGCTAGAGACTCATGGTTCCTCATACACCCATCAAGGGGCTGGGCTCTGAGGAAACAGGTTTTTCAGGCTTTTGTTCCTGGAGGTTTTTGTTGTTGTTGTTGTTTTTGTTGTTGTTGTTTGTTTTTTCTCCCCTTGGCAGCTTTTTGACTGTTCTTTGGAGGTTTAGAGGAAAGCAAACTGCACCCAGACCTCCATTTCAGAGAGAAGCCTCAGTCTGTTACCCTCTGGGTGCGCCAGAGTACATAAACTCCCCCTCTGCTGCTGGCAGAGCATGTCCTGGGTCATGGTCTCTGAGGTCACGGGATCTCCCACTAGTACCCAATAACAAGAGAAATACTAGTCCAGAGCTGGTTTCCAGTGGCTGTTTCTGCCATGGCTGTTTGAGCAGGTCCAGACCGCCAGAGAGTTCCCAACCAGAGATAGCACACTGAGATTTTAATGTGGGCCTGGGCTGGGAGTGTTCAGAATCTCCCTGCCCTAGAGAGCACCATCTAGCACCTGCAAGACCTCTCTCAAGGGTGGTTGTGGAGCGTGATTCAGACCCCAGTCATGCAGCACATCTGCAGAATGCAAAATGCTGTGGTTCAAGAGAGTGCTGACTGGTGTCCACACCAGACTCCCTCATGCATGCTGCCAACCTAGACTCAGGTGTGCTGGCTGTTCAGGGACCAAGACCTGGCTTCTTCACTGCACTCTCTGGTTCAGCACAGGGGTGGCCATCCTGGGTCCCTGGGCTTAAATCCCTGTCCCTAACTGCCCAATTCCACCAATTTCCCCTTAAGATCTTTTGCTCTTTTTGAGCACTTTCAACCAGACTCCAAGATAACACTGGTCCCCAATCACAGTGCACTCTCATATTGGGGTATTACTTTCCAATGGGTTGCTTCTGGTGACTCCCTCCCCCTTTTGTTTATCTTCCGATATCAGTCCGATGTTCCCACTCTGCTTTATCTGTCCACTGGTGTCTTCTACCCCCATAGACATCTAGAAGTGTATAATTTTAATCTCAGGCTGATTTCATGGGTGATCAGAGCTCTTTGGTAGATAATCAGCTCACTTTAGGGGATAGGTTGAAAGAGCACCTCCTGCTTCTCCATCATCTTGTCTCCCTCCCTCCATGAGAAATCTTTTGAAGATGCCACAAGCACATATATAGTCATCTCCTACTTAGGATGAATGAGCCTTTACATCGAAAATTATAGCTGGTATTTGGACATTTACAGACTTGTCTAAATAAAGATTGCCTTAGAACTTATTGAGGTGGGTAGGAAGCCTTAGACTATTCTGGATATGAAATAATAGTTATCTTTTGCATACATCCTTAAGTCAAAAACTGTAACCTTCCTCCTACATGTCTAATCTCCACAGTTCAGAAAGAGATGAAACATGCTTTAGTTGACAAAAAACTCGATGGAAACTGATCTCTATTATAACATGTGATTCCCACATGTACAGTCTCACAATCAAGCTAGTATCTTTGTAAATATAAATGACCTGATGAACTCTGGGACTTCACCCAGGTAAGTCCCAGATAGTGCAAAGAAGTTTATTCATGCCAACATTGTGCATGAATGTATTATGTACTGCTTAAAATATAAGATAGGCTAGGATCCAAAGTTATTTATGCTTTAATGCTATGAGCATGGCCTTCAGAGATAAAAAATCTCTGGCTCTTTCACTGTGTACATTGTACATTAGACACCTGTTACTCTAGAAAAACTGTTCATTTCACTTTTCTGAGGACAAGATAAAATAATAAAAAAAGGACAACACTGTTTTATAAAAAGCCTTAATGAGGACTCTCTTTTTTTCTCCTCCACTGGAAACTATTTTCATTTCACAATACCAGATATTTTACTTTACTTCAACAACTTGCAAAAATAACTCACTGAATATATTGTTATCATTTTAAAGTACATTTATTCCTTGAAATCATTTTGTGTGGAAAAAATTTTTTAATATTTTATTTATTTATTTGACAGAGAGAGATCACAAGTAGGCAGAGAATCAGGCAGAGAGAGAGGAAGGGAGGCAGGATCCCCGCTGAGCAGAGAGATCAATGCAGCGCTTGATCCCAGGACCCTGGGATCATGACTTGAGCCGAAGGCAGAGGCTTTAACCCACTGAGCCACCCAGGCACCCCTCGTGTGGAAAATATTTTAAATGTAGATTTCTTTTTTTCCTTAAGAGGAAGGTAACTTCATAATGTGACCTGAAATATAAAAAATATTTCAAGTGTTTAATTTTATTTCAATCAGTATTTTTTTATATTACAAAGATGTATAGAGTTATATAACATTGCACATCTCCAGTGGTTAAATGATTGTATTGATTTCTGATCATTTTTATTTATGTTTTGATTACTGTTTTGCCTATGTTACTTGACTTTTAGTTAGTTATTTGCCTTCACAGATTTATCTTGTTTTGACTGTTTTTTTTAAATTTGCTATTCGTGGTCTTGAAAGAGAAAGAAAGGCTCATGACGTTTCAAACAATTCACTTAGGCTTGTCATTTACTTGAATGTTGACGCTGTAATAATAGAACACATTTTATTTCCAAACAAATAGCATGCACCTCCTCCCCATTGCTCAAAGTGACTAACAAAATCCTAAAAATGAATTTAATCTGGTTGAATCCAAATGTATTTTTTCATAACATAGAAAATAAATTTAGATATTATTTGTCACAACAAAACATTTGTAGGAAAAGATATAACTTAAATTTATACTTTCCTATATTCTTCTTTATTTAATGCTTCTTCTTTTGTATTCTTTTGTGTTCTGAGGCTAACCTTGAAGCCAAGAAAATGACAACTTAAAAAAATGAATATAGTATTTGTTTTGTTGATTTTTTTCTATTAATTTCAATTTCAATTTCATTTTTTAATTTTTATTATTTCTGTTCTTCTACTCACTTTTGAATTAATATGCTCTTCTTTTTCTAGTTTCCTAAGTTGGGAATTTAGATCATTATTATTTTTAAAGATTTTAGGAGGGGTGCAAGATGGCAGAGAAGTTGGAGACTCTGTTTTATCTGGTCTCCTAAAGTGAGCTAATTATCTACCAGAACACTCTGAAAACCTATGAAATCAGCCTGAGGTCTAGGATTATACACTTCTATATCTCATTGGGGGGCAACTGAGTGAAATGACTTAAGCAGAGTGAGTCAATTTTCATATGGATTGACTTACCTGTGGAGCATAAGGAATAACATGGAAGACATTGGGAGATGGAAAGGAGAAGTGAGTTGGGGGATATGGGAGGGAGAAATGAACCATGAGAGACTGTGGACTCTGAGAAACAAACTGAAGGTTTTGGAGGGGAAATGGGGTGTTGGGTGAGCCTGGTAGTGGGTACTATGGAGGGTATGTATTGCATGGAGCACTGGGTGTGGTGCATAAACAATGAATTTTGGAACACAGGAAAGCATACACTAAAATAGAATAGAATAAAATAAAATAAATTAATAAAATAAAATGAAAAAAACATTTATTTGATAGAGAGACACAGTGAGAAAGGGAACACAGCAGGGGGAGTAGGAGATGGAAAGTAGGCTTCTCACTGAGCAGGGACTCTGATGCGGGCTTGATCCCATGACCTGGGGTTATAAACTGAGCAGAGTGAAGATGCTTAACGAGCCACTCAGGAGCCCAGGGAATTTAGATTATTAACTTTAATCTTTCCTCTTTTCTAATATACACATTCAGTGCTATAAATTTTCTTTTAAGCGGTACTTTTACTTCATGCCACAAATTTTGATAAGTTGTATTTTCATTTTCATTTAGTTGAAATGTTTTAAAATTTGTCCTGAGATTTTTTTCATCGAACTATGCATTATTTAGCAGTATGTTGTTTCATATTTAAATATTCATGATTTACATTCTTTTGTTATTGGTTTCAATTTTAATTCCATGGTTTTTGAGAACAGGCATTGTATTTGTGTGTGTGTATGTGTGTGTGTGTGTGTGTGTGTGTGTGTGTGATTTACTTTTTTTTTTTAAAGATTTTATTTATTTGACAGGGACACAGAGATCACAAGTAGGCAGAGAGGCAGGCAGAGAGAGAGGAGGAAGCAGGCTTCCTTCTGAGCAGAGAGCCCGATGCGGGGCTCAATCCCAGAACCGTGGGATCATGACCTGAGCCAAAGGCAGAGGCTTAACCCACTGAGCCACCCAGGCGCCCTGTGATTTACATTTTTAAAGGTATATCTTATGGCCTAGAATGTGGTCGTCACTGTAAGAACTTGTTTAAGTTTCTGGAGGTAAAATGTTTCCATTAAATACAATGGTCATAAAATAGATAATTTAATGGAGGAGAAAGAGTTGTGCCCTTTGATCTTTTTATCACAGTGCACTTTGGGTTTTTGATTTTCTTATCACAGTGAACTTTATTTTGGTAATATGTATTTTATGGTTACATCCTTCTTGTAGGAAATTAATTATTATAAAAATTTGTGTTTTTCAATACTGTATTTTATAAAAATATATGAATTTTATTTCCTTCTATTGTAGTATACCTACAATTATATGTTATACATTTTTCTCCTAGACACACTTAATTTTCTGAATTATAAATGGAAATTTTTTTCATATCAAACCAATAGAAAAAGGAGAAAACACATTATCTTTTTTTTAAATTATGTTGTTAATCACCATACAGTACATCATTAGTTTTTGATGTATATTCCATGATTCATTGTTTGCATATAACACACAGTAATTTACGCAATCCATATCCTCCTTAATACCCATCAACAGGCTCACCCATTTCCCCATTCCCTTCCCTTCTAAGACTTTCTGTTTGTTTCCTGGACTCCACAGTCTCTCATGGTTCGTCTCCCACTTCGATTTCTCCCACTTCATTTTTCCCATCTAATGTCCTCCATGCTGTTCCTTATGTCCCACAAATAAGTGAAACCATATGATCATTGACTTTCCCTGCTTGTCTTATTTCACTTAGCCTAATCTCCTCCCATCCTAACCAAGTTGATGCAAAAGTTGGGTATTCATCCTTTCTGATGGCTAAATAATTTTCCATTGTGTATATGGACCACATCTTCATTGTCTATTCATCTGCTGAAGGGTATCTCAGCTCTTCCTACATTCTCGTTATTGTGGACATTGCTGCTATGAACATTGGGGTGCATATAGCCCTTCTTTTCACTTCATATTTGTCTTTGGGGTAAATACCCAGTAGTGCAATTGCAGGGTCATAGGGTAGCTCTATTTTTAATTTTTTGAGGAACCTCCACACTGTTTTCCAAAGTAGCTTCACAAACTTGCATTCCTACCAACAGTGTAAGAGGGTTCTCCTTTCTCCACATCCTCTCCAACACTTGATGTTTACTGTCTTGTTGATTTTGGCCATTCTAACTGGTGTAAGGTGGTATCTCAATATGCTTTTAATTTTAATATCCCTGATGGCTAGTGATGATGAACATTTTTTCAAGTGTTTGTTCGCCATTTGTACGTCCTCTCTGCAGAAGTGTCTGTTCACGTCTTCTGCCCATTATTCGACTTGATTATTTGTTTTTTTGGATGTTGAGCTTGGGAAGTTCTTTGAAGATCTTGAATATAACCCTTTATCTGTAGTGTCATTTGCAAGTATCTTCTCCCAGTCTGTGGGCTGCCTCTTTGTTTTGTTGACTGTTTCCTTTGCTGTGCAGAAGCTTTTGATTGTGATGTAGTCCCAAAAGTTCATTTTTCGCTTTTGTTTCCCTTGTCTTTGGAGACATATCTTGAAAGAATTTGTTTTAGTCAATGTCAAAGAAATTATTACCTATGTTCTTCTCTAGGACTTTGATAGATTCCTGTCTCACACTTGATCATTCGCTTATACCATACACAATGATAAATTGTGAATGGATGAAAAATCTGAAAATGAAATAGGAAACACATTGTCTTTTAAAAAATGTTTCATTCATATGATCAATGTGAGGTCAGTTATAATTAAATCAGAGCTCAGTTGGTGATTTTAGACTTATTGCAATAATTATTTTTAATGTTTCCATTTCTTCAATATTGAAGAGCAAAAAAAAAGTATTTTTTCCTCCAACACTAATTCATATTTCACATTTGTCCTTAGTGAAAAGTTTGTTCAAATCTATTAGTTGTTATCAGAAAAACATAGTTTATAACTAGCACAGTATTTTGCTTTTTAACAGGTGAGTATGACAACAGAAATGTCTTTCCTCTCTATTTCTACCATTTTTAGTTAATTGGGTATATTTTTTCCCCAACATTCTGGGAAGTGTCTGTTAGTATTTTTTAACAGACTTGGATATATTGTTTTCTTTGACTGATAGCACAGGGCTTACTATATAACAAATGTTTGCTATATGAAAGAAAATATGATATGCACATTTACCATTAAATAGCTTCCTTTATTTCTAATATAGGAATATATTTGTGATCATATATTTGTGATCAAAATAAGCACATGTAGGGGAAATATAAGATCAGATAAAGACAATTTAAAGATAGCATGTTAATGTATTAACTGATTTTATTTAAAAATCACCATGTATTAGACATTGTGAAAACAGCATAATTTCTTGGTGAGAAGTTCTATTTATAAACTATTTAAAGTATATTTTTCAGTATTTTTTATTATTATGGAATAATTTTAAATGATCTGTGACAGGGAGATGAATGCAATGTATTTATGATGTGTTAGGACAGTGGTTCTGCAAGGGTGACCAATCAAGGACTCCATTAATTCTAAAACTTTTTGTATTAATACAAATATATTATAAGTCTTTCTAGTTTCTCACAAGTGTATGAAAAAGATAATAACAGGTTGAAAGCCAAAGCAGTCATGAGAATACAATTATCTTTTGTTAATCTGAATATTGAAGAGATTTGGGAAAAAAAATAGTAAAACTATGTCATTTTCCTTATTTTTTGTTTTGTATATCATTTCTGGAAAATATTTTTATGTTAACATGTGATGAGTTATTACCAACATTTTTAAATGACTTAATATTTTTAATTATCAATTTTACTATCAAATGTGGTTAGTATTCATAGATAAAATCAACATAATCTCTTTAGAGCTCTTTGGGAACTTCAGTATCCTTTAAGAGGGTTAAGGGGTCTTGAAAGTAAAATATTAGAGAATCAATGATCTAGCTAATACAAGTAGAGAGCATAGCAGATTAGGAAAGTGCATATGTAATGAATTATAGGTCTAAATTACTTAATCTCTCTAATATAAATCTTGATTTCTGTAATTTGAATATAATAATACAGTCCAAATCAGAGGGTGTCAAGTGATTTATGTAAATCTCTAGTAAAGTATCTGAAAAACAGTCAAGGCTTAATATATATTCTCCAATAAAACTCCTGAAAGTCTGGAATCATAAATTTGTACTTGAATCTCAAATAAGTGAGAATTCTTCTTCTTCTTCTTCTTCTATTATTATCTTATATATATATATATATATCTTTGGGGGGTGGGGGAAGGGGACATCTGTGTTATACTCAGGTGAATTCCATATGTGAAGGAAATGGAAGAACAGGCCTAATAATAAAGGAGTTAACAAACCCTTGTTAAATGGAGAAATAGTCTACTTTTGATTTGATGAGGACTTCAGTAGTTTCTTCTCATTGAGTTTATTACTCCAACAAAACTTTTCAAGAATTGGAATCAGTACTTTTCTATGACCCAGGATTATGAATTTTAAAGTAGTAAAGAAATTATTTTGACATAAACATTTGTATTAATTTTTAGTAATTTTATTTCAAATTTAAGTGACCCCTTGAAGATTTTTAATTTTTAATTGTACTTAATCTATAGATTGAGAGAAAGAGGTTAGCAGCAAAATATCCCTGAAGCAGTTGAATGCATTAACCTTGGAGTCTCAAACATGTCAAATGTCAAATATTTTCATTTCAGCATAACTGAATATAAGTTAAATTTTCTGGACAATAATTAACCAGTAAATCAACTGCTTTTTACATATTATTCCTAAGTTATTAGTAAAAGGAAAATGCTATAACATGTAAGCATGTGTCTTCTTCCCATCTTAACTGTATCACTTTACTTAAACATATGGCAAATTTAAATAAAGCTTGGAGAACACACATGGTAAATTAAAGGAAGGCATATAACACAATTTGATATTATTTAGAATTGTAATTTCACTAATGAAATTTTGTTCTTATATATACTCATTTTAGTAATATTACAAGCTTAGAAGAAACATTGACAGTCTAGGATTTGTCCAAGATAAGAGTTTCATTTGTGTCAGGTTGTTTAAAAACTCCAGCTTTGATTTTCTTTCTCAATCTTATTTTCTATTTGATGTCTTTTTTTTTTTTTGTATAAGATTTATGATTATTTTGCCCATTTATGCAAAAAAAAAAAAGTTCCCTCTGGTATTGATAGTATTTCATTGAATCTGAAGATCACTTTGAATAATATGGACAATTTAAACATGTTAAGTCTTCCAATTCTTGAATATAGAATGTCTTCCCAGTATTGTATTTTTTAAGTTCTAGTTATTTTTTATACCAGTCTCTGTACCAGAATTAAATGTTTGTATACCACTGCTACAGTATTACAGTTCTATTTGCCTTTATATTTATCTTTACGAGTAAGCTGTATACTTTCATATGCTTTTTATGTTGTTTTCTAGTGCCCCCACTTTTCTTTTTTTTTTTTTTTTTCCTACTTGAAGGATTTCTTCTAACTTTCCTTGTAAGATCAATCAGGTAATAATGAACTTCTACTTTAATTTATTTGGTTTTATATTCTCAGTCAAAACTTCTTCATTTTGAAGGATGGTGTTTTTTTTTTTTTATTCCTTTCATCATATTAAATATATCATTCTGACGGGCAAGATTTCTGCTTAGAAACTACTGCTAGTCTTATGAGGGCTCCCTGAATATGAAATTAATTACTTTCTTCCTTGCTGCTTTCAAAACTTTCTCTTTGTCTTTGAATTTTGACAATTCCATTATAATGTATTTTTGTGTGAATCATTTTCAGGTCATTTTACTTGGAGGTCATTGGGAATCTTGAATCTGGGTATCTATTTCTTTCCTTAATGTTGAGAAGTTTTCAAACATTTTTTCTTCAAATTTAGTTTGTGGACCCTAGTGATTTTCTTTTTTTCGAGACTGAAATAGAAATTTTTTTCTAATTTTCAGAAATAAAACAATGCTATTGAATAATAGTTTAAAATTAAGTGAGATATAATAGACAGTAAATATTTGTTCTTCTCTTATGCACCTTGGATTCCCCAATCCCATCAAAATAATATTGTATGCCAATAATGCAGAACGAAGAGATAATTTTCATAGTTCTCTGATATAACTTATATAAAAAGTGGTTTTTTTTTTTTGTTTTTAGTTTTTAAATTTTAATTATTTGACAGAGATCACAAGCAGGCAGAAAGGCAGGTAGAGAGAGAGAGGAAGGGAAGCAGGCTCCCTCATGAGCAGAGAGCTCGACACAGGGCTCGATCCCCGGACCCCAAGATCATGATCTGAGCCAAAGGCAGAGGCTTTAACCCACTGAGCCACCCAGGCAACCCCCCATAAAAAATATTTTAAAAACATTTTGATTTTACATTTTATTTCTCTGTATATCTAAAGGAAGGATTCAGATGGATTTTTATATTAAGCATATTAATACTGTAGTATACCATAAGATTCAGTAATTCCACTGTATACCCAAAGAAAATAAAAACATTAATCTTTTGAAAATATATACACACCCCTGTGTTTATTGCAACATTATCTATAATAGGCAAGAATGGAAGTAATCCAAGTGTTTATCCCTAGATGAATGAATAAAGAATACAGACACACACATACACACACACACACACACACACACACACACCATAGAATATTACTAACCCATAAAAAATGTGATCTAGCCATATGCAACAGCATGAATGGACCTGAAGAGTATAATGCTAAGTGAAATAAGTAAGGCAGAGAAAGAGAACTATCATATGACTTAACTTATATGTGGAATTCAAGAGACAAAACAAACGAAAGAAAATGAGACAAATCAAAAAAACAATCAAACAAAAGCAAAACAAAATCAACCAACCAACCAAACAAACAAAACACCCAAACTCTTAAATACAGAGACCACACTGATGGTTGCCAAAGGAGAGGTGAGTGGGGTGATGGGTGAAATATATACAGGGGATTAAGAGTACACTTATTTTGTTGAACATTGAGTAATGTATAGAATTGTTGAAACATTACATTTCACACCTGAAACTAATATTAACCTCAGTGTTAATTATATTTCACTTATAAAAAAAAGAAAGGACTGAGCTTTTGACTTCAAATATAAAACCAAAGATAAATATCTAAAACACACACAAACACACACACACACACACACAAATACAGTTGCTCTGTTGAATAAGAGTGATATTATCATTAATTTAAAAATATTTATATAAACATTCGGGTGCATGTGCCCCTTTGGATTACTATGTTTGCATTCTGTTATTGAGGAGTACCACAAAGAATAAGGCAGATGTGATGTCACATAGAGATTCTAATTGATCAGAAATTAGATAAGTGAACAATTAGATTCTAATTGATGCAACCAAATAAACTGTTAAGTATATTGAAGTATCATTAGTATTATGATAAAGTCCTTTGACATTTTAGTTATTGTATTTCTTTGAAGTTAATTTTAATAAATACATTTTTACCTTCCATCTACTTGTGAATTATTTATTTATTATTGTGTTTTACTTTAAGATTATTTATTTATTTATTTGACAGAGAGAGAGATCACAAGTAGGCAGAGAGGCAGGCAGAGATACACAGTGCTTATTACAATATGTATCCTCCCCAGTACCTATCATCCCATTAACCCATTAATCTACCCTCTTCCCTCCAGCAACCCTCAGTTTGTTTCCTGAGATTAAGAGTCTCATGGTTTGTCTCCCTCTCTGGCTTCATCTTGTTTCATCTTTTCCTCACTTCCCATATGATCCTCTGCCTTGAAAGTTTTCTCAGTTGATTAGTTTAAAAGATGTGTGACTTCAACCCACTTCCTTTGAGTGATTGTAATGTATAAAACACTTTAGAAACAGAAAGATAGGGATGCCTGAGTGGCTCAGTTGGTGAAGTGGCTACCTTTGGCTCAGGTCCTGATTCCAGGGTCCTGGGATCGAGTACCACATCAGGATCCTCACTCAGTGGAGGCTGCTTCACCCTCTTCCCCCATCCCTACTCATGTGCACCCTCTTTCTCTGTCAAATAAATAAATAAATAAATAAAATCTTAAGAAAAGTAAGGATGATTAGTCTAAATTAGTATGTAGTTCTCATTCTCAATTAAGTTGTAATTGAACTTGAAAGACAAATTTGTAAATAGCTGTCTATATTCTGAGGCTAATTTTCAAAAGTTATATTTTAAAGACCTAAAGGAAAAAGATACTATATACCTTGCATGGCATTTTTGTGTAGAATGTATGAAGAGATGCAGGGAATTGAGAAGCAAACTGAAAGGTCATGTCAATGGTATAAAATGAGCTGTATTTAGATCTGATAATCCCTCCAAATTCCTGAAACTTTGATGCTGAAAAAAGCTTTCATTATTGGGAAGCTTCCTCCTCAACAGAGGGATATTTGTATGGACTGATCCTGTTCTCAACTTCTAGTGCTCTAGGAGGTTAAAAGCCAAAATTATGCAAGGTCTCTTTTCCCCATTATGGCTTAATAATCTCTAAGTGAGCTTTTAGTATTTAAAGTTGCTGAGGCCAATGGAAACAGTCACTGGAAATGGCCTGAGAATACACTGTCCTGTTGATTTAAATGTTGAGTAGAGGATTGGTTTCCTATATGGATTACCAACTTAAAATATTATCAATATAAGTTAATACATAATAAATGGTAATCACGTAACATTTTCTATTAGTTTTTCTGATGACACTTTAAGAAGTTAGAGCACATTTTGTTTATCATCATATGGATTAAATGACTTTTCATTGTCTAATATTCTAGTGGTTATTTTCTTAATTTTTAAAATTTTTATTAACGTATAATATATTATTTATTTCCAGGGTACAGGTCTGTGAATTGTCAGTGCTACACAATTCACAGCACTTACCATAGCACATACTCTTCCCAGTGTCCATCACCCAGCCACGCTATCACCCCCGCCCCTCCCCCCATGACCCACTAGCCCTCACTTTGTTTCCTGAGACTAAGAGTCTCCTTTGGTTTGTGTCCCTCCATGGTCCCATCTTATTTCCTTTTCCCCTCCCTTCTCCCCATGACCTCATCCTACCTTTCAAATTCTTCATATCAGAGAGAGTGTATAAAAATTATATTTCTCTGATTGACTTATCTCACTCAACATAATACCCTCTAGTTCATCCATGTTGCTGCAAATGGCAAGACTTCATTTCTTTTGATGGCTGCATAGTATTCCATCATTTATTTATATATATATATGTATATATATATATAATATCTTATATATCTTATATCTTATATATAATATATTATAATAATATAATATCTTATATTAAGATATATAATATCTTATATTAAGATATATAATATCTTCTTTATCCATTCATCTGTTGATGGACATCTAGCTTTTCCATAGTTTGGCTATTGTGGACATTGCTGCTATAAACATTCAGGTGCAATGGCCTCTTCAGATCTCTACATTTGTATCTTTATGTTAAATACCCAGTAGTGAGATTGCTGGGCCAGAGGATAGCTCTATTTTCAACTTTTGAGGAGCCTCCATACTGTTTTTTAGAGTGGCTGTACCAGTTTGCATCCCCACTAACAGTGTAGGAGGGTTCCCCTTTCTCTACATCCTCGTTAACATCTGTCACTTACTGACTGGTTAATTTTAGCCATCCTGACTGGAGTGTGGTGGTATCACACTGTAGTTTTGATTTGTATTTCCCTGATGCTGAGTGATGTGGAGCACTTTTTCATGTGTCTGTTGGACATCTGGATGTTTTCTTTGCAGAAATGACTGTACATGTCTTCTGCCCATTTCTTGATTGGATTCTCTTTTCTTTGGGTGTTGAGTTTGATTAGTTCTGTATAGATTCTGATTAATAGCTCTTTATCTGATATGTCATTTGCAAATATCTTCTATTCTGTTGGTTGTCTTTTGGCTTTGTTGACTATTTTCTTTGCTGTGCAAAAACTTTTTATCTTGATGAGGTCCCAATAGTTCATTTTTGCCCTGTTTCCTTGGCCTTTGGCAATGTTTCTAGGAAGAAGTTGCTGTGGCTGAGTTGCTGCCGGTGTTCTGCTCAAGGATTTTGATGGATTCCTTTTTCACATTGAGGTTTTTCATCCATGTTGAGTCTATTTTTGTGTGCAGTGTGAGGAAATGGTCCAATTTCATTCTCCTGCATGTGGATGTCCAATTTTCACAATACCATTTGTTGAAGAGGCGGTCTTTTTTCCACTGGACATTCTTTCCTGCTTTGTTGAAGATTAGTTGACCATAGAGTTAAGGGTCTATTTCTAGGTTCTCTATTCTGTTCCACTGATTTTCTGATCTTTGTTTCTGTTTTTGTGCAGTACAATACTGTCTTGACTACAGCTTTATAACAGAGCTTGAAGTCTGGAATTGTGTTGATGGCAACTTTGGTTTTCTTTTTCAACATTCCTCTGGTCTTTTCTTGTTCCATATAAATTTGAGGATTATTTGTCCCATTTCTTTGAAAAGAGTTGATGATATTTTGAAAGGAATTGCTTTAAACGTGTAGATTGCTCTAGGTAGCATAGACATTTTTACAGTTTTTCTTCTTTCAATCCATGAGCATGGAATGTTTATCCATTTCTTTGTGTCTTCTTCACTTTCTTTCATGAGTACTTTATAGTTTCCTGAGTACAGATTCTTTGCCTCTTTGGTTAGGTTTATGCCTAGTTATCTTATGGTTTGGGGTGCAATTGTAAATGGGATTGACTCCTTAATTTCTTTCTTCAGTCTTGGTGTATAGAAGTAAAACTGATTTCTATGCATTGATTTTATATCCTGCCACTTTATTGAATTCCTATATGAGTTCTAGCAGTTTTGGAGTGGAGTCTTTTGGGTTTTCAACATATAGTATCATATCATCTGCAAAGAGTGAGAGTTTGACTTCTTCTTTGTCAATTCATATGTCTTTTATTTCTTTTTGTTGTCTTATTGCTGAGCCTATTTTTTATTAATTTTTTTATATTCAGGATATATGGATGCCTACTAAAATTATCAGCCTCATTTTTGTATAACTCCTTAATCAAGTGCAAACTTTCACTCTTACTATCAATTGAAAGTTCAGGAAAAGTGTAGAAAACCCAAAGATGGTAAGCAGTGCTAGGAAACAGCCATGAATAAAGCCTAAAAATTATGTGCTTAGGATTCTGACAATACTGCTAGACCCAAACTCTACTGCTTCACAGTGAACCATTTCTGTTGGTTCAAGTAGCTGCTAAGAGCAGGGAAAGAGACTCTCTGCTCCCCTCTGTCCTAAGGGACAATCCTTATATTCCATGCTATGGGGTTTTCCCCTTCACTATGAAGAGTTTTGATATGTTAATACTATTATTTTTTAGGTCAATATATATTTATGGTAAAGACTGTATTGAAGGACCTTCAGTGTTTCCCAAGCTTGATGCTCTGCTAAAATGATAAGATTAAAAAATAAAATAGGCATTGTACACAATTCAAAATTAATCATGATGTCCTTTTCAATACCATGTCCAATATTTTGTTTTACATACTTTTCACATGTGACATTTAGAAACCTGCCTTTTAATTTTAGGTATTATTGCTCTCTGCATATTATCTATGATTCAATAGGTTTTAACTGTGACCATAAATAACCCATTATATTCATATAAGGACAATGATTTTATTATCCTTGCAAGCTAGAGTTGCTTTACTTGTCATCAAATAGACTAGTTTCAGTTTTTCCAGAATCATGTTCATTAGCTTGCCAGTCAACCCATAGTTAATTTAAGTATGTGCTCTATTTTCAGAGTGGAGTATAATTTAGAGAAAAATAAAATATTATTTGATATATTAGGAGAAAACAGAGGTTCTATAAATTTTTTCAAGTTATAAATCAGAGTAGAATTAAACCCAAATCTTGCTTTGTGATTTTTGGCATAAACGTTATTCTCAGTCTCAATGAATCATCTGTAAAATGGGAATTATAAATTCTATTAGCATGGTTTGGTAAGGAAAGAAGATAACCTAGGTAAATCTTTTAACAATACTATTTTTTGAAGATTTTATTTATTTGAGAAAGAGGGAGAGAAAATGAGGGGGAGATGCAGAGGGAGAGTGATAAGCAGACTCCCTAGTGAGTAGGGATCACAACTTGGGGCTCAATCCCAGAACCCTGAGATCATGACCTAAATTGAATGCAGACACTTAACTAAGTGAGCCAACCAGGTGCACCTCAACACGTATTATTGAGAGCTATGTCCCACACACCTGAAATCAGGAGGGAGCAAAATAATATCTATTCTACCCTTAAAGGTATTTTTTTTTTTGCAATTTATAGAAATTCTGATAAAAGAAAAATCTTTTAGATCTGAGATTATCAAAATGCTTCATACAAAACCTGAAGCATGAAAGATGCTGGGTAGGTTTTGAGGATGGTTACAATAGAAATTTTAGGTGATACTAAAATATCTTGAAACATTTTAGGAGAAATTTGACAGGAAAAATTCTGAATTTAATTTGACTTTGAAGGATGAAAGTTCATTCAAGTAAAGATGTATAGTAGAGTGTAAGGCATATTGCAGTTTAGGTGAGAAGATGAAACAAGAAAAAATGTACACTAGAGAGGCACACTGTAGCTTAGGTGAGAAGATAAACTAGAAAAACAAATTTAACAGTTTTCAGTATAGAGATGACAGATGAAGGATGAGTTCTCTGAGGGATGGGATGTTAAGAAAGAACAGAGCTCCAAAGTAATATTGAAAGTCAATAAAAATATTCTTTTTTTTCTGTTCTAACTTTTAAGATCTAGCTCAATATTGCCTTGAAAACCATGGAAAATATGAAGATCCCACTTTCTGAAAGTAAATATTGTGACTCTTCAAAATTCTATTTGGAAAACAAAGATGTAAACCAAATTATATTTTAATTACTATACTGGTACAAATAAATACTTCATTTATAGATCACGTAGGTACATTTTTTTTTTCCTAACATGATTTTCACCCCAAATACTGTATCTCTTTAGTATAAAAAGTCTTTGAGGAACAGAAATGTATGTTTATTTTTTAGAAATGTCCACTTTATGAAAAAGCCCAAGGTAAACTTGAAATTACAGAGAATGTGTTGGTTTCATAGCCCTAAATTATAACTGAAAATAAATTTATTGGTTTGTATACCAATTTTTGACAAAAAGCTATATTGAATGCAGATGATTCTATCTTTTTTTGTTTGTTTTTTGTAAGATTTTCTTTATTCATTTGAGAGAAAAAAAGAGAGTATATGAGAAAGCACAAACTGGGGAGAGAGATAAAGGGAGAGGGAGAAGCAGGTTCCCCACTGAGCAGGGAGTCTGACACTGGGCTTGATCCCATTACCCTGGGATCATGACCTGAGCTGAAGGCAGACTGCTTAACTGACTGAGCCACCCAGACTCCCTGATGGTTCCATCTTCTTAGAGATTTTTATTTAGCAGTTACTATTAGACACCATATTTATATCCAATGCTTGTTCATAAGACAAGTTGTGTCATTGAAATGTGAATATCATGAAGATTGATATAATCATGTTTCATTCATAATTCATTATTTTTAGGTTGCTGAAATAATTTTAAGATTAGGGAGCTAGTATATATACATATATATTTATTTTTTATATCTATTAATAACTTTGACTATTTCCTAGTTTAAGACAAATTCTTAATGTTTCTCTTTCTCATAATAAAGGTACTTGACTCAATGTAATATTTTAGGCATCTTTCCTATCTAATAATAAGTTGAATATATATATTCTAATGAATTTGTTTTCTAGCATACTTGCCTCATATTCTCCCAAAATGTCTGCTTTATTTTTTTATTTTTTATTATTTTTAAAGATTTTATTTATTTATTTGACAGAGATCACAAGTAGGCAGAAAGGCAGATAGAGAGAGTGAGAAGGAAGCAGGCTCCCGCTGAGCAGAGAGCTTGATGCGGGACTCAATCCCAGGACCCTGAGATCATGACCTGAGCTGAAGGCAGCAGTTTAACCCACTGAGCCACCCAGGTGCCCACAAAATGTCTGTTTTAAAAGAGATGAAAAAATTGATTGCTATGTAAGAAGAAAAATTCAAATCTGGAATCTGAGTACTTGAATTTTTTTTTTTTTTTAAACACACACACACACACACACACACACACAATTTTTTTGGCTATGTGTGGTTGAATTATTGCCACTCAACTCTATCAACCCTTCACTTCTGAGATGAAAAAAAACAAAAAACAAAAAACAAGAAATGCACAGGACAGTGGAATTTACATTCCGGTCAGCTCATTTACTCTTGCAAGAAGTTATCAAGGAACCATCTTTCAGCTGACCATTCAAGTACATGCAACAGAAAATAGCACTGGAGGTGCTTCTTGGGGAGTGTAACCAATGTCATTGCCAATTAATTCTTTTCAAGTGGAGAATTTAGTGAAGCATTGATACTCTAAGAATGTATACAGTTTTTTCAAATTAGTAAATACAAAGAGTATCCTATTTTAAGACTGAAAATGTAGTCCTGATAATATGTACGAAAGTCAATTTTCTGATTGTAAATGATTTCTGTTTCCAGACAGCTAAACTATTTTAAAAGACCCCAAATAACATTTTGTTTTTTAGATTCAATACTATTTATTACTGGGATTTTGTACATATTCATTTGAAAACTCAATTTTTTTACTGAAATTCATTGGGCATCAGATTGAGGGAAATCTTTGCATCTTTTTTTTTTTTTTTGAGAGTTTTTAATTTTTTATTTTTTATAAACATATATTTTTATCCCCAGGGGTACAGGTCTGTGAATCACCAGGTTTACACACTTCACAGCACTCACCAAATCACATACCCTCCCCAATGTCCATAATCCCACCCCCTTCTCCCAAACCCCCTCCCCCCGGCAACCCTCAGTTTGTTTCGTGAGATTAAGAGTCACTTATGGTTTGTCTCCCTCCCAATCCCATCTTCTTTCATTTATTCTTCTTCTACTCACTTAAGCCTCCATGTTGCATCACCACTTCCTCATATCAGGGAGATCATATGATAGTTGTCTTTCTCTGCTTGACTTATTTCGCTAAGCATGATACGCTCTAGTTCCATCCACGTTGTTGCAAATGGCAAGATTTCATTTCTTTTGATGGCTGCATAGTATTCCATTGTGTATATATACCACTTCTTCTTGATCCATTCATCTGTTGATGGACATCTAGGTTCTTTCCATAGTTTGGCTATTGTGGACATTGCTGCTATAAACATTCGGGTGCATGTGTCCCTTTGGATCACTACATTTGTATCTTTAGGGTAAATACCCAATAGTGCAATTGCTGGGTCATAGGGCAGTTCTATTTTCAACATTTTGAGGAACCTCCATGCTGTTTTCCAGAGTGGCTGCACCAGCTTGCATTCCCACCAACAGTGTAGGAGGGTTCCCCTTTCTCCGCATCCTCGCCAGCATCTGTCATTTCCTGACTTGTTGATTTTAGCCATTCTGACTGGTGTGAGGTGATATCTCATTGTGGTTTTGATTTGTATTTCCCTGATGCCGAGTGATATGGAGCACTTTTTCATGTGTCTGTTCGCCATCTGGATGTCTTCTTTGCAGAAATGTCTGTTCATGTCTTCTGCCCATTTCTTGATTGGATTATTTGTTCTTTGGGTGTTGAGTTTGCTAAGTTCTTTATAGATTCTGGACACTAGTCCTTTATCTGATATGTCGTTTGCAAATATTTTCTCCCATTCTGTCAGTTGTCTTTTGATTTTGTTAACTGTTTCCTTTGCTGTGCAAAAGCTTTTGATCTTGATGAAATCCCAGTAGTTCATTTTTTCCCTTGCTTCCCTTGCCTTTTGCGTTGTTCCTAGGAAGATGTTGCTGCGGCAGAGGTCGAAGAGGTTGCTGCCCGTGTTCTCCTCAAGGATTTTGATGGATTCCTTTCGTACATTGAGATCCTTCATCCATTTTGAGTCTATTTTTATGTGTGGTGTAAGGAAATGGTCCAATTTCATTTTTCTGCATGTGGCTGTCCAATTTTCCCAGCACCATTTATTGAAAAGGCTGTCTTTTTTCCATTGGACATTCTTTCCTGCTTTGTCGAAGATTAGTTGACCATAGATTTGAGGGTCTATTTCTGGGCTCTCTATTCTGTTCCATTGATCTATGTGTCTGTTTTTGTGCCAGTAGCATGCTGTCTTGATGATGACAGCTTTGTAATAGAGCTTGAAGTCTGGAATTGTGATGCCACCAACTATGGCTTTCTTTTTCAATATCCCTTTGGCTATTCGAGGTCTTTTCTGGTTCCATATAAATTTTAGCATTATTTGTTCCATTTCTTTGAAAAAGATGGATGGTACTTTGATAGGAATTGCATTAAATGTGTAGATTGCTTTAGGTAGCATAGACATTTTCACAATATTTATTCTTCCAATCCAGGAGCATGGAACATTTTTCCATTTCTTTGTGTCTTCCTCAATTTCTTTCATGAGTACTTTATAGTTTTCTGAGTATAGATTCTGTGTTTCTTTGGTTAGGTTTATTCCTAGGTATCTTATGGTTTTGGATGCAATTGTAAATGGGATTGACTCCTTAATATCTCTTTCTTCTGTCTTGCTGTTGGTGTAGAGAAATGCAACTGATTTCTGTGCATTGATTTTATATCCTGACACTTTACTGAATTCCTGTATAAGTTCTAGCAGTTTTGGAGTGGAGTCTTTTGGGTTTTCCACATATAGTATCATATCATCTGCTGCAAGGTTGGTTCAACATCCGCAAATCAGTCAATGTGATACAACACATCAATAAAAGAAAGAACAAGAACCATATGATACTCTCAATAGATGCTGAAAAAGCATTTGACAAAGTACAACATCCCTTCCTGATCAAAACTCTTCAAAGTGTAGGGATAGAGGGCACATACCTCAATATCATCAAAGCCATCTATGAAAAACCCACCGCAAATATCATTCTCAATGGAGAAAAACTGAAAGCTTTTCCGCTAAGGTCAGGAACACGGCAGGGATGTCCATTATCACCACTGCTATTCAACATCGTACTAGAGGTCCTAGCCTCAGCAATCAGACAACAAAAGGAAATTAAAGGCATCCAAATCGGCAAAGAAGAAGTCAAATTATCACTCTTCGCAGATGATATGATACTATATGTGGAAAACCCAAAAGAATCTTTGCATCTTTGATCACACCTAAGGGTATCCTGATTATAGGAAACTTATACTTTGTTGTCACTAATAAGATAACTTTTTTTTTCCATTTTCCACTATTTTTATTTAAAAGAGTAGGTAAAATTTAAGAAAATACCCAAATGCAGTAGTTGCACAAACATAGCTTTACCAACAGAAATAACAATGCTGCTCAAACTAAATTTAAAGTTATTGTCCATTAGCATTTGGTATCTCAGTTTATGATTGCTCAGAATGTTTTTTCATCTAGTGATGCCCAGAGGGGTAGATTATAATACACAAGTGGTTTGGGGTGTCAATATTTATCAAAAGGTATAGTTGGGTCAAAAATTGAAATCAGGAAAGTTAGGCATTCTAAAATATATACTTGGATTAAGGCAGATAAGCAAAAATTTAGTTTTTGAAATGTCATGCAGTTTTTATATTATTTATGGATTAAGATTATTATATTAAACATATTTTTCATTTTTTCATTCAGCTTATACTGAGGAGAAGTAGAAAAAACAAACCAGTGAATCTCATTGCCTTAGAAAATCTAAACAATGTGATGTGACTTTGATTACCTAAGTCCTACACAAAAATCCATCTGAAATAAATTCATCTATACTTTAAGTATAAGAAATGGGTGTAAAATTCCAGAATATGTGGCTTTATTTTATCTAATAAACACTGGAAAATACATAATTCTGATTTCATTTGGTATAGGCTACAAGAGAGCATAGAACAAATTTTATGGTCATTGATCTTAAATATTCAGGGAATTGTGACATTCTCATCAATCCTGATTTATTCTAATTATATTTATTGTCTTGTTGCCATTCACTAATTGTAAAAATTATAATCTATGATGTTTTATAGATTTATATAAGATCTCTGAAGTTCTTTTGTTATTATTGAGAGAGTTATACATAACAAATAAATAGCGCTACTTGCTAGTGTATTCAGTGATATTTACTGAGTATTTACTATTTGGTGGGCCACAAGCTAACTGGTATGAGGCCATATTCTAAGTGGTTTGGAACACTGAAGTATTCTTAGTAAGACTATTGGCAACTGTATGCAAATATTTATAAAACAAATTAGAAAACAAAGACATGAGAGAAGAACGTAAGGTACCATATGGAGTTTCAGAAATAACAGAAATTGCTAACAGCTAGGGTAAGAAAAGAGGTGTGGAAAAGTTAAAGAAAAGTTTTCATAATAGATTATCAGACTTGAGCTCTAAGAAGTAGTAAGATTTAAATATCAGAACTGTGTTATATAGCATAAAATTCTTGTAAATAAGGTGAAGTGAGTTTATTTCTAAAAATGTTGACTTACATTTCTTACAGATGGCAGTCTGTCCAGGTTTAATAAGCTAAATGAGAGAAATAAATTTCTCGTTACAGGTTTTGGCAGGATAACCTTTCTAATAGCAGAGCGAATATATTATTTTCTTCTTTGGGGTTTTGTAGATTTTATTACTTAACTTCACCTAAAATTTATTGATTTCCTTCTATGTGACAGACATGGGGTTCTCCAATATGAAGGATGCAAATATAAATAAAAAAAAAAACCAAATGCTAAGTTACATACTATTTAGTCTTCTTTGTCTTAAACATTGTAATTAAAATAATTGAAATAAATCAAGAGGAGGGGCAGGATGGCAGAGAAGTAGGAGACCCCCTTTCAACCAGTACCCCAAAGTGAGCTAATTCTCTACCAGAACACTCTGAACACCCATGAAACTGCCTGAGAGGTAGGATTATACACTTCTGGATCTCTACGGGGGCAGAAGATGCCAGTGGATAGGTGAGGTGTACTAGGAACAATCAGACTGATATCAAAGGATAAGCAGAAGGAGGAGGGAGCCACCAGAAGCAACCCACTGGAAAGTAATACCCCAATACAAAAGTGACCTGTCATTGGGGACCAACATTGACTTGGAGTCTGGTTAAAAGCACTCAAAAAGAGCAAAAGATCTTAAAGGGCAACTGGTGGAATCAGTCAGTCACAGGCATGGGCCTAAGCCCACAGACCCAAGACAGCCATGGCCGGGGACCACCCATGCCAGAGAGACTGAGGTGGCGAAGCCTCCAGTTCCTGGTCCTGGAGCCCCCAGTGTTGTGCAGCTTGAGGGAGACTGGTGGGTGCTCTGGAGAACCGCAGCCTTTTGCATTCTGTGCTCACAGTGTGACCAGGGTCTGAATCGCGTTCCCAACCAGCACCTGAGAGTGCTCCATGCAGGCACCAGCTGATGGTCTCTAGGACCATCCAAGGGTCTGAATGCTCCCAGCAAAGACTTGAAGGAACAACACCAGACAACAGTTCTGGCAAAGGCATTGACCAGAAGTGGGCTCCCTGGACCAGTATCACTCATGGTTTTGGCACAGGAGTGCAGAGCACAGGGGTGCAGGTGGTTTCCGGTGACCTGTGAGACGATGGCTGGGGATGTGCTTTGCCTGTGGGAGGTCACATGGCTCAGCCCAGTTTGCAGAGGGGAAGAATGTGTGTTCTGGACCACCCAGAGAGGAGGAGAATGAGGCTTCTCTCTGAAGTGGAGGTCTGGGAGCAGTTTGCTTTCCACTAAACCTCAAAAAAGCTGCAAAAAGCTGCAAAAGAAAACCTGAAAAACCTGAAAAACCAGTTTCCACAGAGCTCAGCGCCTTGAGCAAGAGAACTCAAACCCAGGCAAGACTGACTGAAAAACAAGGAGGCAGACCCCTCCCCCAGAAAGTTAGTGAAAAGAATGAGAAGACAACAACAACAGGGTGTCCATAAAACTGTAAAACCCCAAAATCAGGGGAAAACAATATATTATGCTCCAGGTATTGCCCTAAAACCTATATATTTCATAGATTCAACTTATATTTTTAATTTGCTCTCATTATTCTTGTTCTGTTTATTATTTTTTTAATCTACTTGCCATTACAAATAGAGGTTTAACACAACACATTCTATAATAACTTTTTAACTTGAACTTTTTTCCCACATATACTGTGTTTTTCTTTTTTTTTTATTTTTAAAATATATACATGTAGATATAAGCTTCAGTGTAATCCTCTTTCCCTAATCAATACTACCCCTATATATAAACCAGTTTTAATCTCCCTTTATCTCTAGGAAGTTGAGTCCTTTAACAAAGATATCAAGACACACTCAGGAAGAATCAAAATAACCTTCCTCACCCACATGAAGGATTTATAACCACCTTCCTAACTTTTTCTTTTTTCAGTGTTCCTGTGTATTTGTTTTTGTTCTGGTATTATATAAATCTTATACATATACTTGGGGTTCATTTTGTCTGGGTTCTTTTTTTCTTGTCATTTATTTTTATCTGTCTTTTTGCTTGTCCATCTTTGTTTGTATAGCTTATAAATCTTACCTTTGGGGCCCATACTGGCTGGGTCTTCTCTCTTTTTTCTCTCTCTTTTTCTTTTTTCTTTCTTTTTTGTGGTGATTTCTGATTGCTCAGAAGCATTCCAGGTGCACCTTGCCTGAATCATTGTTGATATATTCAGCTACACATCCCCTCAACTACCTCTCACTAAAATGACTAGGAGGAGGAACACCCAATAGAGGAGAAATTTAGAGACTCTGCCCTCTCCATCAGAGCTATTGGATATGGACATAAGCAGTATGTCAGAAAGGGAATTTAGGGTAACAATTATCCAAGCAATAACTAGGGTAGAGAAAACCATTAGTGGCCACATGGAATCAATTAAGGCAGAAGTGAAAACCACCTGGGAAGAAGTTAAAAATGCTATCAGTGAAATCCAATCTAATCTAAATGCTCTAACAGCTAGGGTAACTGAGGCAGAAGATAGAATTAGCGATCTAGAGGATAAACTGATAGAGAAAAAGGATCAGGAGAGGCCTAGAACAAACAGCTTAGAAGCCATGAAAATAGAATTAGGGAAATAAATGATGCCATGAAATGTTCCAATGTCAGAACTGTTGGGATTCCTGAGGGGGAGGAAAAAGAAAGAAGATTAGAAGATATAACTATTTCTACTAGTGGAGAATAATTCTCCATGAATATTTTCCCATTCTGGGGATGGAACCAGTGTTCCTGTCCTAGAGGCAGAAAGATCACCCCCCAAGATCAGCAAATCTAGAAAGGCCTCGAGACACTTGATTGCAAGACTGATGAATCATAATTTTAGACAAGAACTTTTGAGAGCAGCTAGGGAGAAGAGATACCTTACATACAGAGGAAGGTCCATCAGAATAATGTCAGACCTATCCACAGAAACCTGACAAGCCAGAAAGGGCTGGCAAAACATATTCAGGGCACTAAATGAGAAAAACATGCAGCCAAGAATACTTTATTCAGCAAGGCTGACATTCAGAATGGAAGGAGGGGTACAGAGCTTCCAAGACTGGGAATGTTTAAAAGAGTATGTGACCACCAAGCCGGCACTACAAGAAATATTAAATGAAGGTTCTATAAAAGAAGAGACAACCCAGGAGGGTCATAGAACAGAAATTGACAGAGAGAACCTATAGAAACAAGGACTTCACAGGCAACATGATGTCAATAAAAACATATCTTTAAATAATCACTCTCAATGTGAACAGCCTAAATGCTCCCATGAAATGGCACAGGGTTGCAGATTGGATAAAACGACAGGACCCATCCATATGTAGTCTACAAGAGACCCATTTGGAATCTAAGGTTACATCCACACTAAAAGTGAAGGGATGGAGAAGCATCTTTCATGCCAATGAGCCTCAAAAGAAAGCTGACATAGCAATTCTCATATCAGATAAATTAGATTTTAAACTAAAGACTGTAGTCAGAGATAAAGGACACTACATCATTCTTAAAGGGTCTATCCACCAAGAAGATCTAACAATTGTAAATATTCATGTCCCCAATATGGGAAGAGCCAAATACATAAGACAACTGTTAATCAAGATAAAGATCATATTGATATGAATAACTTAATAGTAGGGGATCTTAACATTCCACTCTCAGTCATAGACAGATTATCCAAGAAGAAAATAAATAAACAAGAGCATTGAATGACATATTGGACCAGATGGACCTCATAAATATATACAGAACACTCCACCCTGAAACAACAGATTACTTATTCTTCTCAAGTGCACATGGAACTTTCTCCAGAATAGACCACATACTGCGTCACAAATCAGGGCTCAACTGATACCAAAAGCTTGAGATTATTTCCTGCATATTCTCAGACTGCAATGCTTTGAAACTGGAACTCAACCACAAGAAAAAGTTTGGAAGTAATTCAAACACTTGGAATCTAAAGACCACCTTGATTAATAATGTTTGGATCAGCCATGAAATCAAAGAAGAACTTAAAGAATTCATGGAAACCAATTAGAATGAAGAAACTTCAGTCCAAAACCCATGGGATACAGCAAAGGAGGTCCCAAGTGGGAAATACAGAACCACCCAAACCTCCCTCAAAAAAGCTGAAAAATCCAGAATACACCAGTTGTCTTTATACCTCCAAGAACTGGAGATTCAACAACAAATTAAGCCAACCCCACACACAAGAAGGGAAATTATCGGGGTGCCTGGGTGGCTAAGTGGGCTAAGCCGCTGCCTTCAGCTCAGGTCATGATCTCAGGGTCCTGGGATGGAGTCTTGCATCGGGCTCTCTGCTCAGCAGGGAGCCTGCTTCCTCCCCTCTCTCTCTCTGCCTGCCTCTCTGCCTACTTGTGATCTCTCTCTGTCAAATAAATAAATAAAATCTTTAAAAAAAGAAAAAGAAGGGAAATTATCAAGATTCAAACAGAGATCAATGAGATAGAAACTAGGGATACAGTAGAACACAACAATGAAACTAAGAGCTGATTTTTTGAAAGAATCAATAAGTTCAATAAACAACTGGCCAAACTAATCCAAAAGAAAAGAGATTGATAAAATTATGAATGAAAAGGGAGAGATTGCCACCATTGCCAAGGAAATAGAAACAATAATCAAAATTATTATCAACAGTTATATGCCAATAAGTTAAGCAACCTAGACAGAATGGATGTATTCTTGGAAACCTATAAACTTCCAAAACTGAATCAGGAAGAAATTTACAACCTGAATACACAAATATCTAGTAACAAGATTGAAGCAGTGATCAAATACCTCCCAAAAAACAAGAGCCAAGGACCTTATGGATTCCCTCGAGAATTCTACCAAACATTGAAAGAAGAAACAATACCAATTCTCCTGAAGCTGTTTCAAAAGATGGAAACAGAAGGAAAACTTTCAGACTCTTTTTATGAAGCCAGCATTACCCTGATCCTCAAACCAGGCAAAGACCCCACCAATAATTAGAATTTCAGACCAATATCCCTGATGAATATGGTTGCCAATATTCTCAACAAGATCCTAGCTAATAGGATCCAATAGTACATTAAAAAGATTATGCACCATGACCTGGTGGGATTCATCCATGGGATGCAAGGGTGATTCAACATTTGCAAATCCATCAATGTGAAAGAACAAATCAATAAGGAAAGAGAGAAGAACCACATGGTCCTCTCAATTGATGCAGAAAAAGCATTTGACAAGATACAGCATCCATTCCTGATTAAAATGATGCAAAGTATAGGAATAGAGGGAACATTCTTCAACTTTATAAAATCCATCTATGAAAAACCCACAGTGAATATCAACCTCAATGGGGAAAAGCTGACAGCATTCCCTTGAGATCAGGAACATGACAATGATGTCCACTCTTGCCACTGTTGGTCAACATAGTACTAGAAGTCCTAGCAACAGCAATTAGATAACAAAAAGAAATCAAAGATATTTAAATTGGCAAATAAGAAGTAAAACTCTCTCTCTTCACAGATGACATGAAACTTTATATGGAAAACTCAAAACTACACCCCCAAACAACTAGAACTCATACAGCAATTCAGTAATATGACAAGATAATAAATCAATGCACATAAATTGGTTGCTTTCTTATACACTAAAAATGAAAATATAGAAAGGGAACTTAGAGAACCAATTCCATTTACTATAGCACCAAGAACCATAAGATACCTGGGAATAAAACTAATCAAAGAAGTAAAGGTACTTGAGGAACTACAGAACACTCTTGAAAGAAATTGAAGAAGACACAAAAAGATGAAAGAGCATTCCATGCTCATGGATCAGAAGAGTAAACATTGTTAAAATGCCTATAATGCCTATAATGCCTAGAGCCATCTATACTTTCAATGCCATCAAAATTCCACTGGCATTTTTCAAAGAGCTAGAACAAACAATCCCAAAATATGCATGGAACCAGAAGAGACCCCAAATTGCTAAGGAAATGTTGAAAAAGAAAAAAAAAAAAAACTGGAGGCATCATCTTGCCTGATTTCAACCTTTACTACAAAGCTGTGATCACCAGGAGAGCATGGTATTGACACAAAAACAGACATATAGAGCAGTGGAACAGATTAGAGAGCCCATATATGGACCCTCAACTCTATAGTCAAATAATCTTTGACAAAGCAGGAAAAAAAATATACAGAGGAAAAGACAGTCTCTTCATTAAATGGTGCTGGGAAAATTGGACATGTGTAGAAGAATGAAACTCAACCATTCTCTTACAGCATACACAAAGATAAACTCGAAATGGAGAAAAGACCTCAATGTGAGGCAGGAATCTATCAAAATCATAGAAGAGAACATAGGCAGTAACCTCTTTGACATCACCTAAAACAATTTCTTTCAAGATATATCTCCAAAGGCAAAGGAGACAAAAGTGAAAATGAACTTTTGGGACTTCATCAAAATCAAAAGCTTCTGCACAGCAAAGGAAGTAGTCAACAAAACAAAGAAGCAACCCATGGAATGGGAAACGATATTCTCAAAATGATACTATAGACAAAGGGTTGACATCCAAGATCTATAAAGAACTTCTGAAACTCAACACCATAAAACCAGATAATCATGTCAAAAAATGGGCAGAAGACATGAACAGACACTTCTCCAATGAAGACATACAAATGGCTAATAGACACATGAAAAAAATGTTCATCATCATTAGCCATCAGGGAAATTAAAATTAAAACCACATTGATATACCATCTTACACCAGTTACAGTGGCCAAAATCAACAAGACAGTAAAAAACAAGTGTTGGAGAGGATGTGGAGAAAGGGGAACCCTCTTATACTGTTGGTGGGAATGAAAGCTGGTGCAGCCACTTCAGAAAACACTGTGGAAGTTCCTCAAAATTTAAAAATAGAGCTACCCCATGACCCTGCAATTGCATTACTGGGTATCTATCCCAAAGATACAGATGTAATGAAAGGAAGGGTCATCTGTACCCCAATGTTCAAAGCAGCAATGGCCACGGTTGTCAAACTGCAGAAAGAACCAAGATTCCCTTCGATGGATGAATGGATAAAGAAGATATGATTCATATATACAATCGAGTATTATATCTCCATCAGAAAGGATGGATACCCAACTTTTGTATCAACATGGATGGGACTGGAAGAGATTATGCTGAGTGAAATAAGTCAAACAGAGAAAGCCAATTATCATATGGTTTCACTTATTTGTGGAGCACAAGAAATAACACAGAGGATATGAGGAGATGGAGAGGAGACGGAAAGTTGGGGGAAATTGGAGCGAGAGAGGAATGAAGAGAATGGACTCTGAGAAACAAACTGAGGGTTTTGAAGGAGAGAGGGATGAGAAGTTGGGTGAGTCTGGTGGTAAGTATTATGGAGGGCACATATTGCATGGAGCACTTCGTGTGGCACATGAAAAAATGAATTTCGGAACACTGAAAAAATAATTTAGATAAATCAAATACAAAGTAATAGACAAAACATTTAATTGGCTACAACTCCAAACACAAAACACCTCAATGTCTTTCCATTGCAATTAAAATTACAAAACAAATAGAAAATAAGACTCAGTCACTTTCTTATTTTTTTTTTTAATATAGAGCATCAGACACCAGAAGTTAAGAGGAGAAATTATTAAAACAAGAAAATGAAAATAAAGGAAACAAAACCATCTTCAAAATGAAGATTCATCCTTAAAATCTACAGCATTACCATGTCCAATGATAATCAGATCTTATTGTATTTTATTTTCCAATCACTTTGCTTCTTAAATTCCATTGTCATATGTTTTGATTTGGATTACTTTCTTAAATTATGACTGGTTTTTGTTTTGAAGGTTTTTTTTTAAATTTTCTTTTTAAATTTTTACAAATTGTGCGTCAGAATTTGCTGCAATTGCCTAGATTATATAATCTTAGCCACATAAGTGAGAAAAATAATTTTTTTAAGATTTTATTTAATTGACAGGCAGATATCATAAGTAGGCAGAGAGGCAGGCAGAGAGAGAGAGAGGAGGAACAGGCTCCCTGCTGAGCAAAGAGCCCAATGTGGGACTCGATCCCAGGACCCTGAGATCATGACCTGAGCAGAAGGCAGAGGCTTAACCCACTGAGCCACCCGGGCACCCTGAGAAAAATAAATTTTTAATGAATTAAAATAACATGGAATGAAATTATTTCTTTATGCCTTTCTAAGAGAAGAAGACAAGATATAGGACACAGAAAGTCACTCTGTATATTTCTTATTTTAAAAGATGTTTATATTTAAAAAGTGATACTTTGATTGGTTACGTTGTAGTTGTGGAACTTGGTTCTTATTCTAAATGGTAAAAGAAAAGTTAAATCAAGTTACAAGTATTCCCCATACTTTTTTTTTCCCTAGAATAGGAATAAATAAAACTTGATGGTTCAATTAAGAAGCTTCAAGCGTGTATGATTTTACCTCATTTTGAAGGTTTTGGTAAAGATATTCAAAGTAAATGTCATACCCATGACAATTTCATCACACTTCCCAGATGTATTAACAACCCTGCATTAATAAGGGGAATATCGTTTCTCTAAGAATGTAGCACAGTATTGCCAGAAAAAATGATCTCAATACATTTCCTCCTATGAACCTTAACCCTTGATATACTCTCTATTTTATTATTATAGTAGTATGAAATTTGATGAAAATTAATATGTAGGAAAAAAATGTAGGTTTTAGTCAGCCATGGAGGAAACTGGAAGTTGCTAATTAAGCAAAAGCTCTATGGCATCTAGTGCCTAGGTATGGAAACCTCAACTATAGCTGATGAATTGATGGGATCTCAAGGTGGACAATCTGAGAGGGGCGCAGTCATTGAGGGCTCCCACACATTTTTTAGTTTTACCTCCAGGAACTTGGCCTTGGCATATTTTGTCCCACTGAAGACCCAAGGTGGAGAGCCTAAAAAACTAAAAGCATGTGTGAAGTTAATAATTCAGAAGCACTAAAAGACTGAGACCTTCTCATGGCATTTTAGAATTCTTCCCTTCTCCCTATGCATTACCAGAAAGTTAATAAAAGACCGTTTATATTAATGTTGTCTTTATTCTATGTACATGACATCCAGCTGTCAAGAAAAAATTATAAGAATTAATAAAAGCCAAAAAAAATTTTAAAAAGCCCAGTTTGAAGAAATAGAGCATGATATTCTCAAATAGAGAATCAGATATGGCAGGAATGTTGGAACTATCAGACCTGGAATATAACAAACATATTAGAAAGCTATGTCTCCGATGGATAAACCTGAAAGCGTGCAAAATCATATAGATAATTGTAGGAATGGAATGGGTAGCCCAAGGAAGAACTATAAATAATTTCTAGAGATGAAAAACACTGTAACAGAATGAAGGATGACTTTATGGGTTTGTTGGTAGGTAGTAAATGGCCCAGGCAAGAATCTCTTAGCTTGATGGTATCTCTTAGCTTGATGGTATCCTAATAGACACCATACAAACTGAAAAACAAGAAGAGTGTGGGAAAAAAAAATAGGACGGGATATTCAAAAAGACTGTAGGAAAGCTACAGAGGAATAACATACTCATAATGAAGGAGAAAAAAGAAAAAACACAAGAAATATTTGAAACAATAATGGCCAGAGTTTCCCCAAATTAATGTCAGAAACTAAACCATAGATCCAGGAAGTTCATAAAACTGAGTAGAATAAATTATAAAAAAAACCCACATGCATGAATATCATTTTACAGCTATAGGAAACTAAGAGGAAAAAAGAAACTATACACACACACACACACAGACACGCTGGAAGAAGCCATGGTTTAAAAACAAATTACTTATATAGAAGCAAAGATAAGAATTACAATCAACTTCTCAGAAACAATGTAAGCAAAAAGAGAGTAGAGTGAAATATTTAAGGTGTTGAAAGTGAAGAAATTGCCAATTTTGTTCCAACCAAAAATTGTAGTTCAAGAGTGAAAGAAAAATGTTTTCTCAGACAAATACAAGTTGAAGGAATATGTTGTAATAGACACAACTTGCAAGAAATCTTAAAAGAAATTTTTCAGAGAGAAAGAAAATAATAAAAAGGGGCGCCTGGGTGGCTCAGTGGGTTAAGCCGCTGCCTTCGGCTCAGGTCATGATCCCAGGGTCCTGGGATCAAGCCCCGCATCGGGCTCTCTGCTCGGCCGGGAGCCTGCTTCTTTCTCTCTCTCTCTGCCTGCCTCTCTGCCTGCTTCTGATCTCTCTCTGTCAAATAAATAAATAAAATCTTTAAAAAAAAAAAAAAAGAAAATAATAAAAATCAAAAACTCAGATCTACATAAATGTTGGTAAGGAATAGGTAAAGGCAAAATAAAAAACATTTTTCTTTTCTTTTTTTTTTTTTTTTTTATTTAATTCAAGTTAGTTAACATATAGGATAGTATTGGTTTTAGGAATAGAGTTCAGTGAATCATCACAAATAACACTCAGTACTTATCCCAACAAATGCCCTCCTCATTGCCTATCATCCATTTAGTTCATTCCCCACCCACCTCCACTGCAGCAAATCTCAAGTTTTTCTCTCTAGTTAAGAGCCTCTTCCAGTTTGCCTCCCTCTATATTTTATCTTCTTTTCCCTCCCCTTCCCTTATGTTCATCTGTTTTGCTTCTTAAATTCCACATATGATTGAAATCATACAGTATTTTTCTTTCTCTAACTGAACTATTTTGCTTAGCATAGTACACACTAGTTCTATCCACATTGTTGTAAAAGGCAAAATTTCATTCTTTTTGATGGATAAGTAATATCTTATTATACACCTCTTTATCCATTCATCAGTATATGGACAGCCAAATTAGGCTGTTGTTGATAGTACTGCTATAAATATTGGGGTGCATGAGCCCCTTCAAATCAACATTTTTTTTCTAATCCTTTGTATAAATACCTAGTAATGCAATTGCTGGGTCATAAGGTAGGTCTATTTTTAACGTTTTGCAGAATCTCCATGGTGGCTGCACCTGTTTGCATTCCCAACAGTGCAAAAGGGTTCCCCTTTCTCCTCACCCTCACAGACACTTGTTTTTTCCTGAGCTATTTATTTTAGTCATTCTGACAAGTATAAGGCATTATCTCATTGTGGTTTTGGTTTGCATTTCCCTGATGATCAGTGATATTGAGCATTTTTTCATATGTCTGTTAGCCATTTATATGTCTTCTTTGGAAAAATTTCTCTTCGTGTCTTTAGAAAATATTCATGGTATGATTTCAATCTTTTTGTAAGGTTGAGGCCTGATTTGTGACCCAGTATGTGTTCTGTTCTGGAGAATATTCCATGTACACTTAAAAAAATGACATTCTTCTGGTTTAGGATGAAATATTCTGAATATATCTATTAAGTCCATCTGGTTCAGTGTGTCATTGAAAACTATTGTTTCTTTGATCTGCTCAGATTATCTGTCCATTGTTGTAACTAGGATGTTAAAGTCCCTTACTATTACTGTATTATTATGAAAGAGTTTCTTTAAGTTTGTTATTAATTCATTTATATATTTAGCTGCTCCCATTTGGGGAGCATAAATATTTACAATTGTTAGATCTTCTCATTTGATAGACCCCTTTATTATAATATATCTCCCTTCTTCATCTCTTATTAGAGTCTTTGGTTTAAAATCTAGTTTGTGCAATATAAGTATGGCTACTCCAGCTTTCTTTTAATGCTCATTAGCATAAAAGATGGTCTCAACCCCCCTCATTGTCAATCAGGAGGTGCCTTTGGGTCTAAAATGAATATCTTATAAGCAGCATTCAGTGGGTCTTTTTTTTTTTTTCTTTTTAAATTCATTCTGATACCTTAAGTCTTAAAACATTTTTTTAAAGATTTTATTTATTTATTTGACAGAGATCACAAGTAGGAAGAGATGCAGGCAGAGAGAGAGGAGGAAGAAAGCTCCTTGCGTAGCAGAGAGCCCAGCATGGGGTCTGACCCAGGACACTGGGATCATGACCTGAGCCAAAGGCAGAGGCTTTAACCCAATGAGCCACTCAGGGGTCCCACCTTATGTCTTTTGATGAGAGCATTCAGTCTATTTACATTCAGAGTAATTATTGATATATATTAATTTAGTGTCATTTTATTACCTGTAAGTATCTGTTCCTGTAAATTATATCTTCCTTTTCTAGCCTTTGTTGCTTTTGGTATCTCTTTCCCACTCAAAAGGTCCCCTTTAACATCTCTTGCAGAAGTGGTTTAGTGTTCACCAACTCCTTTAGTTTTTGCTTGTCTTGGAAACTCTTTATTTCTCCTTCTATTCTGAGTGACAGCCTTTTAGATAAAGTATTCCTGGCTGCATTTTTTTTTTTCCATTTAGAATGTTGACTATATCCTTCTATCTTCTTGCCTGCCCAGTTTCTGTGGAAAGGTCTGATGCTTATGTGTCTACCCTTGTAGGTTAAGGATCTTTTGTCCCTAGGTGCTTTCAGAATTCTCTCTTTATCTTTGTATTTTGCAAGTCACACTATCATATGTCTTGGTGTTGATTTTGTTGATGATGAGGGGAGTTCTTTATGCTTCTTGGACTTGAATGCCTATTTCCTTCTCCAGACTAGGTAAATTCTCAGTTATAATCTGTTCAAATAAACCTTCTGCTTCTTTTTCCCACTCTTCTCGGACTCCTGTGACACAGATATTGTTGTGCTTTATGGAATTGCTGAATTTCCTAAATCTATATTCAAGATCTAAGAGTTTTCCTTTCTTCTTTCTTTCAGCTTCATTATTTTTCATAATTTTATCTTCTGTATCACCTATTTATTTCTCTTCTTTCACCCTCATTTTGATTTCATCCATTTAGTTTTGCATCTTGGTTATAGCATTTTTTAATTTCAGACTAACTAGCTTTTAGGTCTTTTATCTCTCTGGTGTCTTCCATGCAAGGGTTTCTCTGGTGTCTTCTATGCTTTTTTTCAAGACAAGCTAGTATTCTTACCACTGTTGTTCTAAATTCTTCTTCAGATGTATTGTTTATATTTATTTTGAGAAAACACCTGGCTGTGATTCCTTCTTGATCTTTCTTTAGGGGAGAACTCATCCATCTTGTCATTTTGTCTAGATTTCTGTCTTTTGCGTGTTATAAGAGCTTGTTATGTTTCCTGCTCCTGAGAGTAATGCTGTATTGAGAAGAGGTCATATACTGTCCATGGCCTGGTGCTTCAGGAAGTGTTTTTGGCACATGCTGTGTGCATTCTGTCATTGTGTTTTGGTTGCTCTTTCCCACAAGTTATTCATCTATAGAGTTCCTCCTTGCTTGCAGTGGTGAAAGTTGGACTTTTAACTAGGTGGGCTTTAATACATTTGTTAAAATAAGCCTTATTAAAAAAAAAAAAAAAGTTAAAGCCTTATCCAGAAAAAGAGAAAAGGAAAAGGAACAACAACAACAACAAAAAGCAAGCGAAGAGACAAACAAAAAACTGTAAACCCGATTCCAAGGAGAAAGAAAGAAAGAAAGCCAGCCTGATCTAAAAAATGAGAAAAAGAAACAAACAAATGAACAAAAAACTATAAGCCTGATTCCAAAGAAAAAAGAAAAGAAGGAAAAAGAAAAAAAAATCCTTATCCTATTTCTACTAGAACTGAAGTTGGTACTTTGGAGCATTCTTTGATTAGTAGACTTGGTACAGGCAGGAGACCTGTAATTTTCCTCTGAGTGAGAGACCCAATGCACTGGCTCACATTCAGACCTGCCCTGATAAAGATGCCTCTACCAAATACTCCACTTGGTATAAGTGGTTCCAGCCTCTACTGGGGGTACTGTGTTGCTTGCTGAAATCCTACTGTGCTGGTGGGTGGGGGTGGAAAATGGCATCACCCTGCCCTCCTGTGCCAGGGGAGAGGAACTCACGTTTACTTGTGTTCAGGAAACCCTAACAGAAAACCAAACAACCTCCCCCTCCTTTATCTCAGGCTACCATCAGGTCTTTGCCCTCAACCTGTCTGTGCCTGGGCTGTTGGCACATTCAGCACCACAGTACTCCTATGATCTATCTCTAGCATGGGGATGGGATACAAAATTGCAAATCTTAAAGGACTTGGCAAGGCATGGACCTAATGCCCTGGCAGAGAGTCTTGCAGTTTGCACCAGGTATTGTTCTGACCCAGAAAAGCAGTTGCATGGCCACACAAGTGCCTGGAGTCTATGGTGAAGCACAGTTAAAAGCTACTACTTGGGTATCTACCCTTTGCACACCTCTGTCCCTGCTTTTTAGTAGCAACTCAATGGCACCCATGGGGTTCCTTGTCATTGGAGAGGCAAAAGACCATCTTCGGATCCCCACGCCACATAGTCCACTCCTATGCCTCTACTCACCTTCTCCAGAGCAAAACTGCCTGTCTGACTTGACTCTGGCAATTGGTGTGGCCTTCTAAAACCTCAGAATTTGAGCTCCACTGCTTGCAAAAAATCGTTGTAGTCAGTTTCTCTCAATTCCTCAGTCAATGATCTTGGGGGAGTGTTTTTCTTGTGTGATCCCCATGCACTGCTCTCCCTTCCCATCTTCTTTTTGCAAAAAGGGTTCCCTTCCCTCTGCAGCACCAGGATCTTTCTCTCCCCCAATTCATATACTATCAGCTGCTACATTCTCTTCATCTAAATTGTGAAGATTACTCTTTTAAGCCTCAAATCAATTTCCTAGTTGTTCAAAATGATTTGCTGTTGATCTAGCTGTGTTTGAGAGACAGGATGCCCAGAGTCTCCCTAACGCTCCACCATTTTTTTTTAAATTATAAAGTAAAATTTTATTAATGAAATATCACTGTTTATAATGTTAGGATTACTTTTTTTTAATTTTTTATTTTTTATAAACATATATTTTTATCCCCAGGGGTACAGGTCTGTGAATCACCAGGTTTACACACTTCACAGCACTCACCAAAGCACATAATCCCAATGTCCATAATCCCACCTTCTTCTCCCAAACCTCCTCCCCCCAGCAACCCTCAGTTTCTTTTGTGAAATTAAGAGTCACTTATGGTTTGTCTCCCTCCCAATCCCATCTTGTTTCATTGATTCTTCTCCTACCCACTTAAGCCCCCATGTTGCATCACCACTTCCTCATATCAGGGAGATCATATGATAGTTGTCTTTCTCTGCTTGACTTATTTCGCTAAGCATGATACGCTCTAGTTCCATCCATGTTGTCGCAAATGGCAAGATTTCATTTCTTTTGATGGCTGCATAGTATTCCATTGTGTATATATACCACATCTTCTTGATCCATTCATCTGTTGATGGACATCTAGGTTCTTTCCATAGTTTGGCTATTGTGGACATTGCTGCTATAAACATTCGGGTGCACGTGCCCCTTTGGATCACTACGTTTGTATCTTTAGGGTAAATACCCAATAGTGCAATTGCTGGGTCATAGGGCAGTTCTATTTTCAACATTTAACTCCTCCTCCTTCTCTCATTTTATGGTTCTGAGGAAGGTTAGTGATCTAGTGTGGATAAGTAGTTCTTTTCTTGTCTGTTTCAATTATTTAGTTAAACTCTAGTTAGTTAAAATATAGTGTGATGTTAGTTTCAGGAATAGAGTTCGGTGATTTATCACTTACATGTAACATTCAGTTCTTGTCACAACAAATGCTCTCCTTAAAACCCATCACCCATTTAGCCCATCCCCTCACCCACCTCCTTTCCTTCAACCCTCTGTTCTGTATAGTTAAAAGTCTCCTAAGGCTTGCTTCCCTCTCTCTTTTTTCCCCTATGTTTATCTGTTTTTTTCTTGTATTTCACACTGAGTGAAATCATAGTGTGTTTTTCTTTACCTGACTGAATTATTTTGTTTAGCATGATAATACATGTTAGCTCCATCCACATTATTGCAAATGGTAAGATTTCATTCTTTCTTTTGGCTGAGTAATATCCCATTTCTTCTTTATCTAATCACCAGTAGATGGACACTTGGGTTGTTTCCATAATTTGGCAGTTGGTGATAATGTTGCTATAAACATCAGATTGCATGTGTCACTTCGAATCAGTATTTTTGCATCTTTTGGGTAAATACCCAGTAGCACAATTGCTGGGTTACAGGGTAGTTTTAACTTTTTGAGGAACTTCCATACTGATTTCCAGAGTGGCTGTATCAGTTTGCACTCCCACAACAGTGTCAGAGGGTTCCTCTTTCTCTGCATCCTCACCAACATCTGTTGTTTTCTCTGTTGTTAATTTTAGCCATTCTGACTGGTGTGAGGTCGTGTCTCATTGTAGTTTTGATTTGTATTTTCCTGATTATCAGTGATGTTGAACATCTTTTCATGTGTCTGTTAACCATTTGTATGTCTTCTTTAGAAATATGTGTATTTATGTCTCCTGCCAATTTCTTAACTGGATTATTTACTTTTTAGGTATTGAGTTTGATTTTCTTTAGAGATTTGGGGCACTAACTTGTGGAAATTCATAGTGCCTAGCCAGAAAAGATTTAGTAAACACAAGCCCTGGATGAGACTAGTTGAAAAGCAAAGGAGAGTCCAGAAAACTGGGCAGTTTACGGTTTCTGGTCTGAAAACAGCCAGATTCTCATTGTGGCTCAGGGCACTCATCCAGGGAGTAAATGCATGACTTAGAAGAAACATTTCTTTGGAGGTCTGATACTCCTTGTTTGTACTTCCATCATGAGCACAGCTTGTTCTAGCCACAGGATACTCCCTATGCCACTGTCTTGATTATTTTACAGCTTCACATCCCTTCTTGTTTCTCTTATTCCCTTGTTGTATTGATAATATTCACAATAAAGGTGGAGGCATAATCTTGCTTAGGACCTTTGCCGCTAGAATATCTGGTCCCCAGGCCATCTCCTTTCTCCTACTAAGGCCTCTGGAGTAATCTTTTCATTTACCATCTCAGAGTTTGCAGGCCAAGCCTAACATTAACTATTAGATATGTCATTTGAAAATATCTTCTCCTATTCCATCGATTGTTTTTTTTTTTTTCTTTTTTGTTTTGCTGATCATTTTCCTTGCTGTGCAGAAGCTTTTTATCTTGATGAAGTCCCAATTGTGTATTTTTACTTTTGTTTTCCTTGCCTCTGGAGACATATCTAGAAAGAAGTTGTTATGCCCAATGTTAAGGAGGTTATTGTCTGTGTTCTCCTATAGAATTTTTATGGTTTCAAGTGTCATACTTAGGGTTTTAATATGTTTTGAATACATTTTTGTGTTTGATATAAGAAAGTGGTCTAATTTTATTCTTTTGCATGTTTCTGCCCAGTGTTCCCAACACTACTTGTTGAAGAGACTGACTTTTTCCCATTGGATATTCTTTTCTCCTTTGTCAAAGATTAATTGACCACATAATTGTGGGCTTATTTATTTATTTTTCTTCAGTTCCATTGACTCGTGTGTCTGTTTTTATGCCAGTACCATACTGTCTTGATGACTACAGCTTTGTAATATAGCTTGCTGTCCAGAATTGTCATGTCTTAATCTTTGCTTTTATTTTTCAAGATTTCTTTGGCATTTTAGGGTTTTTTGTGGTTCAGTACTAATTTTAAGATTATTTGTTCTAGCTCTGTGAAATATGCTGTTGGTATTTTGATAGGGATTGCATTAATTGTGAAGATTGCTTTTGATAGTATAGAAATTTTAACAATATTTGTTCTCCCAGTCCATAAGTGTGGAACTTTTTCCATTTCATTGTGTCATCTTCAATTTCTTTGATAAGTGTTTTAGTTTTCAGAGTACATGTCTTTCACCTCTTTGGTTAGATTTATTCCAAGGTATCCTATTGTTTTTGGTGCAATTGTAAATTGGATTTTAAATTATATAACTTTTAACCCAAAGTGGATGTTTGATGTGTATGATTTAACTACCATATGTTCAAAATTCTGAAATGCACATTACAAAGTCTAAAGAGAGCAATTTCCATAAAGAGAATAGTTGAACACTAATTTCTTCTGTTTAGTAAAAGTGTCAGTTACTAAGTATAGTTCAATGTCATTCATTGCTGGTGTTTACAACTTTTTTGGTCTATTGCCTACCTAACTCAATTTTTGTTAATTTACTTCACACCATTTTAAATTTTTATATAGTTTGGTTTTTTTTTTAAAGATTTTATTTATTTATTCGACAGAGAGAGATCACAAGTAGGCAGAGAGGTAGGCAGAGGGAGAGGAGGAAGCAGGCTCCCCGCCAAGCAGAGAGCCCGATGCGTGGCTCGATCCCAGGGCTCTGGGATCATGACCTGAGCCGAAAGCAGAGGCTTTAACCCACTGAGCCACCCAGGTGCCCCTAAATTTTTATATAGTTTTTATATTAAGTAAAAAAAAAAATTAAAACTCACAATTACTTTTAGGTAAAAACAATATGTTTTAAGTTGACACATTTTTTTCATTACTATATATAAGTTTGGTATGTGTATAATTGAATACCATTATATTGCAGTTTTGTCTGAATTTGCCTCTAAGCAATTCATGAGCAATTACTTCCCTGATCTTAAAGTTAATGAGTGAAACCAGAGTTAAGGTGGGAGGAGTATGGACCAAAGGGCGCAAAGAAAATTGTTCAAAGCAAAGGCCCACTCACAGCATGAGACATGGAAGCCTGAAAATGAAATAGAAGGCATAAATTTTGAAATCTTGTAAAGTTTTTTAAATTAAGAGGACAAACACTTCTACACATAAAAGAAAATCTAAAAGATTATTAATTAAAATTGACAGATTTGCAGTTTTAGTTCAAGGGGGTGAGAAACTAGAGTGTTTGATCTCACTCTTAAAAGAGAAAAAAAGGTAGACAAATTGCTAATTAGTTACTTTATTTTGAACCAATCAGAAAACTTAAATTGCAGGGGAAACAACTAACCTCAGTTTTAGGGTTGATCTCCTAGTTTCTCTATTGGTAGATATTTCTATTTCCTCTCTGAAAAGAGACTTACTCTTAAAAACATTCACAAATTTGCCCTCAGTTTCTTAGGAATATGTAGCACAGCTGGAATTTGTACCTAGGTTTCTTCTATAAAATTCTTTGATCTTAAACACTACACTGACTTAAACCAGTAATGTAATTGATACTATAATTTTTAGTGTGTGAAATGGTGTTTAGTATAATTTTTGATAATTAAATTTGTGTCCTAAATAAATATAAATAAAATGTTGATTTATTTCTGGATTGCTTTTTTATATATCTCCACTTTTATATTTTATTCTAATGGATTTGTTCAGTTCTTCATCCTTAAAGTTAATAGTGGGACACAGGAAATAACTTTTATTTAATCATTACTTTTTATATTATCTTCTATTTTATATCTATCTTATATATCTTCTACTAAATATTCTCTCCTAATTGTTAATTCCTGCAAATGTTTTTCAGGTTCTAGCTTACCAATGTTTCCACTTTTCAATGACAGTTTTAATGTCACATAATTAGGTAAAACAATTTTCAAACAATGCCTAAATAATGAAAGAAAATTTTGAAGAAAAAAAGACAGAATAAATAAATATCTTTATGTTCTTGGACTAGTTCATAGGTACCAGAAATCAAAGACTATCTGAGGGCAGAATTATTAATTAACTTGGATTTCTAAACAGAAATATTTATGCAACTATTTTCAGGGCTAAGTCTTTTCCCACTGCATGTTTAACAGAAGTTAATTAAATACTGACAGGCTGGTGAAGATGCAATAAAAGTTTATGGGCAGCTCAGTATATAGCTGATCAGTTTTCATGATCACTGCTTTGGGAGCCTTACCCAACTTTGGTACAACATAGTGAACAGAACAGGCTATGAAATAAGGTAAGTTGATTGATCATATTTCTTCATTTCTTTCATGTTTCCAAATAATTATTTATTATTTTAATTCATGTTAGCAATATTCCTGTTTATCAGCACTTGCTTAAAATAGAAAAGATAGCTTTCATTTACCAATTTAAATATCTATCTCTTGTACTAAAATAGGAGAAAACATTTTTAAAATTTTTTAAGATATGAGAATATTTTCTTTGTCCACCTCTTCATTATAATTTTTGTCAGACTTAGTTGGCTCAAATCATCTTTATTTAATTTCTTCATATAAGAAAAAATGATTAAAAATATTTTGAAATGTACAAGTACTCTAAGTATGAGTCAATGTATTTTATTTAAGAAAATATATATAGGCAGAATAGAATACAACTGTTATAAAACATTTAATCTTTTCTAGCAAATCTTTTAAAGGTCAGTAATCAAGTAACCATCTAATAAACTGTTACTTATTTTGAAAGTAAATATATACAAAAAGGACATCAATATATAATTTCCCCAAAAATGTTTTGCTTAAAATTACTGTGGTCCAAAATGTGATCACAGAAATTACCACTTCCAGCATATGAACAATTTTAGTACTGATTGTTTATGAGTACTCACATGAGCTATTTAATTTTAATACATTAACTTTGTTCTAATTCTTCAAGATAAAAGGTTTGCTTCATAACAATATGCATTTACACCTTTAGACTTTTCTTAAAAATAGAAAGACATAATCCTTATTGACTTCTTGATACCAAAGTAAAATAATACTTTGAGTGAGACAGACTTGTTTAAAGTTAAACATTAAATGCAATTGTGTTCTTTCTCACATAACATTGAACAATTCAGTTTCATTTTAACGGCTTCATATATCCCCTGTCATTTTGATTAGATCCAATTTACATTTAGGTTCTTTAAAGATTAGAGATGCAATAAACAGCTTAATATGTGTAATAAGAAATCATATACTAAGATTGAAAGCTAATCTTTAAACTTTCATTCATAAAGTATATTTTTTTAAAAAAAGTGAGCTTGTGCTTACTTGTTGTCGGGCTCTGCACTACTTCTGAAGTATATTGCATTAAAAGTATAAAAATTCTGGGGTGCCTAGGTGGCACAGTTGTTTAAGTGTCAGACTCTCGGTGTTGGTTCAAATTGTGATCTCAGGGTTGTGAAATAGAGCCCCTTGTGAGGCTCTCAGAATAGGGTGCCTAAGTCTCTCTCTCCCTCTCCCTTTGCCCCTTCCTCCCACTCTCCCTCTCAGTAAATAAATAAATCTTAAAAAAATAACAAATCAATTAAGGAAATTAACATATAGATTAATAAGGACAATAGATATGCTACGTGGTGTGGTAAAATGGAAAAAAAGGATTGATTAATACTGCCTCTAAGAGTGGTAGGAAAGGATTCACCAAGAATATGACATTTGAACTGGGTATAAATTAGGGCTAACTTAGAACAGCAAATGTGGAAGGATTGAAGAAAGATTAAATAGCATGTACTTAAGAAGACATGTTACCCAAGAAAGATGTTACAGTGGTGGAGATAGGATGAAGGTATAATTCTGAAAGTATTTTGGAGATAGAACCAACAGGGCTTTTGAGTGACTGAATGTTGTAGAAAGATACAAAAGAGGGAAAGTGTTTAGGTTGGGGCAACTGTACATATGAACTATCCCAGATAATTATAGGAGAAGGTGTTAATGTGAGAGACCAAAAAAAAAAAAAAAAAAAAAATTTAAGATCAGCAACTTATAATCATTATATTGTACACCTGAAACTAATATTATGTTGTATGTTAACTCGAATTTAAATAAAAACTCAAAAAAATGATATGAACAATTTATTAAAGCATTTAGCATTGAAACTCTAAGTTCCTATCTGGGTATATGCCATTGAATTGAGATTTGTATAAAAATCATAGAATACACAAAAATGAGGGAAACTTGAAGAGCACAAGAGACGAGAGATATATGGTCAAAACTAAATTAAACAAGTGAAGTTTAAGATAATTACTGGAAGAAATCTTTTCCTAATCTACATTTAGGTATCCTCTGTATGCTAACTGACATAATGTTATGAGAAAATAAATACATATGTTTGATATGAGAGTTTAGCATATTATTCTTCTATTGTGAGGGAGGTACTTGAAGATGATTTAATTCAAATCTTTTTTTGAAGTGACAACTCCCAAGTATATACTATATACCTATATAATTTTTCATAATATTTTATATTTGTATTCTCATATATTTATATTCTTTTCCACAGTATTGTTATAAGAAAGCAGTGTTAGTGTTCGAGGAACAGAATTTAAGGTAGGAAGAACTAGAAATTTTGATTTTGAGATAATAGCTTATTTCCTCTAAGGTTGAAGTTTCTAATGAGCAAAATGCAGATAACATTATCTCTTTAAAAAAATAGTGAGATTTAGGGGACACAGGGTAGGTGTCAGATTTCTTTTACTTGAGAAAGGTTCTAACGTGAGAGATCAAGGACATCTCCTTGGAGATCTTTTCTTCCCTTTATGTTTCATCTTAGTTACCGCAATAATGTATCCACTCTATTTATTAAAACTTACATGTGTGGTTTATATTTTGCCAATGTTTATTGTTTTAGATTATAAACAACTGTCTCTAGTTCTGCCTGTATTTACTTAGGTAAAAAAAATGGAATGTAAATACTCTTACCATAATGACAGTGGCTTACTGTAGTTATATATTTTACATTTTAAATATATATTTCTTTTCTTTCTTTAGATGGCAAAGAAAAAATTTACTGGATTAGAAATCTCTCTGATTGTCCTTTTTGCTATAGTTACTATAATAGCTATTGCCCTAATTGCTGTTTTAGCAACTAAGACACCTGCTGTTGAAGGTAAGAAATGTTAAAAATAATTGCATGTTACAGTTAAAGTTAAATAAAATTTACTCCATAATAGTTATGGATTTTCAAAAGTAATCTACACGAAATGAAAAATGTGAAGAAAGATTTCAAGTAAGTTACATAATTATCCCAAATCTTTCTATCCATCATATTACAGTTATTTCAATGAAGAGCTGTTCTAATTAAGCAATCTATGTACTTTGACATTAATGACCTTCCCCACATTGTGTTGTCTAAACAATTGTGAAGAGCCAAAGGATCAAGGTGTTAATGGAAGGCGAAATAATCATCTGTTTTTAGTGAGGTTCTTCTAATTAATGGGAAAACCTGGGTTTTTGCTCTGGCCTTGAAATACTTGCAAAAGTATGGGGAGGCAGAGTGGAAAATCTGGGGGAATACCCTCTTTATTTTAGTGTCTCTATCTCTCTTTTTTTTTTTTTTAAGTAAGAGAGAGAATGTATAACAAAAACAGGTAGAGGGAAGGTGAAACAAAGCTTGAAGCATTTATCTTTCTTTCCCTGAATATTTCTGTCCTGATTTCGAGTAAATGCATACTACTCTGATCCACCTAACCTCTTTTTTCAATCATTCTTTCTGGACCAAATCAGAATTAGAAACAGTTACAAATTGCCTTCTACTCCAACAATAGTTAGTTTTCTACTGTTATTAGTCATTTGTTTCACCTGCTCCTAGTAAACTGAAAGCTTACTACATTGTGACACAATCATTTTATTTTACCCATATCTGATTGCTGGAAAGTTATTATACAGAATTGGAATTTGTTTTTCTTTGCAGTCCTTGCTTTCTCTTCTGTTCACTTCAAAGTATTGTTTTCCTGCTACTTTTCCCTGTTTGCTCTAATTCTTGTCTCCTTCTCTATATTCATTTCCCATCCATATATTTCCATCTTTTTCTTCATCTATAAAACACATTTTTTCATAAATGTGGTAGAATGAACATTTTGCTTCCTTTTGAATCTACCTCAAGACCTTCTGTGAAAATATTTTGTTTTTCTGCAGAAACAGTCAATAGGGCTCTGCACAGTTTTTAAATATTATTTGGATATTTTTCTTTGGTGACTAGGACTTGAATTTGTGGGTCATTTATTAGTGTAAAATTTATTTTTATTTTTATTATATGTATAAATTCATTTGGTTTTTCAATGCAATGTATTTGTTATCCCCCAAATCTGAAAAAAAATAATTTAACACCTGTTTTATTTTACTAACCTCTTTCTTTTCTAGAAATTAGTAGTTCTACTTCAACTCCACCTACCACTCGTACAACCACTGTGTATCCTGGTCCAAGTGATGCTAAATGTCCAAGTGAGCTAAATGATCATATCAACGAGAGAATAAACTGCATTCCAGAGCAATTTCCCACACAGGTCTGCCACAAAAGACTTTTATATATATATATATATACACACACACACAAACATATATGTATATATATATATAGTAATTAAATTAAGATAATTGCTCAGTATTGGAACAATTCCATATTTTTAAATATCTAATAGTCATTTAGACTGCACTTATCTTTCTTATAGATCCATATAAAGAGATGAGAGATAATTGAAATTGATGAGCTTGCTTATCTGTATTTCTATTCAATAAATTGACAAGTTAATTTTTTTTCGTTAAGCATTTTTCCATGCTTAACAAACTATTGTTAATTTTAAATTCTTTATGAAATTCTGTCCTCGCAAATCTACTTCTTAAAAAAACATAACCTTTGACGGTGTAGAACATTTGAGAGAAAATATAAATGCTCCATAAAAGTATTTGTAATGAGGACATTAAGGTGTGTCTGGAAAATAAAGTGATACTCATACTTTGGAAAATTATTATTATTATTTTTTAATTATTTAGTAGTTTAGGAGAGGAAGCTTAAATGAGGAAAATTAAGGGTGACTTAATAGCTTCATGTGACTCTTCCTTGGTCTTCATAACCTATGTGGAAATACAGGTCAGTGAGGGTTGTGTGTGTGAATGTGTGTCTTCACATTTTATAATAGCTACATATTGTTTGCAATCTATAACATACTATGATATTTATATAATATAAATATATATTAATCAGTGCATTTTAAATATTATACATTATATATGTATTATAATGTAATATGTATATTCAGCATATTATGTGTTATTATATGCATGTAATATGCATATTTAATATATATTAAATATAAAATAAGCATATCTGAATCTTACTGCCTCCATTACAAGAAAAATTAACTATAAAATTTCTATTAGCCTTATCCTACCATTGTCACCTCATAGTTAACACATAATTTTGTGGTTAATTTGCTATTAAAAGTTGAAAACAATGAGATTTTTCTTAGGACAACTTTAGGAATAGTAAGTCCTTATAGCCTACCTACTGATAAAACAGCTAGATAAATAGTGTTTACTGTGACAAGTTAAGATAATTGACCAGTTATTCTCTTTAGGAAACAATGGCAGCTTAACATAAAAAACCTGGTGATTCACAGACCTGTACCCCTGGGGATAAAAATATATGTTTATAAAAAATAAAAAATTATATTAAAAAAATAAAAAAAAATTCTATTAGGAACAATATGGGCTGCTAAAAGCTTAAAGAGAAACAACATTTCAAAGCCAATTGATTAAGGTTTTGATGCTTACTATTTTTAATGTCAGCCTGTCAGGTTGCTAAATAGTGTTTTCAATGTGAAACAAATTAAACTTATGAATTTAACAAATTTCAGCTAACATGTATTTGTCATCTAAGAAAAGAAGGTGAACTTAATTTAAGAGTAGCTATAATTATAACCAGAGTTTATTAGTCAGCCTGGACTTCTATAATAAAATGCCAAGCTGTGTGACTTAAACAATAAGACATTTATGTTCTCAGTGCTGTGGAGGCTAGAAGTCAAGATGTCATCAAGGTTGATTTCTAGTGAGACTTCTCTTCCTGGCTTGTAAACAGCTGCATTCTCGTGTCTTCATATGATTTTTCCTCTGTGCATGCCCAGATAGAGAGATGGAGTGTGTATGTGACCATGTTCAAAGTCTCTTCTTTTTATGAGGACACCAGTCCTATCAAATTTGCACCTCAAACTATGACTTCATTTAACCTTAATTAACCTCCTTAAATTCTCTGTCTCCAAATATAATCACATTGAGGATTGGGGGTTAGGGCTTCCTAAATATGAATTGTGGGGGGGGCACAATTCAGTCAATAATACAGTCAATCCACTATATATTAATATAATTATTTATTACATATATTTCTATATGCATACTCACATGCATATAATAAAATAAAAATGTAAAAAATGTGTTTTTATCTAACAAAGTTTACATCTACTGATGGATATTTAGTATATTTTACTTTTTGTTTTTTTCAAATTAAGAAGAAAGAAAATTGAAATTCAGTCATATGTGGAATTTAAGAAACAAAACAAATAAGCAAACAGGAAAAATAAAAAGAAAGACAAACCAAGAAACAGATTCTTAGCTATAGAGAGAGAACAGACTGATGGTTACCAGAAGGGAGGTGGGTGGAGTGACGGTTTAAATAGGTGATGGGGTTTAAGGAGGGTGATTGTGAAGAACACCAGGTGCTGTATGGAAATGTCGAATCACTATACTGTACACTTGAAACTAATATTATACTCATTGTATCTTAACTAACTGGAATTTAAACAAAAGTTTAAAAAATAGATTAAGAATTAAAATAATAATGGAAAATACCTGAAATCTTGAAAAATAGGCAGAATGACTAAACATAAATAACAAGAATCAAAATCTATATGAAATAAACCAAAATTATTCATATTTTAAAAGCAACAATGAGGATATACATTTTTGAACTAATATTTTGATATATATATGTAGTGGTATGAGTGATGTCTTCCAAAAAATTCATGTCTACTTGTAGCCTTAGAATATGACTTTATTTGGAAATAGGATCTTTGCAGATGTATTTAAATATTAAATGAGGTTATTAGGGTGGGCCTCAAATAAAATGGTTAGTGTCATAAGAGAAGGGGATGATATACAGAGAACTACAGGGAAGAAAGCTGGTGTAAGATGGAAGTAGAAATTGGAGTAAGGTATCTTCAAATCTAGAAATCCTGGATTACCAGGAACTATCAGAAGCTAGGAACAGATAAGGAAGCTGGCTTCCCTAGAGCCTTAGAGGGAGTATGATTCTGCTACACTTTGAGAGAATAAATTTCTCTTGATTCAGACAACCCTGTTTATGGCTGGTATGCAGACCTAGGAATCCAATACAGTATGTTTGGAAGAACTCTATGTAACTCCATTTTACTGTGCATTTTTTAATTAAGCAAAATGATTGTAATTTACTTACTTCTTTTTTCTTAACACCTTTATACCTTACAATATCAGTATATCTACATCTAATTCTACCTTTTTGTTTTATACTAACATTTTCAAAATTCTTTTAGAAAGACTACTCTAGGGTGCCTCGGTGCCTCAGTTGGTTAGTTAAGAGCCTTTGGCTCAGGTCATGATCCCAGGGTCCTGGGATTAAGTCTCACATAAGGGTCCCTACTTCTCCCTCTGCCTGCCACTCCCCCTGGTTGTGCTCTCTCTCTGTCTGTTAAATACATAAACAAAATCTTTTAAAAATAAAAAAAAGATAAATAAAAAGACTAACAATTTTTACCTCTCTCTTTGTAATTCTGGGAGTATTTCTATAACTAGAGGGTTAATTGCCTGATAGACATCACACATACTTTATATTCTGATAGATAATGACCCTCCAAAATGTCAGATCCAATTGCACTTTTATTTGCAATGTACATGTAAGTATGTATATATATGTGTGTGCCTGTGCATGTATATCTAAAGCCACTTTAATTTGATGTTAAACTAGGAGAGAAGTTAATATGTCATCTACTAAAAACGTAGGCTTTAAACTTCTTTTCAAGTCAAATAACCCCCCCAAAAAATCCCACAAATGTTCGAATTATGAAAGTGTGTCATACTACTAAATTCAAATATTAAGTAGATTTTTAATTATACTGATGCTAAAAGACAGCATTATTATGTGACTTCACTTTTTATATAAGCATATATAATTTTTTCCACTTCACACAATCTTTCCATACAGATCATAAAACTACTCAAGAGTTCAGTGTTTTGCGTTATTCATTAGATGTACTGTCTACAACTAGTTGTGACACTGGGCACATGAATTAGTTTAACTAGTTTACTTAAATACTGAACTAATAAGTGGCTGGAAATAACTGCCTTAAGCATTTTATGTAGGCTTGAATTCAGGGCATTTCTTCATCTCTATAGCCTCACTTTCAGCTTGATACATAATTGATACACAAAAACTATTCCAGTTCTTCTGGGTTGACTACATGACACCAGATTATAATTACTCATAGGGCAGGAACTTTTATTTATTTTTTTAAAGTCTTTTTTAAAAGATTTTATTTATTTATCTACTTGGTGGAGGGAGAGAGGAGAGGAGAAGAGGAGAGCAGAGGAGAGGAGAGGGAGGAGCAGAATCTGCATGCTGAGAGCAGAGCCTGATCCACCACCCAGAGATGATCATCACCTGACTGAAATCAAGAGTCCTGTGTTTAATCAGCTGAACCATCCCGGCATCCAGGGCAGAAACTTAAAAAAAAAGAAAAAAGAAAAAAAAAATATATAGTAGTATAGCTTCGTAGTATATCTTGAACTCTGGGATTGTGATACCTTCAGTTTTGTTTTTGTTTGGCTTCTCTGGGTCCTTTGTGGTTCCATACAAATTGTATTTGTTCTGGGTCTGTGAAAAATATTAGTACTTTGACATGGTTGATATTGAACCTGTAGATTGCTTTGAATAATATACTCCCCAAAATTAAAAAACTTGGGACACCTGGCTAGCTCAGTCTGTTAAGCTTGGAACCACGTCAAGATCCCAGGGTCCTGGGATGGAGTCCCACTCCGGATCCCTGCTCATCAGGAGCCTGCCTCTCCCACTCCCATTCCCTCTGCCTGCTGCTCCCCCTGCTTGTGCTCTCTCTCTCTGTGTCAAAAACAAAATAAATAAATAAATAATGTCTTTAAAAAAATAAATGCAAACAAAGAAAAACCATAGGTTTATAGTAGTGTGTATTAGCATGTTAATTTGATAAATCACAACTCAGAGCATCAATCTATGGTAGAGTGTAATTAATTCAATTGATATTTCTGCCAAGTGAAAGGGACAGGAAAATAGGTGATATTTCAATATATTATATTCTTAAAGAGAGAAACTTGCTTTTCAAACATTTAATTCAAACATTTACTGGAATGAATGAATGTTTAAAAAACAACAACTGACACATGATCATAGTACTAATTCTATGATTCCTTCTATAAATGTTTCACCAGGCAGTTTGTGCCATGCGAGGTTGCTGCTGGAAGCCATGGAATGACTCTATTATTCCCTGGTGCTTCTTCGCAGATAACCATGGCTATAATGCTGACAAAGTGACAACAACAAGTACTGGTGAGAAATGTTCTATCATGGTGACCCAATATAATATATTTTAAGTGAAAAACAAAAAGTACATTTTAAAATTTTCTTTGGAAAAATATCTTAATAGAATCAAATCGGAAGTTTATACACAAGAATGTTTAAATTGCTTATATCAAGGATTCAGTTTTTGCATAATTATATCTTCCATATAATAAAAGAAGTAGTGTGATAAGGGTATTATAATTATAAAAGTAAGTAAGATAAGTATTTGTGATAAGGGTAATATAATTATAAAATTAACTAATAGTTATTAATCTTTATAAATAAAATCATCACTCATGCCAACGTTTTTCTTCTTTAAGGACTTGAAGCCACATTAAACAGGATATCTTCACCTACACTATTTGGAGATGATGTTTCTAGTGCTCTCTTCATAGCTCAAAATCAGACACGTAATCGTTTCCGGTTTAAGGTTTGTTTTTTTATTTATAAAGAGGACTTAATCATGAAAGGCAGCAATGAGCACTCCCTTCATCTTACTCAGGCATTTTCCCTCTTAAGAAATATTTATTCCAAAGCAAAGGACTAATTGGACTAGTTATTCCATTTCCCTGAGATTGTTTACTGAAATGTAAAATAGGAAGAGTTCATCCACCAGTTATTTTTGAAGAATTTCATAATATAGTCAATGTAAAATATTTGATATAGTGTATCTAAAAGAATAAACAATAAACTTAATTAATTTTTATTATTTCAACAACAGACTATGATGAAGAATTAGTTCAAAATTTGAGAAAAACATTAATTGTGCTGTATAAATGGGACTTTTACTTACTAGTTCTTTTTACTTGTATCACTTTTATTCACGATTTTAAAGAAACCAATTCCTGCTGCTTTTAAGCAAGTAGTTTATTTGTATGATCTTTTAGATTAGGAAGTGAAAACACCATAGGGGCGCCTGGGTGGCTCAGTGGGTTGGGCCTCTGCCTTGGGCTCAGGTCATGATCTCAGGGTCCTGGGATCGAACCCCGTGTGGGCTCTCTGCTCAGCGGGGAGCCTGCTTCCTCCTCTCTCACTGCCTACTTGTGATCTGTCTGTCAAATAAATAAAATCTAAAAAAAAAAAAAAAAGAAAAGAAAACAACACCATATCCTTTGTATAATACTACTTTAAAGCAATTTCACCGGGGTTAATAGCTTTTTTTTAGCAAAATATAAAATCTTCTTGGAATTTCTAAGGGGATGAACACTGAAAAGCAATATATATAGTATTAAAGAATAAATATTTAGTAATAGTATTATTAATTTCCTTCTTAACCTATCTATAAAAATCTTTATATATTATATATATTACTTTTATAAACAATTCTATACTCTTTGACAATTGATACAATTCTTCATATAACCATTCAACCATGTTAAAATTATGACTAAATAATAGCTCCTCTATTAAATTATTAAATTTAGTATATTTTATTCAGAACTTGCATTTGATCCTTATTTCAGAAATGGAAAGTGAAATAATGATTTTGAATCAAATAATGCTAATTTCTTTAAATCTTTGCAGATTACTGATCCAAGTAATAGAAGATATGAAGTTCCTCATCAGTTTGTAGGAGAATTTACTGGAACTGCGGCCTCTGATACATTATATGAGGTGCAGGTTACAGAAAATCCATTTAGCATCAAAGTTATTAGAAAAAGCAATAGGAGAATTTTGTAAGTATCTTATTTAACATTTCTATAAGGTTAAATAACTGGTTAAATAACTAGTTTTATTTTATTATCATAGAATTAGGAAAGTCTTATTTTTAAGGCATTTTCAGGAAAAATAATTTTCCTCCCCAAAGAGAGTGAGTATATATACTTTCAGAAATATAATGGAAAAAAGGTTTTATTTCCTGTGGATGAAAAGTATGAGAAAGTGAATGAAAATGTACAAATTAGGGCCAACCAAAGGTGAAGGTAAAGAGCATCACTGATAGAATTTTCGCCTTGCCTATATTTTTACATAGCTAGAACTCCTATTGTGTCCTTTCTCCATTGTTTATTATATTCTGTTGCCAGTTTGTAGGATCAATTAGTTACTATTCAGAAAGGGGCTAATTCCCATAGTAATATTAAAGGACTTTGTATACATGTGTGTGTGTGCATATATATATATATATATATATATATGCACACACACACATGTATGAAACGTGTATATATATATATATATTAAATTAAATATTCTATGAATGCCTACATTATGAATGTGTTTTGGGGGATATTTGTGGCAAAGGATTTAGTAATTCTTAAGACAAATGCTCTATGTCTCTAAGATGGTTAATTAGGCAGTTTTGTCAATATCAAATTTTAACAATTACATTTCTTAAATATAGTTTAAGAATTTGCAATTAACATTATGTTAAATGATGAAAGTATTAAATACACTTAACATTTCTTGTAGTATATGTTTGATATCAAATATACAGTTTTTTAATTTTGGAAAAATAATTTTGAATTTAATCTTAATATATATGTTAGAGGTGTGAAAACCAGTATGGTACTGTATTTTGAAATTGTGTCTCTGGAGCACGGCAGAATTGGGTTTGAAATCTGGCTCCACACTTACCAGTCTGTCACCTTCGAAAATATGAATGAATTTTTCCTAATTGTGTTATTTGTAAAATGGAATTGATAATGGTAGTTATGCTTTAAGTTTGTGATGGAGATTTGAAGAAGGAATGTGTACAAAGAGTTATATTGGTGATGATACAACAAATTGTGTCAATGCAATTAACAAATTCTGTTTATGATGTAATTCATATATTCCCAAGAAATGATTACAGCTCAAGATTGACATATTCAAAATGAAATATTCTGGATGATTACATAGATCCTTCTTTCATAGGACATTTGTGTTTCTAGATTATTTATTTATTTATTTTACTGTACAGGTTTGATACCAGCATTGGTCCCCTGGTATACTCTGATCAATATTTACAGATCTCAACCAAACTTCCCAGTGAATATATCTATGGTATTGGGGAACATATTCATAAGAGATTTCGTCATGATTTAAACTGGAAAACATGGCCAATTTTTACCCGTGATCAACTTCCTGGTGATGTAAGGAACAATCTTTTTTTAAATAAATAATATTTTTAATAAATAAACTATATTGGATCAGATGATCATTTTCATCTACTTTAAACCATAATTTATTTGATGTCAATGATACTTAATCCAGCAGCTTATTTACTTAAAGGCTGAGGATTTACAGTGCAGTCCTAAATTAACTCAAAAAGTAACCAACAGATTTTATGAATTCTTCAATAGGTATATCTAATTTATGAATATTTTCTTTTGATTCTGCTTTTTATATTTCATCATTCCTTTTTCAGTCATTCTTATGCTTAAGCTTATCCATGACAGGGCACCTGGGTGATTCATTTGGTTGAGCGGTTGAGCATCTGACTCCTGATCTCAGGTCAGGTTTTGATCTCACAGTTGTGAATTTAAGCACCATGTTGGACTCTATTCTGGACATGGAGCTTACTTAAAAAACAAAACCAAAAACAAACAAATAAAAAACTATCTACAGGGGCACCTGGGTGGCTCAGTGGGTTAAGCCTCTGCCTTCGGCTCGGGTCATGATCTCAGGGTCTTGGGATCAAGCCCCACATCAGGTTCTCTGCTCAGCAGGGAGCTTGCTTCCTCCTCCTCTCTCTCTCTGCCTGTCTCTCGGCCTACTTGTGATCTCTCTGTCAAATAAATAAATAAAGCCTTAAAAAAAAAAAAAACTATCTACAGCTAGTCATTGCACTAGAATCATTCTAAATACTAACTGTTCTATATTACTTTGTATGGTATGGTGTCTTCCTATCCATTGGACATCATAATGTACATCTATGCCTGTTTCTTCCTCTTCCATAACATATGAACTTCTTCCATAGGCTTAAATACCTGCACAGGGGAACAGTTCCCTTTGTAAGTACCAAAACATGATGTTATTTATTATTTGTACAATAAGTCACTAAGAGCTAATTAGTAGTTTAATTTCCCAAGAACTTCTCCCAAACTCTCATATGCAGAATTAGCTTTTACTTTCTAACCCTTTTTTTATATTTTAGTATGACAATCACCTCAGGTTAGTATTTGTGTATATATTCATTTATACTTCTAAAATATGAGATTCTTCTGGACCAGGACCCTGTCATTAAGACATTTATATTTATTGATTTATGATTGCTTTGAGTCAGTTCTTAGTGATTTTTAAAAAATGTCAGTGCTAATCATTTCATTCCCCAAAATGAATAAATGGATTGTTGCTTTAAAGAGCTTCATTTAATAGAGAACTATTAGTAATAAATTACTAATAATGATTCTACCAATCTTTTTTATAGCATCCCTATCTGTAATGAATACTTAATATAACACTAGGCTGAGAACTTCATAACTATTTTCCATATATTCTTTCCTTTGAACTTCCATATCCAGCCAGGAACTGTTTTCTTTTACCTTTCAAGTGTATTTTCAGTTGGTCTCAACTATTTCATGTACTTATTAGCTCTTCACAAACATACTACAGAAGTTCTATGAGGATGGACATCTCCTTGGAATTCCCTGAAGTGTCTTGGGCATAAGGAATAAATGTGCCATTTTCTTATTATTAATATCTTATTAAAACACACTCAATAATGATAAAACATAAAGTTAAGTAATCAATTCATAGTCTGATGAATATACTATGTTATATATTTTATGTATTAACATGTTAATCAAAATAAGTTAATTTTTTGCTATCGGGTTTCATATGTTAAGTATAGTGGAGAAAATTAGTATAGAGATATGAGAAGTAAATTACAGAAACAAATTGTAATAAATAAAGGTCATTTTAAATATATAGTTTTTAAATTTTAAATATACCTTAAAAGTTAATTTTTAAATTTTTGCCTTACAGAATAATAATAATTTATATGGCCATCACACATTCTTCATGTGCATTGAAGATAATTCTGGAAAGTCATTTGGTGTTTTCTTAATGAACAGCAATGCAATGGGTAAGAGTAATTTATCTGATAATATATTTAAATAAAGTTTAACTTGAAATGTTAGAACTGCTCTCTTATTTCAATCACAGATATTGTATGTCAGAGTAAACTTTATTGTTCATGATTTGCTATGTGAAGTTATTACAAGCAGTTTTCATAGTTAGTATGACAATAGAATTTTGCATATCAGTACTTCTATTTTGGGGAGAGTGTACTGTGTTGTGACATTCAGGTACTTTCTTTTCCCTTCAGAGCAAAACTGAAACACAACCATGAAAAGGCTTATTCCTATTTCATAGCTTCACTTGTTAAGATAAGTTAATATAACACTACTATACAAAAGAGAGATGTCCATATAAGGAGAGAAAGAAAGAAGATTAATTTTTTATTTTATCATAATTCAAGTAATGTAGAATATATTTTTAAAGATTTATTTATTCATTTGACAGACAGAGATCACAAATAGGCAGAGAGGCAGGCAGAGAGAGAAGAGGAAGCAGTCTCCCTGCTGAGCAGAGAGCCCAATGCGGGGCTGGATCCCAGGATGCTGGGATCTTGACCTGAGCCTAAGGCAGAGACTTAACCCTCTGAACCACCCAGGTGCCCAATGTAGAATATTTTTAAAACATTGTGCATGCAATACTAATGTTTACCAGATAAATCAGTGATAATAAAAAGCTACAAAATTAAACCATGTCCCAGAAAGAACACTATATTATATGGTTATCAAGGCAATTATTGTCTACATTGGGAAAAAAAAAAAACCACTTTTATAGTGTTTTCTTAGATATTAACATGTGATAATATGATCTTTTAGAGAATCTTCAATTACAACAACTATTTGAAATGCAATTTTAGAAAAAAATATTTTTGTTGTAAAAGGACTGATCTCTTGCTATGCAGGGGATTCAGGGAAAGATTATGACAACATATGTAAGAAGAAACATCTGGGATATCCTATCATAAACCTCATATTTGGTAGCATTCTTTTTCTCCTATATTCTTCTTATTTTCAGTATCTTATTTTACCTTAATTATTTAGAAATCTGTGTAAAAATATGTGGTTAATATGAAGCACAGCTATTATTTTATTACTGTGCCTATTTTTATTACTTATATGTGCTCTTTTAATTTTATTTGTAGAAATTTTCATCCAGCCTACTCCAATAATAACTTACAGAGTTATTGGTGGAATTCTGGACTTTTACATCTTTCTAGGAGATACACCAGAACAAGTAGTTCAACAGTATCAAGAGGTATATTCTACATCTATTTTATAAAATTATTTTCTACTATACATTTCTTTCATCTCACGTCTAATTTTATGTTAGATATCTGGGCACTCTTAGCTAAATGTATTTTTAAATCTTACTATTTTTCAGGCATAGGTAGGTGGATTTTGTTTTTTCCAATACCATGAAGCTTATGCATATATTAAATGTCGATATTCCTGATATCAAATTGTTTCTTGCTTCTAGGCAGCTGAGTTCAGGAGTTGGATTTCTTTGAAATGTTGCATAGTAAATATTTACTTATTCATGACCTACTTTTATGGGATAAAGCAAAGGAAAGTATCTGATCTTCAAGGCTGAGGATAGGCAATGGATGTATAGGTCATACACCCCTTTGATAAAAATCCTAAAGGCAAGTGAGTTATAAGTAAGGCTAGTGAAATTTGCTGTTAATGCACAGTAGGTAAACTCCAAGAAAATTGGATCTGATGCTTAGGCATAGAAGGGCAGATTCTGATATATAGTCTGAAGCCTTACATCTTCTAAGCAAATTTTGCTTTCCTATTAAGTAATGTGTTCATGAACCGAAGTCCAAGATGGGTCTTAGAGAGGTAAGCAATCCAGTGCTTACCTTGAGACTGCTTCTAAAATATAATTCTGTATTTTTTTCTATATAATTCTTTTATACAACTGTTCTCTTGTGAGTATTGGTTTATATAATCCCTGGTGTTAGTATGGAAAAATAAGCATAAGATTTAAGGATTATTCCATTTTTAAAAATATTGTTTTATTGATATAGCTTTGAAATAAAATTCCCATTTGCTAAAATGATGTTACAGGAGAGGTAATTACTATAAAAAAACTTTCTTTAATTAGAGTCCAAAATGTGAAATGAGAGTAGGTAGGGTTTTACACAAGTAAATAATTTACAGTGTCTAATAATTCCAAAATTGTTATTAATAAATATGAGTTTCAGAAAACCCACAAAATTTACAGTCTGTAATACTAAATCATAATTACAATGTTAGGCTGAGCTTTATGTAGACTTTGGGTATGGTTACTACAACATCTAAACAGTGGATAGCACATTTTTGAAAGAATTTGACATCAGCTTTGTGAGTTATTAGCTGGGATTGTTCTCTACTACATGCTAAGTGAATTCTGTGGTCAGCAGTAGTTGAGTTTGAGTTATGCACGATGTATAAATGCAGCATACATATAGTATAGTGGCATGCTTGCTTCCATCATTTTCTGAGTAGCCTTGCAAAGGCTTGAAATTGAGCAATAACCCACAATCATGGTGCAGAATACAGCGCTATTAATTACTGTGGCATTTAAGTGAGGTTTAAGCTATGTAGAGAGTAAGAAGCTGTAATTCTTGTTTGAAGAAAAACAAATTTTTTTCTGTATAAGCTAACCCACAAGCTGTCTTAATGTTTTAAAATTTAAAATTTGCTTCATTTGACTGACCAAATAGTTTTGAAAACAATGCTCATATATAAAGTGTAAGATAAAAAATATATGAATTAATATATGTAATAATATTTTGTATACTTTTATTAAAAACAAATTATGTCATATACATGTATAATCCACAGACATTTTAATTACATGTCCAAATCTTTAGTGAAATTCCGTGAAACATGAAGTGTTTATGAAATGAGTTTAAAAATGCTTATTTTTTTAGTTTTGATAGTAATTTATTTTTAAAATAAATTTAATGTTTAATGAGTCGATTATAACCCAATATAATTTATTTTTAAAAAATGTTACATTGTGGTTTTTTAAACATATGTGATAGAGAAATCATGAAATATGCAGATATGCACCTAATTTAAAAATCATGCCAATAAAGTTTATATTACAAGCTTTATATAACCTAATACTCAGTGAAAATAATTATTATTAGTTACACCCATATTTCCATATGCAAAATAGTATCCTTTGTTAGGATGACACACTAGTATGCTGTTGCTGGTGTGCATTGAGCACCAGATTCTTTGGGTCACAGAAAGTGAGAGAAGAGATTCTATTTAGCCCATGGGGGAAAAGCCCTGCATGTGAATGACATAAGTATATTTGATAAAATAAGTGGCTTGTAGATTTATGGAACATATTTTATTAATATTTAAAAATATTAATATTTTGAAAAGGAGAAAAATAAGCATGAAAATATAAGGGGATAGAAATTATCTAGTTTTAAACATTTTTTCTTAAATGAGGACCGTTCATTCACTCATTCATTCATTCTGTTGCTACAGGAAGTGAGAGTGTGCTGGGACAATACTTTTTTTCTCTTTGATGCTATTTTTATATTCTCTTTTTTAACTTTCCATGCTGGGAAAAATATATCTTTGCAAACGCTGCTTTCTTAAGAGCTAACTTTCTAAAACAAAATAAACAAATGTGAGTGACAAAACATAAAGTTCTAACAGAATATGCAGGACACAGAATTCAGGTAACACTAAATCTTTGTTCAAAATATGTAATTTAACTTAAGTAAATACTAGCGATAACAGAGTAAGAAACAAAGCATATTAATAATAATTTTAATATTCTTTATTAAAATTAATCAAATATCCATTTACTTCAAGCTCATTGGACGACCAGCAATGCCAGCATATTGGAGTCTTGGATTCCAACTTAGTCGCTGGAATTATAAGTCACTTGATGTACTGAAAGAAGTAGTAAAAAGAAACCGGGATGCTGGCATACCATTTGTAAGTGGGATGAAGGGTTTGTGGGAATATACACCAAGTTAAATATTATCACACAACAATAAATGTATGGAATATCAAACTGCATTTTAATGATAAAGCATTTTTCAAATCCATACCTAAGAACAGGTCTTACTGAAATTCTAAGAACTGATTATGAGTTATACTAGAACAGAATACATAGTTAACTGAACATCACATTCAGTTTTTTAATATAGACTGTTTTTTACAGATGATATACTTTTTTATTTATTTATTTATTTATTTATTTATTTATTTATTTTTTAAGATTTTATTTATTTATTTATTTGACAGAGAGAGAGAGAGATCACAAGTAGGCAGAGAGGCAGGCAGAGAGAGAGAGAGGAGGAAGCAGGCTCCCTGCTGAGCAGAGAGCCCGATGCGGGACTCGATCCCAGGACCCTGAGATCATGACCTGAGCCGAAGGCAGCGGCTTAGCCCACTGAGCCACCCAGGCGCCCAAGATGATATACTTTTAAAGGTAAAAAAATATTTAGGGGCATCTTGGTGGCTCAGTTGGTTAAGTGTCAGACTCTTGTTTTCAGATCAAGTCCTGATCTCACAGCTGTCGGATGAGCACCATGTCAGCCTCTGTGCTCAGTACAGGGTCGGCTTCAGAGTCTCTCTCTTCCTCAAATAAACAAACAAAAATCTTAAAAAAAATTTTTTTTTAATTTTTTTATTTTTTATAAACATATATTTTTATCCCCAGGGGTACAGGTCTGTGAATCACCAGGTTTACACACTTCACAGCACTCACCCAAGCACATACCCTCCCCAATGTCCATAATCCCACCCCTTCTCCCAAACCCCCTCCCCCCAGCAACCCTCAGTTTGTTTTGTGAGATTAAGAGTCACTTATGGTTTGTCACCCTCCCAATCCCATCTTGTTTCATTGATTCTTCTCGTACCCACTTAAGCCCCCATGTTGCATCACCACTTCCTCATATCAGGGAGATCATATGATAGTTGTCTTTCTCTGCTTGACTTATTTCGCTAAGCATGATACGCTCTAGTTCCATCCATGTTGTCGCAAATGGCAAGATTTCATTTCTTTTGATGGCTGCATAGTATTCCATTGTGTATATATACCACATCTTCTTGATCCATTCATCTGTTGATGGACATCTAGGTTCTTTCCATAGTTTGGCTATTGTGGACATTGCTGCTATAAACATTCGGGTGCACGTGCCCCTTTGGATCACTACGTTTGTACCTTTAGGGTAAATACCCAATAGTGCAATTGCTGGGTCATAGGGCAGTTCTATTTTCAACATTTTGAGGAAACTCCATGCTGCTTTCCAGAGTGGCTGCACCAGCTTGCATTCCCACCAACAGTGGAGGAGGGTTCCCCTTTCTCTGCATCCTCGCCAGCATCTGTCATTTCCTGACTTGTTGATTTTAGCCATTCTGACTGGTGTGAGGTGATATCTCACTCTTCGCAGATGATATCATACTATATGTGGAAAACCCAAAAGACTCCACTCCAAAACTGCTAGAACTTATACAGGAATTCAGTAAAGTGTCAGGATATAAAATCAATGCACAGAAATCAGTTGCATTTCTCTACACCAACAGCAAGACAGAAGAAAGAGAAATTAAGGAGTCAATCCCATTTACAATTGCATCCAAAACCATAAGATACCTAGGAATAAACCTAACCAAAGAGACACAGAATCTATACTCAGAAAACTATAAAGTACTCATGAAAGAAATTGAGGAAGACACAAAGAAATGGAAAAACGTTCCATGCTCCTGGATTGGAAGAATAAATATTGTGAAAATGTCTATGCTACCTAAAGCAATCTACACATTTAACACAATTCCTATCAAAGTACCATCCATCTTTTTCAAAGAAATGGAACAAATAATTCTAAAATTTATATGGAACCAGAAAAGACCTCGAATAGCCAAAGGGATATTGAAAAAGAAAGCCAACGTTGGTGGCATCACAATTCCGGACTTCAAGCTCTATTACAAAGCTGTCATCATCAAGACAGCATGCTACTGGCACAAAAACAGACACATAGATCAATGGAACAGAATAGAGAGCCCAGAAATAGACCCTCAACTCTACAGTCAACTAATCTTCGACAAAGCAGGAAAGAATGTCCAATGGAAAAAAGACAGCCTCTTCAATAAATGGTGCTGGGAAAATTGGATAGCCACATGCAGAAAAATGAAATTGGACCATTTCCTTACACTACACACAAAAATAGACTCAAAATGGATGAAAGACCTCAATGTGCGAAAGGAATCCATCAAAATCCTTGAGGAGAACACGGGCAGCAACCTCTTCGACCTCTGCCGCAGCAACATCTTCCTTGGAACAACGCAAAAGGCAAGGGAAGCAAGGGAAAAAATGAACTATTGGGATTTCATCAAGATCAAAAGCTTTTGCACAGCAAAGGAAACAGTTAACAAAATCAAAAGACAACTGAAAGAATGGGAGAAGATATTTGCAAACGACATATCAGATAAAGGACTAGTGTCCAGAATCTATAAAGAACTTAGCAAACTCAACACCCAGGGAACAAATAATCCAATCAAGAAATGGGCAGAGGACATGAGCAGACATTTCTGCAAAGAAGACATCCAGATGGCCAACAGACACATGAAAAAGTGCTCCATATCACTCGGCATCAGGGAAATACAAATCAAAACCACAATGAGATATCTTTTTAAAAAAATTAAAGTATTTTACGTAATACGTATATTTTTTTTTCAAAAGATTTTATTTATTTGAGAGAGAGTGAGAGAGTGAGAATGAGAGGGAGGAGGGTCAGAGGGAGAGGCAGACTTTCTGCTTTGTAGGGAGGGAGTCTGACAACTTGGGGCTCCATCCTGAGACTCCAGGACCATGACCTGAGTAGAAGGCAGAATGCTTAATTGAGTGAGCCACCTAGGTGTCCCTTTGTTTTGTTTTCTATACAATGATTCCCATATGTAAAACGTATGAAACAAGTGTGAATAATTATTTAATGCTTTTGTTCTTTAGAACTAGAAAAATTACTTTTTAAAAAAAATATTTTATTTAAAAGAGATCACAAGTAGTCAGAGAGGCAGGCAGAGAGAGAGGATGAAGCAGGCTCCCTGCTGAGCAGAGAGCCCAATGTGGGGCTTGATCCCAGGACCCTGAGACCATGACCTGAGCGGAAGGCAGAGGCTTTAACCCGCTGAGCCACCCAGGTGCCCCTAAGAAAAATTACTTTTATAAATAATTACAACAGCATTTTTGATGAAATAGAGGAGATCTAAGTAAATTTACTTTTTAATCAATAAATTTATAAAAAATTCATTGGACTTAAAGGTTGAAGTTATTAGAGTTCTTTCAATATTGCTTATTAAAATATACTCTACTTAATTTCAGGATACACAGGTCACTGATATTGACTATATGGAAGCCAAGAAAGACTTTACTTATGATAAAGTTGCATTTCAGGGGCTCCCTGAATTTGTTCAAGATTTACATAACAATGGACAGAAATATGTCATCATCTTGGTAATAACATTATATATTTAATATGTTTTTAGTATTCACACTTCTGTAACTTTATAGATTTTCTATAGTTTCTTCTCTCTATTATTAGGACCCTGCAATTTCAATAAATAAGCTTACCAATGGAGCAGCGTATGAGACCTATGATAGGGGAAATGCAAAAAATGTGTGGGTAAATGAATCAGATGGGACTACAGCAGTTATTGGAGAGGTAAATTATGATATTCATTAAATTTGTAATGTTAAGATTTTCTGTTGTGCAAAGTTTTTATAAGAAAGTGTGTGTGTGTGTGTGTGTGTGTGTGTGCGCGCGTGCCTAGTTGGTTTCAAACCTGGACTTGATATTTTAATTGTGTAAAGAAATTTTAGACAGAGGAAATATTTCAATGATCTCTAAAACATTTCTTGTAAGAAGGCAGGTAATTTTCTGTGCTATATATAATTAAAACAAAACTAACAAAATATAATTTAGATTACAAAAATTCTAATAATTTGAGGTAAATTAGTTGCTTATATAAATTGAGTACTTTTATGTTGGGTATTAAAGTTTATGATTTATATTTAATCCTCACAATAAAATAATTAGGTAGCTATGATTAGAATTATTACTTTATAGGTGAAAAAAGTGAATTTGAAAAAGGCCTAGTAACTTTCCTGATGTCATGAAGCTAATTAAAACAGAGTTAGGAAACAGATTATATCTCAAAGCATAATTTTAACCAGAATAAACATTCTTTTGTTTATATATATATTCTTTTGTTTGTCTTATAAAATATATAAAAAACTGTAAGGTCTAGATATATTAACTTGGTAATTCCACTTCTGTAATTTAATCAAAGGAAATAAAATAAGAGATAATATCAATTTATAAAAAAAAGTTTATTATAGCATTATTTACAATAAAGAAGAATATCCTAATCACATTCTATTACATTCATTAAAGTAAAAATTTCTGATGAAAGTCTTATTCAAATAATTATGAGCTCCATCAGGAGATAAAAGCTGAATTTCTTCCTCATAATGCCTACTAATATATCACAGAATATACTTTATTAAGACCTGCTCCATTTGATATGGGTGATCAGTTAGTCAATATGCATAATTTGTGTATAAAACAGTATGATTTATTTCAGTTCATCTGAAATTGAATTTCTCTTGCCTATCATTATTTTAAGTAATAAGTAGATAATTTGAAGAAGCACAAATCATAAAGAGACAACATAATATGTATAGTGTTTAATAGCATGGACTCAGATATGTTATTGCTATGTTTGAATTCCTTCTGTGTCATATATTAGTGGTGTGATCCTAAATGTATTTAATTTCTCTGTTTATCACTCCTTTCATCTGTAAGGTGGGTTTAATTATAGTAAATAACTCATCTGTAAAATGGTGATTAAAACATAATGCCTCTCTCCTACAGTTTTAGTAAAGATTAAATGAGCTAATAATCATAAAAATGCTTGGAACAAATGCCATATTCTCATTTATTAAAAAAAATAAATATACAAAGACTTTTTTACTTGAATTTCTTGGAAGCAAATGTCTTTGGAAATTAAATAGTATGCTTTCTTTTATCAAACAATGAATATATTACATAATTTTTGTTTTTAACCTAAACTATTAGGATGCTGAGAAAAAAACTTAGTTGCAGTCAAAAGAGCAGCCTCTTTCCATGCTGTTGTATTTTTCGCTTTTTAAATGCTTTATGATCTCTCTCTACTTAATTGTTACTTAAATGCATTTTAAAGTAGGCCTAAGATTATCATAAATATAAATGGTACATGGATCACAGGTACCTAAGGAAATTCAGTGTTGTAACTTTAATATTTTTTACTATTTTGCACTCATTAACTTTGTATTATTACTTACTTATTTTTCCTTTTTTATATGTGTATATGTGAATGATCTATTCTTTTAGGTATGGCCAGGATTAACAGTATTCCCTGATTTTACTAATCCGAACTGCATTGATTGGTGGGCAGATGAGTGCAACATTTTCTATCAAGAAGTGAAATATGATGGACTTTGGATTGTAAGTAGCTATTTTAAGAAATTTTGGAAAGTTAACAGAAATATTTTTCTATAAAATAATTGTTAATTTGACAGGGTATAGTTTGTTATGTATTGAACGTGAAATAAAAACAAAATATTTTTCTAGAATGTATAAATTCATATCTGTTATGTTTCTGAGTTAGAAAAGAATTAAAACTAAAAACTGTAAATTGAGAGTTTTCTTCTTCGGTAACACACTGAAGAATCAATTTCATTTTGTCACTAAGGTGCTATATTTTTATGACTCATAATTTACATTTGAAACAATTAAGATTTGGAGATAAGTAGTGTAATTCTAAAAATATTTATTTTAGTCTACAGTATTCAAGCGATTACAGCAATATGGACTATAATAATAAGTAAGCACTCAGCCTTTAGACACCTGTTTTTTTTTTTTTTTTTTTTTTGGAATTCATGGGATAGAATGAAGCAAAATTGTAATAGGCTAAGTGTATTATCACAAGATAAACAACAACAGCAACAACCAAAATCCTAGGTTTCTGGTAAAGTTATTAAAGGAAAATGCTAATGTTTAAAAGTTTCTTTGAATGAAGTTTTATCTCTATAACTATTGATTGTTTGCTTCTGGGTTTATTTTATATAATTATACTGAATGATAGTCAATGATTTAGTGCCGTGATCCCAGGATTCTGTGTTTCAGAAAAAAAAAAAGAAGTCTAATAAACCTAAACACAGATATCATCAGGGTTTTTGTTCAAAGGTATTATAACTGCACAGAATTTTAGAAGGAGGTAATGGATGTCCTAGGGATAGCTATACTTTTCTTTGGTTATTTGGTTATACAATATCTCTACTTTCATGAATAGCTCATTTTTATTCAATGATTATTTTTTAAATCAGTTACTTAGTTTACAAGTGGTTACTTTGCACCATCAATACATCAGGTATATTGTGGAGAATACAAAGAGGAAAATGATTTTTTCAGCTAACAACAGGGAACTGAGTTAGAGGTTAGCATAATCCTCAGAATTATTTATGATGAATAGAATGAAGATGGAGAAGCTTTAGCTATTTGACACAAAATTAGTGAGATCACAATAATACCTAGCTGCTGATGGAAATAACAAAACTGTACATTCCGTTCCTGAGGTTTTTTTCTTTTTTTAGTTTTATTTTTAATTCCAGTCCTAATTTCAACATATTATATAAATTATTCTGTTTGGGTTTTTTGTTTGTTTGTTTGTTTTATTTTGTTATTGTTTTTGTTTTTGCTTAGGAAACAGTTTGAGTCCATTAGAGAAGAGCTACAGCATAAATGACACTTTAGGAATAGTAAAAGAGAATCTGACTGTGCTGTACATAGAGAAGACTTCATTTCCTATATCCACTGAAGACACACACTCGATTCATCATCAAAGAGAGGGTGGGGATGGGACGAGGAAGAGCATCTGAGAATGGCAGAATTGTATTAGTATTTATGTATTAGTATGAGAACAATTCTGTTCTCATACTAATACATAAACATTTGACTAAGCTTAAAAAACAAAACACATGGGAACCAGTATGATTTCAAAGCACACTAATCACTGAATTAAGTTATATGATGTATAGGAAGTGGTTATACCACTTCCAGCTCTTACTTGAATAACTGACAAATTCTACTGCTAAACTGTGTCCTTAATTCTTTCACTTTCTTCAGATTATTTGTTCTGATAGAATGAACATACAGTAAAAAAGAATTATTATTTAACTGCTGAAATTTTATTTTTAGGTCAAGTTTTAAAATAGTGTTAAAGTTTTCTTGATTTCTAATTTAAACTCCAAGCTAACATTTTGAATTTAAAGTTTAAATATTAAAATCACTTCAGAAAATGGTATGAGCTCAACAGCCATTGAAAAACAGCTTTTTGCATATAAGCATATACTTGAATTATCTTTTTGCATACAAACATATACTTGAATTATCTTTTTTTGCATCATTCTTGAGAAAATCTTCTAATACTTGAGAAAGAAGAGCCTAATGCATTTGTTATAATTAAGACTGAAGTTGTGATTTCAAAATAAAAGCATTAATCAATATTTTTAAAATCCAAAGATTTTTTTTTCTGAATAAATATACACATTGTAGTGGTCATGTTATGATTTCATTCTTAAAAATCTAATAAATGGAATTCCTCCATAAATAAACTCAGTAATTTTATATATAGTACTAGGAAACTTGAAATTCGATAAGAAGATGTATTCCAACAATTCATATATCCAAATAACTGGGGCTTATTTGATTATATTTTCTCTACATTTTATGGGAATATTATAATAATTGAGTTATTTTAAAAATTATTTGAAATTTTGGTTATTTTTATTTAGATTGAGTTCACATGTGGAGCCACAAAATGCCCAGAGATTTTTAAAAAATATCTTATTTATTTATTTGAGAGAGATCACAAGTAAGCAGAGAGGCAGGCAGAGAGAGATTGGGAAGCAGGCTCCTGCTAGGCAGAGAGTCCAATGTGGGGCTAGATCCCAGGATGCTGGGATCATGACCTGAGCCTAAGGCAGAGGCTTTAATCCCCTGAGCCACCCAGGCGCCCCAAGATTTTTAAAAAGTTTTTATTAGCCACCAAACATTTATATGCAATTTTCAATTGACTTTAAAGAAAACCTTCATAAATATCCCTAAAAATGCTGTTGACAATTCCTAGGAATGGTCATTACTTGATTTGGGATAATTTGAATGACACTTGAATATCTGTAGGTGTACTTTTCACTGCCAATTCATTGAGGCCTTTTTTTCATACCTTCCACTGCTTTGAATGTGCAGGTTGTAATGTTAAAAATACTAATTGAGTTTATTTTTACATGATATTGAATACATGTAGCATCACTCAAATAATGTGCGTAAATTAGAGAAAAATGTTTCCAGAATTTTCAAAAGTATATATATATATAAAATACATTAAAGAGATACAAATAAATTCTATTACATTATGTGTAGTATGTTTAATATATTCATAATACAATCTTGCCAAGTTGACAGGATAACTTAAAAATAAATAATCAAATGGCAAATATTGTATTTGTTGTTAAAATCATAAAAGTTTTTATTTTTTGTCTTTAGTAGTTTAATATATTTGGTTTTTGGACAAGACTCTTTCCCTTTATATTGTGAACTGGTGAAATAATATATTTTATTTAATCTTGTTTACATGGTTGTATGTTAAAACAAATATTTTATATATTTTTATTTTTTAAAGTTTTTATTTAAATTCTACTTAGTGAACATACAGTGTAATATTGATGATTAAACAAAAAGTTTTGATCAATTTTCATTTGAAATAAATTAATCTTTCTTTAAAAGTTATTTACTAAATTTTGTAAATATTGTCTATTTGGAGTGAATGTTGGAAGATCTTGTGAATTTTATTACAAATTTGCAAATACATTATTCAAATAGAGTAACATAAATTTCATAGTAAACATTTTCCTCTTATTTTCTCAAGAATAATTATATACAAAAGGAGTTAAACAGTTTAGAAAGAGTCTTAAAGTTTAAAATAATGCAACTCAATTCCCAATTATGAATTTCAGCAGTTGAAGTTATTTTTAAATTTAATGTAACTCATGGATTTGTGAAGAAAATACACTTAAGTTCACCTAAAATTATTGGCCGTGTAAGCATAATTTCTCTTTGTATTAGTTTTACTGGACATAGGAAAACAAAATTGAATATTATATCCTTGGTAGTTTCAATAAAATTCAATAAAATAACCCAATACTTTAAAATAACTACATAATTTTTCTTCTTTATTATTATTAGGAAAATATTTGGGGAATGGAAACATTTACCTTTTAATATCTGTTACCACAATGAGAAATTTATTTTGTTCCTCCTTTGAACAACCTTAATTTTTCACATTAATTCTATATGAGCATGATGTGAATGGCAGAAGGGAAGAGTAGTAAAGAAAATATATTTCTTCAGAGGAAAATAAAATTAACAAGGGACTTGAATGAGTGTGAAGCTGTGTGAGAGCAGACTGCATATCCACAAAGATGTGTAGGGGCGTCTGGGTGACTCAGTGGGTTAAGCCTCTGCCTTCAGCTCAGGTCAAGATTTCAGGGACCTGGGACTGAGCCTGGCATCTGGCTCTCTGCTCAGTGGGGAGTCTGCTCCACCCCCCCTTCTCTGCCTGCCTCTCTGCCTACTTGTGATCTCTGTCAAGTAAATAAGTAAAATCTTAAAAAAAAAAAAAATGTATGTGATTTGGTGAGTGCTGTGAAGTGTGTAAACCTGGTGATTCACAGACCTGTACCCCTGGGGATAAAAATATATGTTTATAAAAAATAAAAAATTAAAAAAAAAAAAAAAAAAAAGAATCACCGAATCACTACATTGTACATCTGAAACTAATATACCACTGTATGTTAACTCTACCTGAATTAAAATAAACAATAAAATTTTTTTTTCTTTCAGTAAAAAAAAAAAAAAAAAAAAAGTAGAAGTCCTTCAATGCAATTAACAGAGGAGAAGAAATTCATAATTTCTTGAGACTGTGTAGTGTGATATATGATTTTATACATTATCTGTTTTATTCAAAGGCTTTATTTAAAGTTATTTTAAATAGCTTTATTTTATAGCTTTATTTAAAGCTATAAACAGAGAACTAGTATGTGACAGGACAATATTGGAGCCTCAGTTTGCATAGCAAAAAAAAAAAAAAAAAAATCTGTGAACACACTTGGCCTCCAGGAGATGTTTAGGTTACTGGTTCTTATAATGTGGTCCAGCTGCCTTAGGGTTCATTGAGATTCATTAAGGTTGTAACTATTTTCATTAGAATACTAAAATGCTATTGCCTTGTTTTACTTTCATTCTCTTCTGAGAGTGTAGGAATTGAGGAGTATGCAAAATGTGCTGTGCGTAGTAGTCAGCAAAGCACATCATAGAAATTAGATAAATGTCCACTGAGGTGAGCAAACCATGTTGAATAAATGAATGTGCTAGAAAGATGGACAATGGTGGACTCAGTGAGAAGACTGATATAACTATTTAGAGAAGACAGTTGCTTAATACTTACAATTATTGTTTTATATGTAAAATTAAAACTAGGTAATGAAAAACATTTTGGTTGTATACAACCCCTGAATCCCATCTAAGATACTTCTGTTATTACTTAAAGTCTGTTGTTCATATTATATCCATTCAGGACATGAATGAAGTTTCCAGCTTTATTCAAGGTTCAAAGAATGGATGTGAAAGCAACAAACTAAATTATCCACCTTTTACTCCTGGTAAATTTTATTTAGTTATTTATTTACCATTAGCTGAGAATAATTTTCCTTGTTGAATGGTAAATCTTAGCATATATTTCTAAATCACAAATTTTGATGCAATCTTGAGACCCTGAAATCAATGTCTTTTTGTTTGTTTGTTTTTGTTTTACTTTTGGACCTGAATTTTTATACTTAAGAAAAGGAGTATGATTTTACATTTTGGTATAGCATATTGACTTTGTTTATCACTGATAAACTGCCCATGATTAAATAATTAATGAAAGGAAATGAAATTTGTTTGAAATTACAATATAAGTGATCAGATTCTTTCTGTGGGCACTATGTTGTAAGTCTATGCAGTTTTTAGAAAGAACCTAATGTGAATAGTTACATCTCACATATTCTAAAAAATGGGTTTTTCACCATTAAAAATAAGTTAAAAAAATTTAACCAAAGGAAGGGATTTGCTCTTAGGGCACTAGCAGTAAGTGCATTGGAAGAAAGATGACAATAATTATGGAAGTATCACATATGCTTGCAAATGAAAGACAATAAAAACTTTTCTGAAAAACAGATATTTACATGGTTTGTAATTGTGAAAGATATTTATGTGTATAAGTTAAATTTTATTTAAATGAACTAAGCTATAAAGCTTTAAAGTGTGTGTATATTTATATAATGTATAATACAAATGGGTTTGCATATATCTATATATTTAAATGTATTTTTTCTATGGGTTTATTTAGTACTATAATTTGGCAACTGAATATTTGTTAGTGTAAGTGCAAACCTTACAGTTAATCAACAGGAATAGAGGGTGGAGACCTAATTAGAACTTATCTTCAATTGTCTTTCATTTTTTTTTTCAAACTAAATTTCATCTTACATAGCACATAATTTAAGGATTATGAAGTTCACAATGGCAAAATGTGTCTTAAAATAATTTCTTATATATTTTTTCTAAGATATTCTTGACAAACTCCTGTATTCCAAAACAATTTGCATGGACACTGTGCAATACTGGGGGAAGCATTATGATGTTCACAGCCTCTATGGGTACAGCATGGCTATCGCCACAGAGAAGTAGGTGCAATTTCATTCAGAAACCTCTTTCATATTTAATGTGTAGAAATATATGTTATAATTTCCTAAATAGTTGGAAAATAATGAGAATAAGAAAACAAAGAAGGATAGTATTTTCATGGAAAAAAAAAATAGGGCATTAAAAACACCAGTACTCTTACTAATCTTCATGAATGTGGATCTTAGTTAATCAAGAACTATGTGATGTATGTGTTTAACTGTGATTCTTTTTTAATTCATAGATTTAAATTATGTTTCAAGTTTTGACTCAGTTCATTATCTCTGAATATAATGGTGTTCTAAGCATGAACTTCACAATTGGCATAGGAGAGAGGTGTTTCTAAATAAGTCTTTATTTTTCAAAATCAAAGGTTTCAATTAAAATGTAGTTTTATATGTAGTATCTACCAAAGTAATTTTTCTAAGGCAGTGTGTCACTTATATATAAAAAAGAAACAAGTTTAAAAAAAAAGAAAGGGGACAATCATAACTTGAATGCCTATGATTTTCCAAGCATTATATAAAGATCTGTAATGCAATTTCCAATAAAACCCAGATCCTGGTCTCAATACATTTTAAATTTTCTCATAATTAAGTAAACATGATCAATTTTAATTCAAACCTACATTTGTCTAATCCAAAACATGCCATGTTATTATACACTTTTATACACTGTCTTCAGAGTGTTTACTTTACTTTTAAACTCAGTAGATAATTACATCTTGAAGTGTATAAATATATAAATTCTAGAAACAAAAAGCAATACTATAGTTCAATATTGTAAGGATAATAATATAGAATAGCCACTTTAAGATAATATTATATTTTTACTAAGGTAGTCTGGATAATCTTATCTACTAAATCAAACACTTGTACTTTTCTTGAATATTTCCCATTAATGGAAAAATTATCATTAATACTCCAATACCAGTAGAGGTGAGATGAATAATACTAGTGGCTTGGATGGTAAGCTTCAGGAAACAAACTAAAATGCCTCTCAAATATGTAACTGTTATCCCAACATCACATGCTATTATTTGAAAATACATATATTAATAAAGCATCAACATTACTGTGCCACAAAAAGTCATACAGAGTTCAAAATCTGATGTTATAGAGGGATTTCAATGAGTATAGACCATATATGTTAAAAAACAAAGGTTGAATTGATACAAAAAACATGATCATTTAATTTGATAAAGAAAACCAAAGTCTGAACCGCTTCTAATAGATTTCCTTTCTCTGTTTGATTGCAATATTTACACAAATAAATATTGACAGATAAATAAAAATTGGTACGGAAGATTGATAAAATATTTATTTTTATATAAAAATAAATCTTATTAATTTACTTTTATTTTTAGAGCCATAGAAAAAGTTTTTCCCAATAAGAGAAGCTTTATTCTCACCCGGTCAACTTTTGCTGGATCTGGACGTTATGCTGCACATTGGTTAGGAGATAATACTGCTTCATGGGAACAAATGAAATGGTCTATTGCAGGAATGCTGGAGTTCAACCTGTTTGGAATACCATTGGTAAGGAATTTCATACAGTGTTATTTATAAAATATATGAATTACTCTTACTTTTGTAATATTATTGTCTTAATGATTTTCAATATAATGGCTAAGGTATATTGCAGGAAAAGTTCAATCCTTATTCTTAGGGAATTTATAAGAAAAATTAGAATTAGAAAGTAGAAAAAATTAGAATTTATAAGAAAAATAAAAAAAATTAGAATTTATATGAAAAAATTAGAATTATAAGAAAATGTCTATAATATTCAAGCCATTAAAATGAGAAAACAGAATAAATAAATTTCAAGTAAATCAAAAAAATACATATAAGAAATATCAATATAAACAGAGCATAGGAAAAAGCTTCCAAATATATAATGTACCAGATAAGATGGTAGGGAAAAATCCAAATACATTAGTAAAAAAAGTAAATGTCAAATGTCTAAATATATTTAAAATACTAGATTGTCAGTTTACGTTAAAAAACAATAAAGCTATTTCCTCTATTTAAAAGATAGTAAAATAAAATAAAAGATAAAAAATAAAGAGGAAGTCTCAAGATTTTAAGAAGAGAAAAAATGTATGCTAGGCAACTCTAAATATAAAAAATCTGATATTTCTTTTTTTTTTTTTTTTAAAGATTTTATTAATTTATTTGACAGAGAGAAAGATCACAAGTAGGCGGAGAGTCAGGCAGAGAGAGAGGAGGAAGCAGGCTCCCGCTGAGCAAAGAGCCCGATGCGGGGCTCGATCCCAGGACACTGAGATCATGACCTGAGCCGAAGGCAGCGGCTCAATCCACTGAGCCACCCAGGCGCCCCAAAAAATCTGATATTTCTAAATCAAGCAAAAAAAGTATGCCATGTTGATATTCAACACCAAAGAAGGCCACTACATAAAAAGAAATAATTTAAAATGTGTCAGGAAATTACAATGATCACTTATTCTTTCTTTCGTATACACAAAACAAAAGGAAAACCAAAAACCAACCAAATAAAAACCACAACAAAAACTTCACACACCCACACCCCCCCCCCCCCACACACACAGACTCTTGACTTTGGAAATTAAAAAACCACATTATCAAATGATTTGTGAGTCAAAAAATAAACTGAATGGAAATGGAGGGGGGGAAAATCCTTGGAATTGAATGCTCACAATTATGCTTCATATAAAAAATGTGGGATATCTGCTTAGATTAAAAACAAAGATATGCTGAATATTAATGAGTAAAGTGAATTAATTAAGAACATGGAAAAAAGAAAAACAGAATAAACCTAAAGAAAGAAATAGGCAATTAAAATAAGACAAGAGATTAAGGCAATGAAAACAAAGTTTCTAGAGAAAAATTAACAAAATGAAATTACAAAGGCGATTTTGAAAATTTGAATAAAATAGAGCATTTTCAGTAGTTTTGTCTGAAAAAGAAGAAAAAAATAAGCAATCTTATAATGTATTTTAAGATAAGGTGTTATTTATTATAGCAAGTAATTAATATAAAATATCCAGGAGTAAATATTAAAACTAAATGTAAGATTTTTTTAAAGAAAATTTTAATTAACTAAATAAATATATGTCATGTTCATAGATAATAAGACTTAGCATATTATAAATACACATTCTCCCCAAATTATATCCAGGTTCAGTGATATTCCAGTTTAGACTATAAAGTGAATTTGGGGAGCATCAAAGATTACTTAAACTTCATTTGGAAGACAATGCAAGTAGAAAAGAGCATAAGGATTTACCCTGTCCGATAAAGTAGTAATAAACACAATGATATTTGTCTCTGTATATTCAAATAGAATAATATGGCAAAATAAGATACAGGCCCATGCATTAATGAAATACAATCACTGATAGCACTATCACTATAGATTATTGAGGATGTATCAAATATTCATATGAAAAATTGATTATCCATTTAAAAAGAAATGAGTCCATGCCTCATACCTTACACAAAAATCAGTCTCAGATGGATTAAAGACTTATGTGTGGAAAGTAAACCTTAGATATATTAGAAGAAAATATGAATAATTCTGTGATGTTAGGTTAGGGGAATAATTTCTTAAACAGATCACAGAAGGCACAAATAAAAAAGAAACATAAATTTGACTACAACAAAGTGAAAAAAAAAATTGTTCATTAAAAGACTATTTTGGGGGTACCTGGGTGGCTGAGTGGTTTAGAGCTTCTGCCATCAGCTCAAGTCATGATCCCAGGGTCCTGGGATAGAGCCACGCATCAGGCATCAGGGTCTTTGCTCAGCAGGAAGCCTGTCTCCCCCCAGCCCGGCTCTCTGCCTACTTGTGATCTCTGTCTGTCAAATAAATAAATAAAATCTTTTGTAAAGTTATTTTAAATAGACATTAAATAAATAATACTCAATTTAAAATACCTACTAGAAATCTGTAGAAGGTAAAAACAATAGAAAATTAGGAAAGGATATAAATAGGTAATTCTGTAGGAAGAGAAACCCATATGGACTCAGTAAAAATATGAAAAAGTTCTCAACTTCCATAGTAATCAGAGAAATGCAAGTAAAACTTTGGTGAAAAAATATTTTTTAAAGTCTGAAAATAACAGTAATTGGGAAGAAACGGAATAATGGAATTTTTCATTGTGTTTACAAATGGTTACAACCAGTTTTGATTAAACAATGTGTATTTACAATAAGCCAATAAAATAATCTTGAAAATATTTATATATATATAATACCATAGAAGAATAGTTAAGTTTTTTTTAATATTCATAAAGAAACCTATATATAAAACTTAACAGGAGCATTTTTCATAGTTATGAGATCCTATATTATAGAGAATTAGAACTAAATGTTTACATTTAACACAAGTGAATCTCATAAAAATAATGTTTTGAGAAAAAAATGAAATGCTGTGTCATTCAAATATGCCATTTACATAAAGTTAATAAATATATAATATGATACTATATATTGTTTATGGGTACTTATATACTATTTAGAAAAAATGAAATGTTTGTAAAAATGTAAATGAATATAAACATACCAAATTAAGAATAGCAGTTTTTTTTTGGAGGGTTCCTGAAAGAAGAGGAATGAAATTTTATATGACTACATGTTAGGCAACATTATAAAAGAAAAAATAAAATCATGGGGGTGGGTTTTCGATTAAGAAATAACACATTTTAATAATATAATTTCACATTGTATATTGAGTTAACAATGATTAGATCAAATGAAGAAAGTAAATACATAAGACTAACAATGTATAAAGAGGCAATGAAAAAAAGTGTAAAATAATATAAAAAAAGTGTAAAATAATTCCATAGCAAAAATGGAAAATATAAAACTATGTTAAGGAAGAATACATGAAGATAGTCAAACAAAAAGATTCCTAAATAATGTAAATTAATCTGTGAGGCATAAAATTTGATGCTCTGGGCAAATTTGAGTCTCTTTACACTATGAATAATAGATATATTTGTTACTTAGGTTGGAGCGGACATCTGTGGGTTTGTGGCTAATACCACAGAAGAGCTTTGCAGAAGGTGGATGCAACTGGGGGCATTTTATCCATTTTCCAGGAACCATAATGGTGATATATATGAGGTAAATGCTTCTTGTTCTCCATGTTTTTAAATAAGACCTAATTCTAGTTTTAACAATGTACTTAAATTTATATCCATAGAAGATATAGTCTGAAAGTTTGCAGCATAAAGAAGAGTTAGAAGTCCTCTTCTCAAGGCGTATAATTTATGTATTAAAAAATGGTGAAATAAGGAAATCATGAAAGGTAATGAGGTCGCACCATAAATATTTTATTTAAGCCTAAAGCATATACATGTGTGCTACATCACTTTAAAATAATTTAATATTAAAATTAAGCCAAAACTTTTTGAGTCCGGATTCTAACAATGTAAGTTCCAAGTAACTTTCATAAAAAATATAACGTAATATTAAGGGTTTCCAGCTTTTGTTCTGTTAAAGAGACACAAGAAATTCAAGAGATTTAAAAAGTAGTTTGAGTCCAGAATCTTTGTCTAATAAGTAAAACTGAACAGATAGGTTGGGAAAAATTAAACTAACATGTATCTGAACTAGTGGGAGCAGAAGTATAAGGACATTCTGAGCGGTTCTAATACCCCTATGAATTCGGCATGTTCTGGGCTCTCAGAGACATATTTCTCAGAGGAAATGAGAAAATTAGGTGAAACCATTAAATCAATTAAGTGCATGTTGGTTGAGATATTATTCACTGTTCACACACTGGTTACATATAAAGCCATTAATTCTGTTTGAGAAGAGTTTTGATGAAACAATGGGCAGAGCTCTGCCTGGAAGGAAGCATGACAGAACAGTAGTAAAAGGTATAAATTGGGGATTAGTCATTTCCTAATCCACCTGAATGATGCTTTCAAGAAATTTGTGCTCATGGAAGATGCTGATATGAATTAGATTACACTGTGTGTTCATTTCTGTCTCCCAAAAGCAGATGTCAAGACAAATATGTTAGAGATTTATTGGTGAAATACTTGTGAAAGGATAAAGGGGAGGGAGCAGGAAAAAATGAAGCAAGCCTTCATATCATAATCTGGATCTGGTGAAGATGAAGGCAAGGAAGGGGGGTTTTTAGGGAGAGTAACATACTGCAGCCCAATGCTAAGGGTTTTCACTCAGCGGTGGTGAGTCCTCAAGGCAAAGTTGAGCATTGGAAATGTCCTGTATATTTCAGGAATGGGCCTGAATAGTACCCCCACCATGCTCATTGATTAGCTACGGGCAACCGAAGGGAAATATCTTCAGGATAAAATGATGATGAATCCAGGGAGGCAGTAGATGGTACCTTTAGTTAATTTTGCTACCCATTGTGGGAGATCCACTGATCCAGCTTGGGCTCAGCAGGAAGGCTGTCCCTCAAGTTACAAGCCTCCATGCTGGCCAGGCAGCATGTTCCCTGTATCTCTGGGCCAGTACACTACGTATCTGGGATTTTTCTTCTAATGGCAACAACAGGGCACAAGGCAGCAAGTCCTCAGGCAATCACATTTTAAGCCTTTCCATGAATGTGTCACATGTACTAAGATTTCCCTGCCCAGAGTCTATCACTCACTTGAGCACAAAGTTAAGAGGTGGGGAAGTACACTCCACCTTTAGTGGTAGCAACTGCAGAATTACACAGTGAAGGTTGTGTGTACAAGGGAACATGAATATTGGAGGCAATAATTCAATCTACCACAAGTAATATAGGTAAAAAATTCTTTGTTAAAATATATTTTCATCTCTAACTATATGTAACTATATTAAATGAAAAATGTAAAATGTAAAAGAAAAATGTCTAGTATAAAATAGTTTAATTAAAACATATATCTAAATGAAAACATAAAAAATAAAAATATTTATATACTTTGGTGAAGAAAGTGTAACAATTTCAGATTTTTATAAACAAGCTAAAATATGTGATTTGCTTTTCAAATAGATTAAATGCATCTCCTTCAATTTTCATTCATTATTTTAGCTTTTTTATTTCAATGTATCTTTTTATTCCATAGCATCAGGATCCAGCATTTTTTGGGCAGAATTCTCTTTTGGTTAATTCATCAAAGCATTATTTGAATATTCGCTATACATTATTACCTTTCCTCTATACTCTGTTTTACAAATCCCATATGTTTGGAGAAACTGTAGCAAGGCCAGTTCTTCATGAGTGAGTACCATACTGAAGAATTTTAATTTTTCGGGGTGCCTGGGTGGCTCAGTGGGTTAAGCTGCTGCCTTTGGCTCAGGTCATGATCTCGGGGTCCTGGGATCAAGTCCCGCATCGGGCTCTCTGCTCAGCGGGGAGCCTGCTTCCCTCTCTCTCTCTCTGCCTGCCTCTCCGACTACTTGTGATTTCTCTCTGTCAAATAAATAAATAAAATCTTTAAAAAAAAAAGAATTTTAATTTTTCAAACTATTTTCAGATATATATATTGAAAAATTAATGGAGAGTAATTATGATGTCAAATGATTTATATAAAGCATTTGGTGAACTATGGAATGATAGCAGTAAATAAATCTAATTAATTTAATGATTGGACAAGATTGAACTAGAAATGTGGGAATTGAATAGAACATAGGCTGTATTAGGGAAATTATATTAGTAAGATTAAACACGCAGTTATTGAAGACATGTTACATATGTATTGTCAAAATCATCTAGCTGTAGATCAAGAGTATGGTATTGTAACAGAGCAATTAATTATGTCTGCCTTTGTATATCTTGAGCAAAGCAGGACCTTTCCCCAAGAAATGACTGAAGACCCTTTCAAATCAGGTTAAAACAGGAATTTATAATGAAAAATTTAAAGGGAAGAAAGTAGAATATGAAAGATTTCTGGTACTTTACAAATTTATCTTAGAGAAATTGTATTAAACAGAATACTTATTTATTATGAATAATAAGTAACCTTATCATCTCTGATAAATTTTTTTGAGCCCAGTTGAACTAATTTCCTCCCCCTTTCCCTCCTTTTTTCTTTCTCTCCCTTCCTTCCTTCCTTTCTTTTTTCTTGAGTGTCAGATGAACTATAAGGATATAAGAACCATAGATTCAAAATGAGATGTGAAACAAGTAAAATTAAAAATAATAATCATTCCCATGAAAAAACTGAAATGATAAACCAAACAGAATTTGGGTAAACTTATTTTTATCTTTATATTGCAAATTGTCATTACAAAGCAAATTGTCATTTTAGGTTTTATGAGGATATGAATACCTGGAGTGAGGACACTCAGTTCTTATGGGGTCCCGCATTACTTATTACTCCCGTCTTGAAAGAGGTAGGTTTTACAATTTTAATTAATTTATTGCTTTTAAAGGATACCTTGTAACCAAATTCACACAAAATTATAAAAAAAGACTTAGTAATAAATGTTACTCTACCTGACTGTTTCAAACTGATAAATGTTGAATTCTAAAATGAAGAAGAAATTCTGAAAAATTATAAAAATGTTAAGTAAATATATGTTTTTCAAATATATAATATGTAACTGCAGAGAAGAAAAGTATGTAAAATTAATATTCTTCTAAAAAAGAAAGCTTTATTTGTGGAGCCAAAATCAATCTTGTAGTAATAACAATGAATTCTCATTTTATTAGACATAGATATATGTCAATAGACATTGAAGTTTTGTTAAATTGTAAATAAAGAGGAACTGGAAAGCCAGATGATCATATGAAAATATTAAATATTAAGTACTAAAAATATAGTAGAGTGAGACTTTTGGGTTTTACCTATTATTTAGAAGTCTCTAAAGCCCATGGAAATATACAGAAATGAATGTGTACACATTTGCAATTACCATGTAGATTATAACAATACAAATGCTTTTTTTTATTTGCTACTTAAATTAATTTCAACTTCACTTTTGATGTGATTTATATTATTATATAAAACTAGTAAAATAACCTGATTATTATTTATAGGAAATACTATAGTGGAAGAGTACAAAGGAAGCTTTTTGCTTAACTGTTAAAACCCAACTTACTATTTGATATGAGACTTTTCTGATAAGTATTAAAGAAATAAAAAGTGTATAAATTATCTTGATTTATTTTAGGGAGCAGATACAGTGAGTGCATACATCCCTAATGCTACTTGGTATGATTATGATACTGTAAGTAACCTTAATATAGTAATTGACAAGTATTATACTGTCACACATCTCTACGTGGAAACTTAATTCCCAACAAATAGCATATCTGTTTTTAGCATTTTTGTTATCATTATAAAAAAAAAAGAATAATTCCAATTTGAATAACCTGCAAAATTTGTGCAGGTATACATGTTTTGTTGCATATGAGCAAGTATATGTTTCTTGCATGTGATTAATATAAAATTACATTCTTTAGTAAAAAGAGTTATATTATTCATTTTTAAATTGTGGAAATTAGACTCAAGACTGATTTTAGGAAGGAGTGGTGACTTATTTTGATGTTTTTCCTACTTTATATATTTATCTTTTTGGCAGAATAATTGAGTATTGAGCTAATGGTAACCAATTTTTTTTTTTTTTATATATGGCACATTCAAATGTTTGGGAAAGATTTTCATTTCAACCATGAAAAGGCAACATTTTAATATTCATATGCAACATATTTTTTAATTGATTAAGACCTTTGAGAAGTATTTATTTTGAAAGGCATTATTTTGCATATCACTTATATTTTTATAGAAACAATGATTTTTATTTTATTTTATTTTTCTTTTTAAAAAATATTTTATTTTGGCACCTGGATCAGTCATTAAGCATCTGCCTTCAGTACAGGTCATGATCCCAGAACCCTGGGATCAAGCCTACATCCAGCTCCTAGCTCCATAGAAAGTCTGCTTCTCCTTATCCCACTCTCCCTGCTTGTATTCCCTCTCTTGCTGTGTTTCTCTTTGTCAAACAAATAAATAAAATATTTTTAAAAACATTTTTAAATTTAAAATTTAAATTAAATTAAATTAAATTAAATTTTAAATTAAATTAAATTTAAATTAAATTTGAATAAAACTAAATTAAAATATAAAATATTTTTAAAAATATTTTATTTATTTATTAGAGAGAGAAAATGAGGGAGAGAGAGAGAGCAGGAGTAGGGAGAGAGGCAGAGGGAGAGGGAGAAGTAGACCCCCAGCTGAGAAGGGATGCCAACTCGGGCCTTGATTCTGGGACCCTGAGATCATAACCTGAGCCAGAGGCAGATGCTTAACCCTCTGAGCCACCCAAATGCCCTGAATGATTTTTAAAAGCTTTTTAAATGGGTGCCTGGGCGGCTCAGTGTGTTAAAGCCTCTGCCTTCAGCCCGGGTCATGATCCCAAGGTCCTGGGATCCAGCTCCACATTGAGCTCCAGATCGGGCTCTCTGCTCAGCAGGGAGCCTGCTTCCTCCTCTCTCTCTCTCCACCTGACTCTTTGATTACTTGTGATCTGTCAAATAAATAAATAAAATCTTTAAAAGCTTTTTAAAGATACACTTAATTTTAAACCAAAACAAAGAATAAAAACAGTACTTATTAAGAATGTTAATTATTGTAAAGGGGAAGTTGATTTGTCTAAATTGATTTTTAATTTTTTTGAAAAAGTGAATCTATTTTTCTCCTGCTTTGTTCAGTAAACTGAAAAATAAGGATTTTTTCAAAGCTAGAAAAGAGTATATAAATATTCATTTAGATGACATGAATTTCTCACAGTAAAAATTATTTCTATGTGTAAAATTGAATTCTTGTGAAATGGAATTAATGTCTTCACTAATATTAAAAAATCTTTTTAACTTCCAAATATTAGGGTGCAAAGAGGCCGTGGAGAAAACAACAAGTTAATATGTACCTTCCAGGAGACAAAATAGGATTACATCTTAGAGGAGGTTATATTATCCCCATTCAACAACCTGCTGTAACTACAACTGCAAGGTAAAATGAAAAATCATTAACTGAAATCTGAAATATAATTCAAGTTTTAATTAATATTTTATTGAGAATCAAATATTACTGTTTAGTTTTTTCACCAAAAGATATTTGATGTATGAAGGGGATTCTTAAATATAATCACGTATAAAAAGATTCAAATTATATAGCATTACTACAAATTCTTTTATTTAAAAAATGAAAGTAATTAGATCATAATTTTTTGTATGCCAAAGAAGTGCTGATATTCTCTATAGGATATGTATAATTAAAGTTAGTTGCTCATTCTTAATAAAAATATGAAAAAGTAAAGTAAGTTACATAATTGTTGATAGTGTCAGTTATATACTTGGATTATCAATACATAAATGTCACAATGTTTTTCTTTCTGCTAAAATGTTTTACTTTAAATGATAAATGAAGTGGATAATTCTGTTTAGGGAAAGAATGAGACAGAAACTAAATCATTCAGTAGGAATAACTTGCAGAAATATTTAGGAGAAAAGAAGAAACTTGAAAATTCTTGTGCTCCATCTTGCAGCATTCATTCTAGGTACAAGAGCACAGAAGGGGTTATACTGAACGCACAAATTCCCCCATATTCTGTTAACACCCCAAGGGATAGTTGCATTCTATCTTAGCCTGCTGTGTTTTCTTTGTAACATTAAGAATATCTGGAATTATATTGTATACTTTATTGTGTATGTAATGTGTCCTCTCCCTTTATAAACTCCATTAAAGGAGAGACTTGGCTTTTGCCTGCTGTACTCCCCAGGCCAATAGTAAATGTCCGGCCCATGATATGCTCTCTATTTTCACTAAATATTTATTGAAGGAACAAATACATGAGTGAATGAATGTGTGCTAGTATCTTCATTATTTTCTTTGCTTATTTTCAGACTGTAACTGTTCCGTGACTGCGTTCTCCAAAAAATTAGTTATATTCTAGAGCTGTATTGAACCAGAGAAGCATATACTTTGGTGAGCAGGCAAAATGGGATATATTCTATATAGAGAAGTTGCCTGGACTCAACTGCTCTATATAGAATGTATTCTATATAGAGAGAATATATTCTATATATCTGCCTCAGGCTCTTTCTAAAACCTACAGGGACAGAGAAATAAAATTGTATTCATCATGTCTCATTTCTCATAATAGAATTAGCCTCATCTGTAAGGTTAATAAATATTCTACTAAGCAGTAAAATGTGTTTATATTGTACCTTTCTTTATTATGTATATAAGATGTAGCCTTGATAAATTGCAAGGTAGAGTTAATTGAAATGTGCAAATATATGTTAAATGTATTCTGCATTCATAAAGTATATTTAATTTTTCTTGCTTGAAGGATCATTATACTGTTTAAATTTTGTTGGTATCTTGCCTCCAAGAAGTTCCACATTATATTTATTAAATTTATTTCTTTCATTTATTTTATAAGTATATAAATTATTTCTCTCATGGAAAAATAATAAATACAGACATGAATTTAATGGATATCAATATTTTCACATGAATGCAGAACATCTACAGATCTGCTGGGTTTAAATTGACTTATTTGTAAGATATTTTATTATTATAAATTTATTTTGAATTACATATATACCCAAACTTATTTAACAGCCGAAAGAACCCTCTAGGACTTATAGTTGCATTAGATGAAGATAATACAGCAAAAGGAGATTTTTTCTGGGATGATGGAGAAACGAAAAGTAAGTTTCAATGTGATAGACTTTTAAAAGGTTCATTTTGATGTTGGGACAATTTGCCTTTTTATTGATATAAGATTGCATCTATTTAAAAAAAGGTCACAAGTTTTAATTTTTAATTCCTGTTTTTATCTACCTTAAGGTATTAGGTTACTTTGTGAAATTAAAATCATTATTTAAATTATAAACATTGACAGTATTTTTGTTGGTTCATTGTAAAAGTTTTTGACATGTATAGATATCTTTATTAGATATTTTTAATTAGAGTATTTAATAAATTCACAAATATGCAAATTTTATCATATTTTCAACTCTCTTAAGTGATTGTAGTAGTTAAAAACTAAAATTTTATTACTGTTAAAAAACCCCTAGCATTTAAAATTTTGTTTAATTAATGTTAAAATAATTAAATTATTATATACTTTAATTAATAGTGTATTTAATTTTATTTCATAAGCCCCAAATTTGAGGATTCAATACCCAGGAGAATAAAAAATGAGCCATTTTTTCTAATATGTAATTATGCCATACTAAATTTATCCATTTAGATTTAGTTAATTATAATTACCCTCATAAATTTGTTAGGTTTTTTTTTTTATAATTTTTTATTTTTTATAAACATATATTTTTATCCCCAGGGGTACAGGTCTGTGAATCACCAGGTTTACACACTTCACAGCACTCACCAAAACACATACCCTCCCCAATGTCCATAATACCACCCCCTTCTCCCAAACCCCCTCCCCCCAACAACCCTCAGTTTGTTTTGTGAGATTAAGAGTCACTTATAGCAGCAATGTCCACAATAGCCAAACTATGGAAAGAACCTAGATGTCCATCAACAGATGAATGGATCAAGAAGATGTGGTATATATACACAATGGAATACTATGCAGCCATCAAAAGAGAAGGTTTTTTTTTTAATCCTGTTTTTATTTTAATAGAAGATTCTTAGGTGGAGCGCCTGGGTGGCTCAGTGGGTTAAAGCCTCTGCCTTGGGCTCAGGTCATGATAGATCGAGCCCCCCATCAGGCTCTCTGTTCGGCGGGAAGCCTGCTTCCTCCTCTCTCTCTGCCTGCTTCTCTGCCTACTTGTGATCTCTGTCTGTCAAATAAATAAATAAAACCTTTAAAAATATAAAAAAAGAAGATTCTTAGGTATTTGTTTTGTATTTGTATGTACAAAAAAATATAGGTTAGTTTATATTTTAGCTCATATTTCTCAGATGTACTAAAGAATATCCCATATGTCTTTGTATGTGTATGGAACATCTAAGTATTTCTAACCTCACTTCAAGAAATAGTCTATGCATTGGTGTGCCCTCGAATAATTTGAAAATATGGAAACTATTAAAAAATTCATGTTTTTTAAAACTTATTTATGAAAATATAGATCACCATGATATATCTGCTTCACCTACAGTCTTCCCTTGTCAATTGATTTCATCTCTCCAAAATGCCAAAAACTTTAGTTGGCCATTTGTTCTCACAGCCTAGGAATTTCTCTTAGTTCTACCTTCACCTGGATTCTCTTGTCAGTTCCATCACTGTCATTACTATCTTTCATTTTAATACTTAGAATAGCTCCTTGACTGGTCCGTCTGCCGTTCTTGTTGAACCCCTTTACATTCTATTTACAATCCAGTAGGTGCAGTAATCCTTTTATTATTTATTTATTGTAAAATTTATTTATTTTTATTACTATATAATGTATTATTTGTTTCAGGGGTACTGGGTACTGGTTTGTGATTCATCAGTCTTACACAGTTCCCAACACTCACCATAGTACACACTGTCCCCAGTGTCCATCACACAGCCACCCATCCACTTCAGCAACCCTCAGTTTGTTTCCTGGCATTAAGTTATCTTATTGTTTGTCTCCCTCTCTGCTTTTGTCTTATTTCATTTAGTAATCCTTTTAAAATATGATTCAAATCACCACACTTCTGCTCAAAACCTTCTAATTATTTTCCATTTTATTCAGTTAGAAGTCATAGTCTTTACCAGGACCTAGACCACTCACCGTGATCTGTATTTTTGCATGTATGTGTGCACACGCACACTTATCCACTACTGCTTTCCTTTTCTCATTTTACTCTAACACAAACCTTCTTGCTCTGTTTCAAATACCTTAGAACCTGAGCATACTGGGGTGAGCTTTTCCATGAGAATATGTTCCAAACATTTACCACACAGGTTCCTTAAGATTGGATCCTGCTGAGTTAAATTATTTGTGATCATCAATTAAAGAATGCTGTTGAGATCATACCTGCATTGATAGCATGTGGGGTTTGATTTTAAGGTTATTCTTATTTTTCAAATTATATAAATATAACCAAATATATTTCTTTCTATATAAAAATACATATTGATAATTTACTTTTATCTAGGAAGTTGTTTAAAAATATGGAGATATGATAAATCAGTTATCAAATATGGGAGTTCCATAGTTATGTGCTTTGAAAAGTTAAAATCAAAATTTTCTAAACAATCAATCTGTAAGAAAACAAATGAACAGTAAAATGACCTTCAATTCATGGTATGATTTTTATTTCATTAATTAGGATTAAATTTTAGGCAAATTAATATTGTTGAAAATATATATAAATTCTCATATTCCTTTTACTTTTTTCACTGTCTTTCAAATTATTTTAGCCATAATCTTCAGTTTCTCTGTTAAAGAAACATGTTAATAAAAAGTTCTCTTACATAGATAGTGTAGAAAATCGTTCTCTTCTTCCACTTTCCTCCTTAAAGTTTATTTCTGTCTTTAACATATCTCCAGGGGCGCCTGGGTGGCTCAGTGGGTTAAGCCATTGCCTTCGGCTCGGGTCATGATCTCAGGGTCCTGAGATCGAGTCCCGCATCGGGCTCTCTGCTCAGCAGGGAGCCTGCTTCCCTCTCTCCCTCTCTCTGCCTGCCTCTCCATCTACTTGTGATTTCTCTCTGTCAAATAAATAAATAAAATCTTAAAAAAAAAAAACATATCTCCAGGTTCACCTTATTTCCTCAAACAATGAAAAAAATTAAAGGTGCAAAATAAAAATTGTGATGAGCCATATCTTCCAAAGATAAACTTAATGTTACATGGTTTACTAGAAAGAGATAAAATATCTTTCAATAATACATTTACAATTATGTACATTTTATTGTAAGGTTTTTTCTCTTAATTTCCAGGAATATTTAATCCATCTTTGAAAAATTAAACTAGGCACATATGTATTCATTACCTTTACTTACTGGGATAATAAACTACTAAAATTATTTTGCATATAAGTGTTAAAGACTTTAATTTGAAAAGATAAACTTTTTAATTTGCTTCATTAATAAACAATACTTTTTAAAATAACTTTTAAGGGGTGACTGGGTGACTCAGTGGGTTAAGCCTCTGCCTTCGGCTCAGGTCATGATCTCAGGGTCTTGGAATCGAGTCCTGCATAACACTATCTGCTCAGCAGGGAGTCTGCTTCCCCTTCTCTCTCTTCTTGCCTCTCTGCCTACCTGTGATCTATATCAAATAAATAAATAAATAAAATTTAAAATAATTTTTAAAAAATATTTATTTATTTATTTGAAAGAGAGAGAGACTACATGCGAGTATGTGCAAGCAGGGGGAAGGGCAGAAGAAGAGGGAGGAGAGAAGTGGACTCCCCACTGAGCACAGAGCCTGACCTAGGGCTCAATCTCAGGACCCCGAGATCATGACCTGAGCTGAAGTCAAGAGCAGGATGCTTAACCAACTGAGTCACTCAGGCGCCCATTAACAGTACCTTTTATTTTAAATTTCTTAAGAGTTGTAGAACTATAAAAATAGAGAAATTAGCAATAAAGAATTATATTTTGATCTGATAACTCTGTATTTTCCCCCATTTTAGATACCATACAAAATGGCAACTACATTTTATATACTTTTTCAGTTTCTAATGTAAGTATTCTCTTTGCACACACAGCTGAACATATATCTTGCTAATGTCTGTGTTATGCCTTTATCATAGATTTATTTTGGAAGGATGCTTACATTTACCTTCAGATTTCAACAGAAAGAAATTAAATAAATTGTTAAATTTTAAAATTTAAGTTGTTAAATTATAAATACATTGTTATCTTAAATTTTCGTATTTAAATGTAATGGATAAGTTTGTGATGATGAAATTGATGTACAGAAATCTTCAAACATCTTAAATGGGTATGTCTGGCTTAAGCAGCAGGACCTAGGAAAATAATGTCAACATATTTGAAAATCTATATCAGTCACAACAATAATTGTTATGGATTTTGAGTGAGGATGAAAAATCTATACATAAGGCTAAATTTCAATAATTAATAGCAATAGTTTTTGTAGATGTTGGATTTCTTCATATATTCTTTGTTGCCAAAGCTCTTATTCCTCATCATCATTAATACTAGAATGAGAAGAGATATATATGAGTTGCATCATGGGTAATTCAGGTTATCTCTGAAAATAAATTTTATGATATGTACACAAAAAAATGAAGAGTCGTTAATGAGTATATTATATATATTACTTGGATTTGGAGAACTGGTGGGAATGGAGAGATAGTGATTGGTTCTTTGTTTCATACTTGTATTATTTCAGGTTTTATCCATTGACCTTCTACTTAATATATACTATTATATACTTCTTTTCAGAACAAATTAGATATTTTATGCACACATTCATCATACCAGGAAGGAACCACTTTAGCTTTTGAGACTATAAAAATCCTTGGTTTGACAGACTCTGTTACACAAGTTACAGTGGTGGAAGATAATCAGCCAATAAAAGATCACTACAATTTTACTTACACTGCTTCTGACCAGGTAAATTAAAAATTTTAAAATATTTTACCTGTCATATATTCTCACATTTAACATTATGTAACCATTCAGTCTCTGGTTTTGTGACATTTTTTCTTCATATTACTTCTTTTTTTTCTCCTTTTGCTATTAATATTCTATTTTAGGTAATTCCCATTTCAGATATCAACATTAAAAGGACTCTTTGTTACTTCTCTTTATTTCATTTTATCTTGGATATCACTTATATACATCTTATTAATATTTTTATGGCATTTCCTACCCTGAACTTGAACTTACTCACCTGTTACATATAATAAAGGTTCTAAATTCTTTAGTTCTTGTTTAATACTCTTTAAGATATATATATATATATATATATATATATATATATATATATATAATGCCTTTCTTCACTCATTCCCTCTGCTTCTCCTTTCAAGAACTATCACTATCCTTGATAGATCTTGTCTTTTTTTTTTTTTAAATTTTGTTTACACTCTTTGCTTCTAAGGCAATTATAATTTTTGTCTCTTTTAAGATGTGTTCCCGAGAGGCATCTGGCTGCCTCAGTAAGGAGAGCATGTAGGATCCTTGGTCTCAGGGTTGTAAGTTTGAGCCCCATGTTGGGTATAGAGATTACTGAAAAATAAAATCTCAAGATGTGTACTATGGAGGGAAAAGGAGTCTTAGGATAGGACTTGAATTTCAGCCTTGCAATGTGTACATTTAAACATATCAAATTAATTTATTATCTCAGTTTCCTTATCTATAAAATATAACACTTAAATTGTTGCTTTGGGTAATAAATTACTGTACTTAAAATATAGATCATAATAATTTAAAGCATTGAAATTATTTTTATTTACTTTTTTCCCACCATTTATATATACCCTAAATTGGTAACATCAGTATAAATTCTCAATTACTTGAGATATAGAATATTCCTTTAGAGGTTTTTTTTTTTCCTAATTCCTAAGCCTCTGGCCCAGAGTTCTTCACTTCACAATTTTTATAACAATATGTATTGGCTAATTATTTTTATTTAGTAAATATACTATAATTTTGTATATTCCTGGGGCTATAATAATTAATTAATATAAATTAAATAATGCAGGCTTATTGAGAACTTTATGACTCTAACAGAGATTGCCACAAGAGTATAAAACAAAAATAATTTTATTTGTTTTTTGCAATTTTAACTTATTTCTGTGTTTGTATTTATGCTTATGTAAGATTTACACAGACTCTAATAGACACACTTTCTTAATTATGCTATGCTTAGACTAATCTTTATATGAATTTTCAGTCCTGCATGTAGAGGTATGAAAGTAAGTTGATATCAAAAAGTAAGCTAATGAAGATAGAAGTCTGGGATAAATTTTGCCTATAGTATTCTCAAGGTATATAGACAACAAACTTAACTTTGGCAATATCCTAATAATAAAAATCATTATATGTTAGAACATATATATGTGTGTGCATATATATACATACACACTGTGTATATACACACACACACACACACACACACACACACACACACATCACGCCATGTTTTGCATCATACCATATTATCTCCTAACTAGTCCCTCAAAGATTGTAAGCAGTGTCTCAAATTAGAGACAGAATTGAAGAAATAGGTATTTCCCTATTCTGACTTTGGGGTTTTCTATATAAACCTGTCACTATTATCCCTCCCTTGAGGGAACTAATATTTATTTCACACCTAATCTGCCCTAGGCATTGTGTTAAGTGCTTTAAATTTCATTTGTCATTCTTCCTGTATAGCAACCCCTTGTAGTAGAAACAATCATCCCCATTTCACAGGTGGAGGAAATGGAAGATAATAAAGGATAGGCAATTGTCCCAAAGAAGCATAAGCATTAAATGGCAGAACTGAGATCAGAACTCATGTCTGGATTTAGCAATAATGCTTTTCATTGATATTCTATGATTTCTTATACTTCTCTTGTCTTGAAATTGTAGCCATTTCAGTGGCATGACATATTTTCTCCTTTCTTATCTGTTCTTTAAGTATCCTATTAAAATACCAATGATTTGACTTGAAGAATTGCTGTGGTTGTTGCATTTTATAAATGTTAAGTACTTTTAAGTCATCCAGTTTTCACAAATATTTTTTAATGTTTCTTCGTCTTCAGAATCTCCTAATTTACAATCTCAACTTTAACCTTGGAAGGAACTTTACCGTTCAATGGAATCAAAATTACTCAGTAAATGAAAGGTTTACTTGTTATCCAGATGCAGACCCTGCAACTAAAGAAAAGTGTGAAGCACGTGGCTGTTTATGGGAAACGGTACTAAGAATTTTATTATAATTCATAGCATGGCTTTTACATAAATATCTCAATGTAACCTTATGTATTACAATTTTAATTCTATAGTGTAAGAACTAAATTCATCTAGAGAAACATTTGGAATTTGAAATTAGGCCTTTGACAGACAATTTATTTATTTTTTAATTTTATTTATTTCTTTTAAAGATTTTATTTATTTATTTATTTATTTGACAGAGAGTGAGAGATCACAAGTAGACAGAATGGCAGGCAGAGAGGGGGAAGCAGGCTCCCCACTGAGCAGGGCTCCATATCAGGACTCTGAGATCATGACCTGAGCTGAAGGCAGAGGTTTAACCCACAGAGCCACCCAAGTGCCCCGACAATTGATTGATTGATTGACTGATTACATATTTTATTTATTTATTTGACAGATAGAGATCACAAGTAGGCAGAGAGTGAGGAAAAGGAAGCAGGCTCCCTGCTGAGCAGAGGGCCAATGTGGGGCTCCATCCCAGGACCCTGGGAATATGACCTAAGCCGAAGGCAGAGGCTTTAACCCAGGGAGCCATGGAGGCGCCTCCGAACAATTTATTTTTAATTTTATTAATTCTCTGAAGATATGGTTTATTAAATGCCAGACTAAATGGTTGTGTAAGTTGCTTTCCAAGCACTTTAGATAGTGTGCTTTACTTAACTTAATAAAGTGTGCCCATTTCACTATATGTTGAACTCATATTAGATATTGACTATGGCCGACTAGCTTAATATATTAAGGTATTTTGCCGATAGGCCAGTCTTTCAAAAGCATTGTCTCAAGATATTAAAACTTCTGATATTAATGGACTGTGTATTAGTTCCAATAAGGAGTAATTTCTAGCCAGTTGTTTTGATATCCATTCAACAGAGTGATGATTTGGTTAAACAAGACACAGTTTATTTTTCTCCTACAAGAAAGAAGCTCATGTCTGATATACTGGCCTATCAATGTCATCAAAGTTTTAGGTTTACCATTTCTTTTTTATCCTCCAGTTTGTATTATGTCTTCTGTCATTATGTATTCATTCCAGCCCCAAAGGTGGGAGGTGGAAAGACATCCTATTTTAATCAGCTTATACCCTTTTCTTTTAAGGAGGATTTGGAGGTCATATATAACTTCCTCAAAAGAGACTGGGACAAGTTAGATGAGCACATTGCTTCTCCCAGCAATATAATAATTTAATAAATAAGAAAGATGGGGGGAATGGACTAGCCCTCAATGCCACCATTTATCATTCATTTTTTTAGATATTAGCTTCCACTTATATATAAACCAATCCATTTTGCTCTTTGGCCATAGTCACTATTTAAATATTGGTCAGGATGTAATTGACCAGTATTAGGATCAGTCATGAGATAAGGAATCATATAATTTCATTATAAGTAAAAGAAAAGAACTTTATTTATTTATTTTAAGATTTTATTTATTTATTTGACAGAGAGAGATCACAAGTAGGCGAAGAGACAGGCAAAGAGAGAGGGGAAGCAGGCTCTCTGCTGAGCAGAGAGCCCAATGCCGGACTCGATCCCAGGATTCCTCCCACGACTCTGAGATCACAACCTGAATGAAGGCAGAGATTTAACCTGCTCAGCCACCTAGGCTCCCCAAGAAAAGAACTTTAAGTACAGGCCCTTCTGAGGGTTGTTGTAGAGCCATTTTACATACAAAAGGCAATAGTCAGTATGAAGAATAAGAATAAGCATGGAATCAAGATTTATGAGTAATATACTTAATTTTTTAAAAGATTTTATTTATTTATTTGACAGACAAAGATCACAACTAGGCAGAGAGGCAGAGGAGGGAAGCAGGCTCCCCACTGAGCAGAGAGCCCAATGCGGAGCTCGATCCTAGGAACCTGAGATCATGACCTGAGCCGAAGGCAGAGGCTTTAACCCACTGGGCCACCCAGGCACCCCATTATATACTTAATTTTTGCAAAGACCATAGAATCATTCTATATTCTTTTGAAAAGCTATGACATTCGATTCTTTTCCTCTACTGGTCTATCTTTAGAGTCAAAATATAAATATTATACATAAAATTTTAGTGTACGATATTTTAGGTTGCATAATAGATATTTGTGTTATGATTATAATTTTATTTTGTAGTTAAATAATAAAATTGATAAGCTATGCAACATGTGATTAAATATGTCTACCTTTTTTAAAGAGTTCAATATTACACTGTTTATAATTTTCTGGCAATGAACATGTATTCTGTTTTTAGGTTCCTCTTAGCTCCCAAGCACCTGATTGTTACTTTCCTAGACAATACAACCCTTATTTGGTCAGTTCAACTCAGTATTCATCAATGGGTATAACAACTGACCTACAGCTGAATCCTACAAGAGCTCAAATAAAGCTACCTTCTGACCCCATCTCAACTCTTCGTGTGGAGGTGAAATATCACAAAAATGATATGCTGCAGTTTAAGGTATGTTTGATATAAACTATCCCAATGAATGACTCATCTCTCAAAACAAAAGATTCCGAATAGTTTAGATACTTCAGTTTTACGATATTAAGGATTAGCAACTGAATTGTAGACATTTTGATTTTATAAAAATAAAGGTTTTTTCCCCCTACACAGCTCATACCTACGACCAAAAATAAATCTTCTTACTTTTGCAATTTTGTGTATAATTAAACATGTAGTGGTGATTTAAAAAAAAATCAAATTCTTGCTAAATACATAAGTTACTTAGAATCAGACTGTGTTTATTGTTACATTAAGATAAACAAAGCCCGGATGTTTGCTAGCTCAGTTGGTTAAGCATCAGCCTTAGGCTCAAGTCATGATCCCAGGATGCTGAGATTGAGCCCCAGGTCAGGCTCCTTGCTCATCAAGGAGTCTGATTCTCCCCACTTCCTCTTTTTCTGTCCCCTGCTTGTACTCTCTCTCTCATATAAATAAATAAATAATTAAAAAGCCAAAACAAAACAGGATACTATTTCCATTATTTTTAAATAACAGCCTGAATTTTCTGACCAGTGCAATAGACATAAAAAGAAAAAAAAAAATTTCAACAGTACAGGTAGCAGTTAGTTTTTAATTGAAGTATAGCTGACATACAATGTTACATTGGTTTGAGGTTCACAAGATAGTGATCCGACAAGTCTATACTTTATGCTATGCTCACTACAAGTGTAGCTACCACCTGTTACCATATAACCTTATTAGAAAATTATTGACTACATTCCCTAAGCTGTACCTCTCATCCCCCTAATGTATTCATTCTATAACTGGACGCCTATATCTCCCACGCCCCTTCACTCACTTTGCCCTTGCCTCCACCCCTCCCCTCTGGCATCAGTTTGTTCTCATTACCTTTTACTTAAGAGCTCCAAGGGAATCCATTACAAAAACTATTAAAAATGATAAGAAGATCAGAAAAATGACTGGATGTAAAATAGTATCCAAAAAATATATGTTATCATTCACCATTTAAAAATAGAAATGGAGGCAAATACCATTATCAAAATCTAGAGAGAAAAACAATCAACGACACAACAAAAATATCAAAAATCATAGGAGCAAATTGACTGTTATAAGAAAAGGTTTAAAAAAGTTGATAGTTTTTGTTTTGTTTCTTTAAGATTTATTTATTTATCTGAGAAAGAGCCTATTGAGTGAGGTCAGGGAAGGAGCAGAGGGAGAGAAAGTCTTAAACAGATGTCCTGCTGAGTGGGAAGTCAGATGCAGGACTGATCTTAGGATCCTGAAGTCTCTGCTGACCTGAGCCCAAACGGAGTCAGACACCCAGGCAATTGTGCTACCCAGAAGCCCCCCAGAAAAGTGTTGGTAGATTTTAAATAAAAAAAATCTTAAATAAGCCTAACTCTTTTAAAGTTAATTAATTTTCTTTAAGTTCATCTGGAGAAGTAAACATTTGGCTATGGCAATAATTAAAATTCATGAAAAGAAGAGATGATAAAACTTATGGAATTGAGACAGTATGTAACTGCATCCAGAAATACCTGACAGTTTATTGAAAAAAGATGACAAAAAATATGTTTGTGTGTGTAAAAGATGTACTTGTATATATATAATATCAATTAAACATAAGCCCAGAAAAAAAATTACATGTATTTTTGTCTTATATCTGCCTAGTAAAATCCTTTCAAACCATAGATATGACAGTATAAATCCCACAGATGAAAACCTATATATTTTCTTACATGAAAATTTAACACATTTCAACATCAACAAACACTATAAACAATTAGAAGAAAAGCAAAAAATGGTTAAGTATTTGCTACATACATGACAAAAAGCAAGAAATTTCAATTTACAAAACCAAGAAAAATAGTAAGTCTCCATAAGCAGACAATTAACAGAAGACATAAAAATTAGAGATAAAAATATTAAAATACTTTTATTAGTTGAATGACATGACATTTAGAAAAATAAATGCTTTTAGTTTAACAGAAAATAGTATTAGGATATACATTTTGGTAAGAATATTAATTAGTAAACTATTTATGGAAAATAGATATCAAAGACTCTACACATTTTAGTACACTCTTTGTGACCTAACACTATCACTTCTAAGAAATGTTTTTGAAAAAATAAAGAAATGTATAAACATAAATAACCATTAACAGTCATTGTAGGATCATAAATGTGATCAAAAATACTGAAACAACTTCTGAGTCTAACCATCAAGTGGTAAATAATTTTGTGTATCTATATAAGAGAACATTTAGCTCCAAAATTTTTTTGAAGATTTCTTTTGTATGGAAAATTTGATGACAAAAAATGATAAAATATAATTCATAACTTGATCTCATTACATGTGTATGTGGATTTCCATATAGATATATGAGCCATGGATACAAAATTGAGAATTATATAAATAAGAATTACAATATTCTTGTCTGAGCAATTACTTAAATTATTTAATGATTGTTTACATGATATTTCAGCAATAAGAGAGAATAAGAGAGAATGTTTTTATTTTCATTATTTCTCTGCAATAGATCTATGATCCCCAAAATAAGAGATATGAAGTTCCAGTACCTTTAAACATTCCAACCACACCAACAAGTACTTACGAAAACAGACTTTATGATGTTGAAATCAAAGAAAATCCTTTTGGCATCCAGGTTCGAAGGAGAAGTACAGGAAAAGTTATGTAAGTGATTGAATTACTTGATATGAGGAATATTTTGATTTTAGGTTAGAGGGGAAGTAAGATTATTTTCACTGTGCTAGAGTATTAATCATCACACTAAAAATGTTTTAATTTTATTAAATAACTTGACCTGTTTTAAATTTTAAAACTGAACAATTATCATACTCATGGGACTATCACTAAGGATTAGTAAAATTTCACCTTCATCTTGGATGTGATTGATTTAATTATTATCACATTCTTTCTTCTAATCAAGCTGAGAACTAAAACCAAGACTCCTCTTGAAAAGTGTATTAGCAAAAAAAAAAAAAGTAGTTGGAAATATGTTATGTAAATATTTAATTAGAAATTAATTAAAATTGAAATATATTAGTTCTGAAATCTGATAAAGTTAATACTATCTCTGCCAGGTAATGATGAAAGGTAATTGATACACATACACCTCTCTGTATTTTTATGTTACAATGAATAAACATATAAAAATTATTTTTGTTTTAATAAGCAGTAGAGCTTTGTAGATAAACTGTAATATATTAAAAGATACTTTCAAGTAATTTAAGCTTACCATGCGACTTTTTAGAAGATGTTGTCAGGATATTTGCAGATATTGTCAGGATGGATACAAATAATGAAGAAAATTATGTCTGTATTGCTTTAAAAATTGTGTTGTTATGATAATATTTTTGTTTCAGAGAATAAGAAGTGAAGTCATTTTGTAAAAAAAAAAAATCTGGTACAGTGGCATTATTTATTTTTATTTGGAAAGCATTATTTTTAGTAAATACTTCTCCAAAATCCATAAGATAAAATTTTGAATACATCCTAAATTCTTTGCAATTCATGTTTCTTTTTTTCTTCCAACTTCAATTTCTTTTCTTCCTCATTTATATTCTTGCAAATGACTAGAAAAACAATACATTCTCTGTAACACATTACTTCAAGATTTATTTTAAAACACCCATTTTTATAAATACAAAATAAAGGAAGAAAAGATTCGGAGTAGTAATTAGGGAGACCTTGCAATTAAAATATTCCTCATGGGACACCTGGGTGGCTCAGTCTGTTAAGCATCTGCCTTTGGCTCAGTTTATGATCCCAGGGTCCTGGGATGGCATCAGGCGCTGGGCTTCTTGCTCCGTGGGGAGTCTGCTTCTCCTTCTGCATGCCATTCCCCATGTTTGTACTCTCTCTCACTTTCTCTCTGTGTCAAATAAATAAAATCTTAAAAAAAAAAAATCCACCATGCCTTATAGTTTATTTTGACACTGATTTCATCTTAATCCATATGTAGAAAAATTTTACCTCAGTGATTATCTCAAGGCAACAGGAAAACAGAGGACTTTCAACTTCTGGGACATATATTCCTTCTAGGCCAATATTATTTATAACTTCATATTAATTTTATTTTAAAAAGCAATATATATCTAAAGATAAACCATAATCATATTTATCTATAATTTATTTTACTAATAATGCCAAATAAATGAAACATATTTTAGATACTCTTTAACATAGTCAAAAGAAAAATGTATTGGGATATTATTTTCATTTGGTATTTGAGTACAATAGGTACATAGAGAAAAATATTACTGGTTTTCAGATCACCTAAGAAAGAATTACCATTAGTATTTGTGGTAATACTTTGTATTTATTAGAATTGTTTTCTTTTCTTTTCAGTTGGGATTCTCATCTGCCTGGATTTGCTTTTAATAACCAGTTTATTCAAATATCTACTCGCCTGCCGTCAGAATATATATACGGTTTTGGGGAAGTGGAACATACAACATTTAAGAGAGACCTGAACTGGCATACTTGGGGAATGTTTACAAGAGACCAACCCCCTGGTGTAGGTATCAATATTTGACTACTCTGTGAGTCAACTAAGACCATGATTAGGATCTTGGCCACTTCTCTGTAGGCCTAAACTTGAGTATTGAAGTAATAATGACAAAGGGCCCCAGACCTGTGATAGTGATTTTCTAAAAAACAAACAAAAAGCTACCTTAAATTACATGTGAAAGCAGAGGATAGGATGGATAACATCCTTGATTACAGTGATAAAACAAATATTCAGATTCAAATCCCCTGCCAAATCTACTTTTATCCACAGCTTGTAGAAATAATTGACCAGGGCTCTCCTTGAAAAAATTTTTTTTTGCTTCTTTGATATTGATTTGATGCTAATTTTTTCCTTTATGATACCCAGGTACAGGTGTGCATTTTTATGAGGCCATACTGCTAAATACATCTTTAGAAACGTTTTTATATGCTTATATCACTTTTCCCAATGTTTTGTCTTAAATAATGGAGTACATTTCATGAATAATTTATTGCACAACTAATATTAATTATAATTATTCTAAGTATATCATGCAAAAACACATTTTAATAAAAATACTAATTCATTTTGATGTTTTACACATGACTTATATCTAAAGGATATATTCAATATAAGATTATAAGTGTATATACTATTGCAAAGACTTTTTATTGTTAGGTGCTCAAACAACTTTTATTTGTGTCATAATTGTTCAAACTTGGATTATGAAGTCTGCTTTTCATTTGTTTCAACTTGAAAGAATGTTTTACAAAATGTATTTCTTTAAAACTGTGCAACAATGTATTGACATTATTAGGTTAATATAATTCTTGACTCAAAATATAAATCTTCTTCCACATGCTGATCAAATACTGACATACAGTGTGAGTCAAAGAGGTCAGTTTTGTGTGTGTGTATGTGTGTGTTGTTTTTTTAGAGAGAACACAAGCAAGAGTGGGAAGGAGGTGGGGCAGAGGGATATGTAGAGAAAGAACCCCAAGCAGGCTCCACGCTCAGGATAGATCCTGATACGGGGCTTCATCTCAAGGCCCTGAGATTGATCTGTGTCAAAATCAAGAGTGAGAGGTTTAACAGACTGAGCCACACAGGTGCCCCTAAAATTGTCAGTTTGATTAGGGGTCATCAACTTAAAAGTTTTATGACTTTTGAGAAGTTATTTCATGAGCCTGATATAGGTTTTGTATTCCAAAAAATGAAAAGATCTAGTTGAAAATGAAATTAAGTGTTTATAAACTATTGTGTAAAGAAGATATCATTTAAAATATTATAATATTATATAAACTTAGGTATTACCATATAATCTCTCAAGAGGTTTGAATATTTTCAACATTTCTAGGGCTTTTTTTATTGAAAAAGAAGTGCCAATTTATAAATGAATTTGTAGAAAGAAACCCAACTACACCAATATCAATGGGTTTTTACATCAGTTAATATGACAGAATTTGTAGGTGTTACAAATTTGTACATTCATTTGTATGCTCTAAAGCAGTGATGGTTCAAATAATAAAGGAATTATTTTCTAAAGGAGAAATGTTTTAATGTAAGCATAGCTTTGTGTACAAAGAAAGAACCTTTAAATTCATATAGCCTCAGTCTTACAATGCATTTGAATATTACCTTCACAAAATTCATATGCTATTATTGTTTAAATATTATGCTATTATTACTTAAATGTGAATTATATTTAATTTTTTATTTTAGTATAAACTTAATTCCTACGGATTTCATCCCTATTACATGGCTCTGGAAGATGAAGGCTATGCTCATGGAGTTCTCTTACTTAACAGCAATGCAATGGGTAAAACAGTCATTTGCTGAATTTCTTGTATTTTATTTTACTCTTTAGTAAACTATTTTACATAGATAAAAATGTAATCATATTTTGGATTTCCAGACGTTACATTTCAGCCAACTCCTGCTCTAACTTACCGTATAATTGGAGGAATCTTGGACTTTTATGTGTTTTTGGGCCCAACTCCAGAAATTGCAACACAACAATACCATGAAGTACGACACTACGTTTTTTTTTTTTTTAAGTTTTATTTGTGATATAAAGTACCTCTTAGTTCACAAATAACTTTTTTTTTTTTCTCCCAAAGGTAATTGGTCGACCTGTCATGCCACCTTACTGGGCTTTAGGATTCCAATTATGTCGTTATGGGTACAGAAATACTTCAGAAGTTGAGCAAGTATATAATGATATGGTGGCTGCTCAGATCCCCTATGTATGTATATCCATTTTTAAAACAGTGTTAAATGTTTTATCTATAAAAGCAAAATGAAATAAGTATGCATACTTTAAAATTAGTAATTTGGCAATAATTCTTTGTTTTTATTAGTAGCACCTAATGACATGGTTTTGAAATTTTTATAAAGTGTCTTTATTAGATGAAGGAAAAGGGATAATACCATTCCTTTTTTTCCTTTCTCTCTGGTTCCATGGCCCTGAGTTGTACTAAACAACTCACTATGCACTTGTTTTTCTCTCCTAAACTTTGGGTTGTTTAAGAAATCAGATGTATTTCCCATATTTTTTATATGAGAAATAGACACTTCAAACCTGGTGATTCACAGACCTGTACCCCTGGGGATAAAAATATATGTTTATAAAAAATAAAAAATTAAAAAAAAATAATTATTATTATATGAGAAATAGAGTCCACAGAAACCTACTTCATCAACTGAAGTGACAAATTACAGAGAAGAAATTAGACATGAAACTTAGTGATTTTTGCCTTGAAATAGGTGATAGTAGTAATGTTGGAACACAGAATTGGAGCACTTGCAAAATATTCTCTTCCTGCAATATTCAGGAAACTAAACATTACTGAGTATCCAGAAATAATCATCTCTGTGATTTCATTTTTTAACAAGATTCAGGAATCCCAGGGGTCATTCTGGGAGAACTTAAAACAGTGAATTCCACAATACTTGGTATATAAGAACTCATTCTAAGAAGAAAGAGAAGGGCCTCATTATAAGACATTGGTACATGTAGTAGAATCAAGTATGTGATTTTCCAATACATTATTATGAGGAAATTAATTCTACAAATAGATGATACAGAAATATATAAGTGATTTTTTTTATATAAAAAGGGAGGTTGTTTTTTATAAAAAGGGAGGTTATTAGGTCCGTTATATCACCCGTCCTTTTTATAACACCTAGAAGAAGAAATTGAGTTAATGTCTTAAAGAAAATAATTTAAAAATCTGTTATTTAGATCTAAACAATGTCATGAAAAGTCAAACATTTATTAGTTTAAACATATTTGTAAATGTCATATATTTATTAAACATATTTGTAAATACTTGTAAGCAGTAGTTTGGTTATTTAAGCTTGGTTTCTAACTCTAAAAAGACTTTGGTAGATAATAAAAGAATCTTTTTTAATTAATCTTTTTTATTTAAGATTTTATTTATTTATTTGTCAGAGAGAAAGAGACAGAGAGAGAGCACAGGCAGGCAGAGTGGCAGCAGAAGCAGAGGGAGAAGCAGGCTCCCTGCTGAGCAAGGAGCCTGATGTGGGACTTGATCCCAGGACTGTGGGATCATGACCTGAGATGCTTAAACGATTGAGCCACCCAGGTGTCCCAATGAAAGAATCTTTTAATTGATGGATTTACCAATAATTCTTTCTTCCTTTTTGGCAATATTAGAGTTATTTGAAATTACTCCCATTGGCTTTATGTTTCCCGAAAAAGAAAAACAGCTATTTCTGTATATATTGTGCAACATTCCAAATTGCATTTAACATAATTTCATAGCCTCACAAATCCTTTACTCCTGTGTCTTCCTATTTCCTCTGGGAATTACATAACAAAAGATATTGATCTGAAAGAATATTTAGAATCAAAATTGTTAAGTGAACTCTTAGTGAACAGAATGTTTATATTAACTTGCTTATAGACTATTTTGGATCTTCATATACTAGTTTTATTTGTTGAACATTGTGTTACTTGATTAATTCTCTTTAGGATTAAGTGAAGAGGCATTTAAACTTTCATATTGCTATTATTTTTATACAATGACAGAATGAGATGCACTGACCCATGTGATTCTTACCCCACTGCCACAATCTTTATATCTTTCAGGATGTTCAATATACAGACATTGATTACATGGAAAGGCAATTAGACTTTACAATTGATGAAAACTTCCATGACCTTCCTCAGTTTGTTGACAAAATAAGACAGGAAGGAATGAGATACATTATTATCCTGGTCAGTATTTATATTTTATATTTTATCTGAGTCTTATTATCTTGATTTCATTAAAATTTCTCTTCTAGAATGAAGTGGGAGGGAGGTGTTTCAAAATAGGAAGACTATTACTTTCAATCCTTCCTAAATCTAAAACTTTCTTCCTTTAAGACTTATTTACATGGGCTGCTACCAAGCTACTTTTACAGTTTGATATATCCTTAGAGATCTAAGACTGAATCCGGAAGTCGAAGACAAGCTGTCTTCTAATAATCACTGAAGCTACAAACTAACCTCAATTTATAGAAGCTATCACAAAGTTATGATGGATTTTCCATTTCTATACAATTCTCAAATCATTCTATGGGATTGCTTCTTACACTTGTCATGTTTAGAAATTTGAATTCAGGTTAGTGATTCAGTGGGGAGAATATTTTATCAATACATTAAAGGAAGCAAGCTAGGCAGCCAGTAATCCCACTGGGAAAAATAAAAACAAAACAAAAAAATGTTAGTAATCTTTCTTGAAATCACAGCCAGTACATTTTGGGGAGTTCTTAAAATTTCTTTCCAAGGAATTTAGAGGACACTCTAGCTGGAACACTGAAATTTATACTGTCAGTCTAATTTGCCAGTCTGTGTGAGAGCACAGTAAAATGATAATGTAGTCATGGAAAATTTTGTTTCATAACTGTGACCTAAGTGGTCATACTTTTATTCCAGAGTTACCTGGTATATATTTCATTTTAATTTTAGGATCCAGCAATTTCAGGAAATGAAACAAAGCCTTACCCTGCATTTGAAAGAGGAATGGAGAAAGATGTTTTTGTCAAATGGCCTAATACCAGTGATATTTGTTGGGCAAAGGTACTGAACTGATATCTTGAAATAAAATAAGTATAAAATGTTACTTCACTAAAATTTTCTATTGAGTAAAAATAACACTTAAAGACATATTCAGAAGGAGAGATGTAGAATACAGAAATGTAATGATTGAATACCTAATAAAATAATATATAATTAGATTTCAACTTAAATTATTAGAAACAGAATTTATGTATTTGTATGTTTGTTTAGTATTTGTTTCATTTTAAATTTTTAAATTGCATTTATTAGAATGTCTTTTGTGTATTAGAGAACAGGGAAAGCTGATACATATATTTTTTCAAAATGAAATTTTTTTGCATTTTTAAAAATTTTAATTTACTTTTTAAATTTCTTTTCATTGTTCTTTTGTGTATTATAAAATTAAGATTAATAAGATGGTTGTTCATTATTCTACATTGCAAGTCATTTAAATGTTTGTACTTCTTTCATTAATAAAAAAGACAATTTTTAAGAGCCATACTTATATTCCTGACTTGAACAAGGATTATAATTTATTGTATTTCATTTAAACAATAATATTCGGATCTGAGTATATTGACATATTATAGAAAAATCCTGATTTGACTTACTTATAAAAGAACAAACAAAAAAACCAATAGTCTTAACTAGAATGAAAAATAAAAACAGAATTCTGTTGTGGGAGACATGATGAAATATAATATAGAATCATTTTTTCATCTTGGATCAAAAATACCATATTAGTGATAAAAGTGGTAAAATTCACACATGGGGGACACCTGGGTGGCTCAGTGGGTTAAGCCTCTGCCTTCGGCTCTGGTCATGATCCCAGGGTCCTGGGATGGAGCCTGCATTGGCTCTCTGCTCGGCAGGGAGCCTGCTTCCTCCTCTCTCTGCCTGCCTCTCTGCCTACTTGTGGTCTTGGCCTGTCAAAAGAATAAATGATTCTTCTCCTACCCACTTAAGCCCCCATGTTGCATCACCACTTCCTCATATCAGGGAGATCATATGATAGTTGTCTTAATCTCACAAAAGAAACTGAGGGTTGCTGGGGGGAGGGGGTTGGGAGAAGGGGGCTAGGATTATGGACATTGGGGAGGGTATGTGCTTTGGTGAGTGATGTGAAGTGTGTAAACCTGGTGATTCACAGACCTGTACCCCTGGGGATAAAAATATATGTTTATAAAAAATAAAAAATTTAAAAAAAGAATAAATGAAATCTTAAAAAAAATCACATGGCCTCTAGATTACTTAAATATTGTATCAATGTCTATTTCTTGGTTTTGATGATTGTAGAGAGGTTATAAATTAGTTAATGTTACAGAATAAAGGATATTAAAAAAAAAAAAACCTCTAGGTATAATGTTTGTAGCTTTTCTGTGAATCAAAATATTTCAAAACTAAAAATTAACATAAAATAGAAAAATCTTATAATAAACTTAATGACAAATCATAACATTTTAAGAAACATGAAAGTATAGAGTATGGCATATTGACCATAGAAAGGTTAGTTTTTTTTCCCTTCGTTTGTATTATCTTCTCATTCTAAATGTCTATACATTTTCTCAGATTTCTATCTTCTTTTCCATTCCTTTAGTGAACTATTCCCCATCCACAACTAATCTCTTGTATGTAATTAGTCCTTGGGAATTAATTACATTTTTTTAAAATATGGAACTATGTAGGTTTTACAACATAGATTCAAATTCTCAGAGCTTTCAGCATGATTGAATTTGGGCTCAAGTTGTGTGTTTGTGGTTGAGTAGAGGAAAACACTAGTAGGTGGGAAAGCAGGGATATGGAAAGACAGAGAGGAGTATTTAGTACTAATTGAGAAAACAAAGAAGATGTTTGCCTTAGCATGGCATCATCCAACTCAGATCTTCAATTCCTTTTAAATAAAAATGTTTGTTGTTTTTAGATTTTAATGCTAAAATAATTATAGAAACAGTTTTTAATATACCACATTAAATTAAATTTAGTATGTGCCTTCATACTCTTTTTTTTTTTTTTTAGATTTTATTTATTTATTTGAGAGAGAGAGAGAGGGAGAGAGAGAGAGCATGAGAGGGAAGAAGGTTAGAGCGAGAAGCAGATTCCCCACAGAGCTGGGAGTCTGATGTGAAACTCGATCCCAAAGCTCTAGGATCATGACCTGAGCGAAAAGAAGTTGCTTAGCCAACTAAGCCACTTAGGCGCCCCCTTCATATTATTTCTGAGTAGAACTTTTGGTTACATACATTGGTTTTAATATCACTACCTACTACAAAGGTTGGCATTATTTTTCCTATTGGCATATTAAAGAGGAAATTAATATGAAATATGAGAATGGTTTGCAAATGTTACATTTACCAAAACACAAACTGAAAAAAAAACAATTGAAAAAATTACTGGTCTGGGGATCTCAAGATATAATAATAATATCCCACCAGAACCCTAAGAACCCTATTATACTTTATTTACAACATAGTCATACTTTACTGAAATTATTTTCAACAATTTTCCTATTTTTTCTTTCTCTGTAGGTTTGGCCAGATTTGCCCAATATAACAATAGATGAAAGTCTAACGGAAGATGAAGCTGTTAATGTAAGTTTACATTGACTGATTACATAAAAAAGAAATTCTGCACTTGGATTTAATGATCACTTTGACCAATAATTCAATTTGAGTATTTTCTTCAAAAAACTGATGGATTATTTTTAAATTTTCTATACCAGACCATATTTAAATCACAAGGTACTTCTATTTTTAAGTTTTTGAGGAGTATCTATGCAGTTTTCCTAAGTGGCTGCACCTCTTCACATTCTCATCAACAGTGCAAAACGATTCCAATTTCTCCATATCCTTTCCACAACTTTTTGTCTTTGTTTTTGGATAATAGCCATCCTAACAGGTGTGAAGTGATATCTCATTGTGTTTTTTGCATTTCCCTGAAGATAAGTGAATATGGGCATCTTTTCATCTACTTGTTGGCTATCTGTATGCATTCTTCAGAGAAATGTCTATCAAGACTTTGCCTATATTTTAAGCAGGTTATTAGGGTTTCTTTCTTTCTTTCTTTCTTTCTTTCTTATCGAGTTCTAAGACTTTTTAATATACTTTGGAGATTCACATGTAATCTGATATATGGTGTTTAAATATTTTCTCTTATTCTGTGGATTGCCTTTCTCTTTGTTGCTTGTTTCCTTTGCTGTGAAGAAACTTTTTTGTTTGATGTAGTCACCTGCTTACTTTTTTGGCTGTGTTTTTGGGGTCACAGATTTATAAAATCTTTGCCAAGACCAATGTCATGAAGCTTTTTCCCTTTGGTTTCCCAAGAAGCTTTTTCAATTTAATGTGTTAAATTTAAGAATTGATTGATTGATTTATATGTTCTCTATTTGGCACCATTAGTCTATGTGTGTTTTTGTGCTGCTATCATACTGTTTTTGTTACTGTGGCTTTGGAGTATATTTTGAAATCAGGGTGTGTGATTCCTCGAACTTTGCTCTACTTTTTCAAGATTATTTTGGCTATTCAAGGTCTTTGTAATTCCAAATGAATTGTAGAATTGATTTTATATTTCTGTGTAAGATGGAATTGGGTTTTTGATAGAGGTTGCATTAAATCTACAGATTGCTTTGGGTAGTTAATACACTTTCACAATACTAATTATTCCAATCTATGAACATGGGATATCTTTCTATTTGTCTGTATCTTCTTCAACATCTTTCAACAAAGTTTTGTAGTTTCCAGTGTACAAGGCTTCCACCTCCTTACTTTTATTCCAAAGTACTTTATTATCTGGGTTGCTGTTGTGAATTGGATTGTTTTCTTAATTTACTTTATTTTCCTAATTTAGTTCCTTGTTAGTGTATAAAAATGCAACTGATATTTGCATATTGATTTTACATTCCATAAGTTTATTTAATTTATTAATTCTTTTTTTATATATATAATTTTTTATTTTTTATAAACATATATTTTTATCCCCAGGGGTACAGGTCTGTGAATCACCAGGTTTACACACTTCACAGCACTCACCAAAGCACATACCCTCCCCAATGTCCATAATCCCACCCCCTTCTCCCAAACCCCCTCCCCCCAGCAACCCTCAGTTTGTTTTGTGAGATTAAGAGTCACTTATGGTTTGTCCAGAATCTATAAAGAACTTAGCAAACTCAACACCCAAAGAACAAATAATCCAATCAAGAAATGGGCAGAGGACATAATTTATTAATTCTAACAGTGTGTGTGTATGCACATGTGTGTGGAAGAGAGAGAGAGAAAAACCGTTTTTTTTCTGAATGAGCATGATATTAGTTGGGGATGTTTAATATATCATCTTTATTATGTTGAGGTATTTCTTTCTATTCCTAATTTGTTGAGAGTTTTTAGGTTGTCCAGTTCTATCCATGTCATTGGAAATGGCAAGATTTCATTCTTTCTGATAGCTGAGGAATAGTCCATTGTATATGTACATCATCTCTTCTTTATCCATTCTTTGTCAATGGACATTTGGGCTCTTTCCATATTCTGGTTATTGTGGAAATTGCTGCTATAAATGTTTGAGTACATATGTCCCCTTGAATCACTGTGTTTTTACCCTTTGGATAAATACCATGTAGTGCAATTGGTGGGTCATATGGTTGTTCTAGTTTCAGTTTTTTAAGGAACCTCTATACTGCTTTCAGAGTGGCTGCATCAGTTTGCATTCCCAACAACAGTGTAAGAGGGCTCCGTTTCCTCTGCATCCTTGACAACATCTGTTGTTTCCTAACTTGTTAATTTTAGCCATTCTGACTAGGGTGAGGTGGTATCTCATTGTGGTTTTGATTTGTAGCTTGTGATACCAAGTGGTGTTAAGAATCTTTTCATTTATATGTTAGTCACTTGTATGTCTTCTTTCGAGAAATGTCTGTTCATATCTTCTAGCCATTTCTTGACTGGATTTTTGGTTTTTGGGGTGCTGAGTTTGGTAAGTTCTTCATATATTTTGGACACTAGCTTTTTAACTGGTGAGGCATTTGCAAATATCTTCTCCCATTCCATAGGTTGCCTTTTATTTTGCTGACTGTTTCCTTTGCTGTGCAAAAGCTTTTTTATCATGATGAAGTCTCAATAGTTCACTTTTGCTTTTGTTTCTCTTGCCTTTGGAGACATGCCTAGCAAGAAGGTGCTGTGCTTGTGTTCTCCTCCAGGATTTTTGATGGATTCTAGTCTCACATTTAGGTCTTTCATCTATTTTAAATTTATTTTTGTGTATGGTGTGAGAAAGTAGTCCAGATTCATTCTTCTGCAAGTGGCTGTAAAATTTTTCCCACACAATTAGCTGAAAAGACTGTTCCCCCCCTGCCCCATTGGATATTATTTCCTGCTTTGCCAAAGATTAGTTGACCATAGAACTGAAGGTCCATTTCCAGGTTCTCTATTCCATTCCACTGATCTATGGGTCTTTTTGTGCCAGTACCATATGTGTTTTGTAAATCTCTATATTCCCTACCCTTTTCACTTTCTCTATACACTGGTAAGGCTATTCTGGAAGTTATTACATAGATTTAAACTTAAAGTGTGACAGGAGAGTAGCAAGTGATGCCATGTTTTTCAGACTATTTATTTACAGAAGATCAATCATTTGTTAGCACACAGAATTTGATCTCAGAATATATATAGGTAGGCTGACAAGTAAAGAATTTTTTTGTAGGGAAAGAAGTAAATCATTTCCTCTCTGCTGAGGTGGGAAGGGCTAGGTGTGAGAGAGAAAGGCAAATGGTTGGGGTGGTAAAGCAATATATTGATCCTAGAAGGGCAGAAAGCTGGGTAAACAATTTTTTTAATCCAATTAAACAGACTAAACCAATGCCTTTTCCTTTCCTATCATGCTCCACAAAAGTAAATCTGCATTATAGGACTCTAAGGACACAAAGGCAAAAATTCCCTAATAGTCTAAGAAGCACCAAAAGTATATATCTGTGTTTTGTGAACTTTTTTTTTTTTTTTTTGACAATCTGTAAGGACCCCAAGGCTTCTCCCTTCTGTCTCCATGTATATTTCTCTCTCTCTCTCTCTCACTTTTTTTTTTTTAAATTTGTTATTCTTCATTGTTTTGGTTAGAGAAACATAATGTAGATGCATGCAATTAAATTTGGGATCAGGTTGCTTTCATTATCACCTCTGCACAGCTTGTGAATCTGACAGGTAAATGTCTTAGACATGCATGGTCTCTCTTCTGACTTTCTACATGTTTTTACAGGCCTCCAGAGCTTATGTAGCTTTTCCAGACTTTTTCAGGAATGCCACAGCAGAGTGGTGGGCAAGAGAAATTATAGATTTCTACAATAACCAGATGAGGTTTGATGGTTTGTGGATTGTAAGTAAACGTAAAGCAATATATATTTTAAGTTATTATTGATTTATTTATTATGCAGTTATTATGAAGAATTCTTGCTAGATTCTAATAATTCCAACAAAGTATTTTTTTGAAAATATCCACTCATTTTTCTATAAAAGGAAACGCCTTTCCATATTCATAGAACTGTAAAATACAGTGTTAGCAATTTATTTTATATATACAGCTGCTATTTTCTAAAGTTTCAGCTTCACCAGGGAACCAAAAAAAAATCTCTTTAAAACTATTTATAAATGCTTATAAACATTTATTTTATTTTTATTCAATGTAGGAATAAATCTCACGTAACTGTCAGTCATTAGTACAAAAAATCATAATCTCTTACAAATGTAGCAAATTACTTTTCAAACAATCTCCTAATTTTAGATGTAACTTTAAAATCTTGGTAGTAAGAGGGGGAGGAGCTAAAATGGTGGAGTATTGGCCATGTTGTGGAAGGTAGGAGGTGCAGAAATGTGGTTTGGGGGAGAAACAATCATAGGTGCTGTTGAGGGGAGGGAGCTTTGGTTTCTGAGAAAGACAAAACAGAGAGGAACATACAAGATCAAACAAGGAGAACACTTTCTAAAAGCCATTGGCAGGACAAATGAGAAGGTTTGATTTCCATGAGTTTTTGCAACAAGCAGGGCTCAAAGAATGGAGTTTTAGAGGTCCACAGTGTGTCTGGGATAGAATCCTAAGAGTACAGACCTATTCCTGGAGAAAAGTCAGTCAGATAACCATGAGGAAGATGGTGAGATCTCAGGATTGCCTAAGATCCACTAGGAGAGGCTGTTTATTTTTCTTGGAACACATTTGAGAAGGGTGATATTGCCTCTCTGAGGACATAAGAGCTGACAGGCATGGATCCCCCCCACCCTGCGCCTCTCAATGTAGCACAGGGATACCTGCTAAGTGTGGCCAGCCCAGACACTGGCTGTTTAGTGTGTTTAGCTCCAAATTCCATGCTCCTGCTTCTGGTGCAACTGCCCTTCTGGGTTAAACTTGCATCAACTCCAGCCTTTTGAGACCATCCCTGAGAAGACTAGTGTAGGTACCCACCACAACAGGACCCTAAAGTTTGGAGTTTTAAAAGTCGGTCATCCAGGCTGCAATAGAGACCAAAGTGCACTGTGCTTCTCCAGGCAGGCAAGAACCCAGACACAGATAGTATGGAGACAACAATTTAAAAAATGCTTGGAACACATGAGGAGAAATTATTCGCTCTTCCAAGACGGTCTCCCTGACAGTAGAGGGGAGCAGAACTTCCCTCTCTAGAGACAAAGGAGTTGGCTGGCGCTAATTCCCTGACCTGCCCCTCAACATAAACTACCTCAGTAAATAGCACAATGCCAACTATGACTGCTTACATTGCTTACACCAAGTTCTACCCTCTCTGCACTCCAATGGTACTGCTTTTCTTGGGCAAGTATGCCTAAGAACCAATGCAGTGGGCCCCTCCCCCAGAAGATCAGCACAAACCCCTGCCTGCATCATGTATATTGACCATAGAGTTCTGTAAATCTTCAGTTCTAATGGAAATAACATCACGTCTCTTTTAACAAGCAGATCAAAGCTCACCTAGTTAAAACTCACCACATTCTGGCCAAGGTCTAAACATTCCCCACTGCAGGTAAGGAAAATCTCCACTGAGAACTGTCTTGAGGGATAGAGCAGCCATAACACAGCAGTAAAGTGTATGTAGCATACACCAGAGACACTTCCTGAATGGAAGACCTTGGACATTATATGATTTCTTTTTCATAAATCTGTTATTCTCAGGAACAAGAAACATAACAGACTACCATAAAACACAGAATAAGACAGAAAGCTAGACAAAATGACAAGATGGAGAAATTCATCCCAAAAAGATAGAACAACAAAAGCTTAGGGCCAGGGGTCTAATCAAAACATATAAATAATATGTCTAATCCAATAAAAGGATACTAGCTGAGCTTGAGAAAAGAATAAAAGACATTAGGGACAACTATACCTCAGAGATAAAAGAGCTAAAAACCAATCAGGCTGAAATTAAAAATTCAATAACTGAGATTTAAAACTGACTGGATGTAATGACCACAAGATGCAAGGAACAGAAGAATGAATAAGTGATATGGAATATAGTATTATGGAAAATAATGAAGCTGAAAAGAAGAGGGAAAGTAAAGTATTGGATCATGAAAGTAGACAGGGAACTCAGTGACTCTATGGTATATAATAACATTTGTATCATAGGAATCACAGAAGAAGAAAAAAAAAGGAGGCAGGTTTATTTGAGGAAATTATAGCTGAAAACTTCTCTAATCTATGAAGGAAAAAGACTTCTAAATTCCAGGAGGCATAGAGAAATCCCATCAAAATCAACAAAAACCAGCTAGCACCAAGACATAGCATAGTAAAATTTGCAAAATACACAGATAAGGAAAGAATCTTGAAAGCAGCAAGAGACAAAAAATTCCTTAGCCTACAAGGGAAGACAAATAAGGTTTGCAGCAAATCTACCCACAGAAACTAGGCAGGCCAGAAAAGAGTGGTATGATATATTCAATGTGCTGAATGGGAAAATTCTGCCCCTGAAAATACTCTATCCAGCAAGACTATCATTCAAAATAGAAAGAGAGATAAAGAGTTTCCCAAACAAAAATTAGAGGAGTTTGTGACCACTAAATGCTCTGTAAGAAATATCAAAGGGGTTTGAATGGGAAAGATGAAAAGCAACAAAACTAGAGAGGTCCTGAGAAAATCTCCAGAAACAATGAGGAATCAAGTAATAAAATTGCACTAAATTCACATCTATCAGTAATTACTCTGTAAATGGACAAAGTGCTCCAATCAGAAGACATATGGTGTCAAAATGAATAAAAAACAAGACCCAGGGAAACCTGGGTTAAACCTCTGCCTTCAGCTCAGGTCATGATCCCAGGGTTCTAGGATCGAGCCCCGCATCACGCTTTCTGCTTGGCAGGGAGACTGCCTTTCCCTCTCTGCCTGTCTCTCTGCTTACTTGTGATCACTGTCAAGTAAATAAATAAAATATTATACAAACAAACAAACAAAACAAGACCCATCTATATGCTAGCTGGATTTTAGAATTAAAGACACCTGCAGATTGAAAGTGAGGGGATGAAGAAATATTTATTATGAAAATGAGCATAAGAAGAAAACCAGAGTAGCCATACTTATATCAGACAAACTAGACTATAAATCAAAGATTGTAAGAAGAGATGAGGAGGGGCATTACATAAAGCAGTTTGTCCAACAAGATGATCTAACAACTGTAAATACTTGTACCCTCAACTTGGGAACATCCAGATATATAAAACAATAGCAAACATAAAGGAACTCATTGATAATAATACAATAATAGCAAGGGACTTAACACTCCACTTACAGAAATGGACAGATAACCTAAGGAGAAAACCAACAAGGAAACGGTTTTGAATGACACCCTGTACCAGATGGATATAAGAGATATATTCAGAACATTTTATCCTAAAACAGCGGAACACACATTCTTTTTGAGTGCACCTGGGATATTCTCCAGAATAGATCACATATTAGGTCACAAAGCAAGTCTCAACAAGTACAAAAAGATTAAGATCATACCATGGGTATTTTCAGACCACAACACTATGAAACTTGAAGTCAACCACAAGGAAAAAAAAAATGGGAAGACCACAAATACAGGGAGGATAAAGAACATCTTGCTAAATAATGATGGGTCAACCAGGAAGTTAAAGAAGAAATTAAAAAAAAAAAAATACATGGAAACAAATGAAAATGAAAAAAAGATTGTCTAAAAGCTTTGGGATGCAGCCAAAAGTGGTCAAAAAAGGAAAAGTATATAGCAAAAATAGTCTCAAATATAAACCTAACCTTACACCTACAGGAGCTAGAAAAAGAAAAACAAATAAAGCCTAAAGCCAACAGAAGAAGGGAAATAATAAATATTAGAGCAGAAATAAATAATATAAAAATGAACAAACAATAAAAAAAAAAACCTCACAGAAGAACAGATCAATGAAACCAGGAGCTGATTCTTTGAAAAAAAATAATAAAGTTGGTAAACCAGACTTATTAAAAAGAAAAGACAAAGGACTCAAATAAGTAATATTACAAATGAGAGAGGAAAAACAACAACCAACAAAATACCACAGAAGTATAATTTTAAGAGACAATAATTACATGAGAAATTATATGTCAACAAATTAGACAATTTGGAAGAAATGGATAAATTCCTAGAAAGAAATAAAGTACCAAAACTGAAACAGGAAGAAATAGAAATCTTGAAAAGACTGATAACCAGCAAAGAAATTGAATCAATAATCAAAAATCTCCCAACAAACAAGAGTCCGGGCCAGGTGTCTTTCCAGGAGAATTTTACCAAACATTTAAAGAAGAATATCTATTCTTCTGAAGCTATTCCAAAAAACAGAAATGGAAGTAAAACTTCCAAACTCATTTTATGAGGTGAGGATTACCTTGATTTCAAAACCAGACAAAGACCCCGCTAAAAATGAAAATTACAGACCAATATTCCTGATAAACATGGATGCAAAATTCGCAACAAAATATTAGCAAATTGAATCCAATAGTATATTAAAAGAATCATCCACCGTGATCATGTGGGAAATATTCCTGGGTTGCAAGGGTGATTCAATATTCACAAAGCAATCAATGTGATACACCACATTGATAAAGAAAGGATAAGAACCATATGATTCTTCCCAGAGATGCAGGAAAAAAATATTAACAAATTATAACATCCATTCTTGATAAAGACCCTCAACAAAGTAGGGATAGAGGTAAAATACCTCAACATCATAAAGGCCATATAAGAAAAATCCATAGCCAATAACATCCCCAATGAACAAAAACAGAGTTATTCCTTTAAGGTCAGAAATAAAGCAGTGATATCCACTTTCACCTCTTTTATTTAATATAGTACTGGAAACCCTACCCTCAAAAAAAAAAAAAAGATTAAAATAAAAAGATAAAAAAGAAGTAAAAGGCATCCAACCTGGCAAAGAGGAAGTCAAACTTTTACCCTTTGCAGATGACTTCATACTCTATGTAGAAAACCTGAGAGACTTCATCAAAAAATTACCAAAACTTATTCATGAATTCAGTAAAGTCACAGGATACAAAAACAAGGTACAGGGATCTGTTGCATTTCTGTGCACAAATAATGAAGCAGCAGAAAGAGAAATCAAGGAATCAAACCCATTAATAATTGCACCAAAAACCACAAGATACCTAGGAATAAACCTAACCAAAGAGATAAAAGATTTGTACTCTGAAACTATAAAAACTTTTGAAAGAAACTGAAGAGGACACAAAAACATGGAAAAGACATTTCATGCTCATGGATTGGAGGAACAAATGTTAAAATGTCTATACTTCCAAAAGCAATCTGCACTTTTAAAGCAATCCCTATCAAAATAACACCAACATATTTCACAGAACTAGAACAAACAATCTTAAATTTATATGGAACAAGAAAAGACCTCAAACAGCCAGAAGAATGCTGAAAAGTAGAGCCAAAGATGGTGGCATCAAAATTCTGGGCTTCAAGCTACTTTAAAGCTGTAGTTATTAAAACAGTATGGTACTGGCACAAAAACAGACTCTTACATCAATAAAACAGAAGAAAACACAGAAATGGACACACAAATATATGATCAACTAATCTCTGACAAAATAAGAAAGAATATATAATGGAAAATGCCACTGTCTTCAACAAATGAAATTGTGAAAAATGGACAGCAAAATGCAAAGTGAAACTTGACAACTTTCTTATACCATGTACAAAAATAAATTCAAAATTGATGAAAGACATAAATGTGAGACAGAAAGCCATCAAAATTCTAGAGGAGAATGCAGGCAGCAACCTGTTTGACATAGAAACTTCTTACTTGAAGCAAGGGAAACAATAGCAAAAATGAACTCTTGGGACTTCAAGATAAAAAGCATCTGAACAGCGAAGTAAACAATCAACAAAACTAAAAGGCAGCCTATGGAATGGGAGAAGATATTTGCAAATGTCTCATCAGATAAAGGGTTAGTATCCAAAACATATTAAAAAGTTACCAAACTCTACACCCCAAAAAGAAATAACCCAGTTGAGAAATGGGCAGAAGACACAGACGTTTTTCCAAAGAGACAAACAAATGGCTAACAGACACATGAAAAGATGCTCAACATCACTTGGTATCACAAAACTACAAATCAAAACCATAATGAGATACTACTTCACACCTGTAAGAATGTCTAAAATTAGCAACATAGGAAAGAACAGGTGTTGGTGAGGATGTGGAAAAAAGGGAACCCTATTACACTGTTGGTTGGAATTTAAACTGGTGCACCCATGCTGGAAAACAGTATGAGAGTTCTCAAAAAGTTAAAAAATAGACCTATCTTATGATCCAGCAATTGCACTACTAAGTATTTACCCAAAGGATACAAAAATACTGATTCAAAGGGATACATGCACCCAAATATTTATAACACCATTATCAACAATAGCCAAATAATGGAAAGAGCCCAGTTGTGCATTGGCTGATGAATGGATAAAGTGGTATGTGTATGTCTATATATATATATATATAGACACACACAATGGAATATTACTCAACCACAAAGAAAAAAATGAAATCTTGCCATTGACAAAAACATGAATGTAACTAGAGACTATTATACTAAGTGAAGTAAGGCAGTCAGAAGAAGAAAATACCATATGATTTCACTCATATGAGAAATTTAAGAAATGTAACAGATGAATATGTGGGAAAAAAGAGAGGCTAACCATGAGACTTTACTGCAAAGAGCAAACTTAGTGTCGCTGGAGGGCAGGTGGGCAGAGGGATGGTTTAAATGGGTGATGACTATTAAGAAGGGCATTTGTGATGAGCACTCGTGTTGTAGTTGAGTTATGGATCACTAAATTCTATACTTAAAAAAATAAAAGTAAAAAAAAACGAAATAAATATTCTGTGTGTAAACTGTATTTTCTGATTTTAGAAAATCACATAAAATTGCATTTTTGGAAAAAAAAAACAGTTGATTGAAGGCTCTAGAGCAGGAGTGGAGAGAGGACATGGGAGAATATACACATTATAATTTAATTTTATGTCTAGAAAACAGAAAATTTACTTAAATTTTTTTTTTTACTTATTTATTTGACGCACAGAGATCACAAGTAGGCAGAGAAGTAGGCAGAGAAGCAGGCAGAGGGAGAGAAGAGGGAGGAAGCAGGCTCCCTGCCGAGCAGAGAGCCCAATGCAAGGCTCAATCCCAGAACCCTGAGATCATGACCTGAGCCGAAGGCCGAGGCTTAACACACTGAGCCACCCAGGAGCCCCCAGAAAATTTACTTTTTATTTATATTCTATCTATAGAGAAATATAGGGCATTTTGTGTTTTACAAAAGGGGTCATGAAATGTAAAAAAGAAAAACAGATAAATTAAATATTTTAGTATTAAGATACCTTATAGTTTTGCTCCTTAGAATAGTGAATGTGCTCAAATATGCTTCTTTAATTTATTGGCTCTCTGAATTATTTCCTTTGAGAATATATGTTCTAAATTTTTAAATTCACTCTTCTCTCTTTAAGGACATGAATGAACCATCAAGTTTTGTACATGGAACAGTCAGCAATCAATGCAGAAATAAAGAGTTAAATTATCCACCTTATTTCCCAGGTACAATATTGTTGCTATACCTTTGATGGTATTGGTATTTATTTATCTGGTTTATATACCTTATAATGTAGGGAATAGGTTTCACATTTGTAATTCCCACTACCCATCTATACATTGAATCATAACTCAACCCATTACCAAAACTATTTAACATTATTTTTAGAAGAAAAATCAAGAAATATGTTTTATTTATATGAACATACTCCTAACTAAACATGCTTAAAATTGTTACTTTGAGTTTCTTGAGAATATTCTAAGTTTTAAAAATTATCAATAATTCTTAAAATTAAAAAAAGAAACTTTTATGGAGTTTTCTTTTTAAATCTTTCTTCATTAGGAAAAAAATGAGAGAATACCAATAGCATTTCTTTGGTTGTCCCTGACCCAGATAAAAGGGGTCCAGTCACTCAATATTCATCCTCATACTCTCATGTTCATAAACTCTTGACACCTAAAGTTATGGCAAAGATCTGAAAAAAGGCATCTTTATCTGAGAAAAAGTGGATCAAAAAATAGTGCTGTTATAGCGCTTGTCCAGTTCTTACCCCCAGGGCTTTGTGTTTCCAAATGGATTTTTAATAAAAATTTATTTAATCAGTATGTCTCAAAATATAGTAGACTTTTAGTAATACCTTTTTTTCAGGTTTTTATTAATTCATGTTAATTGGTAACATTTTTGTTGCACTAAATGTTACACTAAAATTTTTGGTAACATTTATTAATTCATGTTAATTGGTAACAGTTTGTTGCTCTAAATGTTACCTTAAAATTTTTCATGTTTTTCAGTCACAATTGTAACTATAGTCACTTACAGTTGCAGATTTTTTTCATTTTTAATTCGCAGAGATGAAGTGTGCAAATGATTAAAAATCAATATTATTTTAAAACAATGATTAATGCTTTTGTCACAAGAATTTATAGATATGATTTACATATTTGCAAACAGGGTACTTTATAATACATTGATATTTTTCCATTGATTCTCCCCAGAACTCACAAAAAGAACTAATGGATTACATTTCAGAACTATGTGTATGGAAACCGAGCAAATTCTTAGTGATGGATCATCTGTTTTGCATTACGATGTTCATAATCTGTATGGATGGTCACAAATGAAACCTAGTTATGAGTAAGCAATGTTCATAATTATCCTTTTTGACTCTTCATTGTCTTCTAGAAGTAAATTTAATGTTTTACCTACTTCAAGAGTTTTTCCCTGCTGACCTTATCTGATAGCACTTTCCTCCCCAATGCTGTCTGTAACTTACTTTGTCTTTTATGGCACTTATAATTATTGTGTTTCTCTTGCTATCTCTTTCTTTTCCTTTCTCTTCATTTATATCATTATATCATTGTTTTAAATTTTCATCCCATTCCAAAAGCAATTCTGAACAATTTTATTTTATCCTTCACTAGCTCATAATAGCACAGTGATTAATAAATAATAGGTGCTCAATAAATGGTTGTGAATGAAAAAATGAATAAATAATATATAATTGATGTCATTAATTAAGACATTAAAGTTTGGTTAAATCTGTTGTTTAAATCCATAGCAACCAATTTAGAACATGTGAAAGTGAACTTTATTTAATGTCCACAATAAACAAACTTTTATGTGAGGCCAGTGATGATGGAACACAAATCATTCTTTGAATATCAAGTCTTCATTAACACTGTCCAGTAAGACTTCTTTTTGTAATGATAGAAATGTTTTATAATTCTGGGTTATCCAATATGTTATCTACTATCCATGTAAAACTGTTGAGCAATATGGCTAGTGTGACTCAGAAATGGTATTTTATTGTATTTTATTTTTTAAGATTTTATTTATTTATATAATTGAGAAAGAGTGCAAATGGAAGGATGGGCATAAGAAGAGGGTGAAAGAGAGAATCTCAAGCTGACTCCTTACTGAGTATGGACCCTGATGTGGGGTTTACTTAATTCACAACCCTGAGATTATGACCTGAGCTGAAGTCAAGAGTTGGATGCTTAACCAACTGAGTCAGCCAGTCATCCCCAGAAATGGAATTTTAATTTTTTAAAATTGTAACAAATTTAAATTTAAGTTGAATACTCCCATCTGGCTTGTGTACACCATGTCACACAGTGCAACTCTAGGTCAATGGCTCTTAACTACACAGAATAATCACCTGGAGATTTTTTTAAAAAATGTATTTATTTAATCTGGGAAAATTTTTTCATCTCCTAAAAAAAAAAATGTATTTATTTAATTAGTTTGTAGTATTTTTTTTTAAATTTTTAAAAATTTTTAAAAATTTTCCAGGTGATTCCAATGAGCATGTATCTATAGTATATGACTGGAGTTGGTAAAAGAATGAAAAGCATTTTGGAGTAAAGTGTATGGGTAATATTTCCTCAGTTAGTGAAACATGCTTATCTTAGCACCATACTTCTCAACCTGAAAGAGGTGAATTATCTAAGATATTATTCCATGAATGTATGACAGTAGATTTGTTCAACAAATTCTAATGCAGGGACACTAAAATAATGTAGAAAGACTATGAAATGTAATTTTTAAGAGTAAACACATTGATCTTCAATAGTTTTTTTTTTTAATTGGGACAAATCTTTCTTTAAATTTATCCTACTGGTACATAGTTTTGGAGCACAGTTATTCTCATTTTTTGTCCTCAGATAACCAAATTTTATCATAAAAATACAGATATTAAAAAGAACAAAATTACTGAGAACTGACTGATAATCTTGGTGACAAAATTTACCCATTTTGAGATGAAACTATGTAGTTTAAGGGAAACTGAAAAATCATTTCTTCACTGAGGTAGTAATTTGAACTTCTGGAACACATGTCATGGTTCTAACACACTGTGGGATGTTTAATAAATTTAAGAAAATGTAGGTAAATTTCTAAATAGTTGATATACAAAGATTTAGGAAAATTTAGGGATATGTAAAATATATTTTACTCTTTTTTTTTTTTTTTTTTTTGACAGAGAGAGAGAGGGATGACAAGTAGGCAGAGAGGCAGGCAGAAAGACAGAGGGGAAAGCAGGCTCCCTGCTTCCGAGCAGAGAGCCCAATGCGGGACCTGATCCCAGGACTCTGAGATCATGACCTGACCTGAAGGCAGAGGCTTAATCCACTGAGCCACTCAGGCGCCCAAAAATATATTTTACTCTTAAATAACAAACATTATGAAGAAGAGATCATCACAATCTTCCAAAGAACATTTTTTAAAAATTTAAAGTCACAATACATTTCTTTAATAGTATTAATTTTGCTCCTATTCATAAAATTTTCAATAAAAATTTCAACCACATTTGTTATTTAAATTATAGAGTAATGAATTTTAAATGTTGAGTTATATAATAGCTCAATTTACACATAGCCCTAGACTTTCATGTTTTAGATATTTTCTTGATATTTATTATTTTCGGTTACATTAGTAAAAAATGTTGAACTTTCAGAAATTTCAGAGATTAAATATAATCTATATCTTTAAAAACCTTGACAAATATAAAAGAACAGTATAAATAATTACATTTACATTGAGGTGAAGGATGGATAGTAAGGACTTTTTATTACTCATTGGGGAAAAGTGAAAGGATTAAAATGAAATTTTTTTTCTTCAAGTTATCCAAACTATAGCATTCATTTTATCATTCCTTTTTTTTTTTTTTTTTTTTTTTTGATGCTGCTTTTGTCTTTCAAAACTGGTGCAGGTTTAACATGCAACTAGTTTTTGCTACTGTCCTCTTCACTAAACATGTCACAAACAAGAAAAAAAAAAAAAAAAAAAACAAGGAAAGAATACAATAAATGGACTCAGAAACAGGAGATAAATAATCAGCTTGAGAAACTGCAGTTTTAGAGGAAGGACCTTGGATATCAGTGGCAAATGAAGTTCCCATACAAAAACGTTCAGCCTTCAATAGCTCTCTTTCTCTTATTTAAAATTCAATGTTGAACTGAAACAAAGTCTGTGCTTCTAATGTAAGAATAATTACACTATAAAAATTACCTCAAATTGTGTTCAAATTCCAAACAATTATCCAAGTATTTTATATCTATATATTCTGTATTTTCAACTTCAACAATACCTTGAGTGACTTTATAGATTATTATATATTTTTTTCATGAGAAGGGATGTAGAAAAATCAAAATCTTTATCTCCATCTGGACAAATGGGAGGTTTGGTGTTAAATATGTGATTTTTAAGTAAATCCCCCAGATTTTTGTAATCATAATTTTGAATGGAATAAAAAATCAATAGATACAATTTATTTTTTCAGATATTCCTATAGACTTTTTTCCCAAAAATTTAAGATATTTTTAGAAGTTTTTAAATTCTTTTAAAAATGCTAATGGAAGCAACTATAAGCACAGAATAAAAATACTTTCCTAACACAACATTAAAATCCTTTCTATGTTAGATTTTGCAAAATCAACTGATAACAAAGGATAAGCTGTCCTACAGGTGAAAAATGTTTCTTAAATTTAAGCTATATTCATTATGACTAAGCTATTTGTAAAGTTGGAACATGTCAAAAATATTTGGAAAATATTTATAGTGGTGAGACTTTTAAATTATATCTCTAGTAGTTGCAAGTGATTTCTCAAGAGTTTTGTTCCCCAATATTCTCCGAATGGTTACATTCTAAGGTCCTTAAGAGAAAATTATTATGAAAATAATTAACAAAATTCTTCTCAACCAGAAATCTAGCAAAACATTTGTTCAGTTATTGATTTAAAGTCTCAGTAAAAAAAAAAAAAAAAATGTTGCATACAGCAGGAAAGAAAGGAATTCTTTAAGATTGTATATTTCATGGGGCCATCTGGGTGTCTCAGTAAGTTAAGCATCTGCCTTCTTCTTAGGTCATGATCCCAGGACCCTGGGATCGAGCCCCATGTAGGGATCTCCACTCAGCAGAAGCTTGCTTCTCTCTCTCCCTGGCTTTCCCCCTGCTTGTACTCTCTCTCTCACTGTCAAATAAATAAGTAAAATCCTTTATTTTTTAAGATTTTATTTATTTATTTGACAGAGATTACAAGTAGGCAGAGAGGCAGGCAGAGAGAGAGGGGGAAGCAGACTCCCCACTGAGCAGAGAGCCTGATGTGGGGGCTCGATCCCAGGAACCTGAGATCATGACCTGAGCCGAAGGCAGAGGCTTAACCCACTGAACTGCCCAGGCACCCAATAGATAAAATCTTAAAAAAAAGAATACATATTTCTTGAATGTGAATATATTAGGAATTTGGGACCTTAATCTTTATAAATAGTTTTTATATTAGTTAATTAAAATTAATTTTGTTTGCAAATGAACTAACCTTAGAATATACATTTTCACATATATTTTTAGATTGATCATCGGTTTTTTATTCTCTATATAAATAATCATCCATTTCTTGTTAAATGTCAGCAAATATATATGATGTGTGTTAAATATATTAATGTTCCTAAATAGACTATATACTCATATTTATGGTAGAAAATGAAACAATGAAAATAGTTTTCTTGTATGATGGACATACATGCAAGTAGGAAATTTTAAATTAGCGAATACAATGTGGTCTTTATTATTAATAGATGGTTAAATATATCATCCTACGTCCATTGAAAACACTTTTAGTTTCCTATAATTTTGACATGATATATTCATTAATACAAAACTGTCTTGAGCTACTAGTTTATCCCAAGCACTATATTAGGCGCAAAAAAATAGAAAGAAGATTAAGACATTATCTCTAACTTCAAGAATCTCAAGATCTCACTGAAGAAACTTTATGTATAAAGAAATCAGAACAAACACTGTGGTCCAAAATGATTGTGAAGTGTGCCTAATTAGCTATTTGAAGTATTTTTTTTTTCTGAGTAGTTCTGTACTCCTTATTCATATGCAATTTATTTTAAATAATATAAAAATAAACACTTTACTTCCATTAATATTGGGATATTTTCTACTTCAGATGCTTTTATAGTATCACACAGAAAGAGATGCAGATAATATAAAATAATACATTATTATATATTTTTTAGCACTATACTATGTTTTAAAATGAATAGTAGTAAGTCACTGAAGTATCTTCAAAGATTGAGTAGGGGTAAAAAGAAAAAAAATATATGAGGTAATTTGTAAAATTCATTCTCTTGAAATCTGGCTTTGGTTAGATTCTGTACTTGGAATAGAACAACTAGTTTTATTTTAAACACCCAAAAAACCTTGCTCACTTTAATCTACCTTCTCTAAAACAGAGAGTATTGTGGCAAAGAGTCTCTGTAGAGTGATATGGAGGTTAAGTGTTGACAAGTTATAACTGAGAAGTATTGGAACAACCAATATTTAGAGCCTAGACCTTTATTCAAGAGAACACAGTTAAATAGAATAAAATGAGGTCATTAAAAAAAAACTTAAGCTATAACTATTTAGTTGATTTAATAACTTCAGTAGTTAACTTGTATTCATTGAGCAAAGAAACAAAGGCTACTTAAGCATGTCAGTCTAGTAAATGTTGGAAGGGAAAGAACAAGTTTTAGTAACAGACAACAAAAACACCACACACACACACACACACACACATACATACTTTTTTTTTTTTTTTTAATGAGGTGTTCATAAATAGAAATATCTGGAAATACCTCATGTGAAAATTCTCCATCTATTTTAGTGCATTGCAGAAGACAACTGGCAAAAGAGGAATTGTTATTTCTCGTTCCACATATCCTACTGGTGGACAATGGGGAGGGCATTGGCTTGGAGACAACTATGCACAATGGGACAATTTGGACAAATCAATCATTGGTATGTGAGTCACCATCTATATCATTAACGCTATTGAGTTTTCCTTTAGGTATTCACTTTTGCAGGAACTAGATACTCACTTTTGCAGGTATTCACTTTTGCAGGTACTAGTTCGATATACCTTATAAGTTATTTTGAGAAACATACTTTTGCATCATATTTTATAACAAATAGCGTGATGAAAAGAGAGTGGACTAGAAAGTAGGATCTGGGATGTGTTATAGAAACTAATGATATCTACCTAGTTTATTTTGAGGAAATAATTTCATTCTTTTTGGTCTCAGTTCCCTGGGAAAGGTCAGGAACTGGGAAGGATAATATCTAGAGCTAAGAATAGAAATGGATAGAAATTCTAGATTCTAGGGAATAAGAATACTCATAGATGCTAAAGAATGGAACACTTCAAGCCACATTTTTAAGGAGTCTTTTGACAGTCGTTGGGTAAATAGTAAATAAGACGTTATTATTTTAAAGGGGGAAATGGATAATTTTCTGTTTGAGATCTAGTTTTAAAAATTCTTTTACTGTTTACATTAAGATTCAAGGAAAACAATCAGTGTTTTACAAATACTACTTTGAAAGGAGAGCTGGGATATCACATGAATCCTATATTACTGAAGAGGTCTCAGATGATTTTATTTAATAAAGATGATTTTTTATTTCCCAAATGATGAGAGCCTTGGTTAAATAATTACATAGACAGCTGTTTATTAAAAAAATTAAACCAAGGAAAATACTACCACTTTTTTCTCATACTGTAATGTACATATAACCATTTTGTGCTCTAAATGTACCAACTTGAAAGTCACAAAGAAGCATAGTATTTTATTTTTATAAATGTCATTAACACTATAACATAAAAAACTTGAATAGTGTAAGAGGAAATGATAGAAAGGTATATGAATAATCTGAAAACTGTATCATTGGATTAGGTTATTAGAAATAAGACATCTTTATAAATAGAAAAAATCAAATATCAAAATATATGAAAAAGATTTTTCCTGATTTTTTTTTTAGGTATGATGGAATTTAGTCTCTTTGGAATCTCATATGTAAGTATTTCTATTCCTTTTATCTTTATAACTTACAAAGATTAAGAAACAAACCATTAAAATTAAACATCACAATATGTTTTAGACTGGAGCAGATATTTGTGGTTTCTTCAACAATTCAGAATATGAGCTCTGTGCCCGCTGGATGCAACTTGGAGCATTTTATCCGTACTCAAGAAATCACAACATTGCTTTTACTAGGGTATGTAGTTACTACATTTACTCTCATTCCTTTCCCCCTACTAACTTTGGAAGTTTTTAAATAGAATTCACCCTCTGCACTACAGGGGAAGGGAGGGAAAACTGAATGAGAAGAAATCAGAGAAGGAGACAAACCATGAGAGACTCTGAACTCAGGAAAACAAACTGAGCGTTACAGATGGGAGTGGGAGTGTGGGGTAACAAGGTGATGGGTATTAGGGAGGGCACATGTTGTGATGTGCACTGGGTCTTATACACAATTAATGAATCGTTGAACACTACGTCAAAAACTAATGATGTACCATATGTTAGCTAATTAAATATAATAATAATAAACAAAAATCATCACAAATAAAAAAAGAATTCACCCTATCAGGCTGATTTTCAATGCATACTTTGTATGAACCTCTTTACATTTACTTAGGGCATCTGAGCTCATTGCTTTCAGAATTTTCTGATTTGGGTTACTTTATACTTTGGACTTTAGAACTTGGTTAGCTGACATACTTACTGCTGTTCTGTATAATTTTGGAATAGTCAGGGGAGAAAAAAAACCTGCTTCTTGAACTTCTTTCAACTGAGACAAAACAATTTAAAAAACAGCTTCAAACTAAATAACCAGGGAAAAGTCATTTGAAATACTACTATCAGTGTATGAAAATGAGCAGATTTAAAAGGCAAATGTTAAGATAATGAGTTGAGAAATCGAGAAAAAAAAAGAAAAAGGAATTATGGGGGCTAATTCTTGTGTTGTGGCACAACTCTCCATGTTACTAAATTGTCTGAAAGAAATTTTTGGAAAAAAGAGGTGACAATATTAAAAGTTATGGAAATGTATTAATAATTAGAGGCAATACCTAATTAAGTGCTAAATTTTGTGATATTGACTTTTAGTGAATTGCAGAGAAAAGATGAATTATCAAAATGCACCTCATGGAAAAGTTGCAGATAGAGCTGGTCTTTGAAGGATGGGTTCCAGCAGTAGTAACTGAGTGGTGGAGCTTATCACGTGCTGTGAAATCTTTTTGTCCATCCTGGGAAGTGTTAGAGGGAAGGATATATTTTAGAAAATGAAAATCTATATAAGGATAGAAGGCAGTATGAGACTACATTTTGGAAGAAAGTTTGGCAATAACATAACTTGTTGGAATAAGAATAACTTGCTGTCAATAATGCAATTTAGGAAGATGTAACATTGGAAGAGTAAAATGAATCAATAAAAACCTGCACAGGGATTTATTCAACAAGTATTTATTAAGAGTCTACCATTTAATATTTATAAATTCCCTGCCCTATGATTCATATAATGTAGGCAGGATAGAGATAATAGGCAAATATGTATATGTAAGTGTGTATGTATAGCCAGATATAAATAAATGCATATGAGGGAAAACAGTGAAAGCTAAAGTGATAGGGATTTATGAGGACTCAGTTTTAGAAGCAGTACTTAGGAAGGTCCTCTTGCTTGAAATGACTTAAGCGTTAGAGTGGAGACTTGAGTGAAGCACAGCAACCAAAACCAATATAAGGATATGGGAGAGAATTCAGGTAGAGGGTGCAAGTGAAAACCTCCAAGATGGGAGGTGGCTGGAGTTTTGGAGAAGATGAAATGGAGGAAGAAAAAACTGAGGAAGTATTTTTAAATAAAAATCTATGGAACAGAAGCCTCAACTTAAGTTCAATTATGAGGTAGTATAATTGAATTTAGGGATGCACAGTTTAGAATTAAGTTCTTCTGTATTGTTAAAATTGAAATAATGTCAGCGAGGTCAGTAAGTTAAGAGATGATTTTTACCTCTTCTTATCTTTGGAAGTGGTAACAATAGGATCAGTTACTGTTTACTAATTTTTGAACCACTTTACTTTCAAGGTTTTGCCTATTTTAACATTATTTTCCATATAACAATGGTAACAGTCATCATAAAGCTTTCTTACTACCAAAATCTAAAAAAAGTTGGCATCTGTATGGATATGGCATAGTTCTTAATACCATCATTCCTATTGATACCAGCAAAAAACATGGAAAGTATTGCCCCCTGGAGTTATGTGGCAGCCTGTTTTTTCCCTAGTACAAATTAAAATGTAAAATATGAATCACTGTCCCTACTATATTTTAACCAGTAAATGCAACGTGTTTTTTTTTTTTTTTTTTTTTTTTTTTTAGAGAAAGAGAGAGCTGTGCAAGTGGGGGGAGAGGCAAAGGGAGAGAGAGAGAATATTAAGCAGGCAACATGCTCAGCACAGAGTCTAATGGGGGGCTCCATCCCTTGACTCTGAGGTCATGACCTGAGCCTAATCAAGAGTTGGAGGATTGGAGTCCCTGTGTGACTCAGTGAGTTACCTATCTGCCTTTGGCTCAGGTCGCGATCCCAGGATCCTGGGATTGAGCCACATAGGGCTCCGTCCTTAGCAAAGAAACTATTTCTCCCTTTTCCATCTGACCCTCCCTCTACTCATGCTCTCTCTCTGTCAAATAAATATATAAAATCTTTATTAAAAAAAAAAGTATATGTTTATAAAAAATATATGTTTATAAAAAATAAAAAAAAAAAAAAAAAAAAAAAAAAAAAAGAAAAAAAAAAGTTGGATGCTTAACGGACTAAGTCACTCAGGTGCCACACAACATTTTGAACAGGTTTTAATCTTTGCAGTGTCAATTTTCGTTTTTACCTTGAGTGCATATTCCAGAGGAGACTAGGGCATGCCCTTCTTTCTTATTCAGAATTTTTTTTTTAATTAGGTCCTCTCTTTCTCCTATTCGATTAATTCTTTCATATCATAATTTATCCATTTCTCATGAGAACATACAGTGTGGGGGCATCACCAAAATGAGCTCTGCATGTCTATATCGGCTTTTGTACAGCATTTTATTTCTTTTCTAGTCTTTTCATCCCTATACTGATAATCACCATGATTGACAATGTATTTGCTACCTATTCAAATATGAACTGCTTTTTACATATGTTCATCTAAAGTGAATCAAGCTATTTGCATTTTTAATTAAAATATGTTCTTTCTTGGAGGCTTAAGTGGGTAGAAGAATAAATGAAACAAGATGGGATTGGGAGGGAGACAAACCATAAATGACTCTTAATCTCACAAAACAAACTGAGGGTTGCCGGGGGGAGGGGGTTGGGGAGAAGGGGGTGGGATTATGGACATTGGGGAGGGTATGTGATTTGGTGAGTGCTGTGAAGTGTGTAAACCTGGTGATTCACAGACCTGGGGATAAAAATATATGTATATAAAAAATATATGTTTATAAAAAATAAAAAATTTAAAAAAAAATATGTTCTTTCTTCATCATATGAGATAGAAATATTACTGCATAAGATCTTTGTAATATTTGTGAAGAAAGTATATACCACATGCAATGAATGAATATTATTTTCTACTTTTTATTCTCCAATCATGTATTTGAAAATTATGATTTAAACAAGGACAAGAGCTTATGACTATTTCATTCTGCTTTGTTTCAGAGACAAGATCCTGCTTCCTGGAATGCAACTTTTTCTGAAATGTCAAGGAATATTCTAAATATTAGATACACTTTATTGCCTTACTTCTATACACAGATGCATGAAATTCATGCTCATGGGGGCACTGTTATTCGACCCCTTTTGCATGAGTAAGCACAAATCCTTCTTCTTTTTTTTTTTTTTGCCAAAAGGGGACAAATTTCATTTAATTTACTCAGTAATCTCATAAAGTGTAGAATATTTGAAATTGGAAGTGTTTTCATTGCTATTTTAATTTAAAATTTGGGTTAATAAACATTTACATAAATAAGTATTAATAAACAGGGTGGTATTAAAATAAAACATTAATCAGTTATTGAAAAGTAATAATTTTTATAATTACTATATTCCTAGTGTTTCGATTTACATATATTTTTATATTGAATATTTTAAAAATGAAGGCAAGTAATATTATCTCTACACAATGATTTGATTAATTGAAGTTAGTAACAGTTAAGTAAATCTACCATATATATGTATGCCTAACTGAAGAAAACTGTCTCACCTTTTCTTGGAGATGTGTTATAGAGCACCCTAGAACAGTGCTAGTATTTTGCTTAGAAAATTGTTTTGGATTCACTCCTTAAAGCTTAAACTGATATATGATCAAATCTTAAAATTCTATTCTACTAGCATAGTTGTAAAAATTGTAGCTTGTCCTATTTTTAAGGCAAATACCAGCTAACTCTTTTTGTTTATGTCACACACACACACACACACACACACACACACACACACACTATATTACCAGAGTAATTGAGTGAGGTGATTTGTTAGATGGTACAATTGATAAATCAGTAAAAATACACAGCATATATTTGCTAAATTAAATAATAGTATGCAAGGCAAAATGACAAACGTAATAGGTTGATCAATATGCCATCTGTTCTGATGACGGGATCTTAAACATAACAGGTTTTCCTAAATTTATATTATCCACCAGTTACTTTATTAATTTATCTACCATAATCCATTCTTTATTTCTGGTAAATTTCTATTAATATCTGCCTCTATTATTTCCACAGTTTGTCTTCTCCCTATTAACTTCCCAGAAGAGTCAGAGTATAAGCTCTAAACTGAATCCCCAATCAGAAACATTATTATTAACTTTGCAGACTCTTGTCCTACTGAGTACATCTTGGCCCTTTATCTCACGAAAAGTCCAGGAAGCAGTAAATTCAGCAGTCCACCTTGGCATGAATCTGTTTGTAGAAGAGTGAAACAACAGCAAAAGAACAAATTGAAATGTGCAGTTCTGTTTCAGTTAGAGAAAAAAATTTGGACATTTAATAGTGACTGTTCTGGAACTATGAAGAACAGATTTTGGTGTTTCCAAACATTTGTACCTGAAATTCAGAAATACATTAAATGCACTATTCAGTGAGCTCTAATTTAAGTATTCTTTTGCTCATTTCTCTTTTTCTTTCTTTTTTTATTATTATGAACTCTGGGAAACAAAATTTTTTTTAATTACTGAATCAAGATTTCTATTTATTTATTTATTTATTTATTTAATTCATTTGGCAAAGAGAGATAGCAAGAGAGAGAGAGAGGGAGAGAGCACAAGCAGGAGAAGTGGCAGGCAGAGGGAGAAGCAGGCTTCCTGCCAAACAGGGAGGCTGGTAAGAGCTCCATCCCAGGACGCTGGGATCCTGACCTGTGCTGAAGGCAGACGGTTAACCGAATTGAGCCACACAGGCACGAAATCAAGATTTCGTATAGCACACTTTCCTCACAATTCTCTTCCAGACTATTTGTTACTCATGTTTCCTAGTTTGTTGAACTTCTACAAGGTAAAGTTAATATTTGTACCTCTGTGAATTCTCTTCAAAGATTTCTCATTCAATTGGCCTTACAGAAATTCTCTGTGTTTTGTCAGGAAGTATGGTTATAGTTTACATTAACTTGTAAAATATTGCACTACTTATTTAACATTAAATTCCAAATGATAGAATTGTTTTTGATTTGTTTATAGTTTGATTTTCACTTCAGTCCACAAAAGTTTATACAGCAAAATGTGATTTGAATAATTATTTTATGATATTCAGGAGAAATGAAGTTCTTTGACTTAATTATTTGTAAATATTCTGTCAAGGTTCTTTAATGACAAGATAACATGGGATATATTCAAGCAGTTCTTGTGGGGGCCAGCATTTCTGGTTACTGCTGTGTTGGAACCTGTAAGTCCTATCATATATTTTTGTTCACAAAATATTATTTTCCTTGACCTATATGTTTTTAATGACTGTATCTTTAAATTCCAGAGTGTTAAGTCTGTAATAGGCTATGTTCCTGATGCTCGGTGGTTTGATTATCATACGGTAAGTGGTTAGGGAATTCTGGGGAATTGACTAAAAACATATGAGTAACTGTTTTATACTAGCTTTTTCATTGGTGACATATTTGGTTTACTTTACACTTAAAAAGGTAAGATATTTCTTGCTAATTATAGCTGTATCAAATTAATACACAGTGAAAGAGTTAATTTATTCTGCCGTAGCTTATTATGGAGTCATTGATTTATTTTACTGAATAAACATAACATTGTACACAAGAAGGTCATTGTCCTGTATCAATATGCAAAATTACCATTAAAGGTTATATAGTCCTTCCAAGAATAACGTATATGACAAGCAGGAATAACTTTTGTGACCTTTGAAAACCCACGAATTTTCTGCATGAGAGTATCACAAAAACAAATGGTGGTAAATTACTTTCAAAGCTATTAATAACTAAGAACTAAGTATATACTTTAAGTAACATGATTTCTCAAATACGTGTTTGAGTTTTTATTAATTTTTGTATGTGTATCAATTGATGTACTTACATCAGTATTTTTGTTTGATATATCAAACACCAATATTGCTGATGATTCCATTTCTTGCCACTTATGTTATTCCTTCCAAACTCCTCATTTCCAGGGCCAAGATATTAAAGTCAGAGGGCAGTTTCATGAATTTTATACTCCTTTAGATACAATAAACCTACATGTCCGTGGTGGTCACATCCTACCATGTCAGGAGCCTGATAAAAACACATTTCACAGGTAAGTGAAGTATTTACAAGAGCTCAGATTAAATTCTGAGATATGTCCTGCTAGAATTGTCAGGAACTGGGAAGGGTCTGAGATTTTACCTTATTTCCAACTGAACAAGTTACTCTGCCACAGTGTCATGGATGTTGGGTAAGAGACAAACGCCTTTCTTATTCATGGCATAGCAAGAGACTTGAATTTCATGTTTGCTTGGGGTTTCCTTGTCCCTGAAGTCCCATGGGGATGACCTAGGCCTAGACAGAAACTGCACATGTAGGAGGTTGTGTCACAGCTACGGAACTCCAGGCTTAGGCACTCAGCCCTTTATAATGGGCTGTAAGCAAACCTCTTCATTGTTTGCTTTTAAGGGGATTTATTATACTGGTCAGTAAATTTTTTAAAAAATTAATTTAAAAACAAACAATGCCCTATCTTCCAATACTGTTTACTTTAAAAGCATCCATTAAAATATAATTTAGGGGCACCAGGGTGGCTCAGTCAGTTGGGTATCCAACTCTTTATTTCTCCTGGGGTCATGATCTCAGGGTAGTGGGATCAAGCCCCACACAGGGCTCTGTGCTCATCAGAGAGTCTGCTTGAGATTCTCTTTCTCCCTCTCCCTTTGTACATCCCTACCCGTATGCAAGATATGCAGATATTTGAGACTCACAAAAAATTGTCCTTCTAATAGTAAGAAAGTTTCCTAGATCAAAATACCAACTAAAACTTCTTGTCTTCTGTATTGGCAATTGAATCTCTTGTATTTTGAGTGGCTGCCTTATCTAAGTACTCATTTTTGATTTCTGACATGTGGAAAGAAATATTACTTACTTCATTGAAACATGATTTCTTAAATGAACTTTCTATAAACTTTAAGCAAATATTGTTCAGAGGACTTCCTTTTCCTTCCACTTTTTCTAACTCCCTCTGTCAGTCCTGTGAAGTATTTCCAAACTCACTCTAGTTTATGAAAATGTAGATATCCATTGACAATATCACTGCTTCTTCAAACTACAAGTACACTGCTGCCCACAGAAGAACCAGCCCTGTTTTTTAGCAGCCTCATCCCATATAAAGATGAAAGATAATTCTTATTAATTCATATTTTCTAGACATTATCATTCATAACTGATGATCTGGCTAAGACCTTCTCTTCTTTGACCTAGGACCCCAACCTGGTATTCTCTCCCTCTCACTCAGCATTATATCCAATCTACCAAGGATCCTGGCTCTACTCTGGTTTATGTGACTGATGTAAAAGTGAATCCTCTGACCAGAGTGTCTATTTCCATTGCCTAAATTCCTGTTTACACATTCAGATTTGGAAACTCAGTCTTGATTCTTCTCTTCTCGTGCTGTATCCACTCATTTGGTGATCTACATGCTGACAGCCCTATTTGACATGCATGGACTTTTTCTATCTCCTAAAATAATCCAGATCCATTTCTTTCAATACTCTACCCTGATATTAATTTAAGAGCAGAAAAACAATTATATCTGAGAAATGAGGGCTTCACAGAAGAGAACATTTATAAATTGGACCTCAAAGAATCCTTTTGTTATAAAAGACAAGTAGAGAGGCCAGTGTGTGTGTGTGTATGTGTGTGTGTGTGTGCTTAGAGGGGTACAGTAAATAGGTTATTAGGGCTAGGTATATAGAAAGGGTAGAATATAAACTGTGAAACACTTTTTAATCTTAAATTTTAAGTATGTTGGAAAATTGTGGGTTAAACCAGTTTTTAAATGTTGTTAATATATATTTATCTCTTACACCTGTAACTATGAACTTGAAATATATACATTACATGTAAATATATATAGGTATTCATACTGAGATATAATAATGTCTTTATTAAGTTGCTGTAGAGATTTGAACTCTAATGTTATGGATATTTTAGGGCAGTTCATGGCAGTACAACTTTCAACATTTGTGATAGGAAAAGACAATTATATCTAAGCATAATTTGTCTGATAAATCCTTCCTTAAAAATATGAGTCTGTCAAACCAAATCATTTGTACAGTCAGCAAGGAAGCACATCTTAGTTCACAGATGGATCTGTGTAGGCACCAGCTTGGGAGGTATTGTCCATTTCAAGGATAGAAATTATAACTTTTGGGGCGCCTGGGTGGCTCAGTGGGTTAAAGTCTCTGCCTTCGGCTCAGGTCATGATCTCAGGGTTCGGGGATCGAGCCCCACATCAGGCTCTCTGCTCAGCAGGGAGCCTGCTTCTTTCTCTCTCTCTGCCTGCCTCTCTGTCTACTTGCGATCTCTGTCAAATGATAAATTAAAAAAAAAAGAAATTATAACTTTCATGCTACTCTTCACATTCTTATTAATAATTTCCAATGATAACTCAGTGATTCATGTATGGAAATGCGAGAAAGGTTTAAATTATAACAGATAAAACACTATTATATATGCTATAATAGCATATATAATAACATATATAACAGTGCATATTAATATAATAAATGTTAATTAATATAATATAATTATATTAAATTAGTATTAAATATTAATATATAAATATTCATGTTTAATGGTCAGTGTCCAGATTAGCAGAAAGAATACTAAATAAATATATCAATTAACTTAATATGGTTTAAACCATTATAAATGAAGCCCCTTTTGATCTGTTAAGTAGGTGATCTTTTGAGATCAAAAGGCAAGCATATTTTCTGTTAAATATGAAGGATTTTATGGTTTATGTCATTCCCAGTAACTCATTATTAAGGAAAGACCTTTCATTTTCTCTGTTGAAAACAGTTTGTATTCTTATTGTTAATATTCTTACTTGTTTTCCTTTGGTTGTTCATATGGCTGCTATATCATAACTGAAGTCTGGTATTCTATAAACATAGGTAAAATTATATATTTTTTTTTAGTCGAAAAAATTACATGAAGCTCATTGTTGCTGCAGATAATAATCAGACGGCACAGGGATCTCTGTTTTGGGATGATGGAGAGAGTATCGGTGAGTGTTCCATTTAATAGATAAATGTAATTGATGGCATACATATTATCTCACATTGCTTTTATGTTATCTATTTTGTACCTTGGAAGCTGAATGAAAGGCTAATAAAATTATCCAAAGCTAAAGTAGCTTAATAATTAGCTAAATCAACTTTAAAACGTAATGTTCTAAGCATCAAAGACTTTCCTCTTACCCTAAATGTAGTTAATCCTATGGGAAATGTCTGAATAACTAAGAAACATGTATGGACAGAGAATGTATATTGATCATTTGTTACTCCCAGAAAGTAGCTCATGCCATTTACATGAGAGACATTCAGTACGTGTGAGGTCACCTGAACTGAAACGCCACATTCCATGTGCACATGGCAATGCATAAAGGATGCCTCTAAAACATGAGATAGCCTAGAAACAAAACTTGACTTTGATCTCTGTACTTCATGCGTATTTGGTTTTTTAATTCAATATTATTTACATGAAAAGTTTAAGGATTTAAAATTAGATCTATGTTTACTCTATAGTCATAGAGTAATATGAGTTATAAAGTCATTTCTTTAGACCAGACAGAACTGCTAGGCTCCCAGCCATGTGTGCTTTTCTGATCATTGTCACAGAATCCCTTAGGGTAGTTTATTAGGGTAGTTTATTGAAGATGCAGATCCTAAGGACCAGTTAATTTCCATTAATTTGGGGAGAAGCCCTGGTATCACCTTCAGGTGATTAGTGTGCTGTTAAGTAAACACTAGTTGTGGATTAGGGTTGTTGACTGCCATTAACAGTGTCACTCTACTAGATGGGAGTTCTGAACATTCTCTTCAAACAAACATCAGTCCTAAAAACTAACATCCATGTGGAGCTGATGTTCTCACAGGGCGGTTCAGTGCAATGAAAATAAGCTATCTGCAGAAGAGAGATCTTTCATTACTAGCCAAGACATGTATTTTTCAACTTTTTTAGTTATATCATAGTTAATATTTTGCAACCCTAATAAACGGGAATCAATTTATTAGTAAATAAAGTATATTGGAAGGTTGATACAAGAATCATATGGATCAATCAAAGCAAGACTCTTAAAAACAAAACAAAAAAAATTTTTCCTACTATCTTTTGATTTAAGGTGAAGAATCAACCGCTATCAATTAAAACCCTATGTTTTTAATTTTTAATTTTTTTTTATTTTTTATAAACATATAGTATATTTTTATCCCCAGGGGTACAGGTCTGAGAATGGCCAGGTTTACACACTTCACAGCACTCACCAAAGCACATACCCTCCCCAATGTCCATAACACCACCCCCTTTCTCCCAACCCCCCTCCCCCCAGCAACCCTCTGTTTTGTGAGATTGAGAGTCACTTATGAAAACCCTATGTTTTTAGAGTTCTGACCTTTGTTAGCATGTCAACTGGGGTTCTACAAAGTTTGCAGTCTTTCTCACCTGCTCCCAGCAGGCTGCACTTTAAATTTGCCTACAGTTTTCCAGGGTTGTAAAGTTGAGTTATACATTTGCATTCTTGTCTTAGAACCTTTGAATTTATGTACCTATCCAATAAATTAGTTCATTTGAACAGCAAGGGAGACAATGCTTCTCTTAGAAATTTTACTCCTGGTCTTCCTATCAAACTAAGATATAGATGAAAGAACTTGGTATGACCTTTGCCCTATTAAAGTTTCATAGCAGATTTTATTTTTTAATCATTAGTAAGAAAAAACATACTTCAAATATTTATTTATTATCTCTCTATGTAAGCATATAAGATTATTCTGGCCAATTATATTTGTTTTTTTTTAAATTGTATCTGACAAACTCAGTATATTTGTTGTAATTCCGTATGAAGATTTCAGATAATTCCTTGAATTCTTGAATAAACAGCAACAACAATATATAACATATGTTTCAGCAGGTCAGACTCTCCAAAGAAGTGTTCTCTCTCAGCAAGCCCATCAATCTAATTAATAGGCACAGAACTATTTCCTTCTCTAAGTATATTCACATTTTATAAAATACTATTTGCTGACATATTTTTTTCTCTCAAAGAAAATCAAAGATAAAATACAGCAGTTTCCCCTTATCCATGGTTTTGGTTTCTGCATTCTCAGTTACCCATGGAAAACCCTGGTCTAGAAACAGACGATCCTCCCTCTTACAGTGTGAGGAGATCAGCAGTAGTTTTAATGCTGCATCTCCATGTCCAAGTCATTCATCTCAATTCATCTCCTCACCTAGGCATTTTATTATCTCCCATCATCACAACAAGAATAAGCATAGCACAGTAAGCCTTCTTGAGAGTGAGAAACCACATTCACATAACTTTTATTACAGTATATTGTTATAGTTGTTCTATTTTATTATTAGTTACTGTTAATCTCTTTCTGTGACTAATTTATAAATTAAACTGTATCAGAGGTAAGTATTACAGGAAAAATCTTAGTATATACAGGGCTTGGGGATCTTAGAGTGTATACCCCCACATAAAGGGAGACTATTGTAAAATTATCTCAAAATTTGTGTATATTAAGTAAAGATTGTAGATTAGGCAAAATTAGTTACAGATTAAGCAGTTTTAAAAATAATCATTTAACAAAATTCTGGCATGTATAAGTTTGAAAAGGAAAGTAAAATTTGTTACTTTTTCAATGTTATTTTAACACTTGTTTCAGTCATGCATTTAATTTACTTTTGCCTTTCTGCCTTACCTATGCTTGTTTTGTTTTACATATAAACACAGTCTTAGAATTCAGGTAAATTTGGACTTTATTCCAGATTTTGTTAATAATTAGTTGACTCACTTTCAGCCATTTATTTAACTTCTCTGGAGCTCACATTCCTCTTCAACCATGAGAACAATAAAAAGGACATACCTCTTGGAGCAGTGTGATAAAGTACTTAAAAGTTGACAAATAGTAAGCACTTATATTTTAGCTGTCAAATTATTTTAAAAATTGATTTTAAATATGGTAAAATTATAATTAGGTAAAGAAATGAATATAAACCCCATGTTTTATCAGTTTGATTTCAATAGATCTCTCATAATCCCCAGCAATTGAATATTTTTTTGTCAAATGACACTAGAGTAAGTTTCCATCATGTTCATTTTGCTTTATAAACATTATTATATTGTCAGTCATTGAAATGGCTGGTAAGTGACCACCAATATCACCACCCAATTCTGTTTATTAGTATACTTTTTTCACCCTGCCAGAGCCATGTTAAGGTGATTTTAGACCTGTTACTCTAGCATTAATCTCCAACAAATAAATACACACACACCAACCTGCCCTGTTCTTCTAGGATCCTCTCTGGGGACTCATCCTTCATATTAAAGTGCTCCTTGGACAGTTTTTGAACAAGTTAAATAAACTTAGAGAAAAATTAGATATGCATTGATGGTATTTGATACACTTTATACTAGAAAAGAGAACCAAACTATTCTAGTTTTTATTATTTTTCTTCTTTGGAAATATAAATATATAATCTTTTTGTCTCTCTACAGACACCTATGAAAAAGGCTTATATTTCTTGGCACAATTTAATTTAAATAAGGTATGTCAGTTAAATAATACTTGAAGTTTTGTTCCATATTTTATATTTCCATATTTTACATTTTTGTATAACATACCTCATTTGAAAAATATGAATAAAAATTTGCTATACTATGAAATACGTTTTGGTTAACAGATGTATGCTTTAAAAGATTTAATTGCTTTTGAAAGTGAGGGTTTACATTACTTCTTTGTCTTTGTCTTTATAGAATACCTTGACAAGCACTATACTGAAAAATGGTTACATAAACAAAAATGAAATGAGGCTTGGATTCATCAACATATGGGGGAAAGGAAAGACTGCTGTTAATGAGGTTATTCTTATATATAACGGAAATAGAGAAGTAGTTAAATTTAGTGAAAACCTAGACAAGGAGGTAAGTGATACAAGAAAAAAATAATGGAGTTTTTAAAACATCTATATGGATGTCTTCTATTTCCTAAACCTAATGAAACGTAATTATGGGTCACCTATCACCTCTGTTATTTATTTATTTTCCTTAAACTTCCTAATCGATCTCCATATTATCATTCATAGTAACTTGTCATATGAATCAATCTAGTGGCACCTGTGTTACAATTTTCCTGATGTAATCAAAGCAAGATTCAATTTACATTAAGCCTCTAAGTCACTGTTATCCCTATAAGGTAAAATGCCTTAAATTTTTTTTTAATATAAAATGTCTACATTTAAGTATTTAATGCACCTTGGATAAAGTATGTTTGGAAATCCTTGCAAAATTAATAGAATTGGCACTTGAATAATTTGACATACAGGTATACAAGGATATAATTCATACATTAAACAAGGTATTGGAATTTTTATGTTAAATTTCCATTGCTACCAGTAATTAGTTCTTTTATTTTGAACAAATAATTTTAAGCCTTCCTTTTCTTTCAAATTCAATAAGAATATGCAAGTGAACAGTCTCTTCAGCTCCATCCAATTCTAAATTCTGGAATCCATGTCCCAAAAAGGTGGATTTCAAAGAACATATATTCTATATATGTTCTACATATATATTCTAGTCAACAGCTAACTGTTAGAAATGATCCAAGTAGAAGGCTCTGGCTCTACTACTAAAATTTTGTGTGTGTATTACCTGTTAGTGTTAGAGCTGGATAAAAATTACTAGCTGTTAATCAACAAGTACTTCCAATACCTAACTTAAAAACAGTCGGTTATTTGACTGACTTCAACTTAAAAAAATAATGGTTGTGTCTTGGGCCACAGTCTTGTGTCCTCACAGAATTTTACAAAGCTGAGGGGTAAACAGCACCTGGAAGATCATTCTATCCACTTGAAACTTAATACTGCTCTATTGTTGCTGGTGTTTTGTAGGCAAGTGTTATTTCCCCTTTAATGTAGAACTATGTTCTAATTACTATTTTGGCATCAAAATTCTTTTATTTCTTTAAGTTATATCAAGGTTGGAGAATTAGAGTTTTGTATACTTAATGTCCTTCCTTGGTAAAATAAAAGTTAATAACTCAGTGCCTCACCCCCATTTTTCTTCTTTTTAAAATTTCACTGGTTTCTAAAATTACGAAGTAAGGGAATCACTGATTTAAGCCAGTGGTCTCATGTGGCAGACCAAGAAACTGAGTCCTTCAAAGGGAAAGTTAATTCTCCAGGAATAGATAGTCAATGGTTAATATCACAATTAGCAATCAGTGTATTTGAACTGCCCAATGTTCAATCAGATTAAAAAGGATAATTTGACATATATATTTTCTTGCTCCTTATTTAGTACTGCATTGGCAAAAATAAAGTTCATAATTTTTACTACAAAAATAAACCAAAACACTAAGGTGAACAATGTCAAAAAAGATATTTTAAACATATCAAGTATTATTTCAAGTTCATTTTAACCAGATGCTTGGTATAAAAACACATAATTTATGAAGAAAGTTCATTCCACATAATTTATAAAGAAAGTTCATTCCACTGCTTCCAAACATATTCACAAAGACTTTTAAGTATTAAGAAGGAATTTTTACAATATTTTATTACCTCATTGATTCCAAAAGTAGATATTATTTTTAACTATCAGCAATTGAGCAGTTCCTTCTAAATTCATTTAATAAAACAAATACTTATGAGTACCTAGGGATTCAAACCTTTATAGATACGTGCTAAAAGTAGAGAGTGGTCAGTTTCTTTCTTTATTCTGTTGGCCTTCTCCATCAGTGTGGGAATTATATGCAAATCTTGATTTAATTACTTTATTAATGCAATTTTTAAAAGATTTTATTTATTTATTTGACAGACAGAGATCACAAGTAGGTAGAGAGGCAGGCAGAGAGAGAGAGAGGGAAGTAGGCTCCCCTGAGCAGAGAGATGTGGGCAGAGAGATGTGGGGCTCAATCCCAGGACCCTGGGATCATGACCTGAGCTGAAGGTAGAGGCTTTAACCCACTGAGCCATCCAGGCACCCCATTTTATTTTATTTTTTGAAAAGATTGTATTTACTTATTTGATAGAAGCAGAGCATGAACAGGAGGAGGGGGAGTGGGGAGAGGGACAAGAAGACTCCCCACTGAGCAGGGACCCCCCGATGGTGACCTCAATCCCAGGACCCCCAGATCATGACCTGAATGGAAGCCAGACACTTAGCTGAATGAGCCACCAGGCCCCTCTCTATCAATACAGTTTTAAAACATTTTCCTGGCAACAGTTAGGTTTTGTTGCCTCTTGTACAGTTATTAAAAGCTATCTGATGTACTTGTTCCTTTTCACTTTTGATGTATTAAAAAAACTAGGTTAGGTTTTGGTTAAGATGGATCAGTTTCAAATTTGGCAAATATACATTTTTAAAAATTATTTAATTTTACCTTTTAAACTCTTCTACTATACAGTGTGGGAAATAAATCCTAGAATGTTGTTTTTTAGTGAAGAATATGTTTTATAAAGCCACTAGGAGAGTACCTGGTTTTCAGTAAGCAGTAAAGGAATGTGGATTGTCTTCCTCTTCTCTTGCATATTTGATGATTGAATCTAAATTTTCTGAGCTAAGACAGAAAAATCATGTGATGTGTTGGCGAAAAAGCAGTGGTAAGGTCTAATGAAATCATCATATCATAAAAATGTTACAGATGATTGGCTAGAGCTACTCAGTAACCTCCATAATTAGTCCCTACATAGTCTAATTGAGATTCTGTCCAGTGAAAGAAAGTAACACAACAGAACTGAAATTATTGTGCATCCTAAAGCATTTTGGGATTGACACAAAAGAAAGCATATTTCCAGTCTAATTTTTGTGTATAAATATGTCCTCATATTTGAGGGCTGGAAGCATAGAGATTTATGTAATAGAATTATAAATAATTCCATGTTTAAGAATAGGGAGAAAGAATACAACAATAGAAATCAAGATAATTAGGAAATAGTTTTAGTTTTTCACAGTCTTTTAACAACCACTCTACCTCTCTGGGATTTATTTTTATCTGTATTACGAGTGGGTTGGGTGAGATTATTACTGAAATAGTTGTGAACATTCTAAAATAAAAACTCATCAAAAAAAGAGAAACGAAACTTCTATTAGAGAAAATTTATACATGGAAATAGTCTTTGTTAAAAAAACAAAAAAAATCTTACTCTGATTAAACAATAATTACCATTTTGCTTTCTTTTCAGATACTAAATATTAATCTGACAGTGAATGATGTTACTCTAGATCAACCAATACAAATCAGCTGGTCATGAAGATTATCATCAATTCCAGTTGTCAAAGGGATATTAACACCTGGATTTAAACTTCTCTGTACTTACAATTTTCCCTTTTTGTTGGTTTCTTATATTGTATAAAATATGAACTTCATAACATCTATCTAAACTTACCCCACAGTGTACAATAATACTAATACTAATTTTATTATGATAATGTGTTCTGGATCTAATTTTTAACATATTTATTAGGATTTAAAGCATTCTAGTTACTTTGCTAAGTATCAGCCAAAACTGCAAACCAGTTACTAAATATATACATGTGTAACTAAGAGATAATTAAAACAGGTGTTTTTTTAAAATGAATCTTTTGTGTAATTGTATACAGTATTTTCTTCCAAGTTTAGTAAATTTAAGGCATATAGCAATACTTCTGATCAGATTTAATTACTTCTTAGTATGTACATTTAATTAAAAAAAACAGAAAATAGGGGCGCCTGGGTGGCTCAGTGAGTTAAGCCGCTGCCTTCGGCTCAGGTCATGATCTCAGAGTCCTGGGATCGAGTCCCGCATTGGGCTCTCTGCTCAGCAGAGAGCCTGCTTCCCTCTCTCTCTCTGCCTGCCTCTCCATCTACTTGTGATTTCTCTCTGTCAAATAAATAAATAAAATCTTAAAAAAAAAAAAAACCAACAGAAAATAAACCGCATATAAGTATAGAAAGTGTACATTTCTCTTTATTTTCCAAAAATAAATTGTCCTAGTTTAAATTGCTGTAACAAATTGTCATAGACTGAGTAGCCTAGGCAATAAACATTTATTTCTCATTGTTCTTGAGGCTTGGAAGCCCTGAACAAGGTGCCAGCAGATTTGGTGTCTCGTAAGGACCCTCTTTCTGGTTTTGCAGATGGCCATTTTCTCTTTGTATCTTCACATGGTAAAAGGCAGAAAGAAAAGACACAAGCTCCATGTTGTCTCTTCTTACAGGCACTTATCCTGTTTATGGGCGTTTCAGTCTCATGACCTAATTACCTCCCAAATGTGTCTTCTTTAAGAGCTGTCATACAAAAGATTAGAGGTCCAGCCAAAGAATTTTGGAGGGACTCAAGCATTCAGTCCATAACAGAAATCCAAATTTCTTTTTTAGCATTGTTTTATGTACTGGAGAAAAAAAAATTAGCTTTTATTCTATTTACTTGGTTAAATAAACCATTCTAGCACATTCATGTAGGTTGGAAGGCTCTAAATCATGTTCTAAAATAGTATCCATTTTTTTTAACTCTAAGGTTTCTTCGAATTTACTTAAATAATTTACTTAAGTAATATCTGTAACTTGATATAATTCTTTTCTAATTAAAAATTTTAAAAATATCATAATGGAATTCTTAGGACAACTCATAACTCAGAATACAAGGACTGGTGAAACAATAATATAATGATGGCTATTATTTTAAAAAAGACAAGAAATAATAGGTGTTGATGAAGTTGTGGAGAAAAGAGATGCTTGTGCTCTATTGCTGGGAATGTAAATTGGTGTAGTCACTATGGAAAACAATATAGAGGTTCCTCAAAAAATTTTAAAATAAAACTACAATAAGACACAGCAATTCTATTTGAATGGATCAAGAAGATGTGGTATATATACACAATGGAATACTGCTTATCTTTTTTTTAAAGACTTTATTTATTTGAGAGAGAGAGAGAGAGAGAATGAGAGAGAGCATAAGAGAGGTCAGCTGGAGAAGCAGATTCCCTGCAGAGCAGGGAGCCTGATGTGGGACTCGATCCTGGGACTCCAGAATCATGACCTGAGCTGAAGGCAGTCGCTTAACCAACTGAGCCACCCAGGTGCCCCTCTGCTTATTTATCTTAAGAAAACAAAAATATTAACTCAAAAATATATATATACTCCATGTTCATTGCAGCACTATTTACAATAGCCAGGATATGGAAACAATTTAAGTGTCAATTGATGGATGAATGGATAAAGAAATTGTGATATATATACACACCAAGGAATACTAGTCAACAATGAAAAAACAATGAAATCTTATTTGCCATTTTTTGGCAACACGGTCAGACCTCAAGGACATTATACTAAATAAAATAAATCATACAGAGAAAGACAAATATCATATAATTTCTTGCATGTGGACCTTAAAAAAAGCCAAACACAGAAAAAAATTCATAGATATAGTGAGCAGATTGATGGTTGCCAGAGGTGGGGGGACAACTGGGGGGATGGGAGAAATTGGAAAGGAGGGTCAAAAGGTTAAAGAAGAGAAAAATGTTAGAATACTGTTATTATGGAATATTTAAGACAATTCATAACTCAGGTTACAAGGACCAAGGAAAACAACCATAACGATAATAATGACAATAATAATAATAACATCAAAAAAAGTAAATTAAGTTTACTGGGAAGAAATAGAAATTGAGGAGAATTTACAAACTGAATATAAATTATAAAATCAGGTGCTGCCAAGGAATCCAGTCACCAAAGATGAGATTATAAATGAGCATAGCCATTTCTGAATGGCAATCATGTAGTATTCAGTAAAATTAAATTTGTGTATCCCTTTCAACTCAGAGTTCCAACCCTGAGATACTTTTACAGAGGTGCACAAAGTGGTACAAGGTATTTGCTGCTTGTTGTTGAAAAAAAAAAAAAATCATTGACTGCTGTCAGCTTGGAGTTGTTTGGAGCTCTAAAAAATAAGCCATTATGTTTTTCTACTGAAAATAAACGTTTTCACAGATACCCAACCACAGTGGAGCAAGATAAAAACAAGACTACTCCATAATCATTTTTGAGGATAAGAAACAATAAAAATACTCTCTAAATCACAAAAATACCCAACACCTGCTTCTCAGGACAAATAAGAGTTATTATTTTTTCTTTTTTTTAAATCAATTGCTGCTGTAATCCTGTTCCAATCCTTCTACCTCCTAGAGAAAAAAAAAATGCAGTAATATAAAAGGCATCTCTTTTGACTGTGGTTAACAAAGAAGTGGAGATAGTGTCTGTCCTAGTAGAGTTCTCAGTGACGATACTCTCTAGGGATCCTTAGTCACCTTGTAAGAAGAAATTTTGAATGCGTGATGAAACCAGTAAAAATATGTCAGCTTTAAATATAAAACTAGCTTGTGTAATGTAACTATTACTACAGCAATTGTTCTCAATGTCATATTTCATATACGAGGGTATGAAGGCTTCCAGGTATACATTTTAAGAGTGAATGATAAGTTACTTGTAACTGTTCACATAAAAATGAGATGCCTACACTTATCTCTCCTAAACAACCCGAGGGCACCTATGCTTCTGTTCTGTACCACTGCTGTTTCATCTTACAATATCCTCCACAGACACTAACTTTCTCTTGTCTGGACAAGGAGGAACCGATTTACTGTGGGACACTTTAGGATATCAAAACAACTTTTCCCACAATTCTACTGCTTTGTAACAAATTATCACAAATCTAGCAGTTTAAAGGAATTCAGTTTTATAATTTCATAGTTTCTAAGAGTCAGGAGGTGGGTCCTGGCTTAGTTGGCTCCTTTGCTCAGGTCTCACAAAGCTGAAATCAAGAGGTTGGCTGCATTATGTTCTCATCCTGAGACTAGACTGAGAAAGAATTACTTCCAAGCTCACTTGGGTTGTTGGAAAAATTCATTTTCTTCCACCAGCAGGACTGAGGACCTGCTTTTTTTTTTTTCTTTTTTTTTTGTGATGGCTGGCTACAGGCTACACTCAGCTTCTAGATATCACCCTCACTTCCCAGTGACCACCCACAGTTCCTTACTATGCATGCATCCTTTACATAGCCACTTAACTTAGTGCAGCAAGGAAAGTCTCTGGAGCAAGTCTGCTAGCAAAGGTGGGGTCTGTGTGACATACCATAATCAAGGAAATTATGTCTCATCCACTTGCCATAGTCCACTGATTAGAATAATTGACATGCCCTGTCCCTATCAAGGGTAGAAAATTACACAAAAGTGTGAACTCTAGAAAGTGATGTATGGAAGTCATCTGAAATTTTGCCTGCTACATTTCTAGACGTACCCATGTGCCAAACAGAATGTTTTCAAACTAAGACAAGTAAGAATCCACTATGGATTTAAAAACCATGCACAGAAGACAGGTATGTCTATACCCAACAAACTATTATAAGCTTTATGATAATCAGTTAACAAGTATCTACTTAGTACTTCTTATACATAAAGCTGTATAAGACCTCATGTTGGCATTTGGAACCAAATTTCAGGTGAAGACAGAAACTTAACATGGACTGACAATCAGTTCTTCACTGATTAGAAAGCCAGCACATATCATAGACACTAAAAAAAAAAAAAAAAAAAATGTTCAAAATGAGTATCCTGCTATTAAAAACTGTTTCACTGTGCTGTGAAGTGTGTAAACCTGGTGATTCACAGACGTGTACCCCTGGGGCTAATAATTCATTTTATGTTAATAAAAAAATAAAAAAATTAAAAAAACCAGTTTCACAGAATATATCATATGTTCAAATTATGATTATTTATCTACTTAAAATAACTTTATTTGTTTAATGTTCTTGCTAGTGAGATAATATACAAAATACAGAGCAAAGTACAGAGAATTATTAACGAATGATTTAGAAATGCAGCCCCCAACAGAGTACTGGCTTTTCTGCAAAGTCTTCTCCAGAAAGAGGAAGATTTAGCAGGCTAAGTCTTCTACCCTATCTTCATTTCATCCGTATTAGTTACAGTTTATGTGACTTATGCATTTGACTACCTAAGGAACATAAAATTGTGAGCCAAACAGATGAGTTTATTTTTTAATCTATTTTTTTTAAACAGATGAGTTTAAATTCAGCTTTCAACATTTAATGGTGTGACATATAGTGGGTGGTATCTGCTGCATAATCTTGGCTATCTTTTTTGTTCTTAAGTAGTGACTAATGGTTGTGTTTCAAAACATACAAGTTATAAAGTAGAAACTATATGACATTCACTATTTTCCCTAGTGATTCACAAAATCAATGCTGTAAATCTGATTTAAGGGGCTAAGAAGATTAATTTGGTGTTTACATAAAGGAGACTTACTTTGTAGTAATCTGAAATAAAATAACCAATATATTAAAAAAAGCCTTATATTTGATATTTCAAATCCTTCTCCAGTTTATTATCTCCCCTCTATTCTTGTTAAGTCCCCATCGTTTCTAATCTGGAAACAATTTTTTAGAGCTTCCTAAATATCTTTTCTTGCTTCTCCCCTTATCTCCTCCAATCTTTTCCAATTACCATACAATATAGTAAAAGTCTAAACTACAAATATAATTTTATTTTCTTGATCATACTTCTCCAGTGATTCCCTTACTTACTGTTATATGCAAGGTTCCAACTGAAAGTTTAAAAGAATGTAAAAATCTACTAAAGAACAGACAAAGCTTTGGGGTGCCTGGATGGCTCCATGGGTTAAGCCTCTGCCTTCAGCTTAGGTCATAATCTCAGGGTCCTCGGACTGGGTTCTCTGCTCAGCCAGGAGCCTGCTTCCCTCTCCCTCTGCCTGCCTCTCTGCCAACTTGTGATCTCTCTCTGTCAAATAAATACATAAAAAATATTTTTAAAAAACAGACAGAAATTAACTGTTTTGGAAAGAAATACCTTGTTTTTTATAAAGAAGTTTAATTTCAACTTAATCTCTCACACTCACTGTGTTTCTTCCTCTCTCACTACTTAGAATTCTGTTACTTTGTGCCTTATTCTCTTAACAAATTCCTGTTATGTTATAGTTAAGCTTCACTGTCAAATTAATGGGCATGATTTTCTACTCCTTGAAACAAAATTAATTCTCTCTTTCTCCATGTTCCCATAGCACTTCCTGTATTACGTTAATTTGAAATTGAAATTGGCTCCACACTGGGCATGGAGATGGCTTGGGATTCTCTCTCTCCTTCTCCCTCTGCACCTCCCCATTCCACTCAATATCTTTCTCAAAAAAAAAAAATAATAATAATAATTTAAAAAATAATAAAATAAAAAATGGATAAAAGACTTCGGCAATGTTTCACCAAAGGGTGTATATGGATGGCAAAGAAGCACTTGTAAAGATGCCCAACATCATTAATCATTAGGGAAATGCAACCTTGACACACTTATTAGAATAACAAAATTTAAAACTGACAACATCAAATACAGACAAGAATGAAGAGCAACCACAACTCTTAAACATTGGTGCTGAGAAGGCAAAATGGTATAGATACTTTGGAAAGCAGTTTGGGTTTTTTTTAAAAGTTAAGTGTTCACCTATCATGTGACCGAACAAACTCTTACTTATTTATCCAAGCTAAATTAAGACTTGTGTGCACAGGAAAGCCTATATGGAAATGTTACAGTGACTTTATTCATAATTGCCAAAGTCTGGAAAACACCCAAATATGCCTCTACTATATGATACATAAATCAATTATGTGTACATTAAAAAAGAAATCAATGACTAAGACTTGTAAAATCATGGAAGAAACTCTAATGCATTATATTAAGTATAGGAACTCAAACATATTCAAATTATTTAAAATTCATTTATTTGAAATTCTGCTAAAGCAAAGCTGAGACAGAGGACAGACCAGAGCTGTCAGGTACATGAGGAGGGGGGAGAGTTGATTTCAAAGAGACACAGGGAATTAATTTGGGGCAATGAATTTGTTCTATATCCTTATTTTTGCGACAGTTACATGGAGGTATATATTTCTGAGAAGTTGCAAACTGCATACTTAAAAAGGTAGATTTTACTATAAAATTTAAAAACTCCATATACAAAAGTAAATATGTAATACAAACCCAAGTATATGAAGATACAAAAGCAGGCAAACCAATCAATTAGTAATAGAAGCCATGATAGTGCTAACCTTTGTAGGGATTGTGACCAGAAGGATATAAATGTGGTTTCTGGGTGCTGGTAATATTCTTTTGATTGGGCAAATTTTAGTTCCAAAGGTGACTTAATTTTGTGGAAATTATTTTAGTTCTACATTTAGCTTTATATATATATATATATATATATATATATATATATATATATATATATAAACTATGGAAAGAACCTAGATGTCCATCAACAGATGAATGGATCAAGAAGATGTGGTATATATACACAATGGAATACTATGCAGCCATCAAAAGAAATGAAATCTTGCCATTTGCAACAACGTGGATGGAACTAGAGCGTATCATGCTTAGCGAAATAAGTCAAGCAGAGAAAGACAACTATCATATGATCTCCCTGATATGAGGAAGTGGTGATGCAACATGGAGGCTTAAGTGGGTAGAAGAATAAATGAAACAAGATGGGATTGGGAGGGAGACAAACCATATATATATATATATAATCTGTCAATAGTTAACTTTAAAAATTGAAGGACTTCACAGATGAGATAATTAGAAACATGCTTGACGGTTTTGATTTAGTTCCTATATTTTATTTCTCTTTTAAAATTATTTATTTATTTCTTTATTTAGAGATAGAGTGTGAGTAGGGGGAAGGGCAAAAGGAAAGGGTGAAGGAGAATCTCCAGCAGACTCCACAGTGAGCATGAAGACCCACATGGGGCTCAGTTCTCACAACCCTGAGATCATGACCTGAGCCAAAATTGATTTGGACGCCCAACTGAGCCACCCAGAAGCCCCCCTGTATTTTATTTTTAAACAAGTCTCTGTCTCATATGAAAAAGGCTTGATCCATAAGTCTACATAACCAGAACTGTTATATCTAGGACAAGGATTATTTCCAAATATGTTGGTGTTTTCAGGTAATAGTCTTATACTGGTCTCATCTATGACTCTTTGTCTTGATGATCTTATCCATTCTTTCAGTTTCAGTATTCTCTCAATGATATCAACTATCATATCAGTTATCTCCCACACATTTTTCTGCTCAGTCCAAAACTCAAATTTGAATCTGCCTTTGGGGCATATTTTTTAATGCACTTTTATATAGTAATATGGCTTGAAAATAAAAAGCACATAACTTGTGAAATTTCTCTCTCAAATACCTGGCACTATTTACTCATTTCCCCTCCAAGAAATGTATTAGCTTTTTTATAAACTATTCTGGATAGTTTATATATACATAGAAACACATTTGTTTATACACCCTTTTCCCACCTCCACCATATTTTAAGTTATACAAGTGGTCAGACTGGTAGGTACTTTGCTTTTCTCAAACTCACACAATTAAAATTTGAACACATAACATAAAACAGAAAGATGTTTACAGGACACAGAGAACATATATTCCCACATTTCTCCCCCAAAACACCCTTCCTAACTTTCTTTCATTGAATGGGTGACAATTCTTTTCTCAGATATTTGAAAACCTTGATGCCATTTTTTTGTCTACAATCTCTTCCAACTCACCCCTCCAGCCTTGTCTGTTTTATTTTCCTTCTGTACTACAGTATTTGCCAGTCTTGTCCCTTCCTTTCTTTGCAATAACTGGCACCTAATGAAGATTCTCATCACCTCAAACTTTATATCATTAAAATACTTCTTTTGTAGTAGCTTTCAATCTCTCAACCCTATAACCTACCATGATCACCACCTCAGAAAAATTGTTCCCAAACTTAACTTTCATGTCTATTCTGAAAGATTTTTTGCAAACCAAGGGCAAACTAGGCATAGTAAGTTAAGGACTTTTTGAAGTCAAAATCCCTGTTTTGGCATTGGTATTACACAATGATAGTTGTACGATCATAGGCTATCTTAATATTTAAAACTTTTACTTTGTATGAGATACTCATAAATCCTAATTTTTCTCCATTAATAATTAATAGGTATGCAATATCATCATCCTTATTTTATAAATGAGGAAAGCAAGGAACAGAAAGTTAAATAACTTGCCCAATGTCATATATATACAAGTATTGGAGATAAAATCCATCTGACTCTAGATACCACACTCTATACCAATACATGGTATAGCCTCGGTTAACCTTACCAATTCTCATTTTCCTCTTTTTACTCATGACTTGCATGTTCCAACTTCTCTCTATATTACTTGGTTTCAGTCCCAAAGGAAAACATGGTGTTGTCCATTGGTTTGTTCATCACCCCAACATCTCATGATTAAAAAAAAAAATAGTATCTCATGGTGGTGCCCAGATATAGGTTGGAACATGAGTCATTTGAAGGTTTGATTGACTGGAAGTCCAAGATGACACCTTCACTTACCTGTGGTGTCTCATTGTTCTTCCTGAGGATGACTTATAATTCAGTTGCTCACAGACCAGATTTAAGGAGATGAAGGAATACAGTTTTTCCATGGAGGGGTGACAAATTCCATGGAGGTGGTAAGCTACCAGAATTGTGAGTTTTATATTCTTTCGTACAGCTCCTCCTTTCTGTTGTTTGCCTCATTGCTGGCATTGAAAATCTTCATTGCCTCTTAGTATTCCTTTTACTGGGATTTTTATTTAGGAGAAATTATATAGGCATTATATATATTAAATTATATATATATATATATATATATATATATATATGCAAGATAATTTGTATTCTAATTATCTATTCGTAATCTTCCTAAGTAATTTGAAGTTGAAAACATGAGAATGATACACACACACAAAGTAAAAGAGACAACCATGTGGAAATTAAGTCTGAGCTGTGTAAATATTGTGCACATTTCTGTTTCCTCCTTCATACACAACATGAAATTAAGTCATATCTAATGCATTTTCCTCTGATTACTGGGACACTCAAATGGCTAGTCTTCATGTGACATAAATAGAAATAGCAGTTAGGAAATTGATAGATTATGAAAAAGTAGATGGAATTTTTAATAAGTAAAAAATGAGACAATGTTTTTTGTTTGCTTGCATAGATTTCAGAAAGTCATGCTAGGTGAGAAGAAATCCAAGAATAAGGAGGGGCAAACTAATCTGTATCATACTGTCCGTGGGGAACATAATATGTTTAACTTAGTCTATGTGAAGTTCATGTTTTCACTTACAACAAAGATGTAAGAGCAAATGGACACTCTGCACTGACGACTTTCCCTCGGAGTTCTTTTTTTTTTTTTTTTTAAAGATTTTATTTATTTATTTGACAGAGAGAGAGATCACAAGTCGGCGGAGAGTCAGGCAGAGAGAGAGAGAGAGAGAGAAGCAGGCTCCCGCTGAGCAAAGAGCCCAATGCGGGGCTCGATCCCAGGACACTGAGATCATGACCTGAGCCGAAGGCAGCGGCTTAATCCACTGAGCCACCCAGGCGCCCCAATCCCTTGGAGTTCTTTTGGTTCAACTAGGTAGGAAATATGGAGACTCGTGTTTTGAGCAGGGGACAAATTGCAGAGGAGATTGAGGTGCTTTTGTATTTGGGTCATTTCAGTTTTTTATAGATGTATGTTTCAAAATTAATATTATTAATTATTATAATTAATTATCTTATTTGATCACATACGTTCTGCTTTTCAATATACACCTCAGATTTCAGAGATTGATGTGATGAGCTAATCAATAAATAAATCCTCTTGTAATATCTCTTGAGAGCACATTTATTATCTTATGGTTACTGAGTACTATGGTTTATAGCTACTTATTGATGGTTTCATTTTTATATGCTCCAAATTACATCTTCAGTTTTCTCTCAAAATTTTTCTCCTTACATTTTCTCCTAGTGATGTACTTTCTGTTCCAAGTCCTTAATTAAAGTTTGAACAATTTTTTGAAATGTGTTCTTTTATAAAATAATTTTCCTTCTGCTTCTTGTCTGATTTTATTGCTCCTTCTCACAGTCTTAGGTATTTCAATAATTCTGCAAATTCTCTAGCTGGATAGAGGTGTGTTCACTTTTAAACTCAGCATATTATGTACAAACTGAAATTATCAATCTTTCACTCAATTAATTATTCCCTTAGTCACTCAGGCTTTCACATTTTATTCCTGATTTATGTTCCTGCCAAATGCCTGGTTAAGCTTTTCCTCCAATAATATATGTTATTCATGCTCTTTAACGTCACTTTAGTAACTTTTCTAAGGCTCTTTGATGTAGCTTTTTGTTTACTATGTGGTTGCATATTGGTTTACTTTTGATATGAATATTAACAGTATGTAGTGAAACACTTTACTTTAAAAAGGGGAGAAGGGTAGGAGAGATGCTGTGACTAGGTGATGGTCATTGGGGAGGGTATATGCTATGTTGAGTGCTGTGAATTGTGCAAGACTGATGAATCACAGACTTGTACCCCTAAAACAAATAATACGTTATATGTTAACAAAAAATTTAAATAATAGATAAATAAAAATGAGACTACAATAAAATAGGTTACGTGGAAAAGAACACACATATTCCTGTACTTTGGTCCCACTATCACTGTGATCTTTTTGCTTATTATCAGTAGGTATTTCATTTCTTATTAGTAAGTTTAAAAAAATATAGGGTGCTTGGGTACTATTCATACTTGAAATGCATAAATATGATATAATACGCAAAAAAGTCACAATCATAATAGGTGATAGTTGTTTGGAAAAATAATTTTCTTGAAAAATAATGAGATTCAATAGCATTTAACTATTTCTACTCTTATATTCCCTCTGGTGTATTTAGTTAAAATGTGAAACTTATTATCAACATATAAAGTCATTGTAAGGCAAATCTTGAGAGTGTGAAAATAAAATTGTGTCTAAAATCAATATGTGATACTGCAGAGCAAAAAATGTAAATTAATTCCTCAAAGGCTCACTGTTTTCTTTTTCCTGTCAAAGATCTTTGCTTCACCTCCTAATACTTCTCTGAGTCTTGACACATTCTACCTTCACAGTCATCAGATGCCCAGATTTCCAACTTCTCCTCAATATTCCCTCAACACATTTTGTTGTCCCCGGTTGAAGCCTGGTTGATCTCTGATGATACCACTTCTCTGCTTGTCTGTTGTTCCAGTTTAAGGCCAGGTACTATCTGTGGCTTCACATCTATTTATTCAACTCCTTCTTTTTCTAGCAGCTCCTTGGACATCTCACACATATCAAATGCAAGTTTTTCGAAACTAACTTCATAAGTTTGCACACTTCCCCAACTCCACTCTGCCAAACTAGCTCTTCATCTAATCCTTATTTCAGAATAAGACCTCAGCACTCATCCAGTAGTTCATGCCAATTTAAATTTGGGGGTCATCTTTGACAGTGGCTTCTCTTTTATATCTAAGCTCTAAAGTGTCACCAAATCCTAATTCTAGGTCCCAAATCTTGACTCTGTCTCCTGCTTTTTATCTCTCTTAATCCCATTATAGTATAAGCCATTGTCTATGCTCTTCTGAAACACCCTAATAACTCACTAACTATTCAGCCTTCTTCAATTTCCTCAATTCCTGTCCTCTATCTATTATCTTAGTAGAAGTCAAAGTGATTTTTTTTTAAGATTTTATTTATTTGACACAAAGATAGAGATATCAGAAGTAGGCAAAGAAGCAGGCAGAGCGAGAGGCGGAAGCAGGCTCCCTGCTGATCAGAGAGCCAGATGGGGGGCTCAGTCCCAGGACCCTCAGATCATGACCTGAGTGGGAGGCAGAGACTTTATCCTCTGAGCCACCCAGGCACCCCCAAAGTGATTTTTAATAAAAACACAAATGCAGTTATATTACCACCATGCTATCATTATCACCACCTATCATTACCTTCCCTTTACTCTTAGGGTAGTAATAAAGACAACAGCCAGGAATCTTTCTGATTTGGTATCAGTTTAGTTCTCCACACTTACATGTGTCAAGCTCTCCTTCACTCTCCCTGCTCCAATTATACTCACCTTCTTTGTGTTCCTAGAAATTCCATGCTTCTTCCCTCTTGAGACATTTTAACATACTCTTCCCTTTGGACATAACTTGTTCTCCAGGTAATAGCACATCTAGCTTCCTCACATCCTTCAGGTCTTTGACAAGCAAGCATCAGACTTTCGGTGAGTTTGCACCATACCTCTGCACTCTGTATCCCTCTCCCATGGTTCATATTCAGCTCTTATTGCCATAAAACACACTATATATTTTATACATTATATGTATCCATGTATTACCTGGCCTCCCTTACCCCAGAATGAGAGCTCTTAGAGAGCACGGCTTTCTTATTTGCTCATTGCCTTATCCCTTACTCGTGGATGGTTGCCTGTCAGTGAGTAGGCATTCAATAAATGGTTTTGGAAGAATTAGCTGATCTTATTCAACTCCCTGACAACACTCAAAGTTTGTATTTTTACCTCTATTTTTATTTATTTATTTTTTAAAAAGATTTTATTTTATTATTGATTTGACAGACAGAGATTACAAGTAGGCAGAGAGGCAGGCAGAGAGTGAGGAGGAAGCAGGCTCCCTGGCGAGCAGAGAGCCTGATGTGGTCCTCGATCCCAGGACCCTGAGATCATGACCTGAGCCGAAGACAAAGACTTTAACCCATTGAGCCACCCAGGCGCCCCTTACCTCTATTTTTAAAATGAGGACATTGACTGACAAGGTCAGGCAGAAAAAAGGTGACAGAACAGGGATTAGAATCTCAGTTGTTCGGTTACTAAACATTCTGATATGATGATGCCCTCATATGTACTTGCATGAATCAGGAAAATAAAGTGTTTCTTCTAACAGACTGATTATTTTACATTGGCATTTCTGGGGCACTCCATTTCCCCGTTTCTATTTTAAATTATGTATCTTATAAGGAAACAGGAATCAGTATTATTTACCTTGACACTGATGGGTTTCTACATTTAACTAGTCACGTATAAGGTAAAATTTAGTTGACCTGAGGAGCATTCTTACCCCTGAAACATCAAAATACAGGAAATATTTGCATTTGACACACTGAAAATATGGATGCTTGCTTTTTCAGTGCAACACATCCTAATAGGTGTAAATTGGTTTAAAATGGGATTGGGAGGGAGACAAACCATAAGTGACTCTTAATCTCACAAAACAAACTGAGGGTTGCCGGGGGGAGGGGGTTGGGGAGAAGGGGGTGGGATTATGGACATTGGGGAGGGTATGTGATTTGGTGAGTGCTGTGAAGTGTGTAAACCTGGTGATTCACAGACCTGGGGATAAAAATATATGTATATAAAAAATATATGTTTATAAAAAAAAAAAAAAAAAAAAAAAAAAAAAAAAAATGGGATTCAAAAATGTGTTTTATCTCTTCGAATATTGTTAACTTTTAAAATAGACTTTTCTCTAACAGGAACAAAATTTTCCTTGCTAGAAATTATGTTATGAAATGAAAACTTTGGAAACTGCATGCTACATTTTATATTTATAATAGTGAAATCCCCACAAAACACTGCCACAGACAGCTACCATCATGAGATCTACCACAACAAAAGCATTATTTTTTGGGAAAAGTTGCTATATTTTCCCACATATAAGATCACAAAAATCAGAGAGTCTTCCAGTTAAAAATTGGATTATCAGAGTAGTCCCGATGTAATCATGAGGATCCTTGTAACTAGAAAAGGGAGGCAGAAAGGAGTGAGTTGATAGGCCATTTTTGGCTTTGAAGATGGAAGAAGGGCTCAAAACAAGAAATACATTAAATTTTTGCAAGGCCAAAAAAGTAAGAAAACTTATTTTCACCTGACGCCTCCAGAAAGAACCTTCTGCTGACATGTTGATTTTAGCTGGTAAGGCTCATTTGAGACCTCTGAGCTCCAGAAATTTAAAATAGTAAGTTTGTAACATTTTAATACTCTAAGTTTAAGTTTATAATATTTTGTTACAGCAGCTGCAAATAACTAATTCACTAATGTTTAAGTTCACTCAGAACTGTTATTTTCATATACAGAACTTTCAAATCTATACACAATATTTTAGAGTAGAAATGTAATAATGTAGATATCTAGAGTTAAATCTGTAACTTTGACTCAAGAAGATGTCTAATGGCTACAGGCAGAATTCTGCATGTATTTCCTGAAGGTGTCCATGCATTAGCCCTTAGCTGTCCTTAGTCCTTAGCTGGAATACTGACTTGTCTCCTAGATTCTTTATCAAATACAAGCTCTTCTAATAGGAATTCTTTGATAAGAAAATCTGGGAAATGTTTAGAGGCCAAATGCCCCTGTGGTGAGAATTTATAAAGGCAGGCAGGAATTGAGTATCAATAGACATTATTGGGAATATTAGCTGTATGACTATGGGCAAATAATGTAATTATTTTCATCTGTAAAGAGGGGATAATAATAATATCTACTTTGTGTATTTGCATGGATTAAAGAAAATGATCTTTGGAAATAATTTCAAGGAAATCTGATACACAGAAGGAGATTAGTATAGCTTAGCTGTTCTTGTTTTAATTTCAGAAGAAAATATTAAAATAGTAATGAATCCAAGAGTAAGATGGATATGGATTTAAATTCTGATTATTGTATCACTCACTAGTTCTAGACATTTGCTAAATTATTTAATCCCTAGCCTTTCTGTCAGCTATAAGATGTAGACCCATTCACCTATGAAATAAAACATGGCTGGCACATTAAGTGATCAATATGGTGAAGCCAATGTTATCAATAACTATTATCACAAGTATTACAATTAAACTGAATACATATCATCTGATTAAACAAATCAACTTGTTTTGTCCATCAGTAAATGAAAGCTTAATAGAAATGTAAAACAGGGCATATGATTACATTTTAAATCTAGCTTTATCTTGAAAAGGGACATTAAAATAAATAATTAATGAAGAATGTTTTTCTCCCTACTCCCATTTCAATAAAAAACTACTGCATATTTGAATTCAATTGACTTGAAACTTGGACTTTCTACTTTAATGCATGATAAAAGCATACTTTAAAGCAAATCATCTTTAGAATGCTTCTATAATATATAAAGATTTTAGAAAGGGTTTTTGTTATTTTTAATTGTCTGCTATTTAAGTAAATACACTACATCGCCATTTAAAAAAAAATTATTTATTTACTTGACAGACAGAGATCACAAGTAGGCAGAGAGACAGGCAGGAGGAGTGGGGAACAGACTTCCTGCTGAGCAGAGAGCCAGATGCAAGGCTTGATCCCAGGACCCTGGGATCATGACCTGAGCCAAAGGCAGAGGTTTAACCCACTGAGCCATCCAGGTGCCTCTGCATTGCCATTTTTAAAATCAAAGCAGAAAATTAGAGAGAAAAATTTTAAGTTATTCAAATCATACCACCCAAAAATGACTGTCATTTACATTTGATGACTACTTTTTTAGAAATCTCAGTATGTATATGTACATAGATACCCCAAAATTGTTTTTTTATAGAATATTTAATTTTCAATATTAGTGTTGCAGCATAAAAGCTCCAGTAGCTTTTATATCCTCTTTCTGTTCTTATTACACATTTTATAACTAGTACTATCTTAGAAAAATGTATAGTCTTCTAATTATAGGAATTACCACACCGCAGTTTTATTTGAAATCATCATTTTAAACAATTCTGTTTAGATTGTCATTAGGAAGGTGTTAGAAAAGAGAAGATTGTGTTTTTTATTCTATTAAAAAAAAATTGGGGCACCTGGGTGGCTCAGTGGGTTAAAGCCTCTGCCTTCGGCTCAGGTCGTGATCCTAGGGTCCTGGGATCGAGCCCCGCATCGGGCTCTCTACTTGGCAGGGAGCCTGCTTCCTCCTTCTCTCTCTCTGCCTGCCTCTCAGCCTACTTGTAATCTCTGTCTGTCAAATAAATAAAATATTTTAAAAAAATCTTTTTTCCTTAAACTTTGATTTTACCTTCAAATGACCAGAAGACTAGTTTTCCTAGCACAATACAATGTGTGTGTGTGTGTGTGTGTGTGTGTGTGTGTATTTTCAGAGAGGGATTTTAAAAATGTTTATCTTTATTAAAAGCCAAATATTTGTAAGGCCATACCAGGATTCAAATTTCCAAATTTTATATATACAGACTATCAAAGAAATCTTTAGGTAATACCTTTCAGCCTCACATAAAGATTAATGAGGGAGCAGACACACGTGTAGAAGAGAAAAACCACATTGAATTTTTGATGCTGTATCATAAGCTAAACTCAATTCCTACATAAATGCCTCCCTTCCACATATAAGACTTCCAGCATGTGTATGATTGAATTTGTTCTACTGCAAAGTTGCAAATTACCATGCCATAGACTTTTCCAGTCATTCATGAATTGTCCAAACCAAGAATGTAAATGAAAGTTTTTATGGCATTTCATTACAGACATTTATATTTGGACTTCTGGCCTGATTTCAATAAGTTGCTTTGAATTATTTAAAGAAAGTTATAACTCTGACTTTTCAGACTGCTTGAGAAAAATAAATTCACTCTTTTGGTGACTTGATAAAAATCTTTCTCCTGACTTTGCAAGACTGTTGGGCAGGTTCTGGTGTTTGGATAGTTGGAAGGCAGCCTTTACTTGTGGCTACACATAATGATTTCTCTGAATCACCATGAGCGAAGTGACCAACTTTCTTCTTACTAGAGATCTCAAAAATGTTTATTTAAATTTTAGGAATATGAACCATCAGACAAATTTATTATTGTGCTTGAGAATAAATTCTGCTAGCTCCGGGATTAATAATATCTGGATGTTTTGAGTTTTTATAAATCGTTTTGACATAGTTGCTCTACATTTTGCTTTGCAGAAATGAGAATTTCAGTGGTGTAAAGAATTGCAGCACACAGATGTTCAATTGCCAGGAGCTAAGCATCAAAAAGAACAGCAGCAGTAGAGAAAAGCTGGCTCAGCAAATGCTTATGTAATTTTCTTGTGTGGCTTGGTAACTGGAAGATGGTGGTATCATCAATTAAAATATTGAGATGCTGAAGTAAGAAAACAGGGGGATTTTTTTTTTCTTTTGTTGCACTATTTTATTTTTTATTTTTAATTTTTATTTTGTTTTTTCAGTGTTCCAAGATTCATTGTTTAAGCACCACACCCAGTGCTCCATGCAATACGTGCCCTCCTTAATACCAACCACTGTGCCCTCCTAGACCCCCACCCCCCTCCCTCCAAATCTCTCAGTTTGTTCCTCAGAATCCACAGTCTTTCATGGATTATCTCCCCCTCCAACTCCCCCCAACTCACTTCTCTCCTTCACCCAATATCCTCTGTGTTATTCCTTATGCTCCAAAGGTAAGTGAAACCATATGATAATTGACTCTCTCTGCTTGACTTATTTAATTCCGCATAATCTTTTCCAGTCCCATCCATGTTGATACAAAAGTTGGGTATTCATCCTTTATGATGGAGGCATAATACTCCACTGTATATACGGACCATATCTTCTTTATCTATTCATCCGTTGAAGGGCATCTTGGCTCTTTCCACAGGTTGGTGACTGTGGCTCTTACTTCTATGGACATTAGGGTACATATGGACCTTCTTTTCACTACATCCGTATTTTGGGGGTAAATACCCAGGTGCAATTGCAGAGTCACAGAGTAGCTCCATTTTTAATTTCTTAAGGAATCTCACACTGTTTTCCAAAGTGGCTGGGCCAACTTGCATTCCTACTAACAGTGTAAGAGCGTTCAACAGGGGGAAATTTCAGAACGTAGAGGAAGAGTTGCTGGGCAGAACAGTTAACAGGTATTTGGTAAAGTTAGCATTTTTTTTTTTTTTAATGTGCAAGGAACGAGAGAATCAGGTAGAAAGTGATCAAGCATCTTGCCCAAAGTCCTTCAGTTATAGGAAGTGAAGTTAAATATTTAAACTCACTTTTTTTTTTTTCCTCAAAAGTCAGTATTTTACTCAGTATACTGGTTAAAATCATATGTGTAAATGAAATAATCACTGATGGGCATGTAATAAGGAAAGCAATGGGATAAAGATAGAATTCTGGAAAAGATGAACATTTAATAATTGGGAAAGGAAAAGAAACTTTTGAAGATCATTTAGGATTAGTCTGGTTGACATAAAAAACAGAGGCAGTGATCTCCTGAAGTCAAAGAGAGTAAACGAACCTGGTGGTAGGTATTATGGAGGGCATGTATTGCATGGAGCACTGGGTGTGGTACATAAACAATGACATCTGGAACATTGAAAAGAAATAAAATAAAATAAAAGCAAATAGTAAACACTCTCAAGTTGAAATGAGAAAAAGTCATCAGAGAGGTGCAGGAATCAAGAAAACAAAACATTTCAATGAACTTAAATAATGAATGGTATACTTAGTTAAAAAAAAATAATAAAAAAGTGGTCTAAGAACTAAAAATGCAATCTAGTCCCAGTAGTATCATTAACTGCTCTGAGTCGAAGCATTTTCAAATCCCAAATGAGCAGCGTATAAACAAAACACTCTGGTCATCCTTATCAAATTTGTAATAACACAAGAAGAATTCAACACATCTCTTTAGAGAAAGTATAAATTTTATATTTAATTTTGTTAAGGAACAGGAGAACTATTAAAATATATGAGTTACTATCTTAACTTCAAGTTAGAGCTATTTTATAGCCAACCTCAGATTGTTAACTTCTTCTTTTACTTTATGTAGTTAATTTATTTCAATAAAAATATATAATTTGTACTGTAATGCTAATTTACTCAATTAAAAAAAATAGAGGAAAATTTAAAGAAATTCTGATGAAGAAAAAGGAAAAATAATTAAAATTCCCAGAGACATACTCCATTTTTCTTTTCTTTCTTTCTTTCTTTCTTTTTTTTTTTTTTTTGACAGATAAAGATCACAAGTAGGCGGAGAGAGAGGAAGGGGCTCGATCCCAGGATCCTGGGATCATGACCTGAACCTAAGGCAGAGGCTTTAACCCACTGAGCCACACAGGCACCCCCATTTTTCTTTTTGTTGGTTTGTTTGCTTAGGCGATATCTTTCCTTTGTTTATTATGTTAGCAATATTTTCTTCATGAGGTTTGACTTTGTGCTACATAATAAATGCTTACAAGAAATAGATGTAGGTTAGATAGGTTTATAAAATTTCAATAGTATTGAGTACCGCTAGTTAGCAAACACTGAGTGATAATTAGGTTACTCATTCATATTGAAAAATGGTTGAAAATAAAATGGGTATCCCATGGGAGGGTGTTATTTCAGTATCTGTCATGTTAAAGATAAGGTTTTACAATTAAAGTAACATAATCATTGCATATATTGTTTCTTACATGCAATAAAATCTATACGAGTTGAATTAGATATAGAGGATCTATTTTTTAAAATAGTTCAGGCCCAAACTGATTTTCTCTCATTTTTCATTCTGTAGCAAAATGCAATTGTTTTTCAATTTTGATTCTAAAATGTAGGATTAATTGTCTAACTTACTACAGTTATAGAATTGGTAAACAATGATTAATCACAATACTTGTTTTATGAGATGTTTCTAGAAAAAATGGAGTCTGCATAATTTTTATGGAAATTAAAATTTTTATTAGCATATGAAATATAATATGAAATCCTGAAATAATAAAACCTATATAAATTAGCTTTCACAGCAATTTTTAAACATATGTCCATCAAATCTATTTTCCATAATATCTGTTAACATATAGTGGAATTATTCCAAATAATATAATTAGTAGAGTATTAGTATAGTCCCCTTCTTAAAATTTACTTTTTCTCCATAGATTTGGGTTGTACCATACCAATTTTGTGGAGGCAAATAAACCCATTTTCTGAAATTCCTATTTTTGTTTCCTACATTACACAAATTAGGTTCATAACCAAATTTGATCAGACTTACAATTATGATTTCCTATAAGATACAATTATATTATGATTCAGAGTGTCATTTTTTAAATTGATCATAAGAATATTTTAGTAACAACATTACTATTTTCCAATTTTATAAATAGAAAGCTAAGTCTTTTCATTTCAGAGTAACATGGCAAACTACTAGAAGACTGAATTAACATCGTTTTTTTTTTTTTTTTCATTGCCATTGAATACTAGACAGTGTTTTCCATCTGTTACTAAATGATTCTTTGGTATATAAAAACAATAATTTTATTCTGATTCTTTGAATATCATTATGGGAATCTGTCATAATAGCATATCCATGAAGAATCATATGCACTGGGCAGATGTGTATATTCCTCAGTATTGCTTCGTTATTCTACAAGAGAAAAAATAGATTTTATATGATTAAACATTTTTTAAACTTTAGGATTTCAGAGAAGAATGAGTATGTTATCTTATACATATGACATGCATTTGATTCCAGGATATTTTAATCAAGTTACTTCTTTTCTCTCTCCCTCTCCATCTTTGAAATATTTTATTTATTTGGTAGAGAGAGAGAATGAGAGAGAGAAAGCACAAACAGGGGAAGCACAGGCAGAGGGAGATGCAGGCTCCCCGTGCTGAGCAAGAGCCTGATGCAGGGCCTGTGTCCTGAGCCAAAGGCAATTGCTTAACAAACTGAGCCACCCAAGCCCTGCATTCCCTCTGTCTTACTTGTAAGGAGCACATCTCCAAAGCAGTCTCTTTTAGAGGACACTTTAAGAAAATGAAGGGCAGAGGGAGAGGGAGAAGCAGGCTCTGACTTGGGGCTTGATCCTAAAACCCTGGGATCACAATTCCAGCCAAAGGTAGACTCTTAACTGACTGAGCCACCTAGGTGCTCCAAATTAGTAAAGTATTTCTTAACATTGAATCATATTGATTTAGGTAGTCATAGCTAGCTGAAACATTCTTTAGGATTTTGGAAAAAAAAAAATGTGAGTTGACAAGTATGGCTGCATTGTTCTTGAAAATAGAATATACATGGTTTTAATTTAATTCAACTATTTAATTTAATTTTCAGTAATGTAATAGCATTGTGTAGTAACAATCAATTCCAACTTTTCTGTTTCATAGCCTTGCAAAATTCTTTATTATTTATTATTCTGAAAGTGTGCTTGTGTACACTTGTATGTGAGCTTAGGTGCTATCAAAATTACTTATAGATGAACTATGTTGAAGGTCTAGCTTGCAGATCTTTACATGGAATTTCTGTGAAAGTGTATAAGACTAGTTTTGTTTCTATATTGTTTACATATTGAGACTAAACGATAAAACTAATGAAGAGTTTAGAAATTGGTTATAAATACAGAGGATTTGGCTTTATTCATCTCCATATCCCTAATTCCTCAAATCCTAAATCATATAATGCTAGTGACCCAAAACCCTCTAAGAAAGAAATTTGTTGAATAGACATGGTAGAGTTGAAATTATGATAATAAGTAACAATATAATTACCTACCAAGGAGCCAAATCTTTAATTTATCTTGAAGTAATAATTCACAAACTCATCTATAAACATTTACAAATTCTAATCTTCCTCACTTTCTACAAATCTAAAACAGTTATTTCCAGAAAAAATTCATCTTGTTGATGATGGTCCTAAAATATCAATACTTATAAATATTTACAAATAGAGTGAAAGAACAAGAAATATGATACTAAATGTAGAAGATAGAGTCAGATAATTATTTGCTAAAGAGGGGAACTAAAACTGAGTATTCCGGAAGAAAATGAAGATAAAATTCAAAGGAAATTTGAGGATTAGAACAGTATGTATAAAACTGAACTAAAAATGAATAGTAAACACAGACTAAAATGAGTTCAGAACTAACCTTAAATGGCACATGGGGACTCAATAAACATCAAATGAATAAATCAATTAACATATTACAGTAAAGTCTCATAATTTTAGCAAAAGAATAAAGGTTATAAAAATGCATATGAGAAAGAACTAAATATAGAACACTCGCACCTTAATTTTGCTTTATATGAAAATAAAAAAGAAAAAAGAAAAAAAAAGCAGAAAAACAAGAGATTTGAGATAGTAATTACAGAATAGTATAAAAATAACATATTCTATGTGTCTGATAGCCAATGTCTTCATTGGAGAAGTGTCTGTTCATATCATCTGCCCATTTTTTTTTTATATGATTGTCTGTTTTGTGTGTGTTGAGTTTGAGGAGTTATTTATAGATCGTGGATATCAACCTTTTGTCTGTACTGTTATTTGGAAATATCTTCTCCCATTCCATGGGTTGCCTTTTTGTTTTGTTGACTGTTTCCTTTGCTGTGCACAAGCTTTTGATCTTGATGAAGTCCCAAAAGTTCATTTTCGCTTTTGTTTCCTTTGCCTTTGGAGACATATCTTGAAAGAAGTTGCTGTGGCTGATATCGAAAAGGTTATTGCCGATGTTCTCTTCTAGGATTCTGATGGATTCCTGCCTCACGTTGAGGTCTTTTATCCATTTTGAGTTTATCTTTGTGTACGGTGTAAGAGAATGGTCGAGTTTCATTCTTCTACATATAGCTGTCCAGTTTTCACAGCACCATTTATTGAAGATACTGTCTTTTTCCACTGTATATTTTTTCCAGTTTTGTCAAAGATTATTTGCCCATAGAGTTGAGGGTCCATATCTGGGCTCTCTACTCTGTTCCACTGTCCTATGTATCTGCTTTTATGCCAGTACCATGCTGTCTTGGTGATCACAGCTTTGTAGTAAAGCTTGAAATCAGGCAACGTGATGCCCCCCGTTTTATTTTTGTTTCTTAACATTTCCTTAGCGATTCGGGGTCTCTTCTGATTCCATACAAATTTTAGCATTATTTGTTCCAGCTCTTTGAAAAATACCTGTGGAATTTTGATCAGAATGGCATTAAAAGTATAGATTGCTCTAGGCAGTAGAGACATTTTAACAATGTTTATTCTTCCAATCCAAGAGCATGAAATGGTCTTCCATCTTTTTGTGTCTTCTTCAATTTCTTGCATGAGTGTTCTGTAGTTCCTTGAGTACAGTTCCTTTACCTCTTTGGTTAAGTTTATTCCCAGGTATCCTACAATTCTTGGTGCTATAGTAAATGGAATCGATTCTCTAATTTCCCTTTCTTTATTTTCATTGTTAGTGTATAAGAAAGCCACTGATTTCTGCACATTGACTTTGTATCCTGCCACGTTGCTGAATTGTTGTATGAGTTCTAGTAGTTTGGGAGTGGAGTCTTTTGGGTTTTCCATATAAAGAATCATGTCATCTGCAAAGAGAGAGAGTTTGACTTCTTCATTGCCAATTTGGATACCTTTTATTTATCTTTGTTTGATTGCTGTTGCTAGGACTTCTAATACTATGTTGAACAAGAGTGGTGAGAGTGGGCATCCTTGTCATGTTCCTGAACTCAATGGGAAGGCTGCAAGCTTTTTCATCACCACTAGTTATCAGGGAGATTCAAATTAAAACCACATTGAGATACCACCTTACACCAGTTAGAATGGCCAAAATTAGCAAGACAGAAAACAACATGTGTTGGAGAGGATGTAGAGAAAGGGAAACCCTCTTACACTGTTGGTGGGAATGCAAGTTGGTGCAGCCTCTTTGGAGAACAGTGTGGAGATTCCTCAAGAAATTAAAAATAGAGCTTCCTTATGACCCTGCAATTGCACTACTGGGTATTTACCCCAAAGATACAGATGTAGTGAAAAGAAGGGTCATCTGTACCCCAATGTTTATAGCAGCAATGGCCACGGTCACTAAACTGTGGAAGGAAGCAAGATGCTCTTCAACAGATGAATGGATAAGGAAGATGTGGTCCATATACACTATGGAGTATTATGCCTCCCTCAGAAAGGATGAATACCCAACTTTTGTAGCAACATGGACAGGACTGGAAGAGATTATGCTGAGTCAAATAAGTCAAGCAGAGAGAGTTAATTGTCATGGTTTCACTTATTTGTGGAACATAACAAATAGCATGAAGGACAAGGGGAGATGGAGAGGAGAAGGGAGTTGAGGGCAATTGGAAGGGGAGGTGAACCATGAGCGACTATGGACTCTGAAAAACAAACTGAGGGTTTCGAAGGGGCAGGAGGTGGGGGGCTGGGGGAACCAGGTAGTGGGTATTAGAGAGGGCACTGATTGCATGGAGCACTGGGTGTGGTGCAAAAGCAATGAACACTGTTACACTGAACAGAAAGAAAATTTTAAAAAGGGCGTCTGAAATTGTTAAACTCCAGTTTTTGCTAAAACAGAATGAGCTTTAACAATTTCAAATAACTAAAACAAGTGTAAAGGGCTTTCAGGATAAATATCATACCTTGAGTTATTCCTAAGTATGAATTCACAGTATAGAATCAATGGTTCTGTCTTGGCACATTTTCCTTAGGGGAATCTAATATGGAAATTTACCCATTCATTTTCTAGAGTCTACAATGGCAATCTTTAGTATGCATCTGTAGCTGAGAAAATGCCAAACCACACACCACAGGCAAATAGCCAACTTAGCAACCAAGGTCTAACACAGAACTTGGCACACAGGAATTACTGAAAAAATATTTGTGGACTACAGAGATCTCTACTACTATGCCAAGCACATTCAAGTCTGGGAGGAAAGAGTAAAATGAAGATTTCAAATGGTAGAATGAACTTTCATGTTCATATAAATTTATTTTGCACAATAAAAAAAAAAAAAAAAAAAAAAAAAAAAAAAGATGCATCAAATAGTGAAGGCCCATGCTCCATAGAGATGATTATATATTCCATATTTTCTGGGGGAGTTCTGATTTCATGTATTTCTCTCTTCCTAAATAAAGGCAATTTTCATTTTCAAAAAAAAAAAAATAAAAAAAAATAAAAAGGGCGTCTGGGTGGCTTAGTGGGTTAAGTCATTACCTTCAGCTCAGGTCATGATCTCAGGTCCCTAGGATCAAATCCGCATGGGGCTCTCTGCTCAGCAGGAAGCCTGCTTCCCTCTCTCTCTCTCTCTACCTGCCTCTCTGTCTACTTGTGATCTCTCTCTGTCAAATAAATTTAAAAAAATTAAAAATAATTAAAAATAATATATTCTAATGTCAATTTACAAATGAAGATAAACTAATTCTTGCATCATAAAATTGAGATGGAGGAATAAAATTGAGGGCTTTAAAAAGTACCATCTAGGAAGACATTTTTATGAAGAAACTATGCATGTTGATAGAATATAATTTATAGTATGCCTAAAATAGGACATTAAAGATAATGCAGGGGTATCATACACAACATTTCAAATAAGAAATGACACTTTTAAATTTTTCCAGGCAAGAGGGAGTTCTTATTCAAAACAATGTTATGATAAAGAAGAGACTGTGAAGATGTCAATCATCATGATGACAAACTGGAGCTGGGTAGAAATTGATGTTGGAAAGGGCACAAAGCTATGTGGTAAAGAGAAATTTCCAGTTGAGCCTGTTTTTAATGGTCATAAAGCTTACACGATTATTGAACTAGAAATATCATTTATAAAAATTCATCATGAGAATATGAAGCAAATAATTATTTTTAAGATTTTATTTATTTATTAGAGAAAGAGAGAGAGACAGTGGGCATAAGTGAGCAAGGGCAGGGGCAGAGGGAGAGAGAAAATCTGGAGCATACCATGCTGAGCAAGGAGCCTGAGGGGAGGCTCAATCTCACCACCCTGATATCATGACCTGAGCTAAAACCAAGAGTCCATTGCTTAACTGATCGAACCATCCTGGCACCCCTGAAACAAAAAAATTTTAAGTAATAGCTATCCATGTTAAAAAAACATAGTAATATCTAAAGTTATTTAGAGCTTAGAAAAATTCACAAATACTATATATACAACAATTAAAACTCATTTACTTGAATAAATTCTGGAATGAAAAGAAAATATTTAACTTAAGTAAGCATACATATATATGCATATTTGTTAGATAGACTGACAGAAATATATAAACTATTATGAGCTGAAGTATATTTTAAGAGTCTGAGTATTTTTAGATTAAATGTGTCATGTGCTTATTCTAATAAAAAAATGAGCAAAGGCATTTATATGTTTCCAGGAATGCATCCATTTCATCTAGTTTGCTTAACTTATTGGCATATAACTGTTGATAATAATTTCTGATGATTGTTTCTATTTCCTTGGTGTTAGTCATGATCTCTCCTTTTTCATTCATAATTTTATTAATTTGGGTCATCTCTCTTTTCTTTTGGATTAGTTTGTCTTGTGGTTTGTCAACCTTATTGATTTAAAAAAAATTCATTGATGTATTCTACTGTATCTCTAGTTTCTATCTCATTGACCTCTGCTCTAATCTTGATTATTTCCCTTCTTGAATGTGGTGTTGGCTTAATTTGTCATCGATTCTCCAATTCTTTAAGGTATAAAGGGAGCTGGTATATTCTGGATTTTTCAATTTTTTTGAGGGAGGCCTGGATGGCTATGTATTTCCCCCTTAGGACTGTCTTTACCATATCCCATAGTTTTTGGACCGAAGTGTCATCATTCTCTTTGGAGACATTTCTTGAAAGAAGTTGCTGTGGCTGATATCGAAGAGGTTACTGTCACTGTTCTCCTCTAGGATTTTGATAGATCCCTGCCTCACATGTAGGTCTTTTATTTATTTCGAGTTTATCTTTGGGTATAGTGTAAGAGAATGTTCGAGTTTCATTCTTCTACACATAGCCGTCCAACTTTCCCAGCATCACTTATTGAACAGACTGCCTTTTTTGCACTGCATGTTTTCCTGCTTTGTCAAAGAATATTTGACTGTAGAGTTGAGGGTCCATATCTAGGCTCTTTACTCTGTTCCACTGGTCTATGTGTCTGTTTTTATGTCAGGACCATGCTATCTTGGTGATAACAGCTTTGTAGTAAAGCTTGAAATCAGGCAACGTGATGCCCACAGTTTTGTTTTTCTTTTTCAACATTTCCTTAGCAATTCAGGGTCTCTTCTGATTCCATACAAATTTTAGGATTGCTTGCTTTAGCTCTTTGAAAAATGCCAGTGGAATTTTTATCAGAATGAAATTGAAAGTATAGATTGCTCTAGGCAGTATAGGCATTTTAACCATGTTTATTCTTCTGATTCATGAGCATGGAATGGTCTTCCATCTTTTTGCACCTTCTTCAATTTCTTTCATGAGTGTTCTGTAGTTCCTCGAGTATAAATCCTTTATCTCTTTGGTTAGTTTTATTCCCAGGTATCTTATGGTTCTTGGTGCTATAGTAAATGGAATCAATTCTCTAAGTTCCCTTTCTATATTTTCATTGTTAATGTATAAGAAAACAACTGATTTCTGTACATTGATTTTTGTATCCTGCCACATTACTGAATTGCTATATGAGTTCTAGTAGTTTGGGGGTGGAGTCTTTGTGTTTTCCATATAAAGTACCATGTCATCTGCAAAGAGAGAGAGTTTGACTTCTTCTTTGCCAATTTGAGTACCTTTTATTTCTCTTTGTTATCTGATTGTTGTTGCTAGGATTTCTATGTTGAGCAAGAGTGGTGAGAGTGGGCATCCTTGTTGTGTTCCTGATCTCAAAGGGAAGGCTTTCATCTTTTCCCCATTGAGGATGATATTCGCTATGGGTTTTTCATAAATAGATTTTATGAAGTTGAAAAATGTTCCCTCTATCCCTATACTTTGAATTGTTTTAATTAAAAACAGATGTTGTATCTTATCAAGTGCTGTTTCTGCATCAATTGAGAGGATCATGTGGTTCTTCTCTCTTCTCTTATTTATTTGTTCTATTACATTAATTGATTTGCAAATGTTGAACCATCTTTCACAAAAGCAAAATTGAACTTTTGGGACGTCATCAAGATCAAAAGCTTCTGCACAGCAAAGGAAACAGTCAACAAAACAAAGAGGCCACCCATGGGATGGGAAAAGATAGTCACAAATGGCACTACAGAAAAAGGGCTGATATCCAAAATCTATAAAGCACTCCTCAAACTCAATACGCACCAAATAGATAATCACATCAAAAAATGGGCAGACGATATGAATAGATACTTCTCCAAAGAAAGCATACAAATGTCTAACAGGCACATTAAAAAAAAAATGTTCATAATCATTTGCCATCAGGGAGGTTCAAATCAAAAACACAATGAGATACCACCTTACACTAGTTAGAATGGCCAAAATGAAGAAGAAAGTAAAGAACAACTATTGGAGGAAATATGGAGAAGGGGGAACCCTCTTACACTATTGGTGGGAATGTAAGTTTGTGCAGCCACTTTGGAAAACAGTGTGGAGATTCCTTAAGAAATTAAAAAATAGAGCTATCCTGTGACCCTGCAATTGCACTACTGGGTATTTGCCCTCAAAGATACAGATATAGTGAAAAGAAGGGCCATCTGTACCCTAATGTTCATAGCAGCAATGGCCACAGTTGCCAAACTGTGGAAAGAACCAAGATGTCTTTCAATGGATGAATGGGTAAAGAAGATATTGTCCATATATACAATGGAGTATTATGTCTCCATCAGGAAGGATGAATATCAAGCTTTTGTATTAACATGGATGGGACTGGAGATTATGCTGAGTGAAATAAGTCAAGCAGAGAGTGAATTGTCATATGGTTTCACTTATTTGTAGAGCATAAGGAATAACTCAGAGGACATTGGGAGATGGGGAGGGGAAGTGAGTTGGGGGAAATTGGAGTGGGAGATGAACCATGAGAGACTGTGGACTCTGAGAAACAAACTGAGGGTATTGGAGGGGAGAGAGGTGGGAGGTTGGGAGGGTCTGGTGTTGGGTATTATGGAAGGCACGTATTGCATGGAGCACTGGGTGAGGTGCATAAACAATGAATTTTGGAGCACACACACACACACACACACACATACAATTAAATTAAATTTTAAAACATTGAGCAAAGAGCAATAAATGTAAGGGCATCTACAATTCTTTCATACACACATAAGCACACTGTAAGTAGGTGATAATTTTGTTTTTCTTTACAGCTTGCAAATAGGCTAGAAACATCCTATTGTGTTTTTTTATTTATAATATAATGATTAATTTTCATCTTCATTAACATTTTGATGTTTAGTGACGGCATATTTTTTAATTATTCCTCTCTTAATCAGAATTTTAGTTGTGTCCATTGTTTTGATCCTTTCAATTTTGTAAAACATCCTATTTTTTCCTAAAATGGCAAGCTGATGGTCCGAGGATCTTGCTACGAATACAGTTTGTTCTCTAACCCTTATCTGAAAAGAACAGATGAAGGACACCTGGGTGGCTCAACCAGTTAAATGTCTGCCTTCAGGTCAGGTCATGATACCAGGTCTTGGGATAAAGTCCATCACTGGACTCCCTGCTCAACAGGGGGCCAGCTTCTCCCTCTGCTTCTTTGGCTTGTGTTCTCTTGCTAACGTGCTCTCTCTCTCAAATAAATAATAAAATTATTTTAAAAGTAAAACAAACAAACAAATATAAATAAATAAATAAATAAAGGATGGATGAATAAATAAATAAATAAAAAGAATAGATGAGCACTGAACAGATGCAGAACATGGAAATATGGTGTGGTATCTATTTCCACTCTCCTTCAGAACATGGATCTGACTCATTTGAGGAACTACCAGGTGAATGTGACATTTGAACTGAGTAATAAATGATAGGAAAGAGACGATATGCAACAACTTGAGGGTAACCTGGAAAAGCATGTGTGGAATCCCTGAGGAAAGAACCAGCATATGGTGTTTGAAAATGGGAGAGGCCAGAATGTCTGGTGAGCAATGAGTGAGGAACAGGGAAGAAGGGTGTAGAAAAAGTAGACATTGGCCATTTCAGGTAAGATGTTTTGGGTTTCAATAACAAGAATGTATGTGTTATAACCATAATGGTTAACAGGACAAAAGATACAAAAATACAGACTCGAAGGGGCACATGTACCCCAATGTTCATAGTAGCATTAAGAGTCAAACTATGGAAAGATCCCAAGTATCCATTGACTGATGAATGTATAAAGAAGAGGTGATCCGTACCTGGGTGGTTCAGTGGGTTGAGCCTCTGCTTCCAGCTTAGGTCATTGTCTCAGGGTCCTCGGATCAAGCCCTACAATCGGCTCTCTACTCAGCAGGGAACCTGCTCCCCCCTCTCTCTCTTCCTGCCTGGCTACTTGTGATCTCTCTCTCTGTCAAATAAATAAATAAAAAAAATCTTAAAAAATAGAAGAGGTGGTATGATATATTGATACACACACACCCCGTACTCAGCCATCAAAAATAATGAAATCTTACTATTTGCAACTACTTAGATGGAGTTAGAGTGTGTTATGTTAAGTGAAATGAAACAAAGAGACAGATACCATATATTTCACTCATGAGGAATTCAAGAAACAAAACGGATGAACAAAGGGGAAGGGAAAAAAAGAGAGAGGGAAGCAAATCCTAGGAGGCTGTTAACTATAAAGAACACACTAAATAAGATTACTGGAGGTATGGGAGCAGGGCTGGGGGAGAGATGGGCTAGATAGGTGATGGGAATTAAGGAGGGCACTTGTGATGAGCACTGGGTGTTATAATGTAAGTGGTGAATCATTAAACTCTACCTGAAACCAATTTTACCATGTATGTTAACTATAGAATTTGTATAAAATATGAAAAGAAAAAAAATGTTAACAGGAGAGGGAATGATCTGATTCATATTTAAAACTAACACTGGGCACCTGGGTGGCTCAGTCAGTTAAACGTCTGCCTTGTCTGCCTTTGGCTCAAGTCATGGTACCATGGTCCTGGGATCTAAAATACCAGGTTTGGGGTGGGGGTGGGTCACTTCTCAGCGGGAGTCTGTTTCTCCCTCTCCCTCTGCCTGCCACTCTCCCTGCTTGTGCTCTCTCTCTCAAAAATAAATAAATAAAATCTAAGACAAAACAAAACAAAAAAAACCCAGTAACACTACATTTGATTATTGTTTAGACCTTCAAAAAAATATACAAAATACTAAATTTTTTGAAAGTTCAAAGCAGAATCTCTTATTTAAAAATTAGAAAAAATAAATCATGTACAGATGTGTGAAGGAAATATGCATTATCCTTAAAAGGAGCATTTAAATTGGTGAAGTTTTTTTAACCTAATAATTCCTCATTTATTGGTATTGTCCACAAATTCAATTCAGCAGGAAATAAGTAACAGTTTTTCATAGTTGTTTAAAAAATTTATCATTGAACTGAAAGTATTTCTTAGCAATTAGGTAATATCTGAGTAGTCTAAAAAAATTTTTTTTTTTTTTTTTTTCTGATGGCCATGGCCAACAGGGTGAGCATGCACTATGCCCCAAGCCCTTTGTCTGTGAGGTGGGTCCTGCCATCCTCCCCCCACCCCAGGGCCTGCACTCCCTGAGCCCCTTTTCTAAATTTTCTTATTTTAATTAGAATGATAAAGAAGTAGAAATGCCTGTGTAAGTTGACACAAAGAAAATTAAGGTGACTATAAATTTTATTATCTGCTTAAAATAAGTGGAAAAGGGTATATAGATTTCAAGGCAGTGTGTGACACATTTTTTTCCCTTTTGTGGTAAAAATATGTAGCTCTCTCATAAACAGCATTATCAAAGGAAAAAAATTAGCCATATTAAGGAAGTTAATAGGTGATATATCTATAAAATTCAAAATTTTAATTCAAAAAGAGTAACCAGTACTAATAGACTGCCTGAGTGCAGATTCAGGGCTGAAGAGATGTTATAACACCCTGGTTTGGGGAAGCAAGTGGTTAAAGGGTTACAATGTATAGAAAAGCAGATATTAAAACTCAAAAAGGATTAAAAAATGGTAATTTGAGATTATTTTATTTATAGAGTTATGAAAATTTGGGGGAAAATGGTGATTGAGCTTGATGTATGTGAATGTCATAAGGAATCTGTGAAAATTGATAAAAAACATATATATCACAGGACGACAAATATATAAATTGGAGGAGAGGATATAAGTAGTTTTCCTTTCCCCAGTGAAAACATTAGTCCTATAATTTTAGGGGACAGCTCTGCCTCGCTCTCTGGCTCGTTGAGGCAGCCAAGGATTCATTATCTGGAAGAAATACTATGTATCCCATTCTTCCTGGGCCCTCCCTTTATAATTTTTTTTTTTTTTTTTACTTTTTTAAAATTTTAAGTAGACTCTTCGCCCAGTGTGGATCTCATTTCTGAGCTTGAACGCGCAACACTGAGATTAAGATTTGAGTTTAGATCAAGAGTCAGATGCTAAGCCCATTGAGCCACTCAGGCACTCCCGGGCTCTCCTAATTAAAGCTTGAATTGCTCAATTCTTTAATCCCTATAACGTTTCTTGCCATCACTAGGCTTCTTATACATTCTAGTTAACCTTTCTGATACTTGGTTGGTTTGGGTTTGGGTTCTTAACTGTGGTTTATGGTTTGTCAGGAGCAGAGGGAGACTCTGTTCCACAGGCTTTAGGTTAAGCGTCCTTTCTACTCTTTTGGAGTGGTTTAGCCTTGTTTCCTCAAATATAAGGATCCAATAAATGATATTATTATGAGTTGAAGTATGTTCCCCAAAACAGATCTGCTAAAGAACTACCCCCCCACACATTTAAATTAGGATATTATTTGGATATGGTCTTTATATAAATAATCAAATTAAAATGAGGTTGTTGGGCAAATGAGAAAAGGAAAGAAAGAGAGAGAGAAACCAAAAACAAATTCTTTTTTTTTTTTTAAGATTTTATTTATTTATTTCAGAGAGAGATCACAAGTAGGCAGAGAGGCAGTCAGGGAGAGGAGGAAGCAGGCTCCCTGCGGAGCAGAGAGCCCAATGGGGGGCTCGATCCCAGGACCCTGGGATCCTGACCTGAGCCAAAGGCAGAGGCTTTAACCCACTGAGCCACCAGGTGCCCCCCAAAAACAAATTCTTAGCTATAGAAAATAGATAGTTACCAGGAAGTGGGTGGGGGATGGTGAAGTAGGTAAAGGGGATTAAAAGTACACTTATCTTGATGAGCACTGAGTAATATATAGGAAGGGTTGAATTGAATCACTACATTGTATACTTGAAACTAAGAACATTGTATGTCAACACATAAATAAATAAATAAATAAATAAATAAATAAATAAATAATAAATTTAAACGGAGGTCATAAGGATGAAATGTAAAACGTATGACTGGTGTCCTTATCAAAAGGGAAATTTGGACACAGAGATGGGCATGCACGCAGAGGTTAAAACTATCAGAAAAGCCAGAAGGAGAAGGTGATCTGAAAAGGAAGGCTGAGACTGGAGTGATAAATCTCTAAACCAAGGGACAGAGATTGACAGCAAATGACTAGCAGGTAGGAGAGATCTGTAGAACCCTGATTTGCCCTCTCAGCCTATCAATACCTTGATCTTAGATTTCTAGCTACCAGAGCCCTGAGGCAACAAGTTTCTGTTCTCAGCTACTTAGTTTGTTACAGTTGCCCTAGAAAAGGAATAGGATGTGTTTTTAAGAAGAAGTAGGTAGGCATCATGACTTTTAGAACGAACAATTTATTTTAGTGCTCTCACTACTCTTTCCATGCCTGCATTAATCATTTAGATTATAATCTTTGATTACTTTTTTTATTATTTTGGAAATAGGATCTAGGAATCAGTGGCTTTTGGTAGCTGCTATAAATCATAGAAGGTGATGTTGTATGTAAATCACGTGTTAATTATAACTTATTTCTCAATTATTATTGTCTACAAGTCTTATTCAGTTATCAGAAAATATTTTGAGGGCCTACTATGTTCAGCATTGTACTAAAACTTGGAATGGTGAAATATTCCTTCTTCCTTTTGTATAAATGATGAGACAGAGCACAATTATCTGAATATTTATATTTATGCAAATACCACAAGAGGAATCTCCCATTATCCTTAATAACTACTTAGAATGTACCAGAAATTCATCTCACTGGAGTAGTCTGCATCGATTCATTCCACTTTTTTTTTTTTTTAAGACTTTCTTCATTTATTTGACAGAGAGAGATCACAAGTAGGCAGAGAGGCAGGCAGAGAGAGAGAGAGAGAGAGAAGCAGGCTCCCTGCTGAGCAGAGAGCCCGATGCGGGACTCGATCCCAGGACCCTGAGATCATGACCTGAGCCGAAGGCAGTGGCTTAACCCACTGAGCCACCCAGGCGCACCCATTCCACTTTTTTTTTTTTTAATTTTAATTTCCTGGTAGGCAGGAATTAATTGATTTTAATTTTCTGGCAAGCAGATCAGAAATACACAATTTCTGAATCAGGTCATATTTACATCTTCCATCATTTATAAGATCGTTTCCCATAGGTTTGCATACCACTTTTTTGTATAAATTTGTTATGCCAGTGAAAAACAGAAAAGGAATCATGTACTTTTGGCTACAGGAATCTGGGTGGCAGTGGACAGTTGAAGAACAGAAACTAGGAGGTGAACACAAAAAGGAAGAGAACTGAGGCCTGCTGGTACAGTCAAAATATCAAAACTTGTTTCTTCCCATAGCTCTTCTAGTATTTTCCTTGGGCTTCTTTTACCCTTTATTAGGCAAAGAATGAAAGAATAAGAAGTGGAAGATTTGCTTAAGTATCCCAAGAGCTAAAAAATATAACTGTGTCATAAGACTGTGTCATAAGATGATTCTACTCCAATTTACATATGAAGCATTAGTGGGAAATATATAGTGGTAGTTACATATAATTTCATAATATATGTCATAAGTACAGTATTTAGGGTATTGTAATTCTGTTGCTTAAAAATTTAGCAGATCATTAATTACTTTCATTTAAATTCTAAATGTTGAGCAGAACTTACTAATTCTAGTAACTTTTTGTTGATTCTTTGGCATTTTCTACTTAGGCATTATGTCTTCTGCTAACAAAGACAAATTTATTTCCTTCACAATTTATATACTTTCTTCCTTTTTTTTTTTTTTCTTCCTTACTGCATTTGCTGGGACTTACAGTATGATATTAAATGACAGTGGTGAATGCAGACATCCATACCCTCTTCCTGATGTTAATAAAAAAGATATATCTTCTCACCATTAGATGTGAAATTCTTTGCAAGTTTTTTTTTTCTTTTAAGTGTTTCTTATGAAGTTGAAAGTGCTCCCCCCATAACTAGTTTTCTGAGAATTTTTATCATGAGTGGGTGTTGAACAGATCCTACAGTTTTTACATCAATTTTGTCTACAAGTGCATGTAAACATAAAAATGTTTTATCTCTAAATTAGTTTAATTCCTGTTTTAAGTGATAAGTCTCACTACCAGTTGAGAACGGTTGGTTATATAACGTGTTCAATTTCTAAGCTTTGCAACATTACGTCTAAGTTTCAGGGTCTTTTATGGTATGAAGGTAACTCAGTCTGATAATAGATGCCATCTATCCCTTTAGCCATCAGCCCAGTCATCTACTTTCCTTTGGTTTTGACTGAGGACAGTCTTTTCCTCAGCATCCTTTATTCCTCTCTTTTAGGCTTATTGAGTTCTGGCCAGTTTCTGCTAAATAGATTTCTATACTTGAGGATATGGGAATTTTTCTGTTCCTTTCAGTTCACACTGGGGAATAGGAATAGTATAAAAGTTTCTCTCAGGCCATATTCTAAATACAACTATTTTTTGAAGTTTTCTTGAGAATCTGTAGGGCAAGCCACTGGACTGGAAATTAGCACAGTGTTTCTATACTACAGTCTGGAGACAGAAAGAAAGAATGTCTTCTCCAGTAAAACCATTTTAACTCTTAAATCTTAATCTAGTATTTGAATTATTGGATGAGGTCCACCTGCTTATCAAAGGTGAACTCCCTTACATAATGTCAACTAATTGTAAATGTTAGTCACAGCAATAAAATACCTTCACAGTGACATCCAGGCTGGATGCCACATGAAGTGTTTGACCAAACTACTGGCACCATAGTCTAGCCAAGTTGACACATAAATTTCACCATCAAACCTTATTCTAATTTTTCATAACTTTTCTACAATCTTTTTTTTTAAGGTTTATTTATTTATTAGAGGGGGGAAGGGCAGAGGGAGAGGAAGAGAGAGCATCTCAAACAGACTCCCCACTGAGCTCAGAACCCCACAACCAGGCTCCATCCCAGGACCTTGAGATCATGACCTCAACCAAAATAAAGACTTGGACACTTAACTGACTGAGCTACACACAGTCCTCTCCTACAATTTTTTTGTTGTTGTTGTTTTACAATCTTTTTTTAATGTTACATTTTATTTTCTAAGCTTGAAATTGTTCACACCTTTCATAGACTCTTTTCTGTAGAAGTAGCATTTTTAATTAAAATACCCTCACATGTTTTCAGAAACTTGTAAACTCAGAGCCAATTCTGTTAAATGGAGCATACACCTAATTCTATTATTCTGTACTGAAATGTAAAAATATTTTAGCTCAGGTATTTCCACAGGCACTACTTTTTTGCCCCTACTTCAGTAAATATTTTTTAGAAGACAACTTTTCAAGTGGAAATTTTCTTTATTCACGATTCCACTGAATGTTTCACAAATTTAGATTCCGCAAAAGCATGGAATAGGATTTTTCAGTGAGGACACATTTTGAACCACTGTTGTTGTTGTTGTTTGTTTGTTTGTTTGTTTTGCTTTTTAAGAAATGTCTCATAATAAAAATATATCATTGCAGACTATAAATAGTTGAAGAATATTCAGACTAACTATTTGTATTTTCTATAGCTGATCTGTGTACCTCTGTTTTCCAGGACATATTTCATATACCCCCTACCCTATAATTTCCAAAAGACATCTGGAATTTTATGCATTTTTTTATGCCATAACATGGATCAGAACATGGCTAGTAGGGCCACAATATTGAATACTTTTCTTAGTACCTCTTGAGAACAGAAGAGTTTCCTATTTCCATCAAGCTTTCTATGCACAACAGTAAAAAGAAGTCACCAATATTGCCAAGGTTTTTATTTTCCTTTTGATTAATGACCTCAGGGAAAAGGGAATACACTTTTTTTTTTTTTTTTTTTTTTTTTTTTTTTTTTTTGGAATACACTTTTTTTTTAATGGCACCAGTAGTTTTTTGTTTTGTTTTGTTTTGTTTAAATGGCACCAGCACAGTATTGATTTACTACTGCTGATTATTGACACAATTAGTATGACCAGGTGGACGGAATTTGCTGATTAGCTACTCTTTGCCAAGTGGACAGCCCAGTTCTTGTGAACAGTAAGCTCATGAGATTGATAGCTCAAAAAGAAAAAAGAAGATCTCAAATGGAGAGGATGCTGGGGGGGATAAGAAACACCACAAATAGTGTGCTGTAAGGGGGTGTCTAGAAACTGGCTTTGATAGAGTGAAGAGTATGTATTGTGATAGTGGAAGGATGTTGTTTAGAGAAGATGGGAAAGAATGAGGATTGTTATGCCCAAGTTTCCACGTCCGAGAGACCTCCAAGGAACCGACACCAAGGAGCAATCACACGAGGGTTTAATTGACAAGCTTAAGCTTGGGCCCAAATATACCCGACACAGTGGAGTAGGGACTTGGACCTCGAACCAGATTGCAGTCAGAGTTTTTAAAGGCAGAGTAGGGGTGGACTCAGTGGTGGGTGAGGACAAAAGGGGGTTATGAATGTTGTAAGTCTCTAAGGAATTTGGAAAGCGAGGTCTCCAGGACCTTGAGGGGCTAGCTACTGTCTGGGGAAAAGGTTATTCATTACCAGTAATAAAACCTTCTCGTGAGACCCTTTAGGTATATATCAGTGGGTCATACACTTGGGTATGATTGCTGACACTATCGTGGAGGTTTAGAGATAAAGTTTCACATTTCTCCTATCAAGTGTCCTTGTCAGTGAGATTTAGGTTTAGAAGAAAGTTAACTTTATTTACATTTCCTTCTGCCTCAGCCTCCTTTAGTTTAATGGTGGGGAGGGCGACATTATTGTTAAGATAGCTTCTTTGTTGTAAATCTGTAGGACATTTGTAAACCAAGGGAGACTCCTGTCTTGCAGGATTGTGATCTCTGCAAGTTAACTATTTGTTTTTCTTTTAGGGCAGCCAGGGGAGCCTGAGGAATGTCACACATACTACCTAGGGGAGGGGAGTGGGTGGAGAGGGGGTGCCAGGTGCTAGCTTTTGCATTGTCAAGATGGCTGTACTTATGTCAGGGCTAGACTTGAGGTGGGTACAGCCTTGTTTTTCTCGGCCTCCACAAGGATAACTTTTAAATCCAAGCAGTTGTAAATTAGTAAAAGAAAATGCTGGCATCAGAAACAATAATAAGAAAACACTTTGTAAACTGGTGTTCTGCACAATTTTTTCATATTGTTTTTTCTTCCTGTACCAAAAAGTAACCATTAAGCTATATTTTGCATGACTCATGTTGCTTTAGGTTGAAGCCTAATAAATAAGTTCAAGTGATCCTAAGTTCCTTGACCGTCCACTTCATATTGATTGTGGAATATCTGCTTATGTCTATATATGTTGGTGTTTATACACTGAACAATTAAGGAAGTGGTCATATGCTTTACTCAATATAAACATAAAATGAAAAATATTGAGACATATACATAGCTTAAAATCAGCTTCCATGTCTTTTCATTTCTTACAAATTCTGGAGTTGAAAAAATTTATTTATATATACTTTTATTTCAGTAATTTATATAGTCTGTTCATTACTGTTGAGGACATTCAGAAATGTCCTTGACAGTAGAAGGAAATTAGAAAGACAGCAATAGATTTGGTGATAAGGGGTATAAAATGACCTATGACAGCTAACACATTTGTGATAAAAAAGGACAAGGTCACAGAAGTGAAAATCAAATATAACCACAAAGGAATTCTCTTTAAAAACAGTAAAGTGTAGCTTTTGGAGATAGTAGTCATTATCTACAGCATTTAATGATAGGGAACAGATAATGTTTGGGGACGATCACTAGTATAATGCTTCGATAAAAAGTGGAACAAAAAAAAAGTTTAAAATACTTAAGTGTTGCTTAAAAGGTTAGATAAAGTGAATCAGGAATCTGAGTCATAGATTTAGGCCTGGTTCACTAATTCAGTGCATGACTTATGTCAAATAATTTCAGATATTAATTTAATTCTGAGAAAGGAAGCTGGGAAGATGGGATCACAACGGTGTTTTAGAGGCCATATATAGAAATTATTTTGTGATGGAATCTAGGCTTATAGTTAAAAAAAAAAAAAAGAAAGAAAGAAAAGAAAGGAAATCCAACATAAGGAAAGCTCATGATTGGAACAAACATAAATGGAACTAAAACATGATCCATTAGAGGTGATGTAAGCAGAAAGAGTTAGGGGTCCCCAGAAAAAGGAAGACAGATATAGCTTTCTTGGTATAAGAAAAGCCACTTTAGGCAGTGAGCCATCTTGTGAAAAAAGTTAAGAACAAAGAGCCACTATGAGGCTGGAAGACAGCCTAATCATACCCAGGACAGTAAATCAGTGGTAAAACTCCCAGGGCTAATTCAAAAGTGAAGATTGACATGTGACATAATCTTGAGTTATCTTTGTAGGATCTAAACCCTTTCCAGCACTCAGACAACCAAATCCAGAGAATTGATGACCTAGACGCCCGTGGGCCCTCATGACTTCCAAGATCCTGGACTCTGTCACCTTCAGATAATTTTGCCCAAATTCCATGCTGAATTCCCCACTGGTCAAGTCCCTTCATGAACATATATGGTCCCTTAGCTTGAATCTTCCCGTTTTGTTGTTTGAGGAGACACTGCTCTGGGAAGTATATGTGGTGTTCTTTTTCACTTGTTGCAAGTAAAACCCTTCCTTTTCCCATTCTTTGGCTTGGTTGTATCTTTTGGCCAGACACCCACCATGAGGTGAACACAGTTTCAGGTAATAGTGAGAGTATATTAAATCAAATCAAAATTTAGCAAGCAAGAATCATTTTCGTGATCTCAAAACATGGATTTTTATATATTACAGTGATTGTTATCCTGGTTTAAAAATAGTATGCTTGCAGAAAACTTATTTTATTTTGTGTGAAGGGAAACCAAGCTGTATTAGGATTCAGGATTTTTCATTCATCCGTTGAAATAATTTATAAAAATTAGACCAATCTATAATAAACATAAGATAATTTTATTTAAAAAATAGAACAAATATTCAAGGGTAATTGTTCCTAGGATGATTTGGGATAAATTTATTTTCTTAAAACTTGTGATCAACTTAATAATTATAAAGTAGATGTAAGTCACTCCAGATTTTATATACATGCATTATTTATGGCTTACTTTTACCTCTGCTCTGCCTACTCTCCCTCAATAACTGTCTGGCTCCAAAGGACAAATATCTCTACCCTATTTCTTTATCCTGATTTGATCACCTTCAGGACATGCACAAAACAAATTAACTGTTTCCTGGGAAAGCACCGAGCTATATATAATATTTCATGAATTGCCTAATACTTTCCTTTGGGGGGGACCATAACATTATTCCACTTAATATGGATAATTGAAAGTAGACTAATTCAAAACTACAAGACTTTCAAAACAGAAAAAAAAAATCATTATGTTATTTCTTTTACCAGAATCCATAACTGTAAAATATTTTCTGGTGATGTCTTTGAATTCTTATATTACAAGTGATACTGAAAATCAGAAGTGTAGCTATTATGGTAAGTTGACTGCTAGAAATGTCAGAAGGAATGTACACTCTCTAGGGTGTGCCAGTGTTCTGTACTTGGTTTTATAAGGTTCTTTATTCTTGTACATCCTCATTGTTCTTGTTGGGAAAGGAAGATGCATTCCAAAGGGGGAAAAAAAAAAAAGAAACAGAAAGAAAAAGAAAAAGGAAAAAAAAAAACCAGATGAGTGAATTGGTGGGCAATGAAAGAGGCATAAAGGAAGAAAATAATCAAGGTAAGAGGAACTAATAAACACAGGCATTAAAATTTCTTCATTTCCTGGAAAAGAATCTCTCTGGCTTTCTCTCATTCATAAGAAATTTTTTGTGGAAACTGGTAAATGAAATGAAATAAATGATAACATCCAATAGGACCCAGACAGGCCAAAAACTGGAGTGAAGAAAGCATGTAAATGAGCAGCTGTGTCTTGGTCTTAATGGTCTTGAACTATGAAATTTGTGCTTAATTCCAAAAATTATGGAGATTCTAAATATGTTTAACACAAAAGGTTAGTTAAATTTATGTTTTAGAAAGTAAGCCTTGTATAAGTTTTTTTTTTTTTTTTTGCATTGGCTTTTGAAAAACAAAGGGAATTTCCTAATACTGAGTAATAAATGTATCTTAAGACCAGAAATCTGTCACCATTCAGTGCTGGGCTCATGGTGAAGACACTTTTCATATTAAGTAAGTCGATTAATTACTTATTGCAGAAGAGCTTTAATATCTAATCATGCTTCTGTGTCAATATTGAGGACAGAAAATACAGGGATTCGGACCACAGAGTAAATGTGAGAAGCTAAAAGAACACAGGTATCACCAGTTGTTGAACTGCGACTGTGAAAGTATCTAGGTTCTCTGTAAAGCTTTTGAGAGATTTTTTTTTTTGAAAGTATTATTCAACTAAACCAAGCTCTTTTATTTCCTTTTCAATAGTGTCATTTTAAATTGGTGAAGCATAACACCAATTATCCTAGAAAACTTGAGTTTTGAGGTACACAACAACTTGGACTGTGGCCATAGCTGTAGAGTCACTTCTGAAGTGGGGTGCAAACAGACAGAGACATTTTAAGAAGGGGATAGATTAATCTGTCTTCAGTGAACACTAATTCACATTCTGTGAGAGAATGTCAGTTCTAGCTAGCTAGTTTGAGAAGATATGTTGAAAAATAAGTATCGAGTTATATGAATTCTTCAGGGGTTGAAATTCTAAATAAGGAATAATTCTAAATAAGGAAGGATTTCCTTCCAGTTCACTCTAAAATAAATTTGAGCTGACTACTCAATCCAATCATAATTTTAAGTAAATTGTTATTATTATTATTATTATTATTATTATTATTTGAGAGGAGAGAGGCAGAAGGAGAGGAAGGGAGAAAGAGAATCTTAAGCAGGTTCCACACCCCGCATGGAGCCAATGTGGGGGCTGTATCTCACAACCCTGAACCAAAGCCAAGTGTCAGATGCTACCTGACTGTGCCACCTGGGCACCACTCTTTATTTTTCTTACTCTTAAAGATATTTTTTTTCCTAGATTGAATTCATTTATTCATCTATGATCCCCAAATAGATTTTAAGTAATGTATTCATTGTTTGTTTGTTTTTTTAAAGGAAAGCAAAAAAAGCATTTGCTCTGTTTTTTTTTTTTTTTTATTAATTAATTTATTTGTTTGACAGAAAGATAGAGAGCACAAGTAGGCAGAGGGAGAGGGAGAAGCAGGCTTTCCATGCTGTAGGAGCCTGCCATGGAGCTCTATTCCAGGATGCTGGGATCATGACCTGAGCCAAAGGCAGACACTTAACCAACTAAGTCATCCAGGCTCCCCTCTATGTTTTAACTATAGTTGCTTTGGTAAATCAAAAATTAAAACATAACTTAAAAAATATGATTAAAAACCATAAAGAAATTAACAATTAAGTAGGTCTTTCTTGACTGATTTGTCCAAGGTATCCTTATTTGGTGGCACTGATAAATTTTTATTTTATGATAAAAATGTATTTTCTATTCATAAACTTGATAACAGAACAATGAAAATATGCCACCTGCTAATATATACACTTACCTGTTCACTTGGCCATAATTCTGACAGCCTTAGTTCGGAGTGACAAAATATCAGAAAAACATAACTCTATGAGGCAAGCTTGTCACTTTTTTTTTTTTTTTGAAGTTTTATGAACACTTATGAACCCTAATTCATTTTAACAAACTAATAGAAGTTTGGGCCTGTTCAACCAGCATGGGCAAATCTTATTTATAAATTCACATTTGTAAATTCATACTGCAATATAGTAGTAGGAATAATCTGCTCTTTTCAAGATGTAAAAACAGTTTTTAAAATAATTTTCAAAAAATATATTTTTGGAAACAATTCATCTATACATTACTGATTAGTTGTTTATTGAATTACCATGCATTTGTGGATTCCACACACTCACTGAGTGTCTATACTGTGAATAATAAAGTAACAAATAAATTTTAGAAGGAAACTAAATTGTTATAACCACAATTATAATTAAGTTATAATTTTATTGCAAACACAGATCGGTATAATGCAGCAGTTCTCAAACAGAAGCAGTTTTTTACCTAGGGGACAATTTAGTGTCAAGGTTGAGAAACCCTGATATAATAGAATATAATTTTTCTTGAAAATTTACATAGGGCTAACTAATAAGCAAGTTAATGCTATTCCATTACTTATAAAACTATTCTTTTCAGATACTCAGATAAAATTCTAAGAAGATACTGCTCTACATTTAAATGAATTATAACTAAAAAATCTCCTATTTCTGTTAACAATGGATACAGTTTCATAGTAACTACTTAAATTTTGTCAGTTATTTATTTAGATCTTCTTTAATGAACAAAGGAATAATTTGATAAAACAAAACAAACAAGAAACATACCTCTGAGTCTATTGTAAAATTTCTAAAGAAATCCTGAAATAATCAGCTTAGATGCTCCAGATGCTTTTTCACCAGCAGACTTCCTTACTGCAGTGTTTCTCCAACTTCAATATCAGAACAATGGAGAGTAGCTTAAATTCTGACTCTTGGGCAGAATTTAATTCCCTGTTGATTGTAATTCAGCATTTGAGGATGTAACCTTGAATTTTAAACTTAAAAATGTTTCACAAAGATCTTACGTAGGTGATCCATTAACGAGACTTTGAGAAACACTATCCCATTTCATTCATTCCCATTTCATTCCTGTTCTAAACTGGTTTTGTGATCTAAATACATGTTTAAAAGTTCCCTGCTAACTTACCTGCATAGAGAACTAATTAGGTATTCCAAAAGTGTGAAGTATTACAACCTGTTATTTTTTTCTTTCTTATATTATTTTGGAAACATTTTCTCATACTCTTGGAAAATGTCCAAGTGATGAAAATATCAATATAAATTAGAGCATTGACTGCTTCCCAGAGCAACCCACAACCAAGGTCAAATATGTAGAATGAAACATTGCGAGTATTACTTTTTTCAATGAATGTAAAATAATTTCTTCTAATGTGTTTCACATTATTTTACTTGGTATTATGAAAATAGGAATAAAATTCACCTATTATGAATTAGACTGTTATGTAGCAATATTCTTAGCATATTCTTGGACTTGTAATGGCAAGGTAGCAGGAAGAGTTAGAAATCTTAAGATCTTTCACAAAATTTACAATAGAACAAAATATGTAATTCCTTTTTATTTCTTCTTTGTATTTATTTTTAAAATCTTATGTAATACATATAAATATAGTTACAATTTATATATACACAAACACACACACATATATGAGTGTAGGTGTATGTGTATGTGTGTGAAATGTCACTTTGAATTTTGAATTTTAGTCATTTCAAATCAGGTATATTTATAAGAAATAATTTAGTCTTATGGAAGAGGGTTTTTAAGACACTGAAGTCTACAAAGTCGTGCAGATGAAAACTATAAGAACTAGAGGCATTCAATTCTGTGTATTCATAGGACAACAATAGTGTATGAAATTCAATGGAAGAATTAGAATTAACAACGGTCAATTCTAATGCTATGGTGGCAATCATTTACAATATGTGAGTGCATCAAATTAGCATGGTGTATATCTTAAGATTATATAATGTAACATGTCAGTTCTATCTCAATAAAGCTGGAAAGAAATATGGAATAAAATAGAATAGCCCAGGTAGTTAAAAGAGAGAGAGAGAGAGAGAGAGAGAGAGAGAGAAAGAGAGAGAGAGAGAGAGAGGGAGAGGGAGAGAAACAGAGAAACAAGGAAAACAAAAGAAAAGACAGCAAGCAATAGGCAAAAACCTCTATCTTTCAAGTTGAAATTCAGTACACATGGCAATTCAGTCATGAGATAGAGCTTTATGAAATCGTTAAGAATTACAAAGGTCTTGGGGGCACCTAGGTGGCTCAGTGGGTTAAAGCCTCTGCCTTCAGCTCAGGTCATGATCCCAGGGTCCTGGGATCGAGCTCCACATTGGGCTCTCTGCTCCGCGGGGAGCCTGCTTTCTCCTCTCTCTCTGCCTGCTTGTGATCTCTGTCTGTCAAATAAATAAATAAAATCTTAAAAAAAAAAAAAAGAATTACGAAGGTCTACATTTGATATTATCACATGCTATGATACATAGTCAAGCTTAAAAAGCAAATTATTAAACATTAAGTATACTATGCTCCCCTAAAAAAAATTAGTTTATGCTAATATAAGGAATTTCTAAATTATGGTTTCTCTTGTTCTCCAAATACAGGACTGAGTGGGCAATCCTATACTGTGGATGGACCTGGGTTTGACAAATTGTCCTTGTTCAGTTTATCACAACACAGAACTACTATATAATAACAAAAGCCTCCTTGGTGGAAAAAATTATGGCTATTTTCATTTATCACTGGTGCTAATTTTTAAATTAATATTTCCTATTGGGGATATGAAAAATTTCCCAAAGACTATCACAGGTTTTATGCTCCTAATGTTCATTTTATACATGTAATATTTAGTGCACAAACTCTAGCCTGCAAGAAATACATGTATTTGTATTATGTACTTTTACTTTAAAAAACATAAAGATAATTTTTGATTCCCTAATCTATCTGATGCATAGGAAATTCATCTTAAGCCACTGCTGAGGCTTCTCTTGCTTCCCAAAGTCATACTAAATTTGTGGTTTCCTGAAGACAACTTCTAAGCTGCTATTCCTGTTACAGGTTTGTTCATCCAGCAAGTCAGGTCCCTTTAATGGAAGCTCTGCTGGTTTGTTGCAATCCTGGGACCCTCTGTGACTGTGGTCTGTGTTCCTCGAGTGTGTCACATAGTTCTAGTTTCTGGGTGCATGCCACCTATCTGGTATGCTACCACAGAGCGAAGCGGGATGTTGGATTTGGTCACCCAGAGAGCTACTGATGCTTTTCCACACATTAGGAAGCAAATTTTTTTCTTCCTTTCCCTTCTCTTTCTTTCTTTTGCTGCCTTCAAAACCCTTGATAGTCGTTAACTTCTTAGAGTGTCTGGAAAAAGGAAAGACTGAATGCAAAGAGATTTTAATTTAGCTCCACAGAAAACATGACTCTTAGAATTACAAAAAGCTGCTCCTTTCTGAGGAGGAAATACGAAAACTTTGGGAGAACATATATAACAATTTCTCCATCACATTTCCTACGAACCAAGTGAAAATAATTGTTCTTTAAAAAACTGTTGATGAAGACTTTCCATCGATCTGGAGTTACTGAGTTGCCAATAGCAGTTGCCAAACCTCCTCTAGTAAAGAATGTTAAAAACTGTGTATTCCTTCCAACTCTTTTAAGTTAAAATCTAAACATTTGTATCAAAGTTTGAACAGTTGTATATTTAATAGTTTCTACATAATAAAAATGATATTATACCCACAAAATAAAATGTATCTATAAAATATTTTTTTCCATAATGATTTGTTATTCTACTGCATTTTCTTCTAACTTGTATTATACCCTGCATCCCCCTTGTCTTTATCGTGAGAGTTTTATCTACTTCTACCTGGAAGTCCTTTGTTGATTAGTATAGCATGGGTTTCAGCATCAAAATTTTGTAAATAAAAGTTATAAATTTATTTTATTTATTATCAGTTTAAGTTTTCAAGCATCACAGATATTTCTTCTGGTAAACATTTTAACAACTAGTAATACAAAATTTCTCAAAATATGTTAAATATATTACATATTTATATGAAAAAAAGTTATTGAACATGCATATCTCTCTTTTTTTTTTAAAGACTTTATTTATTTATTTGACAGACAGAGATCACAAGTAGGCAGAGAGGCAGGCAGAGAGAGACAGGGAGGGGAAGCAGGCTCCCCGCGGAGCAGGAACCCGATGTGGGGCTCGATTCCAGAATCCTGGGATCATGACCTGAGCCAAACGCAGAGGCTTTAACCCACTGAGCCACACAGGAACCCCAAATATGCATCTCTTAATAGGTTTAATGAGGCCTCTTCAGCCATTTTTAAAAATTTATTTATTTTTTTAATGTTCTGTTAGCCACTATGTTTATGCACACATAAACATCGTTAGTTTTTAATGCAGTATTCAATGATTCATTAGTTACGTTTAACACCCAGTGCTCATCACATCACATGCCCTCTTTAATACCCATCACCCTGCTCCTCCCTCCCTCCACCCTCTCCCATCTGAAACCCTCAGTTTGTATCTGTGAGTAAACGTAAGTTACTAATACAGTGAGATAGAATTCACTATCAACTCCACTTTTACTTTTCTCTTTTAAGTATTGTTCAAGTTGATAAACCTTGTTCACACAAATAGAGTAACTAAAGGGATTTGGTACAAGATAGATCACTCAGTTCTTTAAACTTGTCTGAACAAGTTTAAACACATAGTTCTGTACCAGCAAAATAATTCTTTAAAAAATATAAATAATATATAAATATTATATAAATAAGTAAATAATACATTAGTATTATATTAACCAGAAAAAATTATTCCCTCTTTTCCTTTTTCTGTTTTTGAACTGCAAATAATTGGAGATATCTGACTTTGAAAAGGATCTGCTACTCATTCATTAGAGTTATTTAGGCTATCAAAGTCTGAGTGTATCCAGAGTACTTGACCAAGATTTAGCAAATGGCACTTTCACTTTGACTCACCTGGCTTAATATAATATTCTCAGATAGGATTGAAAAAAATATATTACTAGTTTCAATAAATTTTTCAAAAACATTATTTGTCATGATTCATCTTATCACATGACAAAATTTGGAAATAACAAAATTATAACCACTAAATCAATAAATAGTATTTAGTAGAAGTTTATGTGTATATAATTTTACTAAAATAAAATAAAATTTCATGAAATGAGAACTTTCAAATTCAAAGACTTACATGAAGCTCAGAGGCATAACTTTATGGGATGGTTTGTGAAATAAGGAAATTGCTTAACTTTTGCAATAATTGATTATTAGAAGGGGTTTCCTGAAAACAGAATATTGATTAAACATTATTATTTCTTACCGTTTTTAGAAAGGTAACTTAAAGTTCTCTTATGATTATCAGAGACATTTGCAATATATAATATAAATTATTTTGCTTATGGTCATGAAATGAGCTAGCTTTAGTTTCGCTTAAATGCCTTAAATGTTTCTTTTCTGCTTGTGGAATTCTCAAGTCCAATCTTCATTGTATATTTCATTTTAGCACATGATTCAAATACGTTTTCGGGGAGCTAAAGTTTTAGCTTATTTGATTTATAGAAATGTCCACAACCTAATCAAATTGCAAAACAATTTTTGTGGTCAAATATACTTAAAGGAACAACAACAGCAACAATTAAAATACACACACACACACACACACACACACACACACACACAGAAAACCACACACAAAAATACAGAACGTATTCTTCCAGGCAAGTTATTAGAAGTAGAAGTGAAATCATGCAGATAGCAAGATTTACATCTCTAATGAAATCACATAATCACTTCTATTATTATAAAAAATAGATCAAAATGTTATTTCTCATTATTTATTTTGTTATAATTCAATATAATACCTCCAAATTTTTTAAACTGTCTTGAAAACAAAGAATGTGAAAAAGGACAGAATACCAAAGTTTGATATACTTATGCACACACTTCCCCACAATATTCTCAAGGCACACATACCTAATGAATTTAAATTGAAACACAGAAGATAAAAAGAATTTAAACCCTTACCAGATGTTTCAAATGATAACCACCAAGGCCTGATACATTTTATCACTTTTTTAGACTTTCCAAATGTATTTTTTTGCTAAAATTATTTATTTTTTAACTTTGTGATTTATCCTCATTTTAATTTGGATGTCATATCTGTGCATATTTATATAAATTCCTTTCCTGTAAAATCATTTTTCTGTATTTCATAAAGGTCGTTACCTTGGTAAATTTCTTACTGCTCATTACATTATGGTCTGTAAATGCAGGACCATATCCCAGGTTATATACATATGAGAACCTGGCTCTGAATGTATTCCCCCCAAAAAAACAAGTGCTTTGCAAAGATTAATTACTAGCAGTTTAACTGATTATTACTTACGTATATAACTAAGAATAACAAATATAACCCTCTTTGTTCAGAATTTTATAATGAATTGCAGAAAGCTTCTAGTTTCCTGTTGTGTATGTGATGCATTATGCTATACATTTTGTTAATCATTTATTACATGCCATGTACCATAGCAATATTTATAAGCTTATCATAGTTAATACTCATTCTACCATTTTGGGGAGGTAAAATGATAACCCTTTTTCAGATATGTGTCATGGAGGGTTGAGTATTTTGACTAAATGTCTTATTTGCTAGTGAGGCAGATTTGCAGTTCTAGTCCTTGGCTCTCTGAGGGATCTTTTATTCCCCACTAAATCCTACTCAGTTTCACAGTAAAGCACATTTTGAAGAAAAGAGAGAGATGATAATTTTCATTAGCATGGGCCAAATGAAGCTCTATGTGAAAATTTTAGGTTGACATAATAGGAAATGGCAAATAATGCAATTCTTTGTGATGCTTTTAACAGGCCGTGTATGAACAGCGTGGCTGCTGTTGGCATTTGCTGAATGAGTCTTCCCTTCCCTGGTGCTTCTTTGCAGACAATCATGGCTATAAAGTTGACTGAAGGACAACAGCAAATGCTGGTGAGAGAGACTTTACAAACAACACGTTCTTTAATTACACAGTCCTATACGGGTGTTCATGTATGCTCTCTCTCTAGCTTTCTCTGGCTTTTTCTCTCTTTCTTTTCAGGACTAGAACCTAAATTTAGCAGGATAAATTTACCTACTTTGTTTGGAAATTATATTAACAGTGTGCTTCTCACAGCACAAAGACATCCAATTGTTTTCAGTTCAAGGTTTGGTATTCAGTTTGTCAAGTTAAATTTTTCTTACCTGTGCAAATTATTGAAAACGGGTTCATTTATATTTCTTGACAAAAATTACAATGTTAAAATGGAGGGAGCTAATGGGTTCCATTTAGAATCAAATCACAGAAATTTAGAAATAAGAAAGACCATGTGACAATCTATTTTAGGTTGTTTAGTCTCTCTCTCTCTCTTTCTCTGTAATCCTGAACAATTGGAGAGTCTAATATTATCTATGGACTCCTCTCCCAAAAAATACACTTACAAACTAAATTTTACCCGATAGTTTCAGGGAAATTTCTGCGATGCATCCCTGAACTATCACTGGTTCAGAGCTAGTGAGCCAATCAAATCAAGCTAACTTTGAGCTAAGAAATTAAAATTTCAGATGATGATGTATTTATTTTAGAGAATTAGCATCGAGATTTCAAATGAATATCTGTATTTTACCCCTAGAGGGTTTTTTTGTTGTTGTTGTTATTTTACTACAAATATGTATACTACTACCAATTATTATGTAACAAGTAGAGTATCATTATATTTGCATCAACTTCATAAAAATGTCATCTTAATTATACTCATTTCTATGGTCATTTTATGTCTAGATACTTATACTAACTATGGTTCATTTCCACCTTATACTTTCTAGAAGGTGAGAACGAAAAACAAAATAAAAACAAAATATCTTTTACATTTAATATAAATTTACTACCTAGAAAAATCATTACACTCAGAGTTTGAATTTATCTATGAACAGTGATTCTTACATCATGAATTGCACACCAAACTGTTAGATGAATCTTTTTGTCCCTGAAATTTAGCAAGTGAAAATGATCTGTTAATACTTCTAAAATGTGAAACTATATAAATAACTTCATATTGCTTTAAGTCTAATATTTGCAGGAAAGAAATTAAATTGCAAAATAAATATGATTAATGAAATTAGAAAAGCAGAGTATGTTGCTATATATAAACCTCTGTAAATACTTATTCACCTGGTTCAGGCAATAGTAATGTCAGCAGCAACAATGTTCCATCAATTTTAAAAGAAATTGTGCATTGAAAAGAAAAAAAATTCTATTTTTCAAAATCATGTAATGTAACTGCAAATAATATTATTTACTTCTATGCTAGAATTTATGAAAACTACTTTAAAATATTCTAGTAACATATACCTATAGACTTATGTTTATATTAACTCAAAATGACACTTATAATTTGGCATAATTTTATCTACAGATTGATCAGAAAATTAGAAAATATTCACTGACTGTGTCACTCTAAATGTTTTAGAAGTAATATTTCTTGTATTTTAAATAATGTATTCTATTAGCAGCAGATAACTTCAATTTACTAATTGTGCATACTAGACATCACAGTCTTGTTCTATATTTAATCAACATATGATAATTGGAAAATAACAAATATCCAACAATAATTAAAATTATACATTTTTTAGATTATAAATCCCAATGACTTTGAATACCCAGCAATCTCTTGGAGTCCCTGACAGTCTTCTATTCAGTAGCATGAAAGTGATCAGAAAAATTTATATTTGTAAGTGATTTTTAAAAATTAACATATAGTGTATTATTTGTTTCAGGGGTACAGGTCTATGGATTATCAGTCTTACATTACATTACATTGTAATTCACAGACCTCACCATAGTACATAGCCTCCCCAATATCCATTACCCAGTCACCCTATTCCTCCCCCCGTCACCCCCCCAGTCTCTTATGGTTTGTTTCCCTCCCTGTCCCTTCTTATTGCAGTTTTTCCCCTACCTTCACTCCAGAATCCCCCAACCTGCTTCAAACTCATCATATCAAAGAGGTCATATGATAATTGTCTTTTTCTGATTGACTATCTTACTTAGCATAATACCCTCTAGTTCCATCCACATCATTGCAAATGGCAAGATTTCAGGTTTTTGATGGCTGCACAGTATCTCATTGTATATATATCACATCTTCTTTATCCATTCATCTGTTGATGCCACAGTGAGACACCACCTCACACCAGTTAGAATGGCTAAAATTAACAAGTCAGGAAACAATAGATGTTGGTGAGGTTGTGGAAAGGGAAACCCACTTATACTTGGTGGGAATGCAAGCTGGTGCAGCCACTTCCTCAAAAAGTTGAAAATAGAGCTACCTTATGACACTACTGGGTATTTACCAGATACCTAAGTAGTGATCCCGAGGGGCACATGTACCTGAAAGTTTATAGCCAAAATAGCAGAAATGTCCATAATAGCCAAACTATGGAAAGAATCTAGATGTAAGTGATTTTTAATTTGACATTTCTCTAGTTTCAAACATGTATCTGACCTTTATTATTATCACTTAGAAATCAAGTATAAAAAAAGATACTTTTATTTTTCCCCTGTTAGACAATGTTTTTTTGAAAATATGAGATACTTTTTTATTTCTTTAGCAGACACTTCTATGTAAAATAGGAAAAGTCTACATTATTTCTAGTGTTCTCATTTAAATCTTTTGACAAATGTTGCTAGGGAAACAAATTTTTAAGAAAGATAAATTGGGGATGGAATATTAAGAAAGAGATGAAAGTTATTATAACAGTACAGAATTATATTTAGGAAATATCAAAGATCGAAGATCAGTATCAAGAAAATATATTTGGATCTACTGGAGATTAAATCTTTATTTTTAAAATATGTCTGTTTTTAATGAATACAAATGTATCCTGTAAAAAGGAAGGTAAATCATTTTATTATGATACCGACTGTCTAAATTGTCAATGGCATTGAAAACAAAGAGGCAGATAAAATAGCCTACTTAATAAGCATAAATAAGTTCTTTAAAATTATAAGTGCATTTGAATGTGGCATTTCCAAATTCTGAACCACCTTCCAGGGATTTAGCAAGTTCAAAAAAAGGTCAACATGACTTAGTCTTTTTCATCACAAGCTACCTCTAAATTCTCTAATTTTGCTTATCATGACTTTAGTCTCTACAACTGCATCTGTCTTTCTTTCAAACTGTTGCTCTTAGTTATAAAAATGCATATCATGGCAATGTGCCAGGAGTTACTTAGGTTTAAAAAATAGCTTCTCATTTAAATAACTCTGCTGAATCTTTATCCTACACTTGCTTACTGGAAATGGTAACATAAAAAGAGGCTGTGTCTTTTTTAGATTGTGGCTTAGGTAAAAATGACCCAGTCATCTAAAAAAAATTTCTTTGAACATGTTCCTGCTAAGTTTAAAGTGACGGGGAAAGTTTCTCTAGCAAGGTTACACCATGACCTGTAGAAATCGAGATGCTTGAGTATCTGAGGAAGATAATTTCTAGACATAGTGGCCAGCAAGAACAAAAATGAGATTAGTATCATCTTGGCTTGTATGATTGGTAAAACAAAAATTGGTAGATGAAGTAATAAAAGGAAGCTAGGTAGGTTGTTTTGGTCAGTGGAAGCCATTCTAAGGGTTTCTATTTTTACTGATGTCAGGGTTTTGTCACCTACTGTTGTGGGCAGGTAAGTGATATCTTGAGAGCTATGTAGGAAAATACTTAGATGCAGTCAGGGTGCAAGCAAGCAGAATGAATAGACTATAATTGCAATAATAAAAAGTGAATGGATGAAGGTGGCAGTATTGGAAGTTGAAACCTTAAAGAAGTATAGCAAGAAGGAAAGATTTGCTGATGGATGGATATGGATTATAAAGCAGATAGACAACAACTGGAGATTTTTTGGCCTGAGAAATAATCGTCAACCACTTAGTTGTGGAAGAACTGGAAAGGAGTAGATTTATTTAGGTAGACAGAAGAGAACAGAAACTAAAGCTTGTTTCTAGACATGTTATGTCTCAATTGTCTGTTAGCATCAAAGTATAAATGATCATTAAAGCCATGACACTGTTAGATCATCTGAGAAATCATGGTTATTCCAGGTCTCCACATGGAAACATGTCAACATTTATAGATCAGGAAGAGTAAATGGATTCAGGGAAGAAGACAAAGAAGGAACATTAGATTAGAATGTAATGAGAGCAAGAAGCAAATTGTCTTAAGTCACTAAGCTTTTTCTATAATGGCCAGGATTACCATAGCTAATGCACTAGTGTATGGAGGTTAAACTATAAGCAGAATTCTGGTTGAGAAAAACAAATCTAGTGAGAAAGGCATACCTATTTCTTTAAAAAAGTCAGTCTGGAGAACAAATTCTTATAATGTAAGAGGCAGATTTATCTTTGAAGGACAGCCTTCTACAATTACGGATTTTTATATATATGAAGAAAATTTAGATAACAAAGATGAGTGTGTGTGTGTGTGTGTGTGTGGTGTGTGTAATGTGTTTCATTTATTTATGACGTAGATTCGACACTAGCATTGGGCTTCTAGTTTTTTCAGCTCAGCATTTACGTATCTCAGCTGAACTTCACAATGACTACTTTCATGACTGAGAAACACAGTCACAGATGATTTTTGTCATGACACAAACGGGAAACTGGCCCATCTTTATCTGAAATGAATTTCCTGACCACGTAACATACATTTTTTTCAAAAGTTATTGGATATCAAACATATTAAATTTTCATGAGTTTTAAAGTTTTAACTATTTTTGTAATTTTGTAATTTCTAAATTACAATTTTGTAATTTCTAAAAACAACAAATGAGGAAATGATTGCCTAATAATTTTCTCTAATACATATAAAATGTAAAGCACTTTATAATTCAATTATTGTAGGTTTTTAGTCACTTTATTTTGGAATCATAATCTTTTTAATCCAAAAATTAATAGCATACACTGAAATAGGTAAAGATGTAAATAACTTGATATATTACTTTATAGATGCATTACATTCAGTTATTAAATACAATAACGTTCTAATTAAAGAAAATTATGAACTATCTGTAGAGGCCATTATCATAAGATAGATACATCTTGAAGACATTGTTTGGTTTTGTAAAAATTTTGCTGTATTTCACATCTTTTTCCTTCAGTCTATTACACTTATTAATAATGACACATCTCACTTTTTTAACATTTTTTTCCACTTAATAAGTTGATTTAAGAATTTTCCTGTGAGGGGCGCCTGGGTGGCTCAGTGGGTTAAGCCGCTGCTTCGGCTCAGGTCATGATCTCAGGGTCCTGGGATCGAGTCCCGCATCGGGCTCTCTGCTCAGCAGGGAGCCTGCTTCCTTCTCTCTCTCTCTGCCTGCCTCTCAGTGTACTTGTAATTTCTCTCTGTCAAATAAATAAATAAAAACTTTAAAAAAAAAAAAAAGAATTTTCCTGTGAAATTATTTAGCCCGCTAAGTGACTGCACACAATTCCAATTGTCTTCTGTTATAACTAATACTGTAAATATCATTTGTTCCAAAACTTTTTTCTGCTATTTTAAAGGAAAGTGATTTTGAGCATATCACTTAACATTATTTACAGTTCTTTTGACTGTGTCAAAAGTCACTGGTTGCTAATGTCAATATTAGCACTGGATGATAACTTTTGCTTTAAATACCACATTATTTTTAATACCACAGGGTTTTTTAAGCCCTAAAACTAGAGTTATTAGGACATTGTTTTGCAAATATAAAAGACATCTTCCATATCTGACATAACATTAACAGAAATGGAAAAAATAGCTGCTTTATAATTTAGAAGTTATTGCATTTATTGACTATAATGTATCAGATATTAAATGTTCATTATATTGGCACACATTCTTTCAGAAATTTCCATTTGGTTTTTCTTGATTTGCATTTTTGTCTTTATTTTATCTTACATTATTTATTTTAAAACTGCCTTAAATCATTTGGAGAACAACAAAATTTAGGGTAAATTTAGATAAATATGGCACTCTTATAGTAGACTACATTCAGAATTGAAATAGAATTGTCTTATTAAAATGGTTTTTTGAATAAATGTAGTTTGTTTTTATATAATACATGATGGGATATCATGAATTTGAGGTAGAAGTAGAGAAAAAGGATAAATTAAGTAATTAGTGTTAGAATTTAACCATTTTCAAATGTTCAATTAAAATAATGTATTTGAATATTTGTATTTTCAAAAATTCTGTTTTCCTTACAGAATAATTATAATTTATATGGCCATCACACATTCTTCTTATGCTTGATATATAGCACTTTATCTAATTTTTATGCTTTATGTATATCAATTAAAATATATGATGATAAGCTAAGATAACAAGTCAAGTTTGTCAAACTTTTTTTTTTTTTAAAGATTTTATTTATTTATTTGACAGAGAGATTACAAGTAGGCAGAGAGGCAGGCAGAGACAGAGAGGAGGAAGCAGGCTCACTGCCGAGCAGAGAGCCCGATGTGGGACTAGATCCCAGGACCCTGAGATCATGACCTGAGCCGAAGGCAGTGGCTTAACCCACTGAGCCACTCAGGCGCCCCAAGTTTGTCAAACTTTATAGAGTTTCAAGGTAAGGCATTTATACCTCTGAGTAAACACAGAGCCTTTGTTTTCACAATTCAGGAAAATTTTAATACTTATTAAAATTTCATCAAATCAGTTTCTTACTGCTAGAACTTATACAGGAATTCAGTAAAGTGACAGGATATAAAATCAATGCACAGAAATCAGTTGCATTTCTCTACACCAACAGCAAGACAGAAGAAAGAGAAATTAAGGAGGCAATCCCATTTACAATTGCACCCAAAACCATAAGATACCTAGGAATAAACCTAACCAAAGTGTCACAGAATCTATACTCAGAAAACTATAAAGTACTCATGAAAGAAATTGAGGAAGACACAAAGAAATGGAAAAATGTTCCATGCTCCTGGATTGGAAGAATAAATATTGTGAAAGTGTCTATGCTACCTAAAGCAATCTACACATTTAATGCAATTCCTATCAAAGTACCATCCATCTTTTTCAAAGAAATGGAACAAATAATTCTAAAATTTATATGGAACCAGAAAAGACCTCAAATAGCCAAAGGGATATTGAAAAAGAAAGCCAACGTTGGTGGCATCACAATTCCGGACTTCAAGCTCTATTACAAAGCTGTCGTCATCAAGACAGCATGGTACTGGCACAAAAAGAGACCCATAGATCAATGGAACAGAATAGAGAGCCCAGATATAGACCCTCAACTCTACAGTCAACTAATCTTCAACAAAGCAGGAAAGAATGTCCAGTGGAAAAAAGACAGCCTCTTCAATAAATGGTGCTGGGAAAATTGGACAGCCACATGCAGAAAAATGAAATTGGACCATTTCCTTACACCACACACAAAAATAGACTCAAAATGGATGAAGGACCTCAATGTGCGAAAGGAATCCATCAAAATCCTTGAGGAGAACACAGGCAGCAACCTCTTCGACCTCAGCCGCAGCAACATCTTCCTAGGAACAACGCCAAAGGCAAGGGAAGCAAGGGCAAAAATGAACTATTGGGATTTCATCAAGATCAAAAGCTTTTGCACAGCAAAGGAAACAGTTAACAAAATCAAAAGACAACTGACAGAATGGGAGAAGATATTTGCAAACGACATATCAGATAAAGGACTAGTGTCCAGAATCTATAAAGAACTTAGCAAACTCAACACCCAAAGAACAAATAATCCAATCAAGAAATGGGCAGAGGATATGAACAGACATTTCTGCAAAGAAGACATCCAGATGCCCAACAGACACATGAAAAAGAGCTCCATATCACTCGGCATCAAGAAAATACAAATCAAAACCACAATGAGATATCACCTCATACCAGTCAGAATGGCTAAAATAAACAAGTCAGGAAATGACAGATGCTGGCGAGGATGCGGAGAATAGGGAACCCTCCTTCACTGTTGGTGGGAATGCAAGCTGGTGTAGCCGCTCTGGAAAACAGCATGGAGGTTCCTCAAAATGTTGAAAATAGAACTGCCCTATGACCCAGCAATTGCACTACTGGGTATTTACCCTAAAGATACAAACGTAGTGATCCAAAGGGGTATGTGCACCTGAATGTTTATAGCAGCAATGTCCACAATAGCCAAACTATGGAAAGAACCTAGATGTCCATCAACAGATGAATGGATCCAGAAGATGTGGTATATATACACAATGGAATACTATGCAGCCATCAAAAGAAATGAAATCTTGCCATTTGCGACAACATGGATGGAACTAGAGCGTATCATGCTTAGCGAAATAAGTCAAGCAGAGAAAGACAACTATCATATGATCTCCCTGATATGAGGAAGTGGTGATGCAACATGGGGGCTTAAGTGGGTAGGAGAAGAATAAATGAATCAAGATGGGATTGGGAGGGAGACAAACCATAAGTGACTCTTAATCTCACAAAACAAACTTAGGGTTGCTGGGGTGAGGGGGTTTGGGACAAGGGGGTGGGATTATGGACATTGGGGAGGGTATGTGCTTTGGTGAGTGCTGTGAAGTGTGTAAACCTGGTGATTCACAGACCTGTACCCCTGGGGATAAAAATATATGTTTATAAAAAATAAAAAATTAAAAAAAATCAGTTTCTTGTTTCTTACTTGTTTTTATTTCTTTGTGTAAGCTGATTGGACTACAACTGGTATCTTAATACTAGGTGTTTGAACTATACTTGAGCCACTGAAATTATTTAACTACAGATGATGTGAAAAAGATGGTGGCTAGAAATGGGAAGCAGGCATTTCTTTTGTTAGTTCAGTGACTCAATGTTTTACCAAATATTTAATTTATAAAATGAACAATTTGACATTATTTCTTCATATGCACATGAATTATTTAAATATATATGTATATATATTTATATTTGCACATAAAATGATTTCATTTGATAAATTTGAACACTAGATAGAAAGTCAATATTTTTTCAGTATATTTATTGCCTTGATTTTCATGAAAATTAACATAAAAGAGTCATTATAATTTTGCAAAAATGCAGTGTTTCGTGTTTATGTGTAACTTCTTATGTGAAAATGGCAAACCTCACAACACAGTTTTCTAGTTCAGTTACAATTACTTGAACCCTCTGAAACAATATTCATGCTATCTTGTGAAGGAAAATAATAGTAATATCATTAAAATTTTGAAAACTTTTAAAGGATATATTGATGCTCTGATTGATTTATATTAAAAGTAATTTCAAAGAAATGTATATATTTTTCATGCATAAAACTATGAAATTCATGGTGGATGTTAAATATTTTAAATCTCAAAAATCATAAAATTCCCCCCATGGATATGGGCTTTATTTGGGGACAGTTGGGGGAAGAAATTGAGGGAACTAGGACTGCGGTTAGAGGGGGAGGGTCTTCTTAATTTGCTTTTTAATTTAGTGCATGTTGCCTGGAAGTTAGAATAAATGAGAACAGATAAGGTTGCAGCCCTTGGCTCCATCCTTTTGATTCTTGGCTCTTGGTCCAGGATCCTCTTCTGGCCAGCCTGCCATTTGAGCAAATCTCGTCAGTCCACAGTGTGAGTCACACATCTGCATCTGTCTATGATCACGGCCAAGGGAGGCCACTGTGGCCACATGGAAGACATCCTTGATGCTGAGCTCAGGGGACCAGGAGGTGTATTTCACGTAAGATACAAACCGTACCTGCTTGTCAGCACAGTGCCCTGGTCTTGTATAACAGGGATACGCCTCTGCTTAGCTCCCTTAGTGTAGCCATGTCCCTGCACAAGTCCGATTTACAGTCGCCCAACACAACCTTGGCATTGGGACAAAACTCCCGAGTCTCCCCTTGCCACTTCTTGAGGATGCTGTCCAAAACCTCGGATTGATTACTGATATGCACAATTGACTTTCAGTATGTTTAGTTCACTGATACTGGCATGAAATACATGGAATACTGAAGTTATGATGAAGTTAAATTCAAAGACTTTCCTGAATTTGCTCAAGATTTTCACAACCGTGTTCAAAAATATGTCAGAATTCTGGAAATGATAAAAGATACAATTAAAGTTCCTCTTTTGAAGATATAATTTTTTCCTATGTTCTCCCTTTTCCTTTGATAAGGATCCTGCTATTTTTATAGAAAAAAATACAGAAATGCAAGAGCATATGACCTCTATGATAAAGGAACAGACAAAAAGTGTGGATTAATCAGTCTGATGGCATTACACCAATTATTGAAGAGGTAACGAGTAAACACCTAGGTTTGAACCAACCACTGTGTTACTTAATTTATTTAGAGAGGGAGATAAATTGAGAATTTAATCAGTTCCCATTTCACTTACCTCAATCATGTAACTGAGAACCCAAGAATCAGTCTGCTAAATAACTGCCAGGTGGAGAGTTATTGTCAAAATTGCAATGAATCTGTCCTAAATGTATCAGAAGACAAAGCAGGAAAGACAGGCATGATGTCACTGGGAAAATTACAGTAATTTTTCTGCTGATCCCTTGCTCTGGAAAGTTCAGCCCTCATTTCCTGCACTATATTTTTCTCCATAGATTTTCTCTTTCCATCCAATCAGAATGCCTACAGATCTCTGTCGAGTCTTTGGAAATTATCGAGACCAATGATTTGCCTAGTTAGTTCATTCCTCTTCTTGAGATCTAGTTGCTTTTATTTACTGTCCCTTTCCTCCCAAGGAACAGAAATTACTTAACAATGGAATATATTATTTTTCTGAAAGTAATTGTTACTCTGAACTAACCTTAGTTCATTTTCCCTTCTCAAATTCCAGTCTCAAAAGGAAATTAAAAAACCTGTTTCTGAGTCCAGGGTTCTCCCTGGGGTTGAACTCAGTTGGTCCTGTGAGAGCTTGGTCACATTAGTTCTTCCCAACAAGAGTTAGTAGAGCACACTGTCAGAACTCTCAGAGCACCTTGCTGGGCAGAGAGGCACGAGGCATTTAACTAAAACAGTCCCTTGGCCACTGAAGGACAAGTTGATGTATCAGATGCTCTGAGATATATGTGAGGCATGCTTTCTAGTTCCCCGAAAGAATTAAGAATCAAATTTTAAAAGATTTATTGTGCTCAAAGGGACTATTTTGATGTCACTCATTATAAAAATATCACCTGAGGTTTGTGTGGGTCACTTTTGCCCATGAGTGAATGTGATTCCCACAACAACCCCAGTAATAGCTACTAATAGAAATCATTATTCTCATTTTATAAGTTGAAAAAAGAAGTTCAGGAAAGCTCAAGTTTCTCATTTTAAAATAGAGGTCATACATTACTTGCAAAGTAGTTATGAGGATATAAATGATTCAACATGCATAATGCATTGAGTGAAAAGGACAGGTTTAACACATGGAGGTACTTAATAACTATTTTCCAATAACAGTATAATGAAAAGTAATATTATGTTATCAAGTTTAAGGATTGGAATTCCCATTATCTGATTTGTAACCAAAAATGATTTCCCATATTCTGGCTCAACTGTTTACCATATTTTAGTGCAATGTTTGGTATATAATAGTCAATGAAATTTTCCAAATACATAGGTGCTTCTAAAACTTAGCATATGAAAAGAAAAAATGGGTAGACCAAATAACCAAATATAACAAAGTTTATATTTTTTCTTTAAAACAGCATTATTATTTCATAACTGGAGTGCTAGTAAAGGAAGAAAGGCAAATGATTGGTAATAGCAGAACTGCAGAGTTTTAGAGTTAGTTCATGCATGCAATTTATTTCATTACTCAAAAGTTATATTTTTTAAATTCACAAATGAGGGGCGCCTGGGTGGCTCAGTAGGTTAAAGCCTCTGCCTTCGGCTCAGGTCATGATCTCAGGGTCCTGGGATCGAGCCCCACATCGGGCTCTCTGCTCAGCGGGGAGCCTGCTTCCTCCTGCCTCTCAGTCTACTTGTGATCTCTGTCTGTCAAATAAAAAAAATAAAATCTTAAAAAAAAGATGTTTTCTTAAATTCACAAATGAAAGTTGTAGTATCCAAAACTTCCACCTTTTTAGCATGAGTTTGACATTATATTAAATTCTGATAATTAAATAATATATTCTTAATATGTGAAATATAGTATGCTGTTTTATGTTGATCTTAATTGATATTAATCTTATGAAATTTTAAACTCTAATTAGAAACAAAAAAGTTTACCATGCATTAAGTCATTCTAAGCATTTCCCATTGAGAAATATTTAATAAATTGGGTAACCATTTTCCAATTCTAAGCCTAGAAGAGATATTATTAATGTATTTTTTTATTTTGGCTACAGGTGTATGACATAAGTTACATATTAATATCTTGTCTTTTAGGTGTTGTCAGGATCTAGTATGGACCTTGACTTTACCCACCTGGCATTTGTAATTTCGTGGGTGAATGACAATAAGCTTTTTCACCAGAAAATGAAATTCAATGGTCTTTAAAGTATAAGTAATTGTTTTACATTTTATTTCAGATTTTTAAAAAGTGATAACATCAATTATTGGTACAGTCATACATAATAAAATATATTTCCTATCAGGTTTAATAAACTTTTTTTAAGGATTCTAATCATTTTTATTTTATTTTTTTTAATTATTTATTTTTTATAAACATATATTTTTATCCCCAGGGGTACAGGTCTGTGAATCACCAGGTTTACACACTTCACAGCACTCACCAAAGCACATACCCTCCCCAATGTCCATAATCCCACCCCTTGTCCCAAACCCCCTCACCCCAGCAACCCTAAGTTTGTTTTGTGAGATTAAGAGTCACTTATGGTTTGTCTCCCTCCCAATCCCATCTTGATTCATTTATTCTTCTCCTACCCACTTAAGCCCCCATGTTGCATCACCACTTCCTCATATCAGGGAGATCATATGATAGTTGTCTTTCTCTGCTTGACTTATTTCGCTAAGCATGATACGCTCTAGTTCCATCCATGTTGTCGCAAATGGCAAGATTTCATTTCTTTTGATGGCTGCATAGTATTCCATTATGTATATATACCACATCTTCTGGATCCATTCATCTGTTGATGGACATCTAGGTTCTTTCCATAGTTTGGCTACTGTGGACATTGCTGCTATAAACATTCGGGTGCACATACCCCTTTGGATCACTACGTTTGTATCTTTAGGGTAAATACCCAGTAGTGCAATTGCTGGGTCATAGGGCAGTTCTATTATCAACATTTTGAGGAACCTCCATGCTGTTTTCCAGAGCGGCTACACCAGCTTGCATTCCCACCAACAGTGAAGGAGGGTTCCCTATTCTCCGCATCCTCGCCAGCATCTGTCATTTCCTGACTTGTTTATTTTAGCCATTCTGACTGGTATGAGGTGATAACGCATTGTGGTTTTGATTTGTGTTTTCCTGATGCCGAGTGATATGGAGCTCTTTTTCATGTGTCTGTTGGGCATCTGGATGTCTTCTTTGCAGAAATGTCTGTTCATGTCCTCTGCCCATTTCTTGATTGGATTATTTGTTCTTTGGGTGTTGAGTTTGCTAAGTTCTTTATAGATTCTGGACACTAGTCCTTTATCTGATATGTCGTTTGCAAATATCTTCTCCCATTCTGTCAGTTGTCTTTTGATTTTGTTAACTGTTTTCTTTGCTGTGCAAAAGATTTTGATCTTGATGAAATCCCAATAGTTCATTTTTGTCCTTGCTTCCCTTGCCTTTGGCGTTGTTCCTAGGAAGATGTTGCTGCGGCTGAGGTCAAAGAGGTTGTTGCCTGTGTTCTCCTCAAGGATTTTGATGGATTCCTTTCGCACATTGAGGTCCTTCATCCATTTTGAGTCTATTTTTGTGTGTGGTGTAAGGAAATGGTCCAATTTCATTTTTCTGCATGTGGCTGTCCAATTTTCCCAGCACCATTTATTGAAGAGGCTGTCTTTTTTCCACTGGACATTCTTTCCTGCTTTGTTGAAGATTAGTTGACTGTAGAGTTGAGGGTCTATATCTGGGCTCTCTATTCTGTTCCATTGATCTATGGGTCTCTTTTTGTGCCAGTACCATGCTGTCTTGATGACGACAGCTTTGTAATAGAGCTTGAAGTCCGGAATTGTGATGCCACCAACGTTGGCTTTCTTTTTCAATATCCCTTTGGCTATTTGAGGTCTTTTCTGGTTCCATATAAATTTTAGAATTATTTGTTCCATTTCTTTGAAAAAGATGGATGGTACTTTGATAGGAATTGCATTAAATGTGTAGATTGCTTTAGGTAGCATAGACATTTTCACAATATTTATTCTTCCAATCCAGGAGCATGGAACATTTTTCCATTTCTTTGTGTCTTCCTCAATTTCTTTCATGAGTACTTTATAGTTTTCTGAGTATAGATTCTGTGACACTTTGGTTAGGTTTATTCCTAGGTATCTTATGGTTTTGGGTGCAATTGTAAATGGGATTGCCTCCTTAATTTCTCTTTCTTCTGTCTTGCTGTTGGTGTAGAGAAATGCAACTGATTTCTGTACATTGATCTTATATCCTGACACTTTACTGAATACCTGTATAAGTTCTAGCAGTTTTGGAGTGGAGTCTTTTGGGTTTTCCACATATAGTATCATATCATCTGCAAAGAGTGATAATTTGACTTCTTCTTTGCCGATTTGGATGCCTTTAATTTCCTTTTGTTGTCTGATTGCTGAGGCTAGGACCTCTAGTACTATAGTACTATGTTGAATAGCAGTCGTGATAATGGACATCCCTGCCGTGTTCCTGACCTTAGCAGAAAAGCTTTCGGTTTTTCTCCATTGAGAATGATATTTGCGGTGGGTTTTTCATAGATGGCTTTGATGATATTGAGGTATGTGCCCTCTATCCCTATACTTTGAAGAGTTTTGATCAGGAAGGGATGCTGTACTTTGTCAAATGCTTTTTCAGCATCTATTGAGAGTATCATATGGTTCTTGTTCTTTCTTTCATTGATGTGTTGTATCACATTGACTGATTTGCGGATGTCGACCCAACCTTGCAGCCCTGGAATAAATCCCACTTGGTCGTGGTGAATAATCCTTTTAATGTACTGTTGAATCCTATTGGCTAGTATTTTGTTGAGTATTTTCGCATCTGTGTTCATCAAGGATATTAGTCTATAGCTCTCTTCTTTGATGGGATCCTTGTCTGGTTTGGGGATCAAGGTGATTATGGCCTCATAAAATGAGTTTGGAAGTTTTCCTTCCATTTCTATTTTTTGGAACAGTTTCAGGAGAATAGGAATTAGTTCTTCTTTAAATGTTTGGTAGAATTCCCCGGGGAAGCCGTCTGGCCCTGTGCTTTTGTTTGTTTGGAGATTTTTAATGACTGTTTCAATCTCCTTACTGGTTATGGGTCTGTTCAGGCTTTCTATTTCTTCCTGGTTCAGTTGTGGTAGTTTATATGTTTCTAGGAATCCATCCATTTCTTCCAGATTGTCAAATTTATTGGCATAGAGTTGCTCATACTATGTTCTTATAATTGTTTGTATTTCTTTGGTGTTAGATGTGATCTCTCCTCTTTCATTCATGATTTTATTTATTTGGGTCCTTTCTCTTTTCTTTTTGATAAGTCGGGCCAGGGGTTTATCAATTTTATTAATTTTTTCAAAGAGCCAGCTCCTAGTATCGTTGATTTGCTCTATTGTCTTTTTGGTTTCTATTTCATTGATTTCTGCTCTGATCTTTATGATTTCTCTTCTCCTGCTTGGCGTAGGGTTTCTTTCTTGTCCTTTCTCCAGCTCCTTTAGGTGTAGGGTTAGGTTGTGTACCTGAGACCTTTCTTGTTTCTTGAGAAAGGCTTGTATAGCTATATATTTTCCTCTCAGGAATGCCTTTGTTGTGTCCCACAGATTTTGAACCGTTGTATTTTCATTATCATTTGTTTTCATGATTTTTTTCAATTCTTCTTTAATTTCCTGGTTGACCCATTCACTCTTTAGAAGGATGCTGTTTAGTCTCCATGTATTTGGGTTCTTTACAAACTTCCTCTTGTGGTTGAGTTCTGGCTTTAGAGCATTGTGGTCTGAAAATATGCAGGGAATGATGCCAATCTTTTGATACAGGTTGAGTCCTGATTTAGGACCAAGGATGTGATCTATTCTGGAGAATGTTCCATGTGCACTAGAGAAGAATGTGTATTCTGTTGCTTTGGGATGAAATGTTCTGAATATATCTGTGATGTCCATCTGGTCCAGTGTGTCGTTTAAGGCCTTTATTTCCTTGCTGATCTTTTGCTTGGATGATCTGTCCATTTCAGTGAGGGGAGTGTTAAAGTCCCCTACTATTATTGTATTATTGTTGATGTGTTTCTTTGATTTTGTTATTAATTGGTTTATATAGTTGGCTGCTCCCACGTTGGGGGCATAGATATTTAAAATTGTTAGATCTTCTTGTTGGACAGACCCTTTGAGTATGATATAGTGTCCTTCCTCATCTCTTATTATAGTCTTTGGCTTAAAATCTAATTGATCTGATATAAGGATTGCCACTCCTGCTTTCTTCTGATGTCCATTAGCATGGTAAATTCTTTTCCACCCCCTCACTTTAAATCTGGAGGTGTCTTCGGGTTTAAAATGAGTTTCTTGGAGGCAACATATGGATCGGTTTTGTTTTTTTATCCATTCTGATACCCTGTGTCTTTTGACAGGGGCATTTAGCCCATTAACATTCAGGGTAACTATTGAGAGATATGAATTTAGTGCCATTGTATTGCCTGTAAGGTGACTGTTACTGTATATGGTCTCTGATCCTTTTTGATCTACCACTTGTAGGCTCTCTCTTTGCTTAGAGGACCCCTTTCAATATTTCCTGTAGAGCTGATTTGGTGTTTGCAAATTCTTTCAGTTTTTGTTTGTCCTGGAAGCTTTTAATCTCTCCTATTTTCAATGATAGCCTAGCTGGATATAGTATTCTGGGCTGCATGTTTTTCTCGTTTAGTGCTCTGAAAATATCATGCCAGCTCTTTCTGGCCTGCCAGGTCTCTGTGGATAAGTCAGCTGCCAATCTAATATTTTTACCATTGTATGTTACAGACTTCTTTTCCCGGGCTGCTTTCAGGATTTTCTCTTTGTCACTGAGACTTGTAAATTTTACTGTGCCGGGGTGTGGGCCTATTCTTATTGATTTTGAGGGGCGTTCTCTGAACCTCCTGAATTTTGATGCTCGTTCCCTTTGCCATATTGGGGAAATTCTCCCCAATAATTCTCTCCAGTATACCTTCTGCTCCCCTCTCTCTTTCTTCTTCTTCTGGAATCCCAATTATTCTAATGTTGTTTCGTCTTATGGTGTCACTTATCTCTCGAATTCTCCCCTTGTGGTCCAGTAGCTGTTTGTCCCTCTTTTGCTCAGCTTCTGTCATTTGGTCTTCTATATCACTAATTCTTTCTTCTGCCTCATTTATCCTAGCAGTGAGAGCCTCCATTTTTGATTGCACCTCATTAATAGCTTTTTTGATTTCAACTTGGTTAGATTTTAGTTCTTTTATTTCTCCAGAAAGGGCTTTTATATCTCTCGAGAGGGTTTCTCTAATATCTTCCATGGCTTTTTCGATCCTGGCTAGAACCTTGAGAATTGTCATTCTGAACTCTAGATCTGACATATTACCAATGTCTGTATTGATTAGGTCCCTAGCCTTCGGTACTGCCTCTTGTTCTTTTTTTTTGTGTTGAATTTTTCCTTCTTGTCATTTTGTCCAGATAAAAGCATATGAAAGAGCAAGTAAAATACTAAAAGGGTGGCAACAACCCCAGGAAAATATGCTTAACCAAATTAGAAAAGATCCCAAATCGTGAGGGGGTAGAAAGGGGATAAAAAGAGGTTCAAAAAGGAAGAACGAAAAAAAAAGAAAAAAGAAAAAAAAGAAAAGAATTTAAAAAAAAGAAAACAAATAAGAAAAATATAAAAAAGAAAATATATATATATTTGATTAACTGGTTAAAAAACGTTAAAAAAGAAAAAGGTAAAAGTTAAAAATAAAATTTTACCAGAAGGTGAGAAAAAAAAAAAAAATGAAAAAGAAAAAAATTAAATTAACTGCAAGACTAAAAATAAATCACTGGGAAAAAGCCATGAGTTCCGTGCTTTGTTTTATCCTCCTCTGGAATTCTGCTGCTCTCCTTGGTATTGAAACTGCACTCCTTGGTAGGTGAACTTGGTCTTGGCTGGATTTCTTGTTGATCTCTGTGGGAGGGGCCTGTTGTAGTGATTCTCAAATGTCTTTCCCCCAGGCAGAATTGCACCGTCCTTAGCAGGGGCTGGGGTGAGTAATCCGCTTGGGTTTGCTTTCAGGAGCTTTTGTTCCCTGAGTGCTTTCCGTATAGTTCCAGAGGACGGGAATACAAATGGCGGCCTCCTGGTCTCCGGCCAGGAGGAGCTGAGAGCCCAGGGCCCCACTCCTCAGTGCGCCCTCAGAGAACAGCGCCAGTTACTCCCGTCTGCCTGACCTCCGGCCGCGCTCTGATCTCACCGAGCCTGCGACCAGTTCAAGGTAACACCGAGCTGTGAGCTTACTGTCGGCTCTGTCTCTGTAGCCGGCTTTCCCGTTCCAGTACCGGCAAGCTCTGCGACACTCAGACACCCCCGATCCTTCTGTGACCCTGCGGGACCTGAGGCCACGCTGACCCTGCGTGGGCTTCGCTCCGGTTTAGCCTCTGTAGTGATGTCCCTCAGCGGAACAGACTTTTAAAAGTCCTGATTTTGTGCTCCGTTGCTCCGTCGCTTGCCGGGAGCCGGCCCCTCCCCCTGGGGTCTATCTTCCTGTCGCTTTGGATTCACTCCTCTGCCGGTCCTACCTTTCAGAAAGTGGTTGTTTTTCTGTTTCCAGAATTGCTGTTCTTCTTCTCTTCGATCTGCCGATGGATTTTCAGGTGTTTGCAATCTTTAGATAAGCAATCTAGCTGATCTCCGGCTAGCTGAAGTAGTCTCAGCCTGCTACTTCTCCACCATCTTGACCGGAATCCAGGATTCCAATCATTTTTAAATAGAATTTCGGTTCAGAAATAATCCCTATTCATACAGAGAATGAAGAAAATTCATGCTTTGTCTCTGTCTACTTCCCTTTGTCCTTCCCATCCATGGACTCAAGGCATGAAAAATATACCCATCTTCCTCTGGAGCTTATTAATTCTAAATTTAGGATAATCTCAATAATCAATGACATAAAATTTTGAAGTAATGTTAAAATTGCAGGAAAAGAACAATATTCATTAGGGCATTTGAGGACTAAAACCAGTAATTTAGCTTCATGTGCTATGCAACTCCTGAAACTTTCAATAACATGTTCAATTCAAAATCGTCTTTGAACTTGTAATATATCCTGGCACTCCATTAGATAACAGCAGTGGTTACCAGCCAATGGTGATTTTGCCCCATTCAAGGACACTTAACAAGCTTTGGCCTTTTTCGTTGTCATATATGGAGAGTGCTTCTGACCTCAAATGAGTAGAGGTAAAGGATGATGTTAAACATCTTACAATGCACGAGGTAGTCCTGTCCCCCAAACAATCTTCAGGCACAAAATGTCACTACTACCAACACTAGAAAACCATGGGCTCCAGCGATATAAAGATGAAGTAAACACAGGTATGTATTTACCTAGATAGATACAATTGTATCTATCATATGCTAAGTTTTATGGTTATCACTTTGTACAAAGGTAATTATCTAAGAAAAGGCTGTGCTCACATTCATGTCTTTACATAGGTATCAGTAGCCTCCACATGTTAGCAAAAGGCAAGTCTTTGCATCTATTTACCGAATACCTTCCTACCAGGAGGTATATTTCAAGTGAGTGCAAGTCATATAAGAGTTTGTCCACTTAAAGACCCTAGCAAACAGACTCAGTAACAATCTTCATCCCATTCTCTAAGCTCCACAAAGAACTAGCTTTCTGTCCTTGCTGTGCTCACATTTGCACATTTCACAGAATGCTTTTTCTGAAACATGCAACAGTATTCTTCCAGAAATGTAGACAAGCTTTCTTGTTAGCTTTGGTTACAGGTATGATCACGATCTTAAGTTTCAGATACACTTCTAATGGTTGCTTTAGATTCTTTTATCTACTCTATATGAGGTGGAGGTCCTGAAAAAAAACATTTATTTTTTAAAGATTTTATTTATTTATTTGACAGAGATCACAAGTAGGCAGAGAAAGCAGGCATAGAAAGAGGAGGAAGCAGGCTCCCTGCTGAACAGAGAGCCCTATGCGGGGCTGGATCCCAGGGCCCTGGGATCATGATCTGAGCCGAAGGCAGAATCTTTGACCCACTGAGCCACCCAGGCGCCCCTGGAAAAAATATTTCTAACCAATGTACAAACCTTGTCATTTAACAATGAAAAAAAAAATCATTAAATGTTTATAATGCTAGTTAATGAACTCTTTGATATTTAACAGAAGAAAAGATAATTGAAGTCAGTGGAGTAGCTTCATGCAGATGTGGATGTCGATCAGAATCTTTCAAATACTAATTTACCTCTGGAGTAAATTACTAATTCACCCCTGGGAGTGAGTGTGTATTTCTAATCAGTTAAATACTATGCATATATTGAGATATTTTAAAATAAATAACAGGAAATCTTATATATACTTACACTTCACAATTTCTCATTTTACTAATATAAAAATGGATGTACAGGGAGCTTAAATACATGCCCATTTTTATCAAAGTAGTATATTAATGATCAAAATATGACAAAGGCTTGTTTAACTTGAATGTTATCCCTCTAATACAATGTAAAATTCCTTTTATAAAAGCTTTTATAAGAGCTGTGGACAGATAGATAATAACAATGAGGTTTAATAAGTGCAACCCAGTGTTTTTACCCAGGATATAATTGAACCAGTTAAAATTGCTATGTAATTGAGTTACAGGAGGAGAGGGTAGAGCTGAAGGCAGACAGAAAGTGAGGTATGGAAAAAGCAGATTCACTGAAGGCAACACCAGATATAACTGAGTTTTCTCTCTGTAAAGAAAGAAGATGAAGTAGTGCAAACTTAATTTGCTGCACTAAAGAAGCTGGCCAGTGTACTATAGCCAAAGGAAAACACTGAATGGTTTTAAATGAGAGATTTACATTTTCAGTAGATCTCTCTGGAAAATGCATGGATAGCTGATTTGAAAGAGACAAGGCTGGAGTCCAAGCAGTCAATCTAAGGTTGTTTAAACCTTCAGAGAGAAACACAGTGTCTAAACCACGAGAGATATGGGCAGGTAAGGGTTATGGGAAGATGGACTTAAGACATGCATACACTCCAATGTTTATAGCAGTGATGTCCACAATAGCCAAATGTGGAAAGAGCCCAGATGTCCATCTACAGATGAATGGATAAAGAAGTTGTCAGTTGTCTCTCTCTCTCTCTCTCTCTCTCTCTCACATACACACACACACACACACACACACACACACACACACACACACTGGAATATTACTTAACCATCAAAAAGAATGAAATGTTGCCATTTGCAACAATGTGGAAGGAACTAGAGGGTATGCTAAGTGAAATAAGAGAAAAAGAAATACCGTGCGCGCGCGCGTGCACACACACACACACACACACACACGAAGGAACAAACACAAAAACCGGACAGACAGGCAGACCGGATGTGGAGCTGTCTGGGAAATGGTCAAGAAAGAATTGCAGAGATGTGTTTGGTGCAAAAAAGGTGCTTTTAGGACAGCACGGGGACAGGACCTGTGGGCAGAAAGAGCTGTGCTGGGATTGTGAGGGGTCACTGGTGGTACGGTTTCCAGTTAGTGGGGGTTAGGGATAAGGTAAGTCTCCCAGGAATGTGTGTATGCTGCGAGCAAGGTCTCCGAGACCTTGCAGGGCTACGTACTGTCAAGGTGAGGTAAGTCCCTCTTGTTTTAGCAAAGCATTAGTCATGAGACCCTTTAGATGTGTGTCTGTGGGCCACGTGTTGGAAGAGGGATATCATCTCACTCATATGTGAAATTTTAAAAGCAGATGAACATAGGGGGAGGGAAGGAACATATAAATAAGATGAAAACAGAGAGGGAGGCAAACCATAAGAAACTCTTGCAGAAAGAGCTTATGGAAAGTAGGAAAAAAAACCTGAGGGTTGTTGGAAGGAAGGTGGGTGGGAGGATGGGGAAATGGGGTGATGGGTATTGAGGAGGGTGTGTGTTGTAATGAGGACTGGTATTCTATGCAACTGATGATTCACTAAATTCTATCCCTGAAACTAATTATATAGTATTTGTTACCTAAATTGAATTTAAATAAAAATTTAAAAAGGGAATCTCCATGCTGTTAATCTCACAAAACAAACTGAGGGTTGCTGGGGGGAGGGGGTTTGGGAGAGGGGGTGGGATTATGGACATTGGGGAGGGTATGTGCTTTGGTGAGTGCTGTGAAGTGTGTAAACCTGGTGATTCACAGACCTGTACCCCTGGGGATAAAAATATATGTTTATAAAAAATAAAAAATTATGATAAAAAAAGAAAAAAAAATTTAAAAGGGAATACATGGAATATTAAAACCTTTGGACTTTGTGAATGATTACATGGATTTAATGGGTGGGATAAAGCTTGAGAGTGATGCCTCATGAGTTACTTTTACGCTTCTACTTTAGGTAAATGGTTGCACAAGAAGGAGCAAGGGTTGGGATAATACAATAAGCTCTGTTATGGACATATGGCATTGAGTTGCTTATGGGCAGTCAGTGAAAGGAATATGTTCATATTAGTTTCTTTGGGGAGGTGTAAACATTTGTATGGAGCTCAAAATACTTATTCCTGTTTTCCAAACAGTGTTATGTAATGCTACATGAAAAAGCAGCATGATCTCTAGGTTCATGTTCTCTGTCCTTACCTAGGATTAACCAGTGACATGGTATGAGCCAATTTTTTCTCTTCTTAGAATAAAACTGTCAGTGACTATGAGCAGGTTTTCACATGCATAATTAATCTCATTATTAAAATAATGGTTTCCCAAGTGGATTTTATCTTCAGTTCTGCAGCTTGAAGGGTATCCTAATGAGCTATTAATTATTCAGTGTAAAGTTGAAAATTCAGGCCAACCAGCTTTGGCTATTCTATGCACATACACAGTGAGGTGGGGCAGAATTATGCTTTATATGTATATGCTTTATATGTATATGCTTTATATGTATGTATATGCTTTATACGCTTTATATTTAGATATAGATGCTGATATACTCAAGTAGTTAGATTGGAGTTCTATGACTGAAAATTACAATTCTCAACATTGTTTTCCATATAATATATATGATCACTATTGCAATCATTTTGGGCAACACTCAGTCTTTGGGACGTGAGAATAATAGAAAAACAGCTTAATATTTACGACCTAGTCTATTAAATGTTTTACATTTAGTGATCTACACTGTCTTTTAATCCTTATAACAACTCCATGAAGCAAATATTGGTATTATACCATTTTGGGAGGATGATAATTTGAGGCATACAGAAAGATGAAGTAAACTATCTAACTTCACATTAACAGCTAGTGGAAAACTGGATTCAGACTTAAGAATTCTGGCCCTGGAGTCTATGACTTTAATCAAAAAGATACTGAAAGCTAATGTAATTGTAAATATTGTTTGATCTCCTCTAAGTAAGAAAAGCTTAAATAAATAAGATGTAAATATTAGTATTTTACTGTGTTTCTACTTTTTATTTTAGTCTACTATGGATAGTCATATTGTATATCATGACACTGTTGTTGGAAATATGGAAAAGATTATTGCAGCATGGAGCATTTTGTAAATGACTAAAGCAAAACAACAACAAAATAGCTTATAATAAAGTGCTATATCTGCAGTCAGCATGCCAACAATACTTGGAGAATAAATGGAAGGGATGACAATTGGTCCATCTGGATTATCTACATAAAAACTGAATAAACAGGGCTTTTGGGTGAAATTATTTAGTATTATATATTAAGCATGGAAAAATGTTTGCTATGAACAAATTAATTGTTTTTTTTTAATTTTTTATTTTTTATAAACATATATTTTTACCCCCAGGGGTACAGGTCTGTGAATCACCAGGTTTACACACTTCACAGCACTCACCAAAGCACATACCCTCCCCAATGTCCATCATTGGGTTTTAGTATTATTACTTCTTAGCAATTTTTCTGATATTAAACCAGAGTTCCATTCTCCTAGTTGTTCATTTTAATTTATTTATGTTCATTTTGAAAAAGATATTTTGAAAAATATATTCCAAATTGGAACAGTTTAAGTATGGGTGATTTTATTTTCTTCATCATTATTAGCATTTTAATGAATATCTTCACATTTTATATTTTTTCTTTAAAAACTATAGTATTTTACAACAGTGTAGTAAAACTATAGTTTAAAGGCTACAGTTTTTCATGTAAAAACTGTAGTATTTTACATTTGTGATGAGCACCAGACGTATGGAAGTGTTGAATTACTCTATGATACACCTAAAACCAATATTATATTGTATGTTAACGAACTGAAATTTAAATAAAAACTAAAAAAAAAAACTATGCTAATATTTTATGGTAAGAATTAAGAACCATTTGGTATCAAAGTTATTGATACCAAAACACTTCTGGTGGAAAAATCACTTAGTAGCTAAGAAGTTTGGGCTAGGATTCTAAATTTTCAGAACCAAATGCTAGTGTGTCTTAGGTTGAGACAAGTTTATAAAACCTTTCTTTAATGTATCAATTTATTCTAAACCATTTCTGATAAAGCTCTCCCTTCCAACCACTCTTTTTTTCTTTTTTTTTTTTTAAGATTTTATTTACTTATTTGACAGACAGAGATCCAAGCAATCAGAGAGGCAGGCAGAGAGAGAGGAGGATGCAGGCTCCCTGCTGAGCAGAGAGGTGGGGGCTCTATTCTAGGATGCTGGGATCATGACCTGAGCCAAAAGCAGAGGCTTTAACCCACTAAACCACCTAGGCGCCCCGCCTCCAACCACTTTTGATCTGATTCACCGATCAAATTGATGATACTGTAATTGGTATCAATTGTTATTCCAAGTCAAGGTTATAAGTCTATATGATACTAAAAGATGTAAGATCACTTTTTCTTTTTGGTTGTTGGAAATGCCTCCTAATAATAATAATTGTCAAAACATTAATCATATAAATCATGAGACAGCGTAAGAAATTTATGCATTCTTTGGTCCCTTAGATTTTTTCAGTAATGGTCAATTGCCTGGGTTTGTTATTAGTGCCTAGGTAGGCAAATTAAAAAAAAAGGTTATTTCTATAGGTTAGAAGTTAAATTTTAAATGATTTGCTAATAATTACATTTATTTGATATGATATAACCAACATCTTGATGTTAAAATGATAAATTTTCTATCTTAGAATAACTGTTAAATTTTAGGACACAGTAATATTATTGCATATTTCAAATATAACAACATTACATATGCAAAAGAATAGGAAATATGCCCCTTTTAAATAAATGTTTTATTTTATTGAATGTTTATAGCAGCAGTGTTATTTTCACTTTTTAAATATGTACCGTGTCCTATTAAATGCACAAATGCTGAATTCAGCTTGATTAATGTTTATATATTTTATGTCCTTATAGCCCTGGAAATGTAATTTTTATTTTTATTTTTATTTTTAAGATTTTATTTATTTGACAGAGTGATTGGGAGCACAAGTAGGGGAGCAGCAGGTAGAGGCAGAGGGAGAAGCAGACTCCTCGCTGAGTAGGGAACCCAATGTGGGGCTCGATCCCAGGACCCTGAGATCATGACCTGAGCTGAAGGCAGACACTTAACTGACTGAGCCACCCAGGCACCCCTGGAAATATAAATTTTAAATAATAGAAACTATTTTAGTCATAATTTCCTTTCCAAAAATAGATCTCATGAGAATTATGTTATAAGTACAAATGTTTGACTTATTTAGTAAAAGGAATATTATTTAAAGAAACTTAATTTGGTTAGTTTCTAGTAATGCCACATGATTCAGAGATTATTCCAGCTTCAGATTCATAACTCTAGGATTCCTTCTGGGTTTAAATGCTTTGAGGTAAATTCTGATTTTACCTGATTAGCTTCCAAGAGGGAATGCTAAGTAAAAAGTAATAGCTGATATTTACTGGGCATCTTCTAACTGCACTAAGGACTGATTATCTTATTTCATTTTGTAACACTGCAAAGTAGTAAGATAACATTTTTGCTTCTTAACATATTAGAAAACTGAAGGAATGTGTTATGGCCATTCCAAAATCATAACAGAAATTATTTTGAGCTAGAAAATTGGAGAATTTATTACACAGAAACAAGAGCAATAATCCTTCTGGACCTCAGAATGGACCTGGACAGCATCTGGATCTCTTTTTTTTTTTTTTTTTAAGATTTTATTTATTGGGGCGCCTGGGTGGCTCAGTGGGTTAAAGCCTCTGCTTTCGGCTCAGGTCATGATCCCAGGGTCCTGGGATCGAGCCCCACATCGGGCTCTCTGCTCAGCGGGGAGCCTGCTTCCCCCTTTCTCTCTGCCTGCCTCTCTGCCTACTTGTGATCTCTGTCTGTCAAATAAATAAATAAAATCTTTAAAAAAAAAAAAGCTTAAAAAAAAAAGATTTTATTTATTTATTTGACAAATCACAAGTAGATGGAGAGGCAGGCAGAGAGAGAGAGGGAAGCAGGCTCCCTGCTGAGCAGAGAGCCCAATGCGGGACTTGATCCCAGGACCCTGAGATCATGACCTGAGCCGATGGCAGTGGCTTAACCCACTGAGCCACCCAGGCGCCCCAGCATCTGGATCTTAACTTCAACTCTTTGTGTGTACGTGAACGGGGTTCATTTACAATGCTGACCTATGATTTAAAAATCCATAGAAATCTATGGATTTCTAACCTAAAAATCCAGGACAGCTTAGGAATTCAACTTGGTTGAAGCAATTGTAGTCAGATACCAGTTTCAGGAAATACATACCTGACTGGTTGGTCCTTCTTGTGGAAGTGGTTCTTTCCAGGTAGCCATATTAGTGACAAAGATAATCTAAAGGTTGCCTTTCACACTAAGCCTCAGGGAAGCTTAATTTTCTAATCATGTATAACCAGATGTCCTCTTTCCTTTCCAGTTCTGACTGGAGACAAAGACCTTATCCTTCTTACTACACATTATAAACTCAGAAGCCTATATAAGGTGACTTTTTAAAACTAATTTGTTGAGTTATTTTATAGCGTAATTATCAGCTATAAGATTGATTTGTGTTGTGTGTACACACTTTCTGTTTAGAAGAAAATATTGTACAAAATTCCTTTCCTCTTTGAATTTACTAGAGGAATACGTAAACAAATCTGACTTCAACCAGGATATTTTATTAAAAATTAGATAATTCCTGGGGACCTGGATGGCTCAGTTGGTTAAGCAACTGCTTTCAGCTCAGGTCATGATCCTGGAGTCCCGGGATTGAGTCCCACATCGGAATCCCTGCTCAGCAGGGAGTCTGCTTCTCTCACTGACCTCTCTCCTTGCATGTTCTCTCTCTCATTCTCTCTCTCTGTCAAATAAATAAATAAAATCTTTAAAAAGAATGAAAATTAGATAATTCCTTAAAATAAAACAACCTAATACCTTTATTGTGTCCTTCTAGAAGGACAATGCAATCCAAATGCAATCCAATGCAATCCAAATTGCATTGTATGCTATTTGTCTTTCCCTACAACAGTCTGGAGACAGTGGTAGTAACACTTTTAAATATTATTCAGAGAACTGTAATCATCTACATAAACAATGTCTAGCATCCCATCCCACATTCCATTTTTTCCTTTACATTTATGGTTTTTTTTTATTATGGTAAAAAAACATATAACAGGAAATGTACCCTTATAATAAAAATTTAAGTGGAAAGTATGGTATTGTTAACTATATGTGTTTGTTGTATAGGAGATATTTAGAACTTAATTCATTTTGCCTGATTAAAACTCTGTATTCATTGGACTGCAACTCTTGATTTCTAACTCCCTCCAGCTTCCGGTATGCCATTGTACTTTCTATTCTATGTTTTTTGATTATGTTAGATCTCATCTATAAGTGGAATCATGCAGTATAGGTCCTTGTGTCTGATTTCACTTAACATGTAGTGCTTAAGGTTGTCATGTATGATAGTATTTCCTTCTCTTTAGAGGCTGAATATTATTCCTTTATATATACATTCCATATTTCCCTTTATATCAACCATTCATGGACATTTAGGTTGTTCCTAATTATTGGCTATTGTGAGAAATGCTTCAATGAACATGAGAGTGCTACTATCTCTTTGAGATACTCTTTTCAATTATTTTTATATAAATTCACACACCTGGACTTGCTGGATCATATAGTAGTCTTATTTTAGTTTTGTGGAACCTAATACTATTTTCCACAGCAGCTAAATCACTAACACTCCCTAAGGGTTCTTGTTTTTCCACATACTTGCCAAAACTTGTTATCTTACAAATAACTCAAATCCTTTGACAGTCACAATTGCTCTTGGCTCTGCACTGAGAGAACCTCAGTCCTCTTATTAATGATGCAACCAAATGATATATATGGACATCCCTAGAATTCTACTTCAGTGCTGTGGCTGGCAGTTGTGCTCATTAGGTAGTGTCCACACAATATTGGTCATTTAATATATAAATATATCTTGTTAAGTGTTAAATATACTTAAATATATTACAATAATATTTATTATATTATCTCTGTGTACGAGAATGTTTAAATCTTTACCCAGGCATTTTTATTTTTATTATTTTTATTTTTTAAAGATTTTTATTTATTTATTTGACAGATAGAAATTACAAGTAAGTGGAGAGTCAGGCAGAGAGAGAAGAGGAATCAGGCTCCCCTTGGTGCAGAGAGCCCGATGTAGGGCTTGATCCCAGGACCCTGAGATCATGACCTGAGCCCAAGGCAGAGGCTTTAAACCACTGAGCCACCTAGGCGCCCCTACCCAGGCATATTTAATCTCACGTTAGATATCTAACAAGCTGTGTTCTGGTACTGTTCCATCTGTACTGTTCTGTCTGCTTCTGTGGCTGGGATAAAACCAGTGCAACTTAACCCCTCATTCATTTAAAGATGTTCTTCTTTATTATCTTAGTTGAATTAATAAAAAAGAAATTGAAAGAAATTAAAAATGCAAAAATTTATGGCTGCATGGCAGCCCAGAGCTACTTATTATCAATTTTAATTTATTGGACCTAATATTACTTATATTTCAATTATACCTGAGGTTACTACTCTTTTATATCAGTGTCCAAAAATTAGCACTGCATCACTAAGGAATTATAAAACTATGTTCTACATCCTTAGTTAGAGAAAGAAGAGAAATATTCAATGCACTTTACAGGTTTTTATTAAAAATGTATAAAATAATAAAAATTTAGGTTTAAATGAACTGCAAATGAATAGCTGATTGATGTTACAAGAATGGTGGTTCAAAGACTATGGCTTTTCCTTAAACTAAGTATAATACAGCACTTATTTTATTTTTGAAAGATAGTTTTTCTCATAGCAAGTAAGAAGTTTAAACCCAACTTTTTTGGGGGATTAGATACCTTACAGTCACCATCAAGAGAGAGCATAATAATGGACTGCATCAACATATGGTAAACCAAACAACGTAAACTCTTAAATCTCAATGAGTTATTATTTAATCATGTTTACCTATCTGTAGTTATGCATTGCTTTGACATAAACAGTGGACTAAATATTTCAGTGTTCCCCTAACTGGTATGTTGGGAAATAATAGAACATAAATACAGACAAAACAAACACACAGACAAACCAACACATCTCACATCCACACACATACTGACGTGTTATAATAAAATAGTATTCTGTATTTTAATATATCAAGTAAATACTGACACAAAGAATTGAAGAAGTAACTTTACAGAGGGATTTCTCTGACGCTTCAATTTAATGTAGTGCTATGGCACTGTGCACTGAGAATCTCCAAGAACTAAGCACTCTGTGTTATCTTCACAAGCATAGAGATTCAGAGAAAGAATTTCAGGTAACTCCTGTAAACATCTCTCAGAACAGGACTACCAATTTAGAAATCAAATACATTTAAGATGTATGGATAAGATACAGAGCATGACTAGAACTCAGTAAGAGTCTAAATTGAGGCAATGAAACTCTATGATTATTTGTCATGTTTTTTAGCCAATTAAAATCTGAAAAGAGAATCTGATCTGGAGAACAGAACTTCTGGAGAACAGAACTTGAGTGTGCTAGTAAAGCGAACAGGTATTTTTCCCCTTCTTCCTATTTTCTAGCTCAGTGTCTTATTCTGATATCATCTTTCTAATGTATTTAAGTCTCAAGAATAAACATATTTTAGAAATAACTTTCTTTGATTAACAAGTCAAGGCACTATTTGAATATCTATATACAGATATATCTCTCTATTTTACAAATCTTATCTATTTTACAAATCCAATTAAATGGGTCACTTTTATATTAGTAAGCCAAGTACTCACAAATCTGTATCATTTTCCAATTATTTACAGTTACCTTTAAAATATCACTGAATAGGGCGCCTGGGTGGCTCAGTCCTTAAGCATCTGCCATCAGCACAAGTTGTGGCCCTGGGTTCGAGTCCCCCATGAGGCTCCCTGCTTGGTGGGATGCCTGCTTCTCCATTTCCCACTGCCCCTTCTGATGTTCCCTTTCTCACTGTGTCTCTCTTTATTGTATAAATACGTAAAATCTTAAAAAAAATAGAATATCACTGGATGTACATTGTAAGAAATTTAATAAATAAAGTAAAATAAAATAAAGTAAACCAGAGTTCTTTTTAAAGGTTGTGAATATTGTTCAACAAATTAGAAATAACTGTCCAGCAAAATATCACAGACATTATTCATGGATGTATAAATACTTTAATGATGAAATGTTGACCATTGTATACTTTGTCCAGTCCTGTTCCTTTGGTCTTGAAGGGATAGGATTTGTAACCAAGTGAAGAACCAGTACTATATATAACCAACAAAAGGAGCAGCGATGGAACATAATGTAATATGGAAGTTGTACTAAAAAAGAAAATAATAAATTTGTGGTTAACCTTTTAAAATATTTTATATTTAGATACTTGAGTGTCATCCTTGTGCAGGGACCATGCCAATATCTGTATTGTTCCAATTTTAGTATATGTGTTGCCGAAGCAAGCACACATGCTTAGACACTTGAAAACCCAGATTATAAGCTAAAATTTAAGAGTAAGGAAAGTTAGTGGTCTGGTAATATTTTCCCTTCCGGAAAAGAAATATAAATTATGTAAATAATCTTATCTTATCCATGCTAGTGAATGATATTTTAGTAATGATCTATATAATCCTCAAAAAATAATAAAACTATAAACTCTTAATAAGAAGGAAAAATAGATAGGGAGATAAATTATTTTAAAATCCCAAGTAGCCACAGATAGATTTACTTAGAAGAAAATGTAATGGTCATAATGTTTACTGTTTATATTATGTTAATATTTTGCTTTATCTTTGCTTTATCTTTTATTAATTCTGATACAAATGTCAGGGCAGAAGATACCCAATTTTTATGGGACTCAGCATTCCTTATCACTTCTGTCCTAAAACAAATTAAGTGTGAGTTTTGAAATATTACTGTATGTTTCCATATAAGAATTCTTTTTTTTTTTAAAAGATTTTATTAATTTATTTGTTAGAGAGAGAGAGAACAAGAGAACACAAGTAGGGGGAGTGGCAGGCAGAGGGAGAACAGACTACTCTCTGAACAAGGAGCTTGATGCAGGACTGGATCCCAGGACCCCAGCACAACCCCAGCCAAAGGCAGACACTTAATAGACTGAGCCACCCAGGTGCTCCTATATGTAAATATATATATTCAAGAATTCTTAAATATATATAAATATCTGGAAATTTTCAATTATGATAATTATTGATAGTTTTAACTTTATCTGGATCAGTTTAATTGTGGATCAATATTACAGTCCAATGATTATGAACATAACTACATATTATAGTGAATCTGAAGAAAATATATGTTATTAAATTATTTTAAAATATCATACAATACAGAAAAGTATGATCTGTCATATTTCCATCTTGACATACCCACTTTTAACACATTAATGGATATCCTGCTGGGCAACTTAATTGTAAATATATGCAATTGCCTATTCATTTAGTTTTTTTTGTTTTTATAATGATTAGATTGTGCTACATATATGATTATATTTTATATTTTTTCTCACTTACAATAGTGGAGAGTATTTCCAGGGCAATGATATACTAGTTCAGTAAAAAAGACCTTCAATTGCTCCTTTGTTGTCAATATTTTAATACCTAGCCTGAAAATTCATGGAAAGTAGTGTGATATATTGATGGGGCAATAGACTTATATTTATGATGATTCAATCCTTAGCAAAAACTGGTTAGAAAAAGTACTATTTAGGAAAGATAATGTGAAGAAAATATAACTGTCTCTTTAGAGATTTCTAGAAGATGTTCTTTGGTTTTAGCCAGAGTGCTGGTTAGACTATGTATGGTTTAGAATTTGCTGAACTCTGCTTCCACATAATGTTTCAAACAATGACACTTTGATGTCTCCATTGTATTTTCTGTAGACTTGTCATTAAAAAGAACTCTTTATAACATAGCAAAATAATGATTTCATGAAGATTCTTGAATGGTAAATGCTTTTCTACTCATTAATTAGCGCTTTTTTTTATCTTATTGTTGTGAATGGTTTAGCCTGAATATGTCCTACTTCATGACAGTCCAAAACCCAAAGACTTGCTGTCTTTCTTTAGCAATTTCTTATAACTTGCTTATAAATGGCATGAATTTAAATTTAATACTAACTCCCTTTATTTTTTCCTTCATGTGATTTTTCTGTTCTATTTTTACTTCCTTACATATGTTCTATAATCTATTTGAAATCCTTTTTATATTGAAGTAAGGTAAAAAATAATACCATAGAGAAAGACGTAAGTAAACTAATAAAAGCAGTTGCTTTGTTTATGTAGAAATAAGTGTAGGGAAAAAAGTCCACATTTTGGCTCTCGGGAATAAAGAATTCTGGTAATTTCTTCTGGTTTCTGAATGTGGTTTATGGGAACAGAGACTTGTGGATGAGGTATGTAGTTATGAGATTTATGTTCCAATGATCGTTAGCCACATGGCACACTTGTACTCAAATTCTTCTGACAACCTCTTCAATTTGGTTCACTTATATACTTAAAAAGACCCTTATAAACTTGATAACCTTCTTTGTTTTTAAGGATTACAAAAAAAAAAAAAAACAAAGCAAAACATGTTGGGGCTCATTCTACATTTCCTGCTCTGGACCTAGAATTTTGCATTTCTGCAAGTAGTCATAATTTCCTTTAGTGAAAAATGGTATTTAGAGGCTGCCGTCTGAATGAAATGGTATTTGTTGTTCTTGGAATTGGTCACCATCCCTAGACCTTTTGCAATAAACAAAGCCAGGAAATATATATGATTTAAAAGAAGAAGTATATTATAAACTATAGTGATACTTCAGTTTAAATTTAGGATTGTAGGATATTGCTTATATCTTTTATATACTTTAAATTTTTCTCACACACTAAAATTTTTTGTTTCCAAATATTAATGTAATTATTTATTTGGTATGCTTGTTTCAAAATAAAGACTTTAGCATTACCACCAACAGTATTATTAAAAGCTGTTTAAGGTTTGTTTCTTTCCCCCAATTATTTTTTTTACCATTTGTTTATTTTGATTTATTTTATAATCAAATTACTGTGTTTTAAGTCCACTTGAAATATTTTCTCTTTGTGTGAGGGAGCCACCAACTCAGGTTTATTGGTTCTGTTTTTTTCAGGATTTTTAGGGATTCCTTTCTTTTTTTACTCTGATTTAATTTTGTTTTATAATTATGCAAAACCTTTTTAAACTTCCAAAGTCATATCTACACAACAGAGTATTTTCAGAAAGAGTGTAACTTCTATCTGTCCTCCATATAACTATTTTATACCCTTAGTGGATTTTTCTTCCATTTGAAATAAGCAAAGGTGTGGACAATTAAATTTTTTTTTCTCAACATAGTGGTTGCCACAAATAGATTTTATTCATACTCATATGTTATTTTATTATAACCTCAGAACCCCCATGGGACTCATAATTTACCAAAATGAAAATGATATTTTTAAAATATTTATTTATCTATTTTAGAGAGTTGTGCACACATGCATACAGGGCGAGGGGCAAAGGGAGAGAGAGAGAAATAGACTCCCTACTATGTGCAGAGCATAGGACTAGATCTTAGGACCCTGAGAGATTGTGACCTGAACCAAAATCCAGAGTTGGACACAATGGACAGAGTCACCCAGGTGCCCCAAAGGAAATAATTTTTAATTCACCATTTCTGGGATGATGGAGATTCTAAAGGTAAACATATACAAACTATCTCATTGATGAAGAGGTAAGTTGTTACATGTCCAGTCTAATAAAGCTAATAGCTAAGAACAATCACTTGGCTTTGATTTAAGATTAAAGTTGACCAAAGTATAACTAAGATTGATTTTCATATGTGGTTTGTGGAAGTAAAGATGTAATATTATAATGGGTAAACATTACTGAGATAATTTACTATGTTGTCACACACATGCATGCAGATAAAGATAAAATAAAAAGAGAGTAGGAACTCGAACCAAGAGAGACATAAAAGGAGAAGGAAGAAAAGAAGGAAGGAAAAGGGAAGAGAAGGGAAGGAAAGGAAAGAAACGGTAAAGTAAAGTAAACTAACGTGAAGAAAAGAAAAACAAAAAAGGAAAGAAAAGGAAAAAGGAAGGAAGGGAAAAAGAGAAAGAGAGGGAGAGAAGGAAGTTAGTTTAATTGGAAACCAAGAAAAGATTTGTTTTTAAAAAATAAGTTTCTACAATATTATTGTATGCAGACAAAATATTTGGCTCTGATAACTAAGAATAGCAGTTAAAGGAAATGGAAATGATTAGATGGAAGAGTTAGTGTCATTATCATAAAAATTAACATCAGTTGCTCATGAGGAGCAAAAATTTGCCTTGCTCCAAGAACATATTAGCTCATAAAAGGAACACTGAAAGATCAGGCAGACAATATATTTGGTAGCATTGCTAAAATAAACATTGTAGAGAGGATCAAGTGGTTGGGGACTGAGTGCCTTGTTGTAAAAGACTCGAGCACTGGGCCATTGTGATAATAGCCATCAAAGTGTGGAGGAGTGTCAACCTTGAAAGTTCTCATCACGAGAAAAAATGTAACTGTGTTGTGATGATGTTAACTAGACTTCTGTGGTGATCATTTCTATAGTATATACAATTTATCTTATATTGAATCATTCATTAGGTGGTACAGCTGAAATTTATATAATGTTATTTGTCAACTTTATCTCAATTAAAAAAAAGAGAGAGAAAGAGAGAAGAAAATTGTGGCAACAAAAGAGATACCAAAGATGAATACTTACAGAGAAAAGACCATGTGAAGACATACCTAGAAAATGGCCCTCTGCCAGCCTAAAAGAGAGGCCTCAGGAGAAGTCAAACCTGCTGAAACCTTGATATTGGCCTTTTAGCCTCCAGAATGATGAAAAAATACATTTTTGTTAATTAAGCCAGAAAAAAAGAAAAGAAATAAAAAGGAAATGTGCCATTTATTTTTTATTTTTTTTATTTTCAAAAATTTTATTTATTTATTTGACAGAGAGAGTGAGAGAATGCAAGCAGGAAGAACAGCAGAGAAAGAGGAAGAATCAGGCTCCAGTCAAGTAGGGAGACACGTGGGGCTTGATCCCAGGAACCTGGGATCATGACCTGAGCTGAAAGCAGATGGTTAACCGTCTGAGCAACCCAGGCACCCCTGTGTTGGCTTTAAAGAGAAATCTTTTGAAGGAGAAAAATAATCTAGATTTATTCATATTTTAAAGTTACAAAACCCTCTTATTGTATAGTAAAAATATGTATGTACATTTATAAAGTAAATATATTGTACATAATTCATAATTTAATATTACTATAACTACTAAAGAATCCTTAATAGCCTAGTAGAACTGAAAAAAAATTAGTATTCTTATTTTACAAATGAAGAATATAAGTTTCAGAGATGATAAGAGTATTCAGTAAAGATAAAAAAAATTTACTAACAAAATTAGATGAATGCATAAGTTTCTTAATTCTGTTTTTTATTGTACCAGGTCATTTCTGTCATATATGAACCAGGAGATGTCTGACTCTTATTTATTAAGATATACTATATGATATAACAGCTTGTATTATTTCTGGGCATTATCAAAATAAATAAAAACTAGAAAAGGCCCGAAGCATAATTTCAAAGTTAGTAAAATATTTCTGCATGCATTGTCTCATTTGATGGTCAAAGCAATCTTGAGATGTAGCACTGGTGGCCCCATTTCTTAGATTAAAATCAGAGCATCAGAGAGTTTGTGTTGTTTCTCCAAACAACACAAGGGATAAAAAGGGATTCATAGTCAGGAGTTTTGATTCTAAATTAAGTATTCTTTTTACTAACCTGTAATTTTCAATATTGTAACAACTTAATCAATTGGTTAAGTTATTGACTCAATTAAAATTTATTGAACATAGTTTGTACTAATTATGATTTGAAGGGTAAAAAAACATAATTACAACATTTAATTTCCACTCAATAAGAATTCACAGTATATTTAGAAAAGAATACTAGTCATTTTCATGACCAAAGATAATTATCCAAATATTTTTGTAATTAGTTCATTTGCCATTTTAAACTTTTTGTATCATGAGTGATATCAAAATGGTACCTCACCCAAATTTGTCAGAACTGGCACTATCCTAGAATAATATGCATTTAATTTCTTTTATTCAAGGTATATAAAATCTATGTTTATCACTAAGCACAATAGCTGGCACTGTGAGAATAATTAGTAGTGATAATAAAATTGAAAATTCTTAACAGTTATTATATGAATGGTAGAAACATTTAGTAATTATTATGTAAGTCTGTTATGATGAAAAATTACCTTAGTTAAACAATGTATGCTGAATGGAAATTTTTTTACAAAGAATTATTTCTCTTGTCTTTAAAAACTTCTATTGACAGTTGAAGAAGTCAAGTAAGAACCACTGTGAAATGGGTTGAAAGGATTACTGGCATAATTCATCATTTACAAATTGTATTACTAGAGTGCAAGGCTTTTTGAACTTTAATGAATGCCACACTTGTCTTTAAAATTTACAAGTGATTTTCTAGTCATGTTGTATGCAGAGCCTGATCCCAAATTTCGTTTTTAGTAGACTCTAAGGCACATTTAAATGAATGCTAGGAAAAGTGGTGACCTGCATAAGATATGAGGGATTCTTTTTTTCCCCCTTTTTCTTTTCCAATTTAATTTAGTCGGCTTCATTTTCCATACTTTGGCACCATTCCCATTTTTGACCCACGATTGAATACCTCATCAGCACAATGCTTGCTTCTAGGTACCCACTTTGGAATCAAACAGATTGGTCACAATTTGGGATGTGATCCAAACTAGTTATATGACGACAGGTAAGTTATAACTTTTCTATGATTCATCTTCTTCTCCTGAAAAATGATGGTTTAACAAAAAAGCCTCACATAGTGATTACCAAAAACTTACTTAGCATAGGTAGTAAATATGCTCCAAGTTATGGCTATAACCATTATAGTAAGAGTCACATTGAAGGATGTGAAGTTATTTTAAGAATTAAGCAACAGAAGTACTGTGTATTTAAACACTTATGGTTGGGGTGAGGTTGAAGACATGGACAGACAGACAGGCTTTCCTCTTTTACACATACAATAGTATTTAGTCTTGAGAAAAGAAAAAAAAATCAAGAATTGTGAGTTTATTTAGATTAAGAGTAGGAATGTACCTGCAGTTTTGGAAAAACATAGGCACTTAAACTTTTTCTGGCTTACTTCAGTTAATTTGCTTCTTTAAGTAATAAAAATCTTAGTAAACAAAAATTGATAATTATTATACTTTGGAATAATTTTTGCTTCTTTTTCAGATAGTATAGAGAAATGCAGTTGCATTTTCCATAGATTTTCAATCTTTAATGTAAGAAAGACAAACCATAAAAGACTCTTAACTGTTGGAAACAAACTGAGGGTTGCTGTAGGGGAGATGGGTGGATGGGGTGCCTGGGTGATGGGCATTAAGGAGGTCACGTGATGTACTGAGCACTGGGTGTTATATACAACTGATGAATCATTGAACTCTTCATCTGAAACTAATGATACACTATGTCAACTAACTTAATTTAAATAAATAAGTTAAAAAAAAAGCACAAAAACAAAAACAAAAAGACCAACATAAGTAAAAGAAAAAAAAAACAGCCAAAATGAACCCCAAGAATAAGATTTATATAGTATAAAAACAAAAACAAATACAGAGAAACACTGACAAAAATAAATTCTCATGTGGACAAGGAAGTTTATTTCAATTTTTTCCTGGGTGTATCTTGTTATCTTCGTTAAATGACTCAACTTTCTAGAGATACAGAGAAATTAAAACTGGTTTATATATAATTGTATTTATATATATATTATTGTTTATGATTGTTTTGAATAGGGAAAAAGGATTACCTTGAAGCTTATCTCTCTCTCTCTCTCTATATATATATATATATTTTTAAAAAGGAAAAGAAATATAGCTATATGTATAAAGTTAAAAAGTTATTATGGAATATGTTTTATTAAACATCTAGTAATAGTAATGGCCAAAATTAACAGGACAGGAAACAACATGTGTTGGAGAGGATGTGGAGAAAGGGGAAACCTCTTACACTGCTGGTGGGAATGCAAGTTGGTGCAGCTACTTTAGAAAACAGTGTCGAGATTCCTCAAACAATTAAAAATAAAGCTACCCTCTGACCCTGCAATTGCACTACTGGGTATTTACCCCAGAGATACTGATGTAGTGACAAGAAGGGCCATCTGTACTGCAGTGTTCATAGTAGCAATGGCCAGTCGCCAAACTGTGAAAAGAGCCAAGAAACCCTTCAACAGACAAATGGAAAGGAAGATAGGGTCCATATATACAACGGAATATTATGCAGCTATCAGAAACGATGAATACCCAACTTTTGTATCAACATGGATGGGACTGGAGGAGATTATATTGAGTGAAATAAGTCATGTAGAGAAAGGCAGTTATATGGCTTCACTTACTTGTGGAGCATAAGGAATAACATGGAGGACATTAGGAGAAGGAAAGGAAAAGTGAATTGGGAGAAATCGAAGGGGGAGATGAACCATGAGAGAATGTGGACTCTGAGAAACAAACTGAAGGTTTAGGAGGGGAGGAGTGAGTGGGGAGATGGGTGAGCCTCATGGTGGTTATGAAAGAGGGCATGTATTGTATGGAACACTGAGTGTGGAACATAAACAATGAATCTTGGAACATTAAAAAAACCTTAAAAATAGAATTTTCTTTTTCCTTATTTTATTTTATTTTATTTTATTTCAAGTGTTCCAAAATGCATTGTTTATGTACCACACCCAGTGCTCCATGCAATACGTGCCCTCCTTACTACCCACCACCAAGCTTACCCAACCTCCCACCCCCCGTCCCTCCAAAACCCTCAGTTTGTTTCTCAGAGCCCACAGTCTCTCATGGTTTGTCTCCCCATCTGAAATGTTAGAAATGTTGATTGGGCACTTATTAAAATACACTTATTAAAATTGTTGTTAGTTTATCTTCCTTGAGGCAGAGGCAGAGCAAAGGCAAATGCTGAGTATAGACTGCTTTACATTACCTATCAAGGAAATTGGATAGGTACAGAGCAAAGATGCAGGTTGACTAGAACATTTAGGAGAAAACTGTTGATATCTGTGCTGTAGTGATAATTTTTCCCCTGAGATGGAATAAATTGTTCATTTTTTAAAAAACTGATTTATCTTGATGACAATGTGAGTTTTTGTAACATCATAAAACAAACACATTTATGGCAATTTATGATTTCTTTGAAGAAATTAATGTACCTTTGACTCTAATGTAATTTCTTACAATGGGAGGTTGTAAAAAGAGATACATAGGCAGTTACACTCCACTTTGAGGAGATGGATGTTAAAGCATATTTAAAAATGCTAAGAATGTGATAGTATTACTATCTCAAGGATATTTCTGTCTTTACTTTAGGTTCTCAATAGATAGTCTAATTGTTAATGTTTAAAAATTTATTTTTCCCTTAGAATTATTTAGCATTGATTGTACTCATTCACAATACCTACATGAACAAATTTGAGCTTTTCTGACATTAAAATTCTTGAAAAAGAAAGACCCATATCAATTACAGTGAATGAACAATCAAGAAAGCACACCTGCTCCTTCTTTTAATTTTGATGATGTGAATAAGGTGACTAAAACCTAATTATTTCGTGTCTAAATATAGTCCAGGGTTATCTAGATTTATTGATTAAATAGACACATAAAAATATTTTACCATCTTTCCACACTTCTTATTCAACTAATTTTTACTTATTTATATTCAGCTGTCATTGGGAACCCTTTCTTTCAATACTCTCCCAATTATTAAATCCCTCTTAGTCTGTACCAATAGCTTCCTAATTGGTCTTTTTGAATCTATACTCAGTCTTATTTAGTGTCATTGGATAAATTTTCTAAAATATTAAATTCATTAAATCATTCACTTTGTAAAATATCTACCAGGAGCCCTCAATGTCTACTATAAAAATTCTTGTTAATCATGTTGGAATTCAAGGATTTTCACCACCAGTGCCCAACCAACATTTCTAAAATGTGTGCCAGGAGCAAACTTATTTAATATTGACAATTTGTTTAATTAGCTACCTAGTTAGTAAGTTATCAGTAATAAAAAAGAACTACTATAGTCACAGTTGTTGTAGTAACTCTGATGCACACTATTTACATGACATTCCACAACATTTATCTCATTCAATCTATACAAAAATCTTTTTAAAAAGGGATTGTTATCCTCACATTGTAGATGGAAAAACAGATTGAAAAGTTACTGGTAAATTGTACCAATTCATGTAGTGACAGGTAGCAGAGACAGTTTGCTTCTCAACCCATTATATGATGAAATATATTCTTTGAGAAGAGTTAAATTAATTTTTGGCTCAATAAAGGACTTTTATTGAAGTCTGATTTAACCTCTGTTCATATAGTATAAAGTTATATCCATAATGTTTGATGAGTTTTCTGCTACCTATTCTATCATGTAAATCCCACTTTAAGTAAAAATCAAATTCATTTTTAGAATAGTTCAATTTTTTAAAAAATATTCTAATGCTTTTATTCCATTTTATGGAGTTTTCTAGCTGTGGAATTATTACTTATAATTCCAAAGGCTTTTCAAATACCATTCTACTAAGAGACCTCAATGTTACTTAAAATGATTTTAGAAAACAACTCAGTAGCCACTATGTTACTAGTAAATTATTTATTTTCTGTCTTGCTTTACTTTTCTATCAAATGAACTGGTTGAACCAAATGGTTCCAAATTATCTTCCCTATATAATATGATATTGATAGTACTGCAATACAACAACCAACCCAAATCTCTCCTAGATGGTAATTATTTTTTTACTATTATGGATAGATAAAGAAAGTACAGAGTTGGATGAATGGATGGAAAGAGATAAATGACAGACAGAACCTAATGTTATATGCTATATTTAAATAATAATAAGTATAAAACTGTATGCAAAGATAGAAAAGATGAGGATTTTTTTGTTGTTTGTTTGTTTTTTCTCCCCTTCAGTCTTTAAAATATGTAAAATTTGAAGAGAAAGGAAAGGGAGGATATTGAGGAAACAAGGTTAGTGATTGAAGGAGACCATAGTACAAACATTAGTTGGGACAGTCAAGGCACTAAAGTCAAGTATCAAAAGTGGCTTACTCCTCTTATCTTTGACTATTTAATTATCAAACAAGTTTATGCTATTTGAGGTTTAAATATTATATTTGGGAGATGAAAATTCATTCAATAAAATCCATAAAAATCTAAACATCCTATTATAATCAGAGGTTTTAATCCTTAAATTTTTAGTGTACATTTCATCATTTTTATAATGGAAATTTCAAACAGATAGGGAACTGGTATAATGGATTCTGTTGTATATAACTAAGCTTCAAAACTTATCAGCTCATGATCAATCTTATATCATCTACATGAACCCCAACACCCCACTACCACTTCCCTAACTCTGATACTACTGCATTGTATCAGAGTATTTTGAACATCAGATTATTTCATTTTAGTTCATATATCTATAAAATGTATGACCCTAATAAAAACGTATCCACCATACTATTGCAATGCCTAAACGAATTTAACAATAATTCCTTAAATTCCTCAAATATCTATTTTGTATTAAAGTTTACCAGCTGTCTTACAATTTTTATTGTTGATTTCATTATTTAAAAAATATTATTTATTCATTTGATAAAGATCACAAGTAGGCAGAGAGGCAGGCAGAGAGCGAAAGAGAGGGAAGCAGGTTTGCTGCTGAGCAGAGAGACCAATGTGGGGCTCAATCCCAGGACTCTAGGATCATGACCTGAGCCAAAGGTAGAGGCTTTAACCTACTGAGCCACCCAGGTGCCCCTATTGTTGATTTCTTTAAATCAGGATTCAAAAAAATTTTGCATTCTATAATTCCGTGTTTTTTTTTTTTTTTTTAATTTTGGTATGTCTTGTTATTGTTCTCGCTTACTTATTTCTAGTCTTAACTCTTATTATTTAGTTCTTTCAACATGCTATATCATTTTCTAATGGAAACCCTTTTATCTTTGGTATCCTCTTCTGCACTGAATTTCTTTCCATTTTTCACTTGGCTAGTTATATTTAACCCTTTGAGACTCATTTTAAATTTCAGCTGCTTAAGAAGGAGTTCTCTATTTATTTTTTTTTTAATTTTTTATTTTTTATAAACATATATTTTTTATAAACATATATTTTTATCCCCAGGTCTAAGGCCTGCTCCCCTCTCTCAACTGTCTTAATCTATACCCAGTGTGTATTTTTTTAAGCACATTTTCTCTTTTTAAGTTATTCATCTGTTTTCTTAGCCTTGATTTATTTTTTAAAATATTTTATTTATTCATTTGAGAGAGAGAGAGAGCACAAGCAGGGGGAGAGGCAGAAGGAGAGGAAGAAGTAGACTCTTCGCTGATCTGGGAGCCTGGTGCTTGATCCCAACACCTGGAGATCATGACCTGAGCCAAAGGCTGAATGAAGCTTAACCATCTGTGCCACCCAGGTGCCCCCAAATCAATCAATCTTTCTTTCTTTCTTTCTTCCTTTCTTTCTATTTATTTGTCAGAGAGAACACAAAAAAAGGGAGAAGCAGGCTCTCTACCATGTGGGACTTGATCCCAAGACCTTGGGTCATGACCTGAGCCGAAGGCAGACACTTAACTCACTGAGCAACCAAGGTGTCCCTGTTTACTTATTTTTTAATTTGGTTTCCTGCTGGAAAAAAAAAAAATTACATTTCATTTTTCAGCCAATCCTCAATGGTCAGCATTGTTTCTGATTTATGTATTCTCTCAAATGTGATTTGTTTAGTGAAGGAGTCAATAAAGCCCTTACTTTTGTCCTGTGGCATTGGTTTCTTATATCAATAGAATGATAGAAATAATCCAGTGAGAATTCTTGGAAATTTCTACTTTTCACTTTGAACTTCACCATATTTTAAATTATTTTATTCTCTCCAGTTTCAGAGAAATGCTTAACTCAGTTACTTGAACAACTGGTCTCATATCTGCCCATACCTGCCAGGATTTCTTTTTGTATAAAAAGAGTTTCTCTCTTTTCTTCTAGTGACTCCTTCTACTTGGCTTCTAAGAACCCAAGACTGTGCCCACCTTTTTCATGCCCTTCTATGTCTGATGCTTTAAAACCATAGGCTATTCCCTATACTATTTACAACCCGCTTCATCATCTAATGTAGCCTCTGTCAACAGCCCTCACTAAAATGTTTCTCAAAAAAGATTGATTTATCAATCACAAACCTCTCTCTTAGGGTTTATTCTGGCTAGCCTTTATATTGCATTTGATTCTGAGGTTGTCCACTTGAGATACTTGAGGAAATCTTGACACTTAGTCTGTTTTGTTCTGTATCTTTTGATATTTCCTCTTGTTTTACCTTACATTTAAAATGTGAAGACATTTCTATCTTAAATACTAGTTTATTTTTTTATTTTTTTATAAACATATAATGTATTTTTATTCCCAGGGGTACAGGTCTGTGAATCGCCAGGTTTACACACTTCACAGCACTCACCATAGCACATACCCTCCGCAAAGTCCATAACCCCACCCCCCTCTCCCAAACCCCCTCCCCCAAGCAATCCTCAATTTGTTTTGTGAGATTAAGAGTCACTTATGGTTTGTCTCCCTCCCAATCCCATCTTGTTTCATTGATTCTTCTCCTACCCACTTAACCCCCCATATTGCATCTCCACTTCCTCATATCAGGGAGATCATATGATAGTTGTCTTTCTCCTCTTGACTTATTTCACTAAGCATGATACCCTCTAGTTCCATCCATGTCATTGCAAATGGCAAGATTTCATTTCTTTTGATGGCTGCATAGTATTCCATTGTGTATACATGCCACATCTTCTTTACCCATTCATCTGTTGATGAACATATAGGTTCTTTCCATAGTTTGGCTATTGTAGACATTGCTGCTGTAAACACTAGGGTGCACGTGCCCCTTTGGATCACTATGTTTGTATCTTTAGGGTAAATATCCAGTAGTGCAATTGGTGGGTTGTAGGGTAGTTCTATTTTCAACATTTTGAGGAACCTCCAAGCTGTTTTCCAGAGTGGTTGCACCAGCTTGTATTCCCACCAACAGTGGAGGAGGGTTCCCCTTTCTCCACATCCTCACCAGCATCTGTCATTTCCTGACTTGTTAATTTCTGCAAAGAAGACATCCAGATGGCCAACAGACACATGAAAAAGTGTTCCACATCACTTGGCATCAGGGAAATACAAATCAAAACCACAATGAAGTATCACCTCACACCAGTAAGAATGACTAAAATTAAATACTAGTTTTTTAAAAACTATTCTCACTCTGTCGAGCATCTACTTCATTGTTAATCTCTGTACAGAAATTCATTAACTGTGTTTTATATACACTAAGTTCTCAATAAATGTTTATTTAGTAGAATTGATTGAAGTTGATTGAAGGTCTTGATCCAAAACTTTGTTCTTCCAGATTTGAATCTATTGAGTGGGATTGGCATGGCCAGCCCAAAATTAATTGCATAATAGATTAATGTCTGAATCAAGGAACCCTTCTTTTAAAAATTATAAAGGCTGCAAGAGGAAAAAGAAAAGCATTTTCTGTAAATATCCTACATTAGATAACCATACTGATTACCAGTTTTCATTAATGGAGTAAAGGAAATGTGAAGAGACATGGTAGAGGTAGTAAGGACTTTATACAATAGTCATGTTGTTTTTTAATACTGAGTGATAAATCGTGGTTTAAAAATACAATGTTGAATTAAATTAGGTGAATAAAATTTTGATACATTTTAAATCTAATTTTTAAAAATCCATAAAAGGTAGAGTCCCAGTCCTTTTACCACACCCCAAACACTTCCTTAAGTGATATATTTTTTAAAGATTTATTCATTTATTATTTGAGAGAGAGAAAGAGAGAGCATGGGTGGGGGGAGGGACAGAGGGAGAGTGAGGAGAGAATCTCAAGCAAATTCTGCATTGGATGTGGAGCCCAATGTGGAGCTTGATCCCATGATCCTGAGATCATGACCTGAGCTGAAACCAAGAGTCGGACACCTAATCAACTGAGGCACCCAGGTGTCCCTCATTGATATTTTTCGAACATTCTGAGATCTGAAACGTTTCTAGAAATATGATTGTTTCTGTTTCTGGTAAATTATATTTCTTCTTCTAATTAAATTATATTACTATACCTCAGCCTTAAATAGGTTCTTTGATATTTGTAGTTTCCAAATACATATGGAGGTTCTAAAAGCCATCTTATAATCCTTATACAGATAAATACAATGTGTGTGGCTAGTAATAGTTGTTTTATATATGGAAGAAAAGATATTGGATGAAGGCAGTAAAGTGAGCACAGAAATCAGTCTCCAACCAAATCACAGGGCCAATTTAAATAAAGTCCTTCAGTTATAACATGAGAAGTGTCATAAATAGAAAGGCTTTTTTGAAATATGTTTAAAAAATAGAAAGAAGCAATTTCAGAGGTATAGAGAAATCAGGATTCTCAAGTCAAAGCCTAGATTTCAGAAGAAAAATAGAACAATTTCATGCCCAGGAACAACAAATACAAATGAGAAAATAGAAGTCCTGGGGTATGATTGAATATAATTAAAATACTGTTTTTAAAAGAGCTGGCTCTGGTGGGCCCCAGACTTTCTCTCATATATGCTCAGTAGGTGACAGCAAAGATGATTGGTAACTCTCACCAAAACACTGGTCCTAATTTCCAAGCACATGAGTAGAAGACTAGAAGCAGAGAAGTCTTGTTCTGCACCTTCACTAAAACAATGAGGGAAGGAATGAAAATGGAAAAATGACTAATGAGAGTATTTTCTTTCTGAATAATGAAGTGGTTTGCCATAGGGATCTACCAAAACAGATACTTGGAATCTAGAAAGAGAAAAGTACCCCAGTTGTTTAATGACCTGAAAATTTAGGCACTTTGACAATGATAAGTCAGGAACTTATACATTCTGTCACTTCAACCTCACATCACCACCATCTATACATTACTGTTAGTGATATGCTCCTGTAATGGGGAGGGAGTTCTGTTTACCACCAATATACCATGATTTTCATTTGGGTGACAACAAATATTTTATGACTACTCTGATTCCCTGCCCCAAACCATTAGTATGACAAAATTCTGCACATATAAAACAGAGCCATCAAGCATTTGAAGGAACAGTCTAATGACGAGCATCAAACTTATAGAACAAATATCAATGAAATGGTTGAGAGGAAACATTTTTTTTAAAGTATAACTAATAACAGCCTCAATAAGATTCTACTCTAGATGATATTGATTCTATAGACAATTATCAAAATGTAAGAAAAACTTCTATGTATTTAAATCAAACCAGAATATTTGGAGATTGGGGTTTTTTTTTTGTTTGTTTTTTGTTAGAGTACAATGCCTTTGGGACACCTGGGTGGCTCAGTGGGTTAAGTCTCTGCCTTCGACTTGGGTCATGATCTCAGGGTCCTGGGATTGAGCCCCACATCAGGCTCTCTGCTCGGCAGGGAGCCCGCTTCTCCTCTCTCTCTGCCTACCTTTCTGCCTATCTGTTATCTCTGTCTGTCAAATAAATAAATAAAATCTTTGAAAGAAAAAAAGAGTATAATTCCTTTAAAAAGAGAGACTTACATTAGTGTGTTAGAAAAGGGAATGTATAGGTTATTGAGAAAAAAAATCTCAAATATCAAACATTTATTTTCTTTTCATATTTTTTTAAGGATTTTATTTATTTAATTTACAGAGAGAGAGCACAAGCGAGAAAGGGAACACAAGCAGGGAAAGTGGGAGATAAAGAAAGAGGCTTCTCACTGAGCAGGGAGCCCAATGTGGGGTTTGATCCCAGGACCCTGGAATCATGACCTGAGCCAAAGGTAGATGCTTATCAGTTGAGCCACCCAGGCACCACAAACCATGTCTTTTCAAAATGTATAAAATGTTTTTTACAAAAGTCAGAGTCATAAATACTAAAAGAGAAATAATAAAATGAAAAAATATAAAGCAAAATTTGGAAGCTATAATAACTGTGCAGAGAGAATACAGGAAAACAAATAAGAAAAAATTGTAGAAACAATTTCTCTAAGTTGAAAATAAGAAAAAGATTTTAATTTGATAGAGGTAACTTCATTTATAGGTTTAATATTTTGATATAATTGCCTAACAGAAGACAATTGAAGTTGTTGGTCATCAGTTTATATCACCTGGATTAAAAATATGGGCAGAATTGCTGAAATCAAATATTATGTGCAATATTTTCTTTATAATTATAACAATAAACAAAATAGTTATAAATAAAATGTATTACATAAAAGATATTACATAGTAGCTTAATACACTGTACCATAATTAGAGATTATCTTATTAGATATACCTAGCTTTATGTCTATTTTATAGTGTTGAGGAATGATGGTACAGATAACATAGGTTGTGATGCACATTAACTACCTTAATTTATAATAATTAGATTTGATGGTGCAAAATTGCCTTATATCCAGGAAAAAATAGATTTTTAATAAGGTAAGTTTGTTTTAAAAAAATGGAAACAAACATATGAAATGGCAAAAATAAATCTGATGCCCCAAATGCTCAAATTAGGATTTATTGCTGGTTTCAAATTAAGGGCTCTGAATTTTCAAAATGCAGAGCACTCAGTTTTCATCAGGAAATACAGATACATTGGGTAATTAATAAACAATGTAAAAACATACTAGCAAAATCTATAAATAAAAAGTAAATCTCTGTATAGTAGCCTCTATCAATAGTTTAAAGCAGTATTTCTCAACCCTGACTGCACATTATCACCCTCTGGGGAGATTTAAAAAGTATCACTGCTGAAGACACAGTCCCAGATTTTTGATTGAATTGGCCTGAATGGCATCGTGGTACGGCAGTTTTCAAAAGCTCCCTAGGAGATTCTAATGTTCAACCAGGAATGAGAATCACTGGTTGGAATTAATAGTATGGATTATTGGTCAATATTAGCACATTTGTAAATATGTAAATAGATTTATTTTACCCTTAAAAATTTTTAGAAACAACATGTGGGAGGAACCTTACATGTTCCCTAACATCCATCCATCTATATTTTTTTCTTTCTTCTTTCTTTCTTTCATCTATCTATCTATCTATCTATCTATCATCTATCTATCTATCTTTTTTTTTAAAGATTTTGTTCCCTAACATATTTCTTTCTTTCTTCTTCTTTTTTTTTTTTTAAGATTTTATTTATTTATTTGACAGACAGAGATCACAAGTAGGCAGAGAGGCAGGCAGAGAGAGAGGAGGAAGCAGGCTCCCTGCTGAGCAAAGAGCCCATGTGGGGCTCAATCCCAGGGTCCTAGGATCATGACTTCAGCTGAAGGCAGAGGTTTTAACCCACTGAGCCACCCAGGTACCCCTTCCTAACATATTTCTACTTCTGCTTCAGATACCACTGATGATAAGAAACTCACAGTGCCTGGCACCCAGGAGTCAATTAAACAATTATTTGTTGAAATGTGAATTAAACTCCCTCTTGAAGTTACCAAATGCACCATTCCTTGTAATATTCTTCCTCTTTGATTTTAAATGTAGAGAGGTCCTTTCCCATGGCATAATCAGTATGATTGCCATCCATAATTTCTATATGTGTTATGACTCTATTAAAATAGGATATTATTTTTTTAAAAATAAAAAAAAATTAAAAAATAAAATAAAATAGGATATTATGTTTATACCCTATTTCATTTCCTTGGGATCCTCAATTACTTTGATTTAGTTATATACTCATATTCATTATAACAACCATCTCTCACTCACCTCCTATTTATCACTGTAACTTCAGATTATGGAAAGAAGAAAAATGTGTTAATTAACAGAAGAAGCACAGATACTTTGGCACATGAAATAAAACTTACGTTAATTGGAAGCACATTGACTAATTTTTAAAATTCTCATTATGAATGTTTTTAATTTTAGGCATTTTGGAGGAAAGGAAGCCATTGGCCCGTTGGAATGCCCTCCATTTCTCAAGGCCAACCATCTGTGGCCCCTACCTCTAGTGATTATAACAACTTGAGAAAAGAATTTAACCTTTCATGGTAAGGAAGCAACAGAAATGGAAAAATGAGATAGATAAGCCATAGACATTCTATACTATAGACTCAAAAATGATCCTATATTAGTTTGTGTGCGTGTATGTGTGTGTATGACAAATTACCATGAAGTTGATAGTTTATAACAGCATAGATTTACTCATCTCATATTTCTCATGAATTAAGAGTCCAGGTACAGTTCACCACAGTCTCCACTTAGTCTCACAAGGCTGCCATCTTGGTGTTGACCAGATTACATGAATGTCTGGAGACTTGACTGTGGAAGAATATACTTCTAATCTCATTTAAATTTTTGGTCAAAATTTATGTAGTTGTAGTTAATATGACTGAAGGCCCCAGCCCCTTCTTGGCTGTCAGCTGGAATCTATCTTCAGGTTTTGGAGGCTGCCCACAGTTCTTTATTACATGGATTTCTTCAACTTGGTTGCTTACTTTAAGCCTATAAGGAGAGTATCTAACACCAGTTTGCTAAAATGGAGTCTTATATAAACTAATATTAATAGAATGATATCCTTTCCCTTTTGTCACATCCTGTTGATTAGAAGATGGTCACAAGCCCCTTGTCCATTCAACAGGAGATTACAAAAAAAAAAAATAATAATAATGTGAACACTAAAGAGAGAATCGTTTGGGTGGCCTTAGGGTATATTTGCCAGAGGTTCCAAAAACATAAGCTTACATTATTTATGTGGGGAGAGATATTCATCCTGGATGGAGTACTAGAGGAAGTTTCTAAGGACATAAAATCAGTAAATTCTTCCAATCTTCCCCCATATATAAGCTAGAAAGAGTTTGCCTCTTGTGTAGTACACAAGGAAAGTCAGTAGGCCCTGGGGCACACTGTATTCCTTCTTCCCCGTTCCTTACACCCTTGAAATCTTACCCCCTCTGCATTATGTTGTTAAACTTTTGTCACTGATCAGTATGCATTTACTTCGATGAAACATGGGTAAATTATTATTCACAAAATAAAACACGATAAGCTAGATTAGGCTGTGGTTACAAATACCCCTTCCTAAATTTTAGTGTATTAAAATAACAAAAACTTAAGTGTTGCTCGTACTCCACATTTGTCAGGGCATTCTGCTTCCTGTCTTCTTACTATCTGGAGAATTGCTGGTCTCCTGACACAGGAAAGTGTATATGGTAAGCTATTCACCTAGATTTCAAAATTTCTACTGAAGCAGGCACTACTTTTCTCTATGTTGACTAAAGTAAGTCACATGGCCAATACTTAATTTCAAAATGGTGGATCATGAAAGAGAAGTACAAAGAGACAATATACTGCACTGGAGACTACTAAAGCAGGTGGAGGAGGATGTTCCCAGTTAGAGATGCGAAGCCAGATCACCCCCAGTTTGGGAAGAAACAAACATATATATTTTCAGTGTTAAGCCAGCTGAAAGAAAATTAATAATATATTTATTTACTTAATCCTCTCCAGTGTTTAAGTAGATAGATTAGGAAGCTCAAGAGCAAGGGACTTCCTTGTTTATAGCACCCTGTTCTTGTCTACAGTCAAGGGTCCACTTGTACACTTGAAAGAAAATTTGGAAAGATTTATATATGTGCAAATCTTGCTCTCATACTTTTCATTTCTCTTTAGAACTCAAGTATATCTCTTCTTCCTCAGTACACTACATCATTTTGCTCAACAGATGAAGATTACAAGAAAGACACTTTTATTTTTTAATTACTATTCTCCATAATTTTAATTTAAAGATAATATCATATATATGTTGTTATATGTATCTGCTCATACAGGAGTTTTGAGAATAACCAGAGGAGAACAGATAGGTAGATAGGATGGATGGATGGATGGATGGATAGATAGATAGTTAGATACATACATACATACATAAAGAGAATAAGAAGTATGCTAAGTAATAATATTATATATTATTCTTCCCCTAATTTATAGTAGAGTTGGAGAATGGCAGATTTAAACAACCAAGATTTTCATTGGTGCTTCCCATTGGCATATCTGTATTCTTATTCTTGATTTCCTTTCTTTCATGTGTGATAGCACTTCAATTCATTATCAGCAAAACTAGGACTCAGGAAAAGAAATGTCATCTTAAAAGAATGACATATTTTAGTATTAAAAAATAGGGAAGTTATGATATTCAAAATGATTATAATCAGTGAAACAAGTTAAAATGGTAAACATATATTTTTTTAAAGATTTGACTTTTTTATTTGTCAGAGAAAGAAAGAGAAAAAGAGAGACACCACAAGCAAGGGGAGTGGCAGGCAGAAGGAGAAATAGCCTGAGCAAGGGGCCTGATGTCAGACTGGATCCCAGGACCTTTAGATCATGACCTAAGCTGAAGGCATCTGCTTAACCAACTAAACCATCCAGGTGTCCCATGCGTAAATTATTTTAATTAGATAATGAAGATTAAGTGCTTTTTAAAAATAAGATTTTTTTGGTGCTCATTTTGGCAGCATATATACTAAAATTGATATCATTCAAAGATGAGCATGACCCCTGATCAATGTTGACATACAAACTCCTGAAGCATTCATATTTTTGTGACAATAGTTGACAATAATGTATTGTATACTTGAAATTTGCAGAGGATAGAGCTTAAATTGATCTTTTTCACCACACATGCTCACACACAATGGTGACTATGTAGAAATGATTGTAGTGATATTTTTACAATGCATACATATATTATACAACATTATGTTGTACACCTTAAATATGTGCACTTTTTATAAGTGAAAAATATCTTAATAAAGCTGCCAACATTAAAAAATAAGATTTTTTAAAAAGATATGTTGTTTGAGATTTTTATTGAGTCTCTAAAATCTCTTGGGAAACTCATTCTAAAAATCAGACACACAAAGGAAAAAGACATAGTTTATGTTCATCTTGTGTGAAATATTGTATATGCTTATTTTGAATTCATGTGCTGACAGAAAAAAAGTTAAGTTGCAATCAATAATTTTAATTTTTTGATGTATTTTTGGTTTTCATTTTTGTTTTTATGTGATGTTGTCTTTGCTGCAGGAAGAAAAAATGTTTATATAATTATTATTTATGTCAGTTGGGAAAATCTGATTTAATTTTCTGTGAATGACCATTCTCTGTTATTCATGTGCACTTCTGAGATCACGGCTATAATCTGTAATGAGAAGACTGTTGTTTTTCTTTGATGATAGATCTTAAATACTTTTGATGATTGTTCCAGCCTTCTCTGAATTTCAGGGAAACTCCAGGAACCCTGGATTCATTTCCAAGTATTAATAAAGGAGTAGAGGAAAGGAAACAATAATTTCAAGTGTCCTGAAAACTATCCTTTGTCTAAAATATTCAAACTTCAATAAATCTCCCAGTCCAACTGCTGAGCCCAGAATTAACTTAGAAGAGCATCTCAGTGCTTCCACAAATTTATGGAAATTTTTATGTAGCATTTTCTCTATCTATTAATAGGTGAGTTTTCGTGGACGCCCAGGGAGGACTAAACTTTCAGCTAGCTGTTTGGAGTGCTGATGCAACCAGCTCTCAATTCAACCCCCCTCCAGCAACTGTTCTCAACTGAGAAGATCTACCTTTCCTTAATCCATGTCTCCCTATTCAGGGCAGTGTGTTCAATGATTGGTTTATAGGGGTACATGAAAGAGAACTCCCTTGTTTTAAGACAGGATGATTTTGTAAGATCATGCTAGCCCCAGCACTTCTGTTTTTTCCCAGAGCACTTTCCAATGAACTCACTGTGTGAAAATCACAGTCAGAGTTTGTTTCCCAGAGCAACCTCCAGTGATATGGATGTATAGTCAGACAACAAAAGCACATTCATTCACACCATGTATTTTTACAAATCCATCTTCTGAGAACAGTCTCACAGTTAATACCTCTTGTGGTCCAAAATGAAAGCACTTAGAGATGTTCATGTACATTCTAAGGAATTCCTTTTGACCTTCCCACAAAGAATTAACAATTAGGGATATAATCTCTTCAGCCTTAACTGTAATTTCTAGAAAATTATCTGATGACAAGACTAATGGCTTCTTCTAGGGTTGGGAAAATAGCAGATTCTTCTGTTCAAATAGAATGTGTCTGAACCAGTTTGGGAACAGCCAGTAACTAATCTATGGCTCAGATTTCTAGGTAGATATGTAGATGAATTCCTATTCTACAAAAAAATTCTTCTTTGAAAACTTGTATCATCCAGTGCAATGGAGAGTCCAGGTAGCTCTGCATTATCAGCTGTGTATCTAGGTTCCACAGGCAGATTATGAAGTTTATGTCTGCCTTACATTTTTAGTGTTTTAGAGTCAAGATGCTAGACTGGCATGAGTGTAAAACAAAATAAACTATTTCCCTTTGGTTTTGCCTAAACTACTATTTTTTTTTTTGCTTTTAAAAAATTATGTATGTATTTATTTATCTTTTAGCTATGTGGTTTTTAACTAGTGCTTTTGCCCATAGAGGATTTTTCAAATTATCTGGAGACCCTTTCTGTTGTCTCAACTCTAAAGAGAGGAATGCCATTAGCATCTAGTGGATAGAGATCAGGAATGTTGCTAAACATCCTGCAATGAACAGTGCAGACCTTCTAAACTAAGAATTATGTGCTCCAAAATGTCAGTTGGTCAAGAAACCCTGCTGGAAGGCAGTGCTAATTAAGGAAGTATCAGAAATACTCCACTTCTTCCGCAGAAAATTACTAAATTAGTCAATTTCTTTAAATGTGGCACCATCCTGTAAATATGACCATGGCTTATCTTGCTTCTTGCTTTCTTATGCTACAGATTTCCAGAGGTCATACAACATTTCAAGATTTTTTAACATCAGCAGCTGAAGGAAAAATGATGAAAATTGTAGAAATGCATAATAACATGTTGATCTCATGTTTGATGGCTATGGTGTATAAGTTTTATACACACACACACACACACCCCTAAGTATATACTTATTTAATTTATTCTTTTGTTCTTTTGTGCATAAGAATTATGAGAAAGTGAAATCTTGGACATCAGTTAATAGTGTTGACAATGTGACCTCTGTGAGAATAAGACTACACATTTTTCCAGGAGTCTTTTCTTGTAAAAAATGCTGTTGGACTGCTGCTCTAACACTTCAGTTCACACATTTTTATTGTGCTTACTATAGATACTGTTATGGAGATTGGACAGAGTAGCATATCATTCCTGCCTGGACAACTTATATTTTTCTACATGTCTAACCACTTAGAATTGTGACTTACTGGGGCACCTGTGTGGCTCAGTGGGTTAAAGCCTCTGCCTTTGGCTCAGGTCATGATCCCAGAGTCCTGGAATGGAGCCCCGCATCAGGCTCTCTGCTCGGCAGGCAGTCTGCTTCCTCCTCTCTCTGCCTGCCTCTCTGCCTACTTGTGATCTCTGTCAAATAAATAAATAAAATCTTTAAAAAAAATTGTGACTTACTTATGTGCTTAAACAAATTTAAAATGTATTACTTTTTTATAGTCTGTTTTTAGGTAAATAAAAGGAGACTTGACTTTTCTGGATTAATCTACTAACACCATAAGATGAAGCTTAGAGAAGTTAATTTAAGCATAGATTTTCTTTCTTTCTTTCTTTCCTTCTTTCTTTCCTTCTTTCTTTCTTTCTTTCTTTCTTTCTTTCTTTCTTTCTTTCTTTCTTTCTTTCTTTCTTTATAAAATGCTCCTTGCAGAAGGTTAAGTAATCAACCAGCTAGTCAGATCAATTTGATTTTTTATTTAGCTAAAGAAGTAATCAAGACTGTAAACCTTGTGTAATCTGTTTGTCATTAGTTAGATGCTAACACTTGAAGTTGTTAGTCTAACTATTACAGAGACTAAAGACAAAGACCCAAACTCAGATTAGGGTTGATTCTCTCCCAGGATTTAAATCTGCCCCTGCCATTTTCACAACAAGTCATGATACTGTGACCTAGATTCTATTTGTCATCAGGAGTCTGATATTCTTCCTTACGAAATTTACATTGTTCGCAAAAGAAGATAAGAATATTTGTTAAAAACAGATTCTCAAAGATGGTATAAAAGGTCCCCTGAATGATTCTATATCACCCCTTTTAATAGTCTGCAAAGTCTTGATTTTCAAGTTTTGTGTTGTTTTCCTCAAGCTTGGAAAAGGCAGGCCCTCCAAAGACAGGAGGAGACTTTGATTTGAACAAAAGATATACTTATGGATAGTCAGGTAAAGGTGTCAAGTCCCCAGAGAATGGCAATGGAAGAAAGCTCAATCTGTCAGAAATTTATAGAAGGAGCATCTGGGTCATGTTACTTCAGGGGGAAGTTCCTTTATCCAGGTTCTAATAGGTTCCAGTCTCTGGGTCTATAATTATTGCAAGCGCTAGCAGAAAAACACTTGAGAGTCCTCTTATTTCCACTGAAGGCCAACAGCAGATCCTAATAATAAAAAATAGACACAGAATATCCTGATTGCTTGTGTTAAGATATCAGCTCTACCACTTGCTAGCTATATAGAGTGACAAATATACTAAAGCTTTATTTGTAAAACTTGAAAATAACAGTACATCTGTGCTTGTTGTAAAGACTGAAAGGGTTAATGTTTGTAGCAATAACATTCTGTATGTTAGCTACAACAAGGTAAATATTTTAGCCTCAAATAGCCTTTAAAATTAGAGAAATCAAATATGCTTTCATTTTCACAAATTTGCTTGAATTTTGTGTGAGTATAGGCAGTAAAAGTATTCTAGTTAGTATTTTACTCAAGGAACATTTTAAGAGTTGTCAAACTTAGTTGTTTTTCCACATATAAAATGAACTAGAAGTCAGGCTCTAATCATATCTCAAATAAAGTTAGTCCAAATTAAATAGAACCTCATTATTTAGCATGTTTAAAAAAAAAAGGATGAAAATATATAAAGTGAAGTCAAATGTGAAAGTAATCTCCAAATCATAGAATTCTAGCATAAAAACCTCTGACCTTGGGATTAAATGGAGAAAATAAAAGGATTACATTTTCTGGTGCGTTCATGGATATCATTATGAAGAAGTTCTGGATAAAATTCTAAATAGGCTCAAGAATATATAAGTCATAAATAATGCACCAAAAGAATTATGGATATTTGGATTTCATAATTACATTCTAGGATTTTTTTTTAAGGAAAATTGCTTTAAAGGAAATGATAATTCTCTTCCCAAAGTAATCTTTATTTCTCCAGTTAGAGATAAAATAATATCCTAGTTGGATTATTTTAAATGAGCAGGATGATTATCACATACATAGAGATTATTAGTGGATATTAGACTCCACAGTATAATAGAATGGTGAATTTGAATTAGAGTCAAAGTGAGTTTTGCTTCTGTATAGCTATATGGGTGTAAGCAAGGCAATTATTTTCTATGAAATTTTGCAGATATATAGTGAATAATAATTCCTGTCTTTACTTTACAAATTTAATTTAGACTAGATGAAAACAAATTTATATTTTTGAAAACATTAAAACTATATCTAATGTAGATACTAATAATAATTATCATTATTATTATTTTTATTTTGCCTCAATTAATCAGGGAGATCAGCCAACTTGTTCATCACCATGGTCATTTTAAAACAAATACATGCATCCTAGAATACTTATGATAATTTAAAAGTAGTTACGGCTGACAGAGATTGATCTGATTGACCTCATGTAATTCAGGTTTTAGTGAACTGAGAAAATCTTTTTGAAAGTTTTGAAGTTTAAAGTTTAACTTTTTTAAGCTCCTTCATGACCTGACAATGTATAATTCAAAATTTAGACATTTTAGTGTAACATCAACTTGTTGAGGAATAAATGATAAGGGAAAATTGGGGTGGTCTATACTAATGGATAAACCATGTCTTAAAAATATTGGCCATTTTTGGAAATGAGATTTCAGTTCACTCAGCTTAATATTAACAAATATAAATTGCCTAGTTTTCTAAACATTTTCCAGTGATTTTGATAAGGTTAACTTCTTGTACATGATTGTTTTACAAGAAAGAGAAATCATCAAAAACATGCTTAACAGTTCATTTTCAAGTAAAACCAAGAAGACAAAATTTTGTTTGTGGAAAACCAAAAGTAATACTAACTCACTGAGGGCACCTGGGTGACTCCATGGCTTAAAGCTTCTGCCTTTAGCTCAGTTCATGATCCCAGAGTCCTGGGTTGGAGCCCCATATTGGGCTCTCTGATCATCAGGGAGCCTCCTTCCTCCCTCTCTCTCTGTCTGCCTCTCTGCCTACTTGTGGTCTCTCTCTCTCTCTCTGTCAAATATAATTAAAATCTTTAAAAAAATACTATTTCACTAATTAGTCCTAAGAATGAGAAGCAATTTAGTCTACAAAAAATTTGTGAATTCTTTCTTCAAACAGTTCTACTTTCCTAACACTTTGTAATACAAGCATTTTTATTATTGCATACATAAAGAAAATATTTTTATTTTGCTGCTCCAAGGTTTTAAAATAATCTCTTCCTCAGTGAAGTAGACATATTCAATCACTTTGTTCTATTCTCTTGACACCTTTGTGAGTGTAGATATCAGGGTCTCTGCAGAAGGGATACATGCCACTATACCTTTGATTCATACTTAACTTAACTGTTTTGCTGTCTATAGATTTGGAATTTGTACTGAGAAAACAGCAATTCTGTGTAGACTGTATCAGCACTAGAATGAGGATTTGGCCAAAGAAGCAAAGAAAATAGAGAGGGAGAGGGAGAGAGAGAAAGAGAGAGAGAGAATAAAACAAACAAACAAACAAAATCAGAATCAAACTCAGAGCATGGCAGAGAAAAGAAACCCTGTAGCTCTAGGGAGATTATTGTTTTGGTAGATTCCGATTTTGTGCAAGTCCCAACTATACTTTCTGCTCTTAGTTAAACACAGTACATTATTGTTCCCTTATATTAATTATCTTTTTCCCTTTAAGCCAGTAGGAGTAAATTTTTGTTACTTTTAACAAAATAACTTGCCTCTATAATGAAAAGATACTAAATTTGCAATTGAAGAAGTTGTACTGAACCTAAGAAGAGGATTCGCATGTCCAATGATTATTTGTCATTGACAAAAGTAGGACTTAACTTTTTAAATTCAAACTTATTTTTATATTTGTGCATTCTCTCTACCTTCATATTATTTTTCTGTTTAGATCCCCCTATTTTCTTTATCTTCCCACAGACCCATCAGATCTCACATAGCCTAAATCTAACACTGTACACATTAGCAAAGATAAAGTCTTGTATTTTGGTGAGGAAAAATAAGCCCAAATCAAAAAACAAACAAACAAACAAACAAAAAACTGAAAATACTTTATGAGTCTTCAATTAGAACAATACAGTTTTCAGAATAAATATTTTTTAAATAGAGAGTTTTTAATGCCCATGGCAATATAACATTCCTGGAGGATGTAGTGTTGCATTCTTACCATTATTTCTGGGTAGGGGATCTCTTTGAAATGTAAGAAATTATATACGATGTATAGCTTGTTAAGTTCTAACAGAAAAAAGAGAACAGAGATAGGATTCATTCATTCATTAACAGTTCTTACCAATTTTTTTACAAGGGAAGACGACAGATTTAGTGTATAAGGAACAAAATCTAGCCAACAAGCATTTTTAGCACCTTACAATTAAGATCAAAGCCTTCTAAAAATCCAGCTGTGAATTTCTTTTAATTAGCTCGCTACTCAGTCTAACACGTATTGCAAGTATTCCTTCTTGAATAACTTCCTTGAATAATGCAGCTGGGAGTACAGTTAGTTGAGCATTGATGCAGCTGGGTAGCTGAAAAGATGAAAATCAAATGTGAATTCTGATGAAGTAATTTCATTTTGAGCCTTTCATATTTCTTCCCCCCTAAATTAAAAAGAAATGAAACCTCAAGTTCAGCTGGTTCACTGCCTACTCCATGCCAATTCACATTTTCAGATAATAAGAGTATTTTGCCCAAAATGAATACTAAACACAAAATTCTATTTTCTCACCTAATGGTGAGATTTTTTTTTTTTAATATATGGAGGCTTTGGTAATTTTCTGTGATAATATAATAGCTGACCTGCTTTGCAAAGGGATGTGAACCTGTTATTATTGCTAATATTGTATAATGTTGCTGTAATTTCTCATTATGAGATATTATCTTTCTTAAAAACATTCACTTATACCATGTTCAGTTTCAATAAGAATTCATTGTGAAATAACTATAATGATTATGCTAGGATAATCTTTTCATTGTGAGATCTTAGTAACTTCACAGGCATTTTTTAAAACAAACTTATAATGCAATGAATGCCTTCAGGAACTTAATCAGCTGATAACATCATAATTTCAAGTAATATATTTATGAAATCTAATAATGCAACAAAAATATCTTTTTGTCTTAGTTATATGTATGAGAACATATTTTAACTACATGTAGATTTTAGTTTTAGCTATCATTTGTTTGGTATTAATATATTTATGCATATTAGACTTTATTTTTTAAAATTTTAAAAAAGATTTTATTTATTTATTTGACAGACAGAGATCACAAGTAGACAGGGAGGCAGGCAGAGAGAGGAGGAGGAGGAAGCAGGCTCCCTGCTGAGCAGAGAGACAGATGCGGGGCTTGATCCAAGGACTCTGGGATCATGACCTGAGCTGAAGGCGGAGGCTTTAACCTACTTAGCCACCCAGGTGTCCCACATATTAGACTTTAAATTTTAGAGTATAAAAACTTATTTTTTCATTTCATTAACATATTTTTTATTTATTTATCCAACATATATTTATTGAAGACACATTAGATGTTAGACCATATGTTAAATATGATATACAGAAATAAGTAGTACAAGTGAAATAAAGTGAAATAAATATAGAAATAAATAATACAAGTGCTGGCTTTTATATCGCCAGTTTTTTAGAGAAAGAGAGACAATCTTATAAACAAAAAAAGTCTACATACCGAGCAGATTGACTAAAAACAAAATGAAACAAAATGCTGGCAAAGATGAGAATAGAGGGTTGCTGGGGGGAGGGGGTTTGGGAGAAGGGGGTGGGATTATGGACATTGGGGAGGGTTTGTGCTTTGGTGAGTGCTGTGAAGTGTGTAAACCTGGTGATTCACAGACCTGTACCCCTGGGGATAAAAATATATGTTTATAAAAAATAAAAAATTTAAAAAAAAAGAAACTTATTTCCCTGAATTACACAATGTTCTATGAAGACCCAGGAGTCAAGTTTCCCATGAGCCCCTGTACTTGGAATAGTTGCACATCTCCCGAAGAATCCGTTTCTTCTCTTCTGTGCATTTTGGGATTATTTCCTTCTCTATGTTGGTTGTTAGAGAGCTGAGGATTAAACCTGTGGCTCCCATGTAGCCAATATACAGGGCTTCAGATTAGGCGTTTGATTCCATAGTTGCGGAAGCTCCGCCCTTCCTTTCTCTGGCTCCCTTGATTTCATTTCCCTCTCATAGTTTTAAATTTATGTTATGTATCTTTGTAAGTCAACTAAAGTTCTTTTTAAATCAAGGTGGAATGTAAATAAATTGATTTAAAAAAAAAAAAGATGAGAATAGATGGGATCACTTACTCATAGTTGGTGGGAAACCAACATAATTTGATCACTATAGAAAAATTTTTTGACAGGTTCTGATAAAAGTAAGCTTGCAACTACCAGATGACTTAATATTTATATTCCTGAGGATTTATCCCAGAAAAATGAAAACTCGTGTTCAAACAAAAATCTGTACACAGATGTTCATAACAGTTTTAGTCATAATAGCCAAAAGTTAGAAACAACTGATATGGCCTTCAAAAGGTGAATGGTTAAACAAACTGTGGTTCATACATACCATGGAATATCATATATATCCATAAAGAGGAACTAGCTGAATGAAACTCCAAGTAATTATACTGAACGAAAATATCCAATTTCCAAAAATTACAAACTGCCTTATTCTATTTACATAATATTTCTGAAAAAATAAAGTTATTAAACCGAGAACAAATTAGCAGCTGTCAGTGAGAGGAGGTAGGTATGCTGAGAGAGACTTGTGATAAACTGTTCACAATCTTCACTTGGGTAGTGAATATATGAACATTGGGCATGTGGTAAAATTGCATCAAGCTAAATACACACATTCAAGTGAGTAAAAATAAAAGTGGTGAAGTCTGAATAACATCAGCAGAGTGAACAAATTTCAGTATTTTAGTTGTGATATTGTATACTGGTTTTGTAAAACATTACTCGGGGGAAATTGAGTAAAATATACAGGGAAACTCTTTGTATATTTCTTACAACTGCACTGAATATGCAATTATGTCAAAAATTTTAATTAAAATAGCAAGAAGATGTGGTATATATACACAATGGAATACTATGCAGCCATGAAAAGAAATGAAATCTTGCCATTTGCGACAACATGGATGGAACTAGAGTGTATCATGCTTAGCGAAATAAGTCAAGCAGAGAAAGACAACTATCATATGATCTCCCTGATATGAGGAAGTGGTGATGCAACATGGGGGCTTAAGTGGGTAGGAGAAGAATAAATGAAACAAGATGGGATTGGGAGGGAGACAAACCATAAGTGACTCTTAATCTCACAAAACAAACTGAGGGTTGCTGGGGGCAGGGGGGTTGGGAGAAGGGGGTGGGATTATGGACATTGGGGAGGGTATGTGCTTTGGTGAGTGCTGTGAAGTGTGTAAACCTGGTGATTCACAGACCTGTACCCCTGGGGATAAAAATATATGTTTATAAAAAAATAAAAAAATAATAAAATAAAATAGCACAATGAAATGTGAGTGCTTCTTTCACAGAAGACTGCATGGGATATAGTAGAACTGCAATAACCTAACACATGAGTGCAAGGCAAAGATCTGCATTTTTTTTCTCCATTGCTGATTAATTGACTGATTCATCCATTCATTCAGTATGTATTTATTGAGCATGTAATTTGCTCTGGACACAGATTATATAACAGTGAATGAAACATACAAACATTCTTGGGAGATATAATTATCTCAAAGAGTGAAATATAGAGCATATTACATTGTGAAATGTTACATGAAGAGAAAGTAAGTGTGAATTGGGGAAGAAAAAGAAGGAGGGATGATGTGGGGTAGGTGGTAAATGTTTTGACATTTATTCTGAATGGAAAGGGCAATTAGAGAAAAATATTATTTTATATTATTTTTGTTTATGTTTTGAAAAATAGTATAACTACATAAAGTACAAATATCGTATCTTTAAAGTAAATTTTATTGAAATTATTGTTCAGTCAGTCAACACCAGTGTAAGCAACAAAATCTCATACTACCCTCTGGTCACAGATAGCCTAGCAGAAAAACATATGAACAAATAAAAATAAAATTAACTCTTCCAATGCAGAGGTTATCTTGTGAATCCAGAGCCAAAAGAATTGTTATTGAACACTGGCTCCATCTCTAGCTCTTCACATGGCCTTCAATTTTTTCATTTATTGAAATGACAATAATGAACTTAGTTTATAGGATGTTATGAATGTCAGAGATAATAAAAGTGACTGAAAGTTATAAAGATGTGTATACAATAAAGTTAGTTTTAGAACAAATAAAGTTTGCTTTGCTTAACAATTAAAAGTCTTTCCTTTTAAGGAGTTTCATCATTTGCAAGTTAAATATTGAGATATTCTAAATTCCCTGTTTAATTCTTAGGCTCTTCTGGTAATTCAGGCATCACTTAATTGGTTTTCATTCATACCAATTTTCAACATCAATTTAATAAAACAACTTTCTCCAGGTACTGTTGTTATAATTGACAGGTTTTAATGATACACCTTTTTAAAAAATGTACCGATTATATGTAACCAAAGTTTTATAAAGTTATGTATTTTCCCCAATCACTATTCATATCCCTAAAAACACGTGGTTTTCAAATAAAATGTATCATGTTCTATGTTAAATTTCTGTTACTTTTTTCCCCACCTTCAGAGGTTTGGTTTCCCAGTGAGAGGATGGATGAATGAAAATAATTTAAGTTTACTCATAAAAATCAATAAAATTGATTAACTTTTCTAAGTCATTTCAATTTCATTCATGTGATAAGATTTATTTCTGTTATTCTATTTTGCACGTGTTATATACTTCATAGTTTTCTTTCAGAACACAGTACTAACATAATGGCTCTGTTTTATTTCTGATTTATGACTTACTTAAAACTTTCCTTCTTTCAACAAACTGTGACAATTTGATTTTTACTGAATTTTCCATTCAAACTGAAAAGGATAGTACAACGAAGAGCCTGCAATGTTTATTATATTTAGCTAGAATCATGGATAAATATTGAGTAGCAAAATGTATCTAGTGAGTTTTTTCCTGCTAAACAACTTTTTAAATTAGACTTGGTTTATTTTCTGTGTAAAATTGAAAAGCACACTTGGTGGTACTGGTAGCAATTTAAAACAGATACCAGCAATTCAAAATAAGGGCTCACAGTGGCAGAGAGTAATTGGATTCTAATCTTTTAGCAAACAATTATCAGGTGGCTACTATGTGTTGGGCACAGTGAGTAATAAGAAAATGGGGAAGCCAATACCCCAAATAATAATTGATCTTTGATTGTTTTATTTCATAGGTCCTGAAATAAGCCAATCTTCTCATGATTTTATTTGCATGAAATCAAATTAAAGCAAATACTTTGTGTCAACTTGCTTTCCCATGAATTATTAAAGACAAAGAGAGTATGAATTTTAAGTATATTCAGAATTTCCTTATGTACTTGATTCATTTCTTCAGATTAATTCTGTGCATAAGGCAAAGAAAAATGAAGAATAGCTCATTTCCTATTCAAAACGGTAATCATTTTATTTCCAACAGTTATATCGTTTTAAGAATTGTTTACTCTTGATGAATGAATTTAAGTAGAACCTGAGAGAGGAAAAAGAATTTGAAAATTAGATTCATTATATTTCAATTAAGTGACAATTTTCTTCAGCACTCGATAAAGATGTATTCAAATAGCTTCAAACAATGTTAACCACAATTTTTAAACACAATGTTTAGACTCACAATTAAATAGTGACAGAATTTATTTTCAATTTAATAGTATAATTTTTAAAACATTCCCCAAAAGTTTGTATTTATTATATCTAAATAAAAGAATTATACATGTGAGGACTGACCTCTCTTCTTTTCAAAAATCAGATCAAAATGTATAGATCACATACAGCAATGAACACATTTCCCTCAATTATTGCAGTAGACCTGCCAAAAAATTTATTATTCTACATTATTCTTTTCTGGATAATTTTAGAATTGCAGTCACATACAAAGCCCTCTTCTAATGGAAATTTCTGAGACTAAATAAGGAAGTGACAATTAGAGTTTGTTTACACTTACGTTATCATGTTTGTGCTGTATCTCCATTATCTTGTTCACAGGGATAGACTCCAGACTAAAAGGCAGCCAATATATAATTGTGTACCGTCTAGACAGAAAGCTATGTGGTGGTGGACAGCAAGATTCCACTCAATCTGATTTCCCTGGAGAGGTTATTCGACTGACTATCATGGCCAAATAAGATTTATTATGATTGTAATTTTGGGAAAAATATTTTAGTTTGGCACTGCTATATTATGTGTGTATGTGCGTGTGTGCATATTGTGTGTGTCTTAGGTTAGGGTAGGTTATAATCCTTATGAGTTCATTTGCTCCAATGGGCTACTTTTATCCCTTAAGATAGTCAGTGTGTAATCAGACAACCTAACTTGAGAGATGTTACTTTAAGCTTTTCAAGCTACCAAACTACAGAGGAACTCTTGCTAATTAACATAGTAAATGTCAAGATTTTCTTGTAAAAATATTGCAATCTACATTTTGCCAATTGGCTTAAGTAGTCTTAGACACTCTTGGAAAGAGATGCTTCTTGTGATAAACAAATCCTCTCAGTATCACCTCAATTCCCAGCAGTTACTGCAGTAAACATTCCATGTAAGCTTCCACACAGTTTATAATGATCAATATTCTACCAAATTTGATCTATCCTCTATTCAGTTTAAAAAAGAATATGAGCAAACTATATCATACATCAAGAATTTACAGCCACATTTTGCCGAATGGTGATCTGTGAAACACTATTTTCGGTCAGGGTTAAGTTGTTGTTGTTGTTGTTTTAAATATGCTCAAGTATGGTTTTTGGTTTTTTGTTTTGTCTTGTTTTGTTTTTGTTTTTGTTTTTCTTTAAGGATTCTATTTATTTATTTGAGAGAGAGAGAGAGAACAAACAAGTAGGGGGTATAGGGAGAAGCAGACTCCCCACTGAGCAGAGAACCTCTCAGGGATTGGGGCTGATCCTCTGATCATCACCTGAGCTGAAGGCAGATGCTTAACTGATTGAGCCACCCAGGCTCCCCATTTGCTCAAATATGTTAAGAAAATATCAGCTAAAACAAAGTTAAATAAGTTAATTTGTTGTAGAAAAGCAGAGAACACTTAATATACTAAAGAATACTGTGACTTTCAAAACAGATGCTCTACAGTGTATACATTACTCAAATTCAGGAAAACATACACACACAGTGGGGAAAAGATGAGATGGCAGGGTATCAGGAGTACTTACATATGACAAGCTATATCTAGTTTCTAGTTTATCAGTTCTCAACAAGTCCATATGCTACATTTATAAAAAAAAAGAAAAAAACAAACTGGTTTTATATTTCCATTTGCTCATTTCATTATACTTTTTAAATCTTTATTGTCAGGGAAACACAATGGCTTGCTTAGGTTAGGGTGATTGACCACCATTGTCTTTATCAATTACAAAAGGATTTTGTTAAGCTTCTCAGAGAATAAAGTAGGGATTTTTTTCTGATTAGATTCCTTCAGAAAATTGGAATGATTTTCTGAATATATTTATTTTTCCCTGGCAATGTTGATGATGTCTGATTAGAAATAGGGTCTACTGGAATCCCTCTTTAAAGCTGTGTACCTATCTTTTTGAAGCAATAATACTGGACTGGCCAGGCAAAATAATGGTGTGACTTTTGACTTTTACCAAAGACAGTGGAACACACAAGAAATCCGTGAATCAAATTCCCTTCAATTTGCATTCTGGTTAAGTAGAATCTAATTAACTGTAGATTAACTAGATCTAGTTAACTTAAAAAATATGTTATTAATATATAATGCATTATTATCCCCAGGGGTATAGGTCTGTGAATTACCAGGTTTACACACTTCACAGCACTCACCATAGTGCATACTTTCCCCAATGTCTATAACCTAAAGATCTAGCTAACTCCTTATAAATATAATAATTTTCCTCCTAATTGACACTTTTCCATGTGGTGCAATCACTTTTGAATTTCCTACTCAAACTTTCCCTTGAATGGACCTAATTAAATCACACATGAACTCTAAACTAATTAATGTTTACATTACAAGAAAATGATTTTCTAATTATAATTACTTTACTAAAATGGGGGTCTGACTTCTGGGGAAACCAGAAGAGCTTCCCATGGCACAAGACATTCAACTACCTTCAGTACTGTGGATAAAGAAATACAAATTAATCCACAGTTTGATCTGTTTTCCTTCTATGTTTTGCCTTTCTCTTCCTGTAAGACTCTGTTCTCCTTGAGGTCTAATTGATCTGTACACTTGCTTCTGAATATACTAATTCACCTGCTTGAAATATTTTGACTGACTCATGAATATCGATGTTATAATATATGTTAAATAAGTTAAGGAATTTCAGTATTCTATCCAACTTTAATGTCTTTCATGAATTCTTCAAATAGATAGAGTAGCTGCCATCTCTTAGAGATTAAAAAAAAAAAAGGGTGAATGGATCATGAGTTTGGTCTAATCAATACTCCAAACTGGAGTTGCTCAGAATAACCTCAGTGTTCCCACAAGGCCCACATTTTGCATATGTCTGTGTTCTGTGATTTAGTTCCCTGTATTTTAACAGTAAGATAAATTTGAAAGTTTTCGCAAATCTTCATGTGATATAATAAATTTTTTTCCTTAGAAGAAAGCATAGATATAACATTAAATTCCTGCTCTTCAGGATAACAGAAGAGAGAGTTACTACAAAACGACTCATTCCCTATGGTAGCATTTAGTATATACATGACTATAGGTCTCAAACTTTTTTTTTTTTTTAAAGGCAAGTTTTATCTAAAATGAGCTTCATGCCATGTCTTATCTTTCTTAGAAATTACCCTTTGTGATATTATCTAGGATAAATTTTCTAGGTGTTTCCCCATTAAAATATATAGACTGGGGCCACTTGATTTAAATATTATTTGTATCAAACACTTGCTTGTTTTGCAATATGATAGACTGACTAGTTGTTTAGTATATCCACAGACACTTCCCATATGGAAAAGCTGTACGGTTGATGACACAATGCCCAAATCTAGCACCTTAGGTGTTGTAGCTATAGCCAGGTTCAGACAACCTATCAGATTATTACAACTCAGTGGGCATTGACTGCATGAATGAATTCTTATTACAACATCACAGATGGCTGGAACAGATCTTCATTGATTGTTGGAATTAACAGTGCATCAACTTATTGGGACATGAACTGTTTTCACAAGGGAAGGGATAAAGTAAACCACCAGATGTAGTAGTAGTCACTTAATTTCTAGACATTCATATGGGAAGCAGTTGTCGAGAATCCATACTATTGAAAATGCATATTTATTTAGTTTAGTAAATGCCTGATAAGGAAAACTTTTATAAAGCTCATAATAAACCTGAGATGAGAATAATTTTGAAGTACTCTAGTTTGATGATTTGTTATTATATGTCAATTAACCTTCATAATACAAAATATATATATATATATATTTAATGAGAGTGGAATATGGATAATATAACTAAAATATGGTGAAACTATTATAATAAATATAGAAATAATATTTAATGGAATAATCATGTTAGACATTCCATCTAAATATGTTTTCTTCTAAATTATCAGTTGAACAGTAGGACACTTGGGGTTGTAAACGATATAACCAGTATTCATATTTGTTATTTATGTGTTGAATTTGCACTTTTGATAACAGTACAGAACTTGTAAATAAACTCAGTCAATTGGATAACTTGAAGTACAGTTTGGATAAATCGCTGATTAACAAAATATTTGCCCACAACTTTGAGAGTCTTCTCACTCCATCCCAGCCCCCTTACCCCTCACAAATTAATCAAAAGAAAACGCTTTTTTTTTTTTTTGCCTGTGTTGTATAACAGCAATCATGTAGTAGTGTTCTTACCAGTAAATGAAGTGATATATTTTTGATAATACATGGAAAGTTGTTTGTGGAGAAAATGCAAGAAACTATGCAATTGTATACTATAAATTCTGTGTAAAGTTCAAAATAGCATGAAACCATAACTCTTAAATCTGAAAGTATATATAGGTGGTTATAGGACTCATGCATATGAGGAGGGGGATAGCTCAGTCAGTGAAACATTTGCAGCTCCTCCTGCTTGTGCTCTTTCTTTCTGTCTCTGTCAAATAAATAAATAAAATCTTAAAAAAAAAATCTCATGCATGTAAGGCAAGCAGCTGTTTATTTTGCTAGGATAGTTGAGGTAGAAAAAATTCAGTGGGATTTTTCTTGTAAGTAACTAATATTCAGAAAATAGATAAGAACTGGATGAATTAAGGCATTGTGGAGGGAAATGAGTAAGTGACTCATGGCTGGAGAGAGCATGGTGTTTGAAGCAATCAGTCAAGCTATTCATTGTTTTGTGTTTGATATTCAGATCATGTTTACCTCAAGAGAGTTTATGTGACTTGATAGCATAAAGATCAAGAAAGTAAAATTTAGGAGCGCCTGGGTGGCTCAGTCATTAAGTGTCTGCCTTCAGCTCTGGTCATGATCCGGGGTCCTGGGATCGAGCCCCACATCAGGCTCCCTGCTCGGTGGGAAGCCTGCTTCTCACTCTCCCACTCCTCTGCTGTGTTCCCTCTCTTGCTGTATCCCTCTCTGTCAAATAAATAAAATCTATAAAAAAAAAAAAAAAGGAAGTAAAATGTAAAGTTAGGTCTTGATACTGTTAGAAGGCAGTGAGAAAGATGCTGTTGTTCAGGGTGACAAACAGCATAGACGTTGAGAAACAAGGCTGAGGAGCTGCAGTTGGAGTAGTTAAGATCAACACATTAGTCACAGGTCTTAAACTGCAGTGGCCATATTATTCACTGTTTATCTACATTTTGGAAGTAAAATTTACAAGCATTTTAATAAATTAGAATTGTTGAATTGGGGACAGAATATCTAAAGAAAAGCAGCAGAGTTTGACAATTCTGGCTTCCTAAAATCCTATAAAGGATTTCCTAATCTAATTCATTAAGAAATAGATGCAAATGTGACAAGGCACGCAGTTTAGAGAAAAAATCAAGATCCCAAGCCAGTCCACATTATGACTCAGAGGCTAACACAGAGCATCCCAAGAATGTGCAGAGCGTTCTAATCAACCAAAGCAAGTTCACAAAATAACCAAAGAATGTCACAAGCAGTCACAAAATAACCAGAGCTTGATGATTGACAAAGAAACTTAAGTCAGGGGAGTGCCTAAACACAAATGACCCTACATTCACTGATAGCATACTAAACCTCTGTGCAGGTATTAATACTCTGTACAGGAAAAATCCCAACCCAAGCAAAAAGATCCCATACTGGACTGCCAAGTATGCTGCGTATAAAGGAAATACAAAAATCAATACCAGTGGACATGCACTGAAGAAGTAACCCATCTTTTTGGGATGAGATCTGAGAAGGTCTCGTAAAAGAAAACAGACCCTGAGGCACCAGAACAAAGAAAATTCATTTGGCTGTCAGGTGGTAAACCATAAACTAAACCATTAATCATTCATTAGAAAAAACGTGTTTTGAATACTGAAGATATATCACGCATTGTTATAGATTTTGGGACTATAGTAGTAACCAAGGAAACATGTTCTTATATCTAATAAGGATGATAAGCAATAAATAAATAAGAAAATAATTAGAAATTTTGCTTCTTGAGAGAAACAAGAGAATATGAAAGGAAATTTTCAAAAGTGACTAAATTTAGACAATAGGACCAGAGACAGCTTTCTGAGGTAGTGACAATTAAGGTGGAAAATGAAAACAAGACATTGACAGAAAGAGAGGCATGAGGCAAAATATCAGGCATGAAGATTCTGTTTTGTTTTATGAGAATATATAAGCACGGTGTTAAAAGTATTTGAACACCTATTTCTATGTATCAAGCATATTTATTAAAGTTATCTAAATTTATTAGATTTTTGAAGATTAAACATTGTATTCCTAAAGATGAAATGTAAATATTCAACTCAAAGTTAGTGGAAAATTATTCTATAGAGTAAATGTTTTCTTGAATTTTTTCTTTCTTTACAATTTACACAATGTGTGCACATTATGAAATACTGATTAAGTTAATTTAAATACTATTTTGAGGGGTGCCTGGGTGGCTCAGTGGGTTAAAGCCTCTGCTTTTGGCGCAGGTTAGGATCCCAGAATCCTGGAATGGAGCCCCACATTGGGCTGTCTGCACAACGGGGAGCCTACTTCCTCCTCTCTCTCTGCATGCCTCTCTGCCTACTTGTGATCTATGACTGTCACATAAATAAATAAAATCTTTAAAAATAAATAAATACTATTTTGCAATCACAAAATATTTATTTTTTCTTATTATTTTACCCAATTCCTTTCTAATAATTTGTTATTTTTTCAACAGTTTTATTTTGTTTCAAGGTATCAGAAATAAAAGGATTTAGACACTTGAAATTCACATCTAAGATATAATTTCACTTTTTGTTTGTTTTTTTAAAAGATTATTTATTTATTTATTTATTTATCATTTTTTAAATTTATTTGAGAGAAAGAGAGAGAGAGAGGGCATTAGTTGGGGGAGAGGGAGAGGGAGACTCTCAAGCAGACTCCATGCTGAGTGCAGAGTCTGACAGTATGCTTGATCTCATGACCCTGAGATAATAACCTGAGCTAAAACTAAGAGTAAGATGTTTAACTGACTGTGCCACCCAGGTGCCCCCAAGATACAATTTGGATAATAGGCCTGTTTTATATAGCTCTGAATTTTCTAATCTTCCGATGGAATTTTTGGACTTTTGCTCCAGAGTAAACACATCCACTGAAATACAGTTGCCAAAAAATTGCATGTTCTTTCAAGATATCTATAAGCAATGTAAAACTCCTTCATGGGTTCATAGGCTCTCAGATCAAAATATTTGTCCAAAATAAATTTTGTGATTGTTGAACAGGAGTGGGGAACTATAGGCCCTTCTGTTGAAAGTATTGGTGCAAATAAAAGCAACTCTCATCTACAAAACATATCTAGCATTTAGCCACCCTATGCCCTGAGACCAACCTTTAAAAATGATTCAGTCTCAGTATACTCACATAAAAACGCAAAAATCATAAAGTGTGAAGGCTTGGCTGGGGCATAAGCTGAAGGCAAGAACAATTTTGATCATTTTGATTGGCTGAAAGTTGAAATTTTATGTTCTATGAAGAGTGAATTAAAGTGATAAAAAAAGAAAACTGTGTTTTAAGATGCTTTCAAGTTTAAGAACAAGGGTCAGGAAAACCAAATGGGCTCTGGTTTGAACAGAAAAAAGAGTCTGAACTAGGTAATTGATGTGAGTATAAAGTAACCACTAAATGAAAGAGACACAGGGGAGAAAAAAAAAAATTAAGAGTAGAGTTGAAGTAATTTGCTCTGAATTGAAGATTCATGGCTAAAAGAGACATCTTAAAAGTCCTTCTGGGGAAAAAAAAAAAAAGAATAAAGTACTTTTAAGGCTACTGGCTTGGGAAACTCAGAAATATGTTTACACTCACAAAGAAGTCAAAATTGATGCAATTAAGTTTATTATGACAGTCTCTAGCTTTTTTGCTCTAAGCCTCTGCTAGTTTAAGGGGTGAGGGTAGGAAAATTAAACCAGACAGCAATAGAATACAACTTCCTTAAAATTCCAAGTGTATGTTCTTGAGATCACACACAGTTCTGTCAGCTGTGTAGCATCTTGCCATCAAGTATGGTGGAGCAAACTGTGACAGTTGAGGGCTCTCCCAGTCATAGGGACCCAGAGAAACTAGTTTTACTTCCTTTTATCTCTTTGGGCATGAGAGGGGGTGTGTTGTCACACCATGAAGTCTATTTGCGCAGTCTACCTGGTCAGGCCATGGTCTTCCATGGCTCATCTTAATTCTTTGCAAACTGTTGTTTTTTTTTGCAGTACAACTTAAATGATTTTCCAATCATTGTAAAAATTGGATTGAATAATATACAAAGAGTAAGTTGGCCCTTAGGTTTATAATTTCCTTTTTCAAATAGGTTTAACACTGCAATAAAATTGTTGGCTTCTCAGTTTTATTTACCCCTGGGGTTGCTGCATTGTCATGCTATTTCTTTCTGAGAAGAACTCTCTAGTAGACCCTATCTTTTCTCTCTCTCCCTAACCACTACGTCTTTGCCTCATGCCCCATGATTTTTTGATGGTTTGCATTATCCAAATTCTTTATTCAGTTTTCTTTCAAGCACCTAAGTACACATGGAAGCTTAGATGTCCCTAAGAAATTTTACTTTCTCCTGTGAGTGGCTTCATCATGGTAAGACGGCACCAAGTTGAAGCAAATACAAAGACCAGCTATATGTGTTGATTATCTTTTAATTCCTGATTCATTTTCCTGCAACTCCTCTCCACACCTGACAAGGTTTACCTGTAATTCATATTTTATTGTGAAGAATTGGGCTGTGATTTCTTATGCTCTATATTCAATAATACAGCTGGTAAATGGAACCAGGAATTCAGCAAATGCTCATGCTTTTTCTGATGACTGTTCCTCTATATCCTCAATGATCTTTTTTAACGGATTTTATGTTTTCTTCTGGTACAATTTATGTAAATAGAATTTGGGGAAGTAAGTTCATGTGTTCAGCCCACCATGTTGAGCTAGAAGTCACTTTTACATTATTTAACCATCATGTATTACCTATTTTAATCTCATCTGTTTTAATTACTTAAAAAAAGAGGACTCCTGTATAAAGTTTCCTGGCCTTTGAAATATAAAATGAATTAATACAAAGCTCACAACCACTACAAAAAGAGAGAGAGAGAGAAAGAATTGTCAAGTTAAAATAAAGAGGATGAATAGTTAACTATTTTAATTATTTTTTTCAATCTTAATCTAAAACTGAGATGGCACATTCAGAATGGAACAATTAAACCAGATTTGAGTATAGGCATTAACTTGAAGTAGCAGTTGACTTCTATATGTACCTAGAAGTAATTAGAAAAAAGAACACTGAGGACATTGCTCAATATCTTATTAAGAATCTCTTTGAATTCCAGTGATAAAGTTGTCTCAGACTTAAGAGATGTTAGCAAGCTGGTGGATTTCCAAAAAAATAAATCTAGTTTTTAGAGATAAAACATTATTATCTAAAAAGTTCCTCCATTGACTACTTGTAAGATTGGTGCTGTTTTCTACTAAGTGGTGTCTACATGTTAAAATTATGTCTTCATTTATTATTTGACTTTTGCTTTATGATATTATTATAAGCCATTGCAAAGACTTTTTTGGAAGTTGGTAGTATGCAAAAATATAAATATAATAGTTTATTCTTATAGTGTTTTAATTTTATTTTTTTTCCTTTGGAGATTGGTTAGGAGATTCATCCAATTCTTTTTGCAGAAGAATGGAAAATATGTGACATGAACAAATATATAATGACTTGTATCCACCATTACAGTATCACAGGAAATAGTTTCATTTTTCAAAAAATGCTGCAGTTTTGTGTATTCCTCTACCTCCCTACTAAATCCTGATAATCACTGATCTTTTTAGTCTCTCCATTTTTGCCTTTTCCATAATGTGATCTAGTTAGAATTGTACTGTATGAAGTTTTTACAAATTTTTTTTTTTTACTTAGTAATATGAATTTAAGATTTCTTTATGTCTTTCATGACGTGAGAGCTCATTTCTTTTTAGCATTGATTAATATTCCATTGTCTGGATATACCATAGTTTATTTCTTTATTCACCTATTGAAACGTGGTTGCTTCCAAGTTTGGGCAATTATGAATAAAGTTGCTGCAAACAACCATGTGCAGGTTTTTATGCGGACCTGTTTTCAAGTGATTTCAATAAATAGCAAGGCACATGATTGCTGGATTATGTAGTAAGAATATGTTCAATCTTCTGTGAAACTGCCAAATTGTCCCTCAAAGTGGCTATAATGTTTTGCATTCCCACCAAAAATGAGTGAGAGTTTATATTGCTTCACATTCTCACCGTCAGTGTTTTGGATTAGGCCATTGTATTACATAACCAGTAGTGTCTCATTGTTTTGATTTTCAATTCCCTAATGGCATATGATATTAAACATCTTTGCATATGCTTATTTGCCATCTGTAGATATTTTTGTTAAATTGAAATATAATTAACAAACAATATTATATTAATTTCAGCTGCATAAGATGGTGATATTTATATACATTACACAATGACCATAAGTCCAGTGACAAGATGTCACCTTACAAAGTAAATATAATACTATTGCCTGTACTTCATGTGCTGTACATTATATCCCCATGATTTAATTACTCTTTTTTTAAAGATTTTATTTATTTATTTGACAGACAGAGATCACAAGCAGGCAAAGAAGCAGGTAGGGAGAGGGGAGGAAGCAGACTCCCTACTGAGCAGAGAGCCCCATGTGGGGCTCGATTCCAACACCCTGGGATCACGACCCGAGCCGAAGGTAAGGACTTTAACCCACTGAGCCACCCAGGCGCCCCAATTTAATTACTTTATAAATAGATCTCCTTCACTCATTTCACCCATCTCCCAACCTACCTTCCCTCTGGCAGCCATTAGTCTGTTTTCTGTATCTATGAGTCTAGTTTTGCTTTATTTTATTTATTCATCTGGTTTTTTTTTTTTCTGTTTTTATCTGTTTTGGTTTATTTATTCATCTGTTTGTTTCCACATATAAGTGAAATCATATGGTATTTGTCATTCTCTATCTTATTTCATTTAGCATAATATCTTCAAAGTCCATCCATGTTGCAGATGGCAATATTTCATTGTTTTGGTAATGGCAGAACAGTATTATATTGCGTATGTATATCATATATCACATCTTCTTTATCCATTCACCTATTAATGGGCACTTAGGTTTCTTCCATATTTTGGCTGTTTGTAATTAATACTGCAATGAATATGGAATGCACATATATATAAAATACACATAAAGAATTGTACGTAGAATGCATATATATAATTTTCAAATTAGCGTTTTTATTTTCTTTGGTTAAATACTCAGTAGTGGAATAGTGAGAGGAGATATCCTTACCTTGTTCATGAAGGTGAAATATCTTCTCACTGTTAAGTACTATGTTTGCTGTAGTTTTTTGTAGGTGTTCTTGACCAAGTTGAGGAAATGTCCCGCTATTCTTAGTTTTTTTGAGAGTTTCCCTCATGAATACATGTTGGATTTTGTCAAATGCCTTTTCTGCATCTATTAATATGACCATGGGAGGGATGCCTGGGTGGCTCAGTTTGTTAAGCATCTGCCTTTGGCTCAGGTTATGATCACAGGGTCCTAAGATAGAGTCTTGCACCGGGATCCTTGCCCGGAGGGGAGCCTGCTTCTCCCCTTCTTGTGCACTCTCTCTCTCTCTCCTTTTTTTCTCTGACAAATAAATAAATAAAAATATTTAATATGACCATGGGATTTTTTCTTCTTTATCCTGTTGATGTGATGGATTACACTAATTAGTTTTTGAATGTTGAATCAGGCTTACATACCTGGGATAAACACCACTGATTGTGATGTCAAATTCTTTTTATAGATTGTTGGATTCAATTTGTTAATATTTTCTTGAAGACTTTTTTTTTTTTCAAAGGAATGTAAAAATATTTATTAACCAAATGAAAGGTGAATGGGGGAGACATTTGATTATATAATACAAATACAATTATATAATACAATTATATAATACAAAATACAATTAAGACATAAATCTTGACATTCAGTACTGCTTAATATTAACTGCAAAGAAATATTTATATATTAATATAATATATAATATAGTTAATATATATATATATATTTTAAATTTTTTATTTTTTATAAACATATATTTTTATCCCCAGGGGTACAGGTCTGTGAATCATCAGGTTTACACACTTCACAGCACTCACCAAATCACATACCCTCCCCAATGTCCATAATCCCACCCCCTTCTCCCAAACCCCCTCCCCCCGGCAACCCTCAGTTTGTTTTGTGAGATTAAGAGTCACTTATGGTTTGTCTCCCTCCCAATCCCATCTTGTTTCATTTATTCTTCTTCTACCCACTTAAGCCTCCATGTTGTATCACCACTTCCTCATATCAGGGAGATCATATGATAGTTGTCTTTCTCTGCTTGACTTATTTTGCTAAGCATGATACGCTCTACTTCCATCCATGTTGTTGCAAATGGCAAGATTTCATTTCTTTTGATGGCTGCATAGTATTCCATTGTGTATATATACCACATCTGTTGATGGACATCGAGGTTCTTTCCATAGTTTGGCTATTGTGGACATTGCTGCTATAAACATTCGGGTGCATGTGCCCCTTTGGATCACTACATTTGTATCTTTAGGGTAAATACCCAATAGTGCAATTGCTGGGTCATAGGGCAGTTCTATTTTCAACATTTTGAGGAACCTCCATGCTGTTTTCCAGAGTGGCTGCACCAGCTTGCATTCCCACCAACAGTGGAGGAGGGTTCCCCTTTCTCCGCATCCTCGCCAGCATCTGTCATTTCCTGACTTGTTGATTTTAGCCATTCTGACTGGTGTGAGGTGATATCTCATTGTGGTTTTGATTTGTATTTCCTTGATGCCGAGTGATATGGAGCACTTTTTCATGTGTCTGTTCGCCATCTGGATGTCTTCTTTGCAGAAATGTCTGTTCATGTCCTCTGCCCATTTCTTGATTGGATTATTTGTTCTTTGGGTGTTGAGTTTGCTAAGTTCTTTATAGATTCTGGACACTAGTCCTTTATCTGATATGTCGTTTGCAAATATCTTCTCCCATTCTGTCAGTTGTCTTTTGATTTTGTTAACTGTTTCCTTTGCTGTGCAAAAGCTTTTGATCTTGATGAAATCCCAGTAGTTCATTTTTTCCCTTGCTTCCCTTGCCTTTTGCGTTGTTCCTAGGAAGATGTTGCTGCAGCAGAGGTCGAAGAGGTTGCTGCCCGTGTTCTCCTCAAGGATTTTGATGGATTCCTTTCGTACATTGAGGTCCTTCATCCATTTTGAGTCTATTTTTGTGTGTGGTGTAAGGGAATGGTCCAATTTCATTTTTCTGCATGTGGCTGTCCAATTTTCCCAGCACCATTTATTGAAAAGGCTGTCTTTTTTCCATTGGACATTCTTTCCTGCTTTGTCGAAGATTAGTTGACCATAGATTTGAGGGTCTATTTCTGGGCTCTCTATTCTGTTCCATTGATCTATGTGTCTGTTTTTGTTCCAGTACCATGCTGTCTTGATGATGACAGCTTTGTAATAGAGCCTGAAGTCCGGAATTGTGATGCCACCAACGTTGGCTTTCCTTTTCAATATCCCTTTGGCTATTCGAGGTCTTTTCTGGTTCCATATAAATTTTAGCATTATTTGTTCCATTTCTTTGAAAAAGATGGATGGTACTTTGATAGGAATTGCATTAAATGTGTAGATTGCTTTAGGTAGCATAGACATTTTCACAATATTTATTCTTCCAATCCAGGAGCATGGAACATTTTTCCATTTCTTTGTGTCTTCCTCAATTTCTTTCATGAGTACTTTATAGTTTTCTGAGTATAGATTCTGTGTCTCTTTGGTTAGGTTTATTCCTAGGTATCTTATGGTTTTGGATGCAATTGTAAATGGGATTGACTCCTTAATATCTCTTTCTTCTGTCTTGCTGTTGGTGTAGAGAAATGCAACTGATTTCTGTGCATTGATTTTATATCCTGACACTTTACTGAATTCCTGTATAAGTTCTAGCAGTTTTGGAGTGGAGTCTTTTGGGTTTCGGATTACTCACCCCGGCCCCGGGTAAGGGCGGTGTAATTCCGCCTGGGGCAAAGACACTTGAGAATCACTACAACAGGCCCCTCCCCCAGAAGATCAACAGGAAATCCAGCCAAGACCAAGTTCACCTACCAAGGAGTGCGGTTTCAATACCAAGGAGAGCAGCAGAATTCCAGAGGAGGAGAAAGCCAAGCACGGAACTCATGGCTTTTTTCCTGTGATTTTTTTTTAGTCTTGCAGTTAATTTAATTTTTTCTTTTTCATTTTTTTTTTTTCTCGCCTTCGGGTAAAATTTTTTTTTTAACTGTTACCTTTTTCTTTTTTAACGATTTTATACTAGTTTATCTAATATATATATTTTTTCTTCTTTACATTTTTCTTAGGTGTATTCTTTTTTTAAAAATTCTTTTCTTTTTTATTTTTCTTTTCTTTTTGCTTTTTTTTTTTTTCTTTCTTCCTTTTTCAACCTCTTTTTATCCCTTTTCTCCCCACTCACGATTTTGGATCTCTTCTAATTTGGTTAAAGCATATTTTCCTGGGGTTGTTGCCACCCTTTTAGTATTTTACTTGCCCCTTCATTTACTCTTATCTGGACAAAATGACAAGACGTAAAAATTCAACACAAAAAAAAGAACAAGAGGCAGTACCGAAGGCTAGGGACCTAATCAATACGGACATCGGTAATATGTCAGATCTAGAGTTCAGAATGACAATTCTCAAGGTTCTAGCCGGGCTCGAAAAAGGCATGGAAGATATTAGAGAAACCCTCTCGAGAGATATAAAAGCCCATTCTGGAGAAATAAAAGAACTAAAATCTAACCAAGTTGAAATCAAAAAAGCTATTAATGAGGTGCAATCAAAAATGGAGGCTCTCACTGCTAGGATAAATGAGGCAGAAGAAAGAATTAGTGATATAGAAGACCAAATGACAGAGAATAAAGAAGCTGAGCAAAAGAGGGACAAACAGCTACTGGACCACGAGGGGAGAATTTGAGAGATAAGTGACACCATAAGACGAAACAACATTAGAATAATTGGGATTCCAGAAGAAGAAGAAAGTGAGAGGGGAGCAGAAGGTATACTGGAGAGAATTATTGGGGAGAATTTCCCCAATATGGCAAAGGGAACGAGCATCAAAATTCAGGAGGTTCAGAGAACGCCCCTCAAAATCAATAAGAATAGGCCCACACCCTGTCACCTAATAGTAAAATTTACAAGTCTCAATGACAAAGAGAAAATCCTGAAAGCAGCCCGGGAAAAGAAGTCTGTAACATACAATGGTAAAAATATTAGATTGGCAGCTGACTTATCCACAGAGACCTGGCAGGCCAGAAAGAGCTGGCATGATATTTTCAGAGCACTAAACGAGAAAAACATGCAGCCAAGAATACTATATCCAGCTAGGCTATCATTGAAAATAGAAGGAGAGATTAAAAGCTTCCAGGACAAACAACAACTGAAAGAATTTGCAAATACCAAACCAGCTCTACAGGAAATATTGAAAGGGGTCCTCTAAGCAAAGAGAGAGCCTACAAGTGGTAGATCAGAAAGGAACAGAGACCATATACAGTAACAGTCACCTTACAGGCAATACAATGGCACTAAATTCATATCTCTCAATACTTACCCTGAATGTGAATGGGCTAAATGCCCCTGTCAAAAGACACAGGGTATCAGAATGGATAAAAAAACAAAACCCATCTATATGTTGCCTCCAAGAAACACATTTTAAGCCCGAAGACACCTCCAGATTTAAAGTGAGGGGGTGGAAAAGAATTTACCATGCTAATGGACATCAGAAGAAAGCAGGAGTGGCAATCCTTATATCAGATCAATTAGATTTTAAGCCAAAGACTATAATAAGAGATGAGGAAGGACACTATATCATACTCAAAGGGTCTGTCCAACAAGAAGATTTAACAATTTTAAATATCTATGCCCCCAATGTGGGAGCAGCCAACTATATAAACCAATTAATAACAAAATCAAAGAAACACATCAACAATAATACAATAATAGTAGGGGACTTTAACACTCCCCTCACTGAAATGGACAGGTCATCCAAGCAAAAGATCAGCAAGGAAATAAAGGCCTTAAACGACACACTGGACCAGATGGACATCACAGATATATTCAGAACATTTCATCCCAAAGCAACAGAATACACATTCTTCTCTAGTGCACATGGAACATTCTCCAGAATAGATCACATCCTCGGTCCTAAATCAGGACTCAACTGGTATCAAAAGATTGGGATCATTCCCTGCATATTTTCAGACCACAATGCTCTAAAGCTAGAACTCAACCACAAAAGGAAGTTTGGAAAGAACCCAAATACATGGAGACTAAACAGTATCCTTCTAAAGAATGAATGGGTCAACCGGGAAATTAAAGAAGAATTGAAAAAAATCATGGAAACAAATGATAATGAAAATACAACGGTTCAAAATCTGTGGGACACAACAAAGGCAGTCCTGAGAGGAAAATATATAGCGGTACAAGCCTTTCTCAAGAAACAAGAAAGGTCTCAGGTACACAACCTAACCCTACACCTAAAGGAGCTGGAGAAAGAACAAGAAAGAAACCCTACGCCAAGCAGGAGAAGAGAAATCATAAAGATCAGAGCAGAAATCAATGAAATAGAAACCAAAAAGACAATAGAGCAAATCAACGATACTAGGAGCTGGCTCTTTGAAAGAATTAATAAAATTGATAAACCCCTGGCCCGACTTATCAAAAAGAAAAGAGAAAGGACCCAAATAAATAAAATCATGAATGAAAGAGGAGAGATCACATCTAACACCAAAGAAATACAAACTATTATAAGAACTCTCAATAGATGCTGAAAAAGCATTTGACAAAGTACAGCATCCCTTCCTGATCAAAACTCTTCAAAGTGTAGGGATAGAGGGCACATACCTCAATATCATCAAAGCCATCTATGAAAAACCCACCGCAAATATCATTCTCAATGGAGAAAAACTGAAAGCTTTTCCGCTAAGGTCAGGAACACGGCAGGGATGTCCATTATCACCACTGCTATTCAACATCGTACTAGAGGTCCTAGCCTCAGCAATCAGACAACAAAAGGAAATTAAAGGCATCCAAATCGGCAAAGAAGAAGTCAAATTATCACTCTTCGCAGATGATATGATACTATATGTGGAAAACCCAAAAGACTCTTGAAGACTTTGTATCTATTTTCATGAGAGCTATTTGTCTATAGCTTTCTTGTTACATTTTTATTGATTTTGGTATAAGAGTAATGCTGCTCTCATAGAAAGAGTTAGGAAATCTTCCCTTATCTTCTATGTTCTGGAAAAGATTGTAAAGATCTGGTTTTATTTCTTCTTTAAATGTTTGGTGGTATTTACCATCTGGGCCTGGTACTTGTGTTTGGAAGTTTATAACTTACTGTTTAAATTTCTTTAATAGATATAGGTGTATTCACATTGTCTATTTCTTTTTTGTGTGAATTATGACAGAATGTGTTTTTCAACAAATTGTTTCACTTCATCTGGGTTATCAGTCATGGCCATAACATTGTTCATAGTTTTCTGTATTATCCTTTTGATGTATATTGCCATTATTACTTTTTAATAAAAATATAAAAATTCATTCAAATTAAAACAACAAACTTAAAACACAATTTCCAGATTGATATGATTCATATTTACAAATAGAGAAACTGTAATTTCTTGGATAGTACTAGAGAAATAACATATTTTAATCAATATGTATTAATGTATAATTATGAAAAGGCATTTGAATAATAGGGGTAGTCAAGGTTATTTTATTGAAATATAGGATAAATTCATTTTGTCTTAATAGGCATCAATCTTTCTCATTTTGTGAGAGATTTTTGCTGATGTCCTCATGGTTACAGCTGTCTATATTTTGAAAATTAGTTATGAGGATTTATAGCCATTTACTGCATGTAAACAAATATATCAGCATTGGTTTACCTATATTAAAGAGAATGTTTAAAATAATAATAATACAACCCAACTATCTGAAACTTTGTGATCAACATTCATCTTCTAAATGTAGCCTCTTTTGTATCCCCATTTAATAACAACATATTATGAGATGTTCTCTTTCTTCTCTTGCTCATAATATTTTTATTCTCTTGTATTTTACTTAAATATTTAGAGACTAAACCTACTTGTATATTCAAATTGTTCTTCTGCCTATCTGGACTGTGCATGTTATTATTCATCTATGTCAATTTATGATGTCTTTGATATCTAATAAATTTTATGGATCCAATTGCACTCTCTTCTTACAAAAATGCTCAAGAGTTTATTATTTGGGTTCCTGTGCTTGTATTGTTTGCATACAGATTTTTGCATACAGTTTGAGATGGTTTCCAAATATTCTGAAGCCCATCCATGTTCTCCCTAGGAGACAGAGGATTCTAGGATAAGAAGCTGTGCTCAAGTTCTGCAACCCTGTTTTTGAGATTCTACTTTTTGCCTGTACAATATGCTTTATTCTTATAGTTGATTCCAACTATAGCTTCAAATTTTGAATTAAATTTTTCAGTAACAATGAAATGAACTTCTTCTCTTGACATGTTCTTCCTTTATGGTCTCTTCCAGTGTTGTACCCCATTAGCATTAACATAGTTATTTTCAGTCTTGATGTCAATCCATTCACCGTTAAGGTTTATTGAAATTATAACTTAAGAAATGATTTGTAGAAGGTGAAACCTGGACAAAATGGCTAAAATAAATGACAGGTCTGCTGTTGTCTTTATGTTTTCCCTATATATTTGTCATTCGCTCTTAAGCACAGCTTTTTTACCTGGATTCCATATTCTACCTGACTCTATTTGTCTGATCAGAAACCTGAATTTTTGCTCTCATCTTTATGTGATACTGTGATACTTAGCAGTATGGATTTAGAATTCTCTTATAATTCAGCATTAAGCAGTAGATATGATACTCAAGTATTATTTGATATAAATCTTAACAGTAACATTTCCAAGCACTTCATACTAAGGAAAACATAGAACTACATTTAGAAGTTAAAAAGACATACTAGGGGCGCCTGGGTGGCTCAGTGGGTTAAGCCGCTGCCTTCGGCTCAGGTCATGATCTCAGGATCCTGGGATCGAGTCCCGCATCGGGCTCTCTGCTCAGCAGGGAGCCTGCTTCCTCCTCTCTCTCTGCCTGCCTCTCTGTCTACTTGTAATCTCTCTCTGTCAAATAAATAAATAAAATCTTAAAAAGACATACTATAAATGATGAAGGATTAGTTAGTGCTTCCTTGGTAGGTTCCATAGAAATATGAATTGTGTAATTGTTTAGAGATACATTTTGTAGGAAGATTTTTATTCTATTTATTTTTAATTTTATTTATTTATTTTAAAGATTTTATTTATTTATTTGACAGAGAGAGATCACAAGTAGGCAGAAAGGCAGGCAGAGAGAGAGAGGGGGAAGCAGGCTCCCTGCTGAGCAGAGAGCCTGATGTGGGGCTCGATCCCAGGACCCTGGGATCATGACCCCAGCCGAAAGCAGAGGCTATAACCCACTGAGCCACCCAGGCGCCCCTATTTATTTTTACTTTTAAAGAAAAGTATTTTTTAAGCAAGAAATATAGAAAATATGTACTTGAAAATATAAATGATGGTTCTTAATAGAGATGGTAAAGATATATGGGGGAAAAAAACCTCTTATTTGAAGGGAAATGATTAGAATCAATTTTGAAAATCACTTACAATCTGATGACCTCACTTCCAATTAAGGTCTCCAAATAGAATTACTAGTCTTTACAAACATGTGTGTTTTATTTAAGAGTTTGAAGATGACTTGTCCTTTAAGAGTACCTTGATGATTTTTTTTAAGAAGGGCTGTAGATGAACTCTTACTACCTGATTGGAGATGAGATGGAAGATCCTTAACATTTATAGATTTAGCATTCATGAATTTGAATAGTCACAAGTCAACTTAAGAGATAATACAGTAATTTGTTGTTTTACGGAGGTATGATATTGGGGAACTGGTATGGAGGTATAATTCATAGTAGAGATTGGGGATAATGATGAGATCAGAGTCTGTTTTTCAAACCAATTCTTGTTGTTATCTACTTAAATTATTGCAGCTTTTCTTTGAAATGAGGGAATCTACGTAGTATTCTGGGATTAGCATATATGAAGGTATGAGATTCTCAGATATACCCCAAATGTCAGGAGTCTATTATATTAGCACCACCTTCTCTAAATTCAATGTGTGAGGGAAACAATTCAACCAAACTGGGAAAGCCTAATACAGGGGGAGATAAATAGATGGCAAGCATCACCTATTAATTCCATACTTCAAGAGTGTTGCACAGCAAAACATTAGGCTAAGTGTAAACAATTTTTGTATTTATTTTCAGTAATAAGTGAGGGTGATAATGGTTGCAACATAGAATGTTTATTTTGTTTTCACAGCTCTGAGTGGGGACAATTAAACAAGACTTTCTGGAGGCTCCTAAAGGGATATTTTCTTAACTTGTTTGAGCTGCCATAACAAAATACTACAGACATCGTGGCTTCAACAACAAAGATGTACTTTTCACGTTTCTGGGGGCTGGAAATCCAAGACCAAGGTTCAGCAAGTTTCAATTTATGGTGAAAGCTTCCTTCCTGGTTTATAGAAAGCTGCCTTCTTGTGCCCCCATATGGGCTTTTTTCTCTGAGAGTTCGTAGAGAGAGAAGAAAAGAGATTCCTGGTGGATTTTTTTTTTTTTAAGATTTTATTATTTATTTGACAGAGAGAGATCACAAGTAGGCAGAGAGGCAAACAGAGAGAGAGGAGGAAGCAGGCTCCCTGCTGAGCAGAGAGCCCGATGTGGGACTCGATCCCAGGACCCTGAGATCATGACCTGAGCCGAAGGCAGTGGCTTAACCCACTGAGCCACCCAGGCACCCTTCCTGGTGTCTTCTTATCATAATACCAATCTTATTGAATCTTGACCGCATCCAAATGCCCTCATTTAATGTCAAATACCTCCTTTTAGGCCCTATTTCCAAATAAGTTACACTGAGGGACTAGAGCTTCAACAAATACATTTAGAAATACATAAACCAGATAGTTTTCCATGAAAAGTATTATCATGGCTAAAAACTGAAGGACTGTCTCTAATATAGAGCTAGCAATATTGTGGCATTGAGAGCTTGACTAACACTTCCGAAGTTAGTCAAGAAAGTTCATGGAAGAAAGAAATTTTATAATCAGGTGTCTTATTTGTTTCCCATTCTCTGGTAATTGTTATCTTTTTTTTTATTGTTATCTTAAAAATTATGCCATTCCGGGTGGTATGATTAAGCATATCAATATATAATGTTCATTGACCAGACTGCACTAATACAGGAAGGGAAAGAATTCTGCCTCTAGATAAGTGTCTTTTTTTTTTTCCCCCCCCAGTAAATGCCTTGAAAAGCACTTTGAGTCAGGTAATGTTATAAAAAAAGGGTCATCAAACTTCACCTGTAGCATACTTTAAATTTTGTCTTCTGAATCAGAAACACATGACCTCTCTTAAGGGATTTTTTGCCCATAACTCCACATACTAGCTGAGTTTCTATTTGATATGACATTGGAAGAGATGGGTCCTACAAGATGAATAAGAATTAGCTGATTGACAGAGAAGAGCAAGGCAGTATAATCTCAACTCCACATACTCTCCTGTCTTCCATTTTCAGATCTCAGAAGAGGCATCTATTATCTTCCAGATACTGATTGAAAAGTTGAAGGTGAACTGACTTTCTTAAGTTCCTCAACCAAGAACCTGCAAATATCTAATATTAAATCAAGATTTGTGAAAGAGCTTTTACAACTAGTCCTTTCAAAAATAGGCTTATATCGAGTTCAAAGATGAGTAAAAAGAAAACATGAATATAATAATAGTTAAACAAGATTAATAATTTTAAGGGTTAATACGAAAATGCAATAGTCAAAAGATAAAATATTCTTGAAGCAATTACTTATTCAACAAATACATTTGGGTCCCCTCTGCATAATAACAAATATGTGAAGCCCTGGGGATATAGTTAAGAATAAGATTAAAAGTCCAGTGGAGGATTAAAAGAGATAAATGAATAGTTGTAATAAAAGGATATAAGGGTTATATAAATGGAAGATATTTATTGCGCTAAGAAGTTTTTGTTGTTTTTGTATTTTTTTTTTCCAGAACAATCGACTTAGACTTACAGGAGCCTCTAGTCAGGAATATAAACCTGAAACCCTGGAAAAAATTGTTATCTAGGCTGATTCCTGAGTAAGAGAGCGATTTATGTGTTTGAAAGGCAGATGCTTTCAGTCTAATTGAAAATCATGTATCAAATAAACTCTGGAGTAAGATAATGTAAGGAATTTAAAGAACTAAATATATTTCATTATATGTGGTTAGATGGCAACATTTAAGGAAAAGAGTAGCAAAATTGATGCCCGTTTATTAGGTTATGTTTTAGTTATATAAATTATGTAAAGCCTATAGATATAATTGATAATTATTGCAAGAACAATCTAATATGTGCATTTCTCATTTTCATGATTTCTGAATATTCTGATATGTATAGCTTTAAAAAAATACATTATCCAAAAGGTAATAAACAGCACTTAAAGGGCCTTATCAGGATATATCCTAATCATATTTTCATTCTGGAGCACTTTAGTTGCAAAATAGATTTAAAAAATATATATAGCAGAGAAAGATTGGAAGGAGGGATCCCAACTAGGAAACTCAATGGAATAAATAATGAGCCTGAAAAAAGATGATGCCTGGATAATAAGGCAAAATGGGTAGACTGCAGAAAATTTTAGAAAACAAAATAGATATGACTTGGTGATTGATTAAGAGATGAATGACCATACTAACTGGTGTAAGGTGGTATCTCAATGTGGTTTTGATTTGAATCTGATGGCTAATGATGATGAACATTTTTTCATGCTTCAGTAAACCATTTGTATGTCTTCTTTGGAGAAGTGTCTGTTCATGTCTCCTGCCCATTTTTTGAAGTAATTATCTGTTCTGTGTGTATTGAGTTTGAGGAGTTCTTTATAGGTCCTGGATATCAGCTCTTTGTCTGTATGGTCAAAATCAACACCTGTACCCCTGGGGATAAAAATATATGTTTATAAAAAATAAAAAACTAATTAAAAAAAATCAACAAGACAGTAAACAAGCATTGGAGAAGATGTGGAGAAAGGGGAACCCTCTTACACTCTTGGTAGGAATGCAAACTGATGCAGCACTTTGAAAAACAGTGTGGAGATTCCTCAAAAAATTAAAAAAAATAATGCTACCCTGTAACCCTGCAAGTGCACTACTGGGTATTTACCCCAAAGATACTGATGTGAAAAGAAAGACCATCTGTATTTCATGTTCATAGCAGCAATAGCCACAGTCACGAACTGTGGAAAGATCCAAGGTGCCCTTTGACAGATGAGTGGATAAAGAAGATATGGTCCATATATACAATGGACTATTATGCCTCCATCAAAAAGGATGAATACCCAACTTTTGTATCAACATGAACAGGACTGGAGGAAATTATTCTGAGTGAAATAAGTCAAGCAGAGAGAGTCAAGTATCATATGGTTTCACTTACTTTTGGAGCATAAGGAATAACACGGAGGACATTGGGAGACAGAGAGGAGAAGTGAGTTGGGGGAAACTAGAGGGGGAGACAAACCATGAGAGACTGTGGACTCTGAGAAAAAAACTGACGGTTTTGGATGGGGTAGGGGATTGGGTGAGCCTAGTGGTGGGTATTAAGGAGGGCATGTATTGCATGGAGCACTGGGTGTGGTGCATGAACAATAAATCTTGGAACACTGAAAAAATAAAATTAAATTTAAAAAAAAGGAGATGAAATAGCAAAGTCTGATGTCTTAGTTCCTGGTTTGGGTAACTGGGTAATTAAAAATAGAGAATATGTAAAAGAAGTAAACATGTAAGTAAATACCTATTGAATTCAGTTTTATACATGCTAATTTTGAGTGAACTGTGGATAATCCAGTAACAATTAGATAGAATATTGAAAGTTCAAGACAGTTGAATTAAAAAATAATTCTCATTATGATAATTCAATTATACCACATAACTCTTTAGTGAGAGGTATTAAACTGTCATATCAGATTATTTACAAAATAATTTTTTTTAAATGTGGGCATCCTTAGTCTGCCTTTCCTTTTATACACACTCACAATTAGTTCACTCTTCTTTCTAGCCAAAATAGAGACACCCCCTTATAAAAAAAAATGTCCAGCAAATTTATGGAAATCTTCTTTTTCAAAGCCCAGGTCAACATTAACCAGACGTGGTCATGTATTTTTCAACCCCAATGTTAAGCAAACTAGGAAACCTCTTATACTGACAAATAGAATCATTGGTACAACTATAATCCAGTGTGAATATTTTGAGAAGTCAGATAAAGGAACTTTCAGTTATAACTGTCTGTTTCTTAAGTATTAAATTATCTGCTGCCTGCAGAGTTACCTTCTACTTTCTTTAATCATTTATGATTTCCCTTTATCCCCCTCAATTTCGTTGAGGTTAAGATCACTAGTAATCTTTAAATCTAATACTAACTTCCTTTCCATTACTTTATTTACCTCCTACCAATATATGATAGAGTTAGCTACTCATGAAGCTTTTTCACCATATGATTACTGTGGTATTTCTCTCTGTTTCCCTCCAAATGAACTGACTCTTCAAAATCCTTAGTTTCTTCTGATTGACCTATAAATGTTGGAGTGTCCAAGTGAATTTTATTTTTACTCTCTGCTTATGTGTTTTTGTCCAGTTCCAGATTTTAAAGAACTTTTACCTGATGATGATGTGTCAATCTGTTTTTCTATCTGACATCAATGGGCCTCTCCAATAGACATTTCAAACTTCCAAAGTTAATGTGGCTAACAGAACTATTGATCTTCCTCCCCCAGGCCTGATCCTTCTTTGGTCTTCCTCCTCTCACTGAAAGGTATCATCAGCTCCATTCAATTTCTTAAATAAAAATTCTACTAGTCATCTTTGAAACTTATTGTCACACCACCAAAACATATCTACATCAGCTCACTTCTCTCCATTTCAGCAATTGCAGTCTTAGTCCAGATCACAGCTATTTCTTATGTAGACTCTAACAATTCTTTATAATTGGCTTCTAGCTCTTTTTTTCTTCTAACTTCTAACTCTTTTCTTATATAATCTTCTAACTTCTTCTAACTTCTAATTTCTAACTCTTCTAACTCTTTTCTGCTATAATATATTCTCAAACCAAAACCAGAATAATCTTTTACAAATATTAATTAGATCACCCTGTACCTTCCTTAAAACCTTTTATGACTTCCTGTACATTTAGCATAAGATTCAACTTTTCATCACCTCTTACAAATCTGATCGTGATCTGACACCTGAACCACTTATTGATATACATAAGGATCCTCAGATATGTGGGTCTGCCCCCAATGTAAATCTTGTGATGTGGCTATTTTTTTTTTCCCCCGGACCTTGAATGTTTATTCCCACATTTACATGCCAGGGTCACTCTTTGTTATTCAGCTCTCAGACAAAAGTATTATGTTCTCAGACCTTCCTAAACTACCGGACCGCCTAAGCAGAAGTTGATATTCAGTGTGCATGGTTGTATAATTTATAAATGTGAAAAAAAAAAAACAAAATAACTAAAGCCATTAATTATATAGAACAGCTCAATGTTTAAAATGGGAAGCTATGAAAATTATGTTAAATGTAATAGGATAAATGTTTGTGTATTCTACAAAATGTTTTTTCTCAAATGTTTAGGGACTTTATCATTATGTAACATATGCAAGCATCATAAAAAAAGAGGTAAAACTAATAATAGTTATGAGATCAATGGCAAATTTAACCTTAGGGTAGTTATGGGTATTATTTGCATATACATTTTAGCAAGGTCAAGGAATAATGTTAGTAAGTAATACTGTTACTTGTATTATTAAAGCAAATTTTGACACAGTAATCCAATATGCCATTTGTCTATGTATCTTTTTCTTAATTGATATAAAATCAAATATAGCAATGAAATTAATAACAATAATAGCATAATCACTAACACTTTCTGAGCTCTTCCTCTGTGCTATTTCTTTCTAAGCAATATTTGTTCTTTGTAAGCAATTTTTATGTGATAACTCATTTGATTCTCACAAAACCCTATACATTATGTACCACTATAGTTTCTATTTTATTTACATATATTTATATATATAAATATATATATTATTTTATATAAATATATATATTATTTTATATATATATATAAATATATATATTATTTTATATAAATATATATATTATTTTATATATATATATATATATATATAACAAAACTCATCAACAACAAAAAAAACCCAGCCAAGTAGAGTAAATTACATAATCCTCTGATAACTTATACAGCAAGTATTTGAATTCAGGCAGTCCTATTATGTATTAATGAAATGCAATATATATTTTGTGATCCTGATTAAAAACAAGAATACATTAATGGCTAACCTAAGTGAATAATTTTTTTTGAAAAGTGTTTCCCTGTGCTTTTAATCAAAAACCAAAAAAGTATTTGATTTCTTCGTCTAGAAAATATTTTGATATCATTTAATTTAAGGAATTAAAAATTTACTATTCCATATAATTTAAAGACTTAAGAACAGGGGGGCCATGATCTCAGGGTCCTGGGATTAAACTGCCTCACATCAGGCTCTCTTCGCAGAGGGGAGCCTGCTTCCTCCTCTCAATCTCTCTGCCTGCCTTTTTGCCTACTTGTGATCTCTGTCAAAAAAATAAATCTTTTAAAAAAATGTTAAAGAAAGAATTTAAAAAATTTAAGTACAAATATTTACTTTTGATTATCTTGTGTATATATTGGTAGCTATTTGGTCTTTTAGATATTAGTAACTGGTCCTATTTGTCACTTGAATTTACTAAGCCAATGATTACCCATACATCAAGCCCAGTTTTTCTTTCCAGCACTTTCAATATATTTTCACAGTTTATTATAATTCTAGAAACATATGTACATATCTGCATAAACAAATCTTTAAAATTTTTCCTTCCTTCTCCCCCTTCTTTCTCTTTTATTCAAATATTTGGGAGGAATAAAAAAGAAAACATTTTTTATTCTTTTTAAAGTTTTATTTACAAGTTTCTAAAAATTCATAGTCACAAATGAGTAACAATAGGAGGTACTTGTACAGTACTATATCAGGATAAAAGGACATTTGAAAGAATCAATAACATCAGTCAAAAAAGTCCTTTGTTAAATTTTCCAAACCTAAAATCCTCTCTATGCTCTTATCTCTTCTTCTTTCCAGTATTAATATATTCAGTCATATTTCAATTATATAGTTATTTCATGATTTCTATGTATTTTATTTTATATACTATATAGTTTTGACAATATTATGTTCTGTTAGTATCCTGATAAAAAATATAAAGTATGAAAACATATCATACTTTATGCCTATTTGTGGTTGCTTCAATTTCTGCAATTTGACCTACTGTTTCAAACATTGTTGATATGAAAAAAGATATGCCAAATACTAAACAAATAAACCACAGAATTTTCAGACATCAAGCATGCATGATAAGAACTTATAATTTGAGCACATTCCCATAATTTTATTTTATTTATTATTTTATTAATAAGACACAACAATTTCATACAACAGTACCCCAGCTCCAAAGTTCTCATTGTAGAAAAGCATTGAAATATATTTATAATAAAAATAAATATTTTGATTTACAGTATAAAGTGATGTTTTGATATATATACATTGTCACAAATTACCACAATCAAAATTATTGATTCCATTACCTCACATAGTTATCTATTTTTTGTGTGTGTTGAGAACAGTTGAGATCTACTCTCTTAGCAGATTTCAAATAAACAGTATTTTACTGTAAATTACAGTCACCACATTGTATACTAGGACTCCAAGATTTATTCACCTTATAATTGAAAGCATATACTCTTGAACAATATCTGTATTTAAACACACCCATCTAGGGGCGCCTGGGTGGCTCAGTGGGTTAATGCCTCTGCCTTCAGCTCAGGTCATGATCTCGGGGTCCTGGGATCGAGACCGCATCGGGTTCTCTGCTCAGTGGGGAGCCTGCTTCCTTCTCTCTCTCTCTGTCTGCCTCTCTGCCTACTTGGATCTCAGTCTGTCAAATAAATAAATAAAATCTTTAAAAAAATAAAAAAAATAAATAAACCCACCCATCCAGCCTCTGGTAACCCACATTCATTCTTTTCTTTTACTATAATTTCAATATTTTTTTCTTTTTTTAGATTCCAGATATAAGTGAGATCATGTCATATTTATCTTTCTGTGTCTGTATTATTTCACTTAGAGATAATTAAGTGGCTATATAAACAAGATGCAGAGAAATATAACTATTATTTTTTTATTAACATATGATGTATTATTATTTCAGGGGTACAGGTCTAAATTCATTAGTCTTACACAATTCACAACACTCACCATAGCACATACTCTCCCCAATGTCCATCACGCAGGACCCCATCCCTTCCACCTCCTCTGCTCCACCAACCTTCAGTTTGTTTCCTGAGATTAAGAGTCTCTTACAGTTCGTTTATGTCTCTGGTTTTTTTTTTTTTTTTTTTAAAGATTTTATTTATTTATTTTTGTAAGAGAGAGAGAGAGTGAGAGCGAGCACAGGCAGACAGAGTGGAAGGCAGAGTCAGAGGGAGAAGCAGGCTCCCTGCGGAGCAAGTAGCCTGATGTGGGACTCGATCCCAGGACCCTGGGATCATGACCTGAGCCGAAGGCAGCTGCTTAACCAACTGAGCCACCCAGGCGTCCCTATGTCTCTGGTTTTATCTTGTTTCATTTTTCCCTTCCTTCCCTTATGATACTGTCTTGTTTCACAAATTCCTCATATCACTGAGATCATATGATAATTATCTTTCTCTGAATGACTTATTTTGCTTAGGATAATACCTTCTAGTTCCATCCACATCATTGCAAATAGCAAGATTTTTTATTTTTGATGGCTGCATAATATTCTATTATAAATATACACCACATCTTCTTTATCATTCATCTGTTGATGGACATCTCGGCTCTTTCCATACTTGGCTATTGTAGAGATTGCTGCTAGAACCATTGGGATGCATGTGCTCATTTGGATCACTACATTTGTGTCTTTGGGGTAAATACCCAGTAGTGCAATTGTCACATCATAGGGTACCTTTATTTTCAACTTTTTGAGGAATGTCTACACTGTTTTCCAGAGTGGATGCACCAGCTTGCATTCCCACCAACAGTGTAGGAGGGTTTCTCTTTCTTCACATCCTCGCCAATACCTGTCCTTTCCTGATTTGTTAATTTTAGCCATTCTGACTGGTATGAGATGGTATCTCACTGTGGTTTTGATTTGTATTTCCCTGATGCCAAGTGATGTTGAACACTTTTTTACATGTCTGCTAGCCATTTGGATGTCTTCTTTACAGAAATGTCTGTTCTTCTGCCCATTTCTTGATTGGGTTATTTGTTCTTTTTGTGTTGAGTTTAATATGTTCTTTATAGATTTTGAATACTAGTCCTTTATCTGATATTTCATTTTCAAATATCTTCTCCCATTCTTTTTGTTGTGTTTTGGTTTTGTTGACTGTTTCAGAGAAATATTTTTCAATGTTTCTTGAACTCTGGAACCAAAAAGTATTCATTTATAGTAGAAAGAAGAGATAATATTTTAAAGATGATGTTAGGTTATAAAGTCTTATGAGAGCTTTTATGACTGATGCCACTGATCCTTACTAATGCCCTTTAATTCTTATACTTAGGATAATGTTATTCATGTCGCAGATGGCAGAATTTCCTTCTTTTTTAAGGCTGACATATATATGTATATATTTCATATATATATATACATATACATATATGTATATTTGAAATTTCAAATATATGTATAGCACATCATATTTTTCTTTAGCCATTTATCCATTGATAGACACATTGTTTCCATGTCTTGGCTATTATGAATAACATCCCAGTGATTGCAGGAGTGCAAATATCTGAGATACTGATTTTTATTTTTTTGGATATATATGCAGATGTGGGATTATTATATGAATTCCATTTTTAAATTTTTGAGGAATTTTTTAAATGTTTTTATAATGACTTTACCAATTTACTTTTTCACCAACAGTGTACATGGATTTCTTTTTCTCTACATCCTTACCAACATTGTTAATTTTTAATGCTTTCATAATAACCATCATGACAGGTGTGAGGTGACATCTCACTGTGGTTTTGATTTGCATTTCCCTAATAATTAGGAATGTTGATTATCTTTTCATGTAATCTATTGTTCATTTGTATGTCTCCTTTAACAAAACCTTTATTTAGATCCTTGGTTATTTTTGAATTAAGTTTCTTTCTTTCTTTTTTCTTTCTTTGTCTGAGTTCCTATATATTTTCAGCACTAATATCTTACCAGATAGATGGTTTTCAAAGATTTTCGGCCATTCCATAAGTTCCTTCTTCATTCTCTTAATTATTTCCCTTGCTGTATAGAAAACCTTTATTTTAATGTGGTCTCACTTCTTTATTTTTGCTTTTGTTTCGTGTGCTTTTTATGGCAATTCCAAAAATAAAATAAAATAAAATAAAATGTTACTAAGACCAATGTCAAGGAGATTTCCCCCCTAGGTTTTTTTCTAGGCATTGCACAGTTTCAGGTCCTATGGTGAAATCATAAATTTATTTTGAGGTTTTTTTTTTTTTTATGTGTGGTATAAGATAAGATTCCAAATTCATTATTTTGCATATAGATATCCAGTTTTATCAAACCACTCATTAAGAAGACTACTATTTTCCTATGGTATTCTTTGCATCAGTGTCAATATTAGTTGACTGTATATGCATTGGATTATTTATGGATTTTATATTCTGTTCCATTGATTTATATGTCTGTTTTTCTGTCAGTACAGTACTGTTTCAATTACTATAGCTTTGTAGTATAATTTGAAGTTAGAATGCATGATTCTTCCAGTTTAATTCTTCTTATTCAAGATTGCTTTTACTCTTCAAGGTCTAATTCTTCAAGGTGGTTCTATACAAATTTTAGGATTTTTAAAAATTTCTGTTAAAAAAAGCCTTTGGAATTTTGATAAGGATTACATTGAATTACTTAGAGCATTTTAATAATATTAACTCTTCCAATCTATAAACACATGATATCTTTCCACCTGTTCATGTTTTCATTGTTTTATTTTTGGTTGTTCAAATAAAAAAATGCTTTACTGATTTAGCAAAAGAAATGTATATTCTTAAATTTCTTTTTGCACCTGTGTGTGAATTTTTGATGTTTTCATGGCTTAACAAATTACTTGAAGAGAACCTACTTCAAAGATATACCAAATAAAATAGTAATTTTGGAAAACATTCCCAAGAGTTAGAAGAATACAAAAAAACCTACCTTTTTGTTGTTGACATTGTGACAGATGGCATGCTAGAAAACCTCTAGTCCTAGAATTTAAGATGTCACATGAGTAACAGTTTCTACTCAGTTAATTGACAACCAGGGACAAATAAATCAAAACAAATGCATTATGATAATACTCAAGGGAACACAGTCTGTTAGGAAATGTACAGTGTTTATTTTTTGGAAGTGATTATTGAATTATAACACCGAATAGTTGGTTACTTCTTGTAAAGAAAAATACTATTTATAAAAATAATAAGTATCTAATTGAGAAACTATTAGACAGTGATGATAGATCAAGTAATGTCTTTCCTTGAAGTATTTAATATGTTTCTTTTCAAACAATTTAGCATAATTTTATGCATTTTCTTCTTTAAAAAATATATTTATTTATTTATCTATTTATTTATTTGAAAGGGACCATGGGAAAGAGAATCTGAAGCCAAATCTGTGCCCCATGCAGAACCCAACATAGGGCTCAATCCCACAACTGGGAGATTATAACCTAGCCAAAATCAAGATTCCAAATCTAAACTTACTGAGCCACCCAAGCACCCCAAGAATCCTATGCATTATATTCAAAGAGATCTTAAAAATTATAGTCAATATTATTACATGGATTTTATATTTTTATTCAAGTATAATAATCACCAAATTTCAAAGTCCCATGAAAATCTCATGGATGTTATTATTTCCACCCTTAACATTTTTCCTTATGACATATCTGATAGAGATTCAAAAATAAATTGCATATGTTCAAATAAAAATTGAGGAGACTGTAAATATTAACAAAGAACTCACATTTCTCATTATGTGATATAGGAAGTATAGTAAGAATAAAAATAAATGCTTATCTCTGTACTTGTCTAAAGAGTGAGTTAAAAAACTTAATCTTTAATAAAGTAAAATAATTTTTCTCCTGAAATTTTCTAGCTAATTGAACCATTAGAAAGGAGAACTAATCCACCTCAAAATACCTGCTGTATGTATGGCTTATATTGTGCTGCATGCACACTGCTCAGTTCATGACAAAATATTCAAAAGTCCAAAGTAAAATGAGAAAAACATGTAAATTAGAGGGTTTTTAAAAAGTTAATATATGTTTTAAGTATTTAAGATTCTGTTTTTATTCTGACTTCATATTATTTTTTAGTGTTAAAATGGTTTCATTTTATTAAATGCTAGTCCATGATAGTTGTAGACTTTGCTTTCATTTTTATTTGGAAGAATGTAGAAACTCCACATGAGTCACTAGAGGTTTTGGGAAGCACTATGGTTTCATGGAATGTAACATTATGGGAACTATGATCAAACCTCACAAGATGCCTTCATGGTATCTACTATTATCCCAACAGAATAGATGATAAATTGAGGCTCAGTAAATAATAAAGTGTTCCAGGTCATCTAACAAGTAATGAAGAGGTGATGGTAATTCAAAGAGAAACAAATTGAAATCAGTTAGGGGTTGATGAATTAATCTACCAACTATCATTGATTGAACTATTACTGAGTATTCTTCCCTGTCTTGGAAATATAAAACCATCTTTAAAAGTGATACATTGAATAATTACTTTTGTCATATTTCTTAGTCAGTCTGCAATATTTAAATGTGACCCTTTGCATGCTGTCCTTGGAATGCTCCTTCTTATCACTTTCAAAGATGAGTTTAATGGCTAGATTATAATGTGGATCTAAGTAACAAAAGGTACAAGCAGGAGATTAGAAGAGTCTGTTGTTTGAGAGGTGTAGACAGATCGTTCTTTGAGAGAAAGGCAAAAATTAAGTTTTAAAAATTAAAAATAGGTTATCAAAATAAGGAAAATAATGGTATAAGATGAGAAAATTTTCATGCAAGGTAATTAGTTCAAGTTTAAGCTAAATCTAAAAACCACAATGACCATTACAGTGGGAGAAAAATAGTAATCAGTGAAAATCCAAGGAGTATGTAAATGTAGTGAATGAGTGCTGAGGTCGATGATGGATAGGAGGATCTTGGTTGTCTAATATGTTGTGGTTCAAGGCAAAAAAAATCCAGTCTTGAGAAACTAAATTCTTAACATGGAATTCAGTCATAAAGTATAGAAATGGAAATCATTGAGCTAACAAGGTAGTCACTGTCTAATTCCTATCTATAGAAAAAATCTGTTCTGATTTTGGGGTAAAACTAGAAATATTGCTGATGATGCATATATTACTTTGGAAGACTAAAGAATCATGGAAAAAAAGCCATGAATTCTATGTGTTCTATTCCGTTAGCATTGGAATTTTGCAGTTCTCATTGATTGGTAAACTTGCTCTTGGCTGGGTGTTCTTGCTGATCTTCTGGAGAAAGGTCCTGTTTTGGTGATTCTCAAATGTCTTTTCCCCAGGTGGAATTGCACCAGCCTTGCCAGGGGCCAGACTATTTAATCTGCTCAGGTTAGCTCTTGATAGCTTTTGTTCCCTGAATGCTTTCTGAACAGCTTTGGAGGACAAGAATGAAAATGGTGGCCCCCCAATCTCTGGTTTCAGAACACCTGAGACCTCAGGGCCCCACTCTGTAGTGAGCCTTCAGAGAAAAGCAGTCAATCACTTCTATCTGCCTGCTTTGGCTGCACAACATGCTCACCCAGACTGTGACTGAGCATTTCTATCTTGCACAAAACCCCATTTGGGGTTTCCAAACCCAGCAGATTCCTGCAGTGTGCTCCCATGCCACTCTTCCCAGAGGGTAGAAGGGGAGTCTCCCCAGATCTGCCTCATGTGGGGCCCCTGCTTGAAGAGCAATGGCCCAACTGTGGTACAGATCTTACTTTATGGCAACCCTGAGCTCAAAGCTCATTCCTTAGCTCACCCTTTGCATACAGCTTCCCCACTCTGATACCTTGGAGCTCTGCCAAACTCAGGCACCTTCTGTCTTTCTGTGACCCTAAAGGTTCTGAGACCACACTGTCCCAGTGAGAGTTCCACCCCATGCTTAGCTGCTGGAGTGACATCCCTCACCTGAGCTGAGCTGACTTCTAAAAGTTCTGCTTTTGTGCTCGCTGCTCTCTCACTTGCTGGGAGCTGACTGACAGAGGCTCCCTTCCCGCATTGGTCTATCTTCCCAAATATAATCTCAGATTCACTTCTCCACATGTCCTACCTTCCTGAAAATGGTTGCTTTTCTGTTCACAGAGTTGCTGCTATTCTTTTCTTTGATTTCCTGTTAAGTTTGTAGATATTCAGAATGGCTTGGTAATTTCCTAGCTGAATTCCTGGGACCAGGTGAAATTTAGCAGGTGGATCAGCTCAGTGGTCATTTCACTATTGAGGGATCACAAAACAGAGGCTCTGCGGTAGAGGAGAGAGTGAGAGGGAAGAGTTATCAGGTGTATAAAGTACTGAAGACTGAGTCAGTCTGGAAAAAGATGTCCTCAGGATTTCTCCCTCCTTGAGGTTTCAGCAGGGGCACCTAAGTAAGATCTCTACCCAAAACCTCGTTATAGTGAATGTCTACTTTTTGACTTCAGAGATGGAGAGATACAGAATGGTAAGTTTATACACTCTCTCACAATCAACATTCAGAATTTCTCCCCTTTGGGGCACCTGGGTGGCTCATTTGGTTAAGCATCTGACTCTTGATTTTGGTACAGGTCATGATAACAGGGCTGTGTGACTGAGCCTTATGTTGGGCTCCATGTTGGAAGTGGAGCCTGCTTAAGATTCTCTCTCTCCCTCAGCCCACTCTCTCTCTCTAAAACAGAACAAAACAAAACAAAACAACAAAAGTCTCATCTTTCATATTTGCTAAAGAGCCTTAGGTTTTTATTTTACCTCTATTTCTATAAACCTCTAATGAATAAAATATATTCTAAAATATAGTTATGTAAATTTTACTTATTTTCTACTATAATTCCCAGTAAGTTCTGAACTTTTTAAATTTTAATTTTAAAACACAATTCTAACTAGGAGTAACTATCACTAATTACAAATAGTAAATACATATAGAAAGTGAATATTTTCTTTAATCATTTGTTTCCTGTTTCAGTAATTTCTATGTGAATATTTTCCACAGAGAATAGATTTATTGAAGGGATGCAATCTGTTTGATCTTACCACATTGGCACAAACAGAGTAATTGTAACTTTCAAAGGTTAACTAACCAAGACAGAATAAAACCAGGAACTTGAGGTAACAAACTGATGTGAATAGATTTCACTCACTGCTACAAAAGTTGGGTGCTCGTCCTTTCTGATGGAGGCATAATACTCCATAGTGTATATGGACTACATCTTCCTTATCCATTCATCCGTTGAAGGGCATCTTGGTTCTTTCCATAGTTTGGCGACCATGGCCACTGCTGCTATAAACATTGGGGTACAGATGGCCCTTCTTTTCACTACATCTGTATCTTTGGGGTAAATACCCAGGAGTGCAATGGCAGGGTCATAGGGAAGTTCTATTTTTAAATTCTTGAGGAATCTCCTCACTGTTCTCCAAAGAGGCTGCACCAACTTGCATGCCCTCCAACAGTGTAAGAGGGTTCCCCTTTCTCCACATTCTCTCCAACACATGTTGTTTCCTGTTTTGTTAATTTTGACCATTCTAACTGCTGTAAGGCAACTTTGTAGCAACATGGACGGGACTGGAAGAGATTATGCTGAGTGAAATAAGTCAAGCAGAGAGAGTCAATTATCATATGGTTTCACTTATTTGTGGAGCATAACAAATATCATGGAGGACAAGGGGTGTTAGAGAGGAGAAGGGAGTTGGGATAAATTGGAAGGGGAGGTGAATCATGAGAGACTATAGACTTTGAAAAACAATCTGAGGGGTTTGAAGTGGCGGGGGGTGGGAGGTTGGGGTACCAGGTGGTGGGTATTATAGAGGGCACGGATTGCATAGAGCACTGGGTGTGGTGAAAAAATAGTGAATACTGTTTTTCTGAAAATAAATAAATTAATTTAAAAAAGGGAATCTTGGGCGGAGTCAAGATGGCGGAGAAGTAGCAGGCTGAGACTACTTCAGCTGGCCGGAGATCAGCTAGATAGCTTATCTAAAGATTGCAAACACCTGAAAATCCATCGGCAGATCGAAGAGAAGAACAGCAATTCTGGAAACAGAAAAAAAACCACTTTCTGAAAGGTAGGACCAGCAGAGAAGTGAATCCAAAGCGACGGGAAGATAGACTCCGGGGGGAGAGGCCGGCACCCGGCAAGGGGCGGAGCAACGCCGCACAAAATCAGGACTTTTAAAAGTCTGTTCCGCTGAGGGACATTGCTCCAGAGGCTAAACCGGGGTGAAGCCCACGCAGGGTCAGCGTGGCCTCAGGTCCCGCAGGGTCACAGAAGGATCGGGGTTGTCTGAGCGTCGCAGAGCTTGCGGGTATTGGAACGGGAAAGCCAGCTACAGAGACAGAGCCGACAGTAAGCTCACAGCTCGGTGTTACCTTGAACCGGTCGCAGGCTCGGTGAGCTCGGAGCGCGGCCGGAGGTCAGGCAGACGGGAGTAACTGGACGCTGTTCTCTGAGGGCGCACTGAGGAGTGGGGCCCTGGGCTCTCGGCTCCTCCGGGCCGGAGACCAGGAGACTGCCATTTGTATTCCCGTCCTCCGGAACTCTACAGAAAGCGCTCAGGGAACAAAAGCTCCTGAAAGCAAACCCGAGCGGATTACTCACCATGGCCCCTGCTAAGGGCGGTGCAATTCTGCCTGGGGCAAAGACACTTGAGAATCACTACACCAGACCCCTCCCCCAGAAGATCAAGAAATCCAGCCAAGACCAAGTTCACCTTCCAAGGAGTGTGGTTTCAATACCAAGGAGAGCAGCAGAATTCCAGAGGAGGAGAAAGCAAAGCACGGAACTCATGGCTTTTTCCCTGTGATTTTTTTTACTCTTGCAGCTAATTTGATTTTTTTCTTTTTCATTTTTTGTTTTTTTTTCTCGCCTCCTGGTAAAATTTTTTTTAACTTTTACCTTTTTCTTTTTTAACAGTTTTTAACTAGTTTATCCAATATATATATTTTTTCTTTTTTATATTTTTCTTATTTGTTTTCTTTTTTTTAATTCTTTTCTTTTCTTTTTTTTTTCTTTCTTAATTTTTGAAACTCTTTTTATCCCCTTTCTAACCCCTCACGATTTGGGATCCCTTCTAATTTGGTTAAAGCATATTTTCCTGGGGTTGTTGCCACCCTTTTAGTATTTCCTTGCTCCTTCATATACTCTTATCTGGACAAAATGACAAGAAGGAAAAATTCAACACAAAAAAAAAGAACAAGAGTCAGTACCGAAGGCTAGGGACCTAATCAATACAGACATTGGTAATATGTCAGATCTAGAGTTCAGAAGGAAAATTCTCAAGATTCTAGCCGGGCTCAAAAAAGGCATGGAAGATATTAGAGAAACCCTCTGGAGAGATATAAAAGCCCTTTCTGGAGAAATAAAAGAACTAAAATCTAACCAAGTTGAAATCAAAAAAGCTATTAATGAGGTGCAATCAAAAATGGAAGCACTCACTGCTAGGATAAATGAGGCAGAAGAAAGAATTAGTGATATAGAAGATCAAATGGCAGAGAATAAAGAAGCTGAGCAAAAGAGGGACAAACAGCTACTGGACCACGAGGGGAGAATTCGAGAGATAAGTGACACCATAAGACGAAATAACATTAGAATAATTGGGATTCCAGAAGAAGAAGAAAGAGAGAGGGGAGCAGAAGGTATACTGGAGAGAATTATTGGGGAGAATTTCCCCAATATGGCAAAGGGAACGAGCATCAAAATTCAGGAGGTTCAGAGAACGCCCCTCAAAATCAATAAGAATAGGCCCACACCCCGTCACCTAATAGTAAAATTTACAAGTCTCAGTGACAAAGAGAAAATCCTGAAAGCAGCCCGGGAAAAGAAGTCTGTAACATACAATGGTAAAAATATTAGATTGGCAGCTGACTTATCCACAGAGACCTGGCAGGCCAGAAAGAGCTGGCATGATATTTTCAGAGCACTAAACGAGAAAAACATGCAGCCAAGATTACTATATCCAGCTAGGCTATCATTGAAAATAGAAGGAGAGATTAAAAGCTTCCAGGACAAACAAAAACTGAAAGAATTTGCAAATACCAAACCAGCTCTACAGGAAACCTTGAAAGGGGTTCTCTAAGCAAAGAGAGAGCCTACAAGTGGTAGATCAGAAAGGAACAGAGACCATATACAGTAACAGTCACCTTACAGGCAATACAATGGCACTAAATTCATATCTCTCAATAGTTACCCTGAATGTTAATGGGCTAAATGCCCCTGTCAAAAGACACAGGGTATCAGAATGGATAAAAAAACAAAACCCATCCATATGTTGCCTCCAAGAAACTCATTTTAAGCCCGAAGACACCTCCAGATTTAAAGTGAGGGGGTGGAAAAGAATTTACCATGCTAATGGACATCAGAAGAAAGCAGGAGTGGCAATCCTTATATCAGATCAATTAGATTTTGAGCCAAAGACTACAATAAGAGATGAGGAAGGACACTATAACATACTCAAAGGGTCTGTCCAACAAGAAGATTTAACAATTTTAAATATCTATGCCCCCAACATGGGAGCAGCCAACTATATAAACCAATTAATAACAAAATCAAAGAAACACATCAACAGTAATACAATAATAGTAGGGGACTTTAACACTCCCCTCACTGAAATGGACAGATCATCCAAGCAAAAGATCAGCAAGGAAATAAAGGCCTTAAACGACACACTGGACCAGATGGACATCACAGATATATTCAGAACATTTCATTCCAAAGCAACAGAATACACATTCTTCTCTAGTGCACATGGAACATTCTCCAGAATAGATCACATCCTTGGTCCTAAATCAGGACTCAACCGGTATCAAAAGTTTGGGATCATTCCCTGCATATTTTCAGACCGCAATGCTCTAAAGCTAGAACTCAACCACAAAAGGAAGTTTGAAAAGTACCGAAATACATGGAGACTAAACAGCATCCTTCTAAAGAATGAATGGGTCAACCGGGAAATTAAAGAAGAATTGAAAAAAATCATGGAAACAAATGATAATGAAAATACTACGGTTCAAAATCTGTGGGACACAACAAAGGCAGTCCTGAGAGGAAAATATATAGCGGTACAAGCCTTTCTCAAGAAACAAGAAAGGTCTCAGGTACACAACCTAACCCTACACCTAAAGGAGCTGGAGAAAGGACAAGAAAGAAACCCTAAGCCAAGCAGGAGAAGAGAAATCATAAATATCAGAGCAGAAATCAATGAAACAGAAACCAAAAAAACAATAGAACAAATCAACGAAAGTAGGAGCTGGTTCTTTGAAAGAATTAATAAAATTGCTAAACCTCTGGCCCAACTTATCAAAAAGAAAAGAGAAAGGACCCAAATAAATAAAATCATGAATGAAAGAGGAGAGATCACAACTAACACCAAAGAAATACAAACTATTATAAGAACATACTATGAGCAACTCTACGGCAATAAATTTGACAATCTGGAAGAAATGGATGCATTCCTAGAAACATATAAACTACCACAACTGAACCAGGAAGAAATAGAAAGCCTGAACAGACCTATAAGCAGTAAGGAGATTGAAACAGTCATTAAAAATCTCCAAACAAACAAAAGTCCAGGGCCAGACGGCTTCCTGGGGAAATTCTACCAAACATTTAAAGAACTACTTCCTATTCTCCTGAAACTGTTCCAAAAAATAGAAATGGAAGGAAAACTTCCAAAATCATTTTATGAGGCCAGCATCACCTTGATCCCAAAACCAGACAAGGATCCCATCAAAAAAGAGAGCTATAGACCAATATCCTTGATGAACACAGATGCGAAAATACTCAACAAAATACTAGCCAATAGGATTCATCAGTACATTAAAAGGATTATTCACCACGACCAAGTGGGATTTATTCCAGGGCTGCACGTTTGGTTCAACATCCGCAATTCAGACAATGTGATACAACACATCAATAAAAGAAAGAACAAGAACCATATGATACTCTCAATAGATGCTGAAAAAGCATTTGACAAAGTTCAGCATCCCTTCCTGATCAAAACTCTTCAAAGTGTAGGGATAGAGGGCACATACCTCAATATCATCAAAGCCATCTATGAAAAACCCACTGTAAATATCATTCTCAATGGAGAAAAACTGAAAGCTTTTCTGCTAAGGTCAGGAACACGGCAGGGATGTCTATTATCACCACTGCTATTCAACATAGTACTAGAGGTCCTAGCCTCAGCAATCAGACAACAAAAGCAAATTAAAGGCATCCAAATTGGCAAAGAAGAAGTCAAATTATCACTCTTCACAGATGATATGATACTATATGTGGAAAACCCAAAAGACTCCACTCCAAAACTGCTAGAACTTATACAGGAATTCAGTAAAGTGTCAGGATATAAAATCAATGCACAGAAATCAGTTGCATTTCTCTACACCAACAGCAAGACAGAAGAAAGAGAAATTAAGGAGTCCAATCCATTTACAATTGCACCCAAAACCATAAGATACCTATTAATAAACCTAACCAAAGAGGCACAGAATCTATACTCAGAAAACTATAAAGTACTCATGAAAGAAATTGAGGAAAACACGAAGAAATGGAAAAATGTTCCATGCTCCTGGATTGGAAGAATAAATATTGTGAAAATGTCTATGCTACCTAAAGCAATCTACACATTTAATGCAATTCCTATCAAAGTACCATCCATCTTTTTCAAAGAAATTGAACAAACAATTCTAAAATTTATATGGAACCAGAAAAGATCTCGAATAGCCAAAGGGATATTGAAAAAGAAAGCCAACGTTGGTGGCATCACAATTCCGGAGTTCAAGCTCTATTACAAAGCTGTCATCATCAAGACAGCATGGTACTGGCACAAAAACAGACACATAGATCAATGGAACAGAATAGAGAGCCCAGAAATAGACCCTCAACTCTACAGTCAACTAATCTTTGACAAAGCAGGAAAGAATGTCCAATGGAAAAAGACAGCCTTTTCAATAAATGGTGTTGGGAAAATTGGACAGCCACATGCAGAAAAATGAAATTGGACTATTTCCTTACACCACACACAAAAATAGACTCAAAATGAATGAAGGACCTCAATGTGAGAAAGGAATCCATCAAAATCCTTGAGGAGAACACAGGCAGCAACCTCTTCGACCTCAGCCGCAGCAACATCTTCCTAGGAACAACGCCAAAGGCAAGGGAAGCAAGGGCAAAAATGAACTATTGGGATTTCATCAAGATCAAAAGCTTTTGCACAGCAAAGGAAACAGTGAACAAAATCAAAAGACAACTGACAGAATGGGAGAAGATATTTGCAAACGACATATCAGATAAAGGACTAGTGTCCAGAATCTATAAAGAACTTAGCAAACTCAACACCCAAAGAACAAATAATCCAATCAAGAAATGGGCAGAGGATATGAACAGACATTTCTGCAAAGAAGACATCCAGATGCCCAACAGACACATGAAAAAGAGCTCCATATCACTCGGCATCAGGAAAATACAAATCAAAACCACAATGAGATATCACCTCATACCAGTCAGAATGGCTAAAATAAACAAGTCAGGAAATGACAGATGCTGGCGAGGATGTGGAGAATAGGGAACCCTCCTTCACTGTTGGTGGGAATGCAAGCTGGTGTAGCCGCTCTGGAAAACAGCATGGAGGTTCCTCAAAATGTTGAAAATAGAACTGCCCTATGACCCAGCATTTGCACTATTGGGTATTTACCCTAAAGATACAAACGTAGTGATCCAAAGGGGCACATGTACCCGAATGTTTATAGCAGCAATGTCCACAATAGCCAAACTATGGAAAGAACCTAGATGTCCATCAACAGATGAATGGATCAAGAAGTTGTGGTATATATATTCAATGGAATACTATGCAGCCATCAAAAGAAATGAAATCTTGCCATTTGCGACAACATGGATTGAACTAGAGTGTATCATCCTTAGCGAAATAAGTCAAGCAGAGAAAGACAACTATCATATGATCTCACTGATATGAGGAAGTGGTGATGCAACATGGGGGCTTAAGTGGGTAGGAGAAGAATCAATGAAACAAGATGGGATTAGGAGGGAGACAAACCGTAAGTGACTCTTAATCTCACAAAACAAACTGAGGGTTGCTGTGGGGAGGGGGTTTGGGCGAAGGGGGTGGGATTATGGACATTGGGGAGGGTATGTGCTTTGGTGAGTGCTGTGAAGTGTGTAAACCTGGTGATTCACAGACCTGTACCCCTGCGGATAAAAATATATGTTTATAAAAAATAAAAAAATTAAAAATAAAGAAAAAGAAGAAAAAAGAAATAAATAAACAAATTTAAAAAAAAAAGAGAATCTTTCTAATATTCCAAAATTTTACATTAAAAAAAAAAAAAAAGATTTCACTCACTGGCTGCTTCAGGAAAATGCAGTAAACAACTCTATCCTGATTGGGTATTGATGTCACACAGATTAGACAACATAAGCAGAGACTGTAAGTTTAAAGTCCCAGGGGAAGAATGAATTCAGCATAAAAATATGTGATCTTACTCCTGTAAGGATTGAGGAACATGATGAGAAAATACTAAAATATATATATTTTGTTGGATCAAATTTAAACAAAGTTCAATACATATTATACATTTTATAATTATTTCTAATGATTTACTTAAAAAAAACCCATGATTTATATAAAATAATAGAACAGATAGTTGGCAATTACTGTGGGAAATAAGTAGACAAAATCTGAAAGATTGAATAATTTATTTCATCACTTTTTATTAATTATTAAGTGTTTTTGGAGAATTGAAGCTTGAACCCAAAGCTTAATTGACCATAAATAGTAAACAGAGTATTTACAGATGTAAGGCCAATTTTGCACATAATGTATTAATGCTTTATTTATTTATTTATTTTTAATGACAACCTACATTAGAACCCAAGTTATATTTTCTACTTAAAAGTAATTGTTCTGTTGATTAGAATTTCAATGCATATAGATATTCTGTAATGTGTATGTAGCTCTGAGAGAATTCTTCCTTTGCCAGTTGTGTTATTTGTTCCTCTTCCTTTGGTATAACTTGTGTAATGTGGCTTTGACATTTAGTTCTTATTTAAGCCTACATTTTTACAAAAGGAAAAAAAAAATGCAGTCAGTTCATCCTTCCTTTTCCAAAAGCCCTTTAAGATTGGATAGATTTCTAAGCCCTTCAGTGATATAAAGGCGAATTTGATATAATCCTCTAATTTCATAAAATATCCTGTCCTTTACTATTAAAAATGGTAATGGTAATAGTCATGGAGTTGCATAAAATACAATATAGACCATGTGTTTAGTATTTCTTAACTTTGGAATACCAAGTTAGGTATGTGTCACTTGGCACTATTTTGAAAATTGTCCTTTGGGTGTTGTTTTCACACATTCCTAAGGATCTCTGGTATTTGCTTATTCAATCCAAAATATCAGTGTAGATTTCTGTTGCTGAAAGTAGAATGTGAAAAGACCTGGCTGTGAAAAGTGAAAAGACCTTTGGTTTTTTGCTGCTATTACCCTCTCCAGTCCAGGCCATTCATGGGAGAGCCATCCCCCAGACTGTACCTTAGCTTTTGAAAATAGCAATATCCATACCTAGACCAATTAAATCTAAGTTGGGGCGGGTGTGGTTAAGCATCTGATTTTTAAAAACTCTCCAGGTGACTCAAATTTTTTCATCTAGAGTGTAAGCCTACTGGTCCAGAGCATTCAGTTGCTTAGTAATACTATGACAGATCCCATGGGAGCTGGCTTGAATTCTAATACAAGATATTCTCTCTTATATTAACCCTCCTATTTCAGTTTCCTGGGTTAACAGTTAATGATAGACATTATGGGGAGCACCTGGGTGGTTCACTCAAACATCTGCCTTCAACTGGGGTCATATTTCAGGGTCCTAGACTGAACCCGGAGTTGGGCTCCCTGCTCAGCAGGAAACCTGCTTCTCCTCTCCCTCCACTCCTTCCCCTGCTCAAGCTCACAATCTCTCTCTCAAATAAATAAACAAAATCTTTTAAAAAAAATGACAGACATTATGGTTCAGATAAGGTAATCTGTTAGTCCAACAGGCATGGCCTCAATCATTTAATTTTTAAAAAGCTGCAGGTGCAGCAGCAGGAAGTAGGAGGGACATTATAATACACTCTATATTTTTACTACTCCACACACACACACACCCCACACACACACACTGACACACTACTCTCTTTTTGGTAAGAAAATTCTCTCCCTTTTTTTCTAAATTGTAATCAAGATGATACATGTGTCTTGAATCATGAGCACAAACATCTAGCCCGCTGCACCTGCATCCAGATTTAAAATGACCTCACAAGTTCTCAGAACATGGTACAGGCAAGCAATAGACATTTGTTTTATCAAGGTTCTTGTGTTGAGGACTTTCTAAAAGTCTGCTTCATGAAACTATCACTTTAATACAAAGCCAGCACTGAATTGAACAGTGACTTTGAGCAGGGTTCTGAGTGCTTGACATGTATTGACTCGTTTATTCTTCAGAACAATGCTATGAGGTAGCCTTTCTTAGACCTTTTCAGGTAAGGAAATACAGACATTAAAATATTAATAACTTCCTCAAGTTGTGGAGGTAATGAAGGGCAGAGTCTGATGCTCAACCTGGCAGTCTAGCCGCAAAGCCAAGGCCTTACACTGTAGTCTCATCTAGTCTCTTCTGAGGCTCCCCTTGTGCAAACTACTAGCCGCTTCCCAAACAAGTGCCTCTGTCCTGGCACTGAGCATTTCACTAGATGGAACTGAAATTCCAGAGAAATTACAAAACAAATGGTTCAAATGCAGATAAGATTTTTAAATTTTAGCTGAATAGCTTTTCATTCGCATTTAAAACATGGAGCCCAAGACTCCATGGTAACATTCCACTGCTAAAAAACTCAGAGATAATTTGTGTGTGGCTGTTGCATAGTTCTGCTACCAAAATGTCCTGATATATTTCCTTCTCTCTTCCTTTACAAATTGCCTTTATGTTTTATTAATAATGTCTCATTTTATTGTATTACATTTTTAAGGTACCTCCACTCATTTGCTTGTTGGAAGTAGATGGAATATAAATAAGCAAGTACCTTGGAGGAGTCAAGATGGCGGAGAAGTAGCAGCCTGAGACTACTTCAGCTAGCCAGAGATCAGCTAGATAGCTTATTTAAAGATTGCAAACACCTGAAAATCCATCGGAGATCGAAGAGAAGAAGAACAGCAATTCTGGAAACAGAAAAACAACCACTTTCTGAAAGGACAAAATGACAAGACGGAAAAATTCAACACAAAAAAAAGAACAAGAGGCAGTACCGAAGGCTAGGGACCTAATCAATACAGACATTGGTAATATGTCAGATCTAGAGTTCAGAATGACAATTCTCAAGGTTCTAGCCGGGCTCGAAAAAGGCATGGAAGATATTAGAGAAACCCTCTCGAGAGATATAAAAGTCCTTTCTGGAGAAATAAAAGAACTAAAATCTAACCAAGTTGAAATCAAAAAAGCTATTAATGAGGTGCAATCAAAAATGGAAGCACTCACTGCTAGGATAAATGAGGCAGAAGAAAGAATTAGTGATATAGAAGATCAAATGGCAGAGAATAAAGAAGCTGAGCAAAAGAGGGACAAACAGCTACTGGACCACGAGGGGAGAATTCGAGAGATAAGTGACACCATAAGACTAAATAACATTAGAATAATTGGGATTCCAGAAGAAGAAGAAAGAGAGAGGGGAGCAGAAGGTATACTAGAGAGAATTATTGGGGAGAATTTCTCCAATATGGCAAAGGGAACGAGCATCAAAATTCAGGAGTTTCAGAGAACGCCCCTCAAAATCAATAAGAATAGGCCCACACCCCGTCACCTAATAGTAAAATTTACAAGGCTCAGTGACAAAGAGAAAATCCTGAAAGCAGCCCGGGAAAAGAAGTCTGTAACATACAATGGTAAAAATATTAGATTGGCAGCTGACTTATCCACAGAGACCTGGCAGGTCAGAAAGAGCTGGCATGATATTTTCAGAGCACTAAATGAGAAAAACATGCAGCCCAGAATACTATATCCAGCTAGGCTATCATTGAAAATAGAAGGAGAGATTAAAAGCTTCCAGGACAAACAAAAACTGAAAGAATTTGCAAACACCAAACCAGCTCTACAGGAAACCTTGAAAGGGGTCCTCTAAGGAAAGAGAGAGCCTACAAGTGGTAGATCAGAAAGGAACAGAGACCATATACAGAAACAGTCACCTTACAGGCAATACAATGGCACTAAATTCATATCTCTCAATAGTTACCCTGAATGTTAATGGGCTAAATGCCCCTGTCAAAAGACACAGGGTATCAGAATGGATAAAAAAAACAAAACCCATCTATATGTTGCCTCCAAGAAACTCATTTTAAGCCCGAAGACACCTCCAGATTTAAAGTGAGGGGGTGGAAAAGAATTTACCATGCTAATGGACATCAGAAGAAAGCAGGAGTGGCAATCCTTATATCAGATCAATTAGATTTTAAGCCAAAGACTATAATAAGAGATGAGGAAGGACACTATATCATACTCAAAGGTTCTGTCCAACAAGAAGATTTAACAATTTTAAATATCTATGCCCCCAACGTGGGAGCAGCCAACTATATAAACCAATTAATAAGAAAATCAAAGAAACACATCAACAATAATACAATAATAGTAGGGGACTTTAACACTCCCCTCACTGAAATGGACAGGTCATCCAAGCAAAAGATCAGCAAGGAAATAAAGGCCTTAAACGACACACTGGACCAGATGGACATCACAGATATATTCAGAACATTTCATACCAAAGCAACAGAATACACATTCTTCTCTAGTGCACATGGAACATTCTCCAGAATAGATCACATCCTTGGTCCTAAATCAGGACTCAACCGGTATCAAAAGATTGGGATATTCCCTGCATATTTTCAGACCACAATGCTCTAAAGCTAGAACTCAACCACAAAAGGAAGTTTGAAAAAAACCAAAATACATGGAGACTAAACAGCATCCTTCTAAAGAATGAAAGGGTCAACAGGGAAATTAAAGAAGAATTGAAAAAAATCATGGAAACAAATGATAATGAAAATATTACGGTTCAAAATCTGTGGGACACAACAAAGGCAGTCCTGAGAGGAAAATATATAGCGGTACAAGCCTTTCTCAAGAAACAAGAAAGGTCTCAGGTACACAACCTAACCCTACACCTAAAGGAGCTGGAGAAAGAACAAGAAAGAAACCCTAAGCCTAGCAGGAGAAGAGAAATCATAAATATCAGAGCAGAAATCAATGAAACAGAAACCAAAAAAACAATAGAACAAATCAATGAAAGTAGGAGCTGGTTCTTTGAAAGAATTAATAAAATTGATAAACCCCTGGCCCGACTTATCAAAAAGAAAAGAGAAAGGACCCAAATAAATAAAATCATGAATGAAAGAGGAGAGATCACAACTAACACCAAAGAAATACAAACTATTATAAGAACATACTATGAGCAACTCTACGGCAATAAATTTGACAATCTGGAAGAAATGGATGCATTCCTAGAAACATATAAACTACCACAACTGAACCAGGAAGAAATAGAAAGCCTGAACAAACCCATAACCAGTAAGGAGATTGAAACAGTCATTAAAAATCTCCAAACAAACAAAAGCACAGGGCCAGACGGCTTCCCAGGGGAATTCTACCAAACATTTAAAGAAGAACTAATTCCTATTCTCCTAAAACTGTTCCAAAAAATAGAAATGGAAGGAAAACTTCCAAACTCATTTTATGAGGCCAGCATCACCTTGATCCCAAAACCAGACAAGGATCCCATCAAAAATGAGAGCTATATACCAATATCCTTGATGAACACAGATGCGAAAATACTCAACAAAATACTAGCCAATAGGATTCATCAGTACATTAAAAGGATTATTCACCACGACCAAATGGGATATATTCCAGGGCTGCAAGGTTGGTTCAACATCCGCAAATCAGTCAATGTGTTACAACACATCAATAAAAGTAAGAACAAGAACCATATGATACTCTCAATAGATGCTGAAAAAGCATTTGACAAAGTACAGCATCCCTTCCTGATCAAAACTCTTCAAAGTGTAGGGATAGAGGGCACATACCTCAATATCATCAAAGCCATCTATGAAAAACCCACCGCAAATATCATTCTCAATGGAGAAAAACTGAAAGCTTTTCCGCTAAGGTCAGGAACACGGCAGGGATGTCCATTATCACCACTGCTATTCAACATAGTACAGAGGTCCTAGCCTCAGCAATCAGACAACAAAAGGAAATTAAAGGCATCCAAATCGGCAAAGAAGAAGTCAAATTATCACTCTTCGCAGATGATATGATACTATATGTGGAAAACCCAAAAGACTCCACTCCAAAACTGCTAGAACTTATACAGGAATTCAGTAAAGTGTCAGGATATAAAATCAATGCACAGAAATCAGTTGCATTTCTCTACACCAACAGCAAGACAGAAGAAAGGGAAATTAAGGAGTCAATCCCATTTACAATTGCACCCAAAACTATAACATACCTAGGAATAAACCTAACTAAAGAGACACAGAATCTATACTCAGAAAACTATAAAGTACTCATGAAAGAAATTGAGGAAGACACAAAGAAATGGAAAAATGTTCCATGTTCCTGGATTGGAAGAATAAATATTGTGAAAATGTCTATGCTACCTAAAGCAATCTACAAATTTAATGCAATTCCTATCAAAGTACCATCTATCTTTTTCAAAGAAATGGAACAAATAATTCTAAAATTTATATGGAACCAGAAAAGACCTCGAATAGGTAAAGGGATATTGAAAAAGAAAGCCAACGTTGGTGGCATCACAATCCCGGACTTCAAGCTCTATTACAAAGCTGTCATCATCAAGACAGCATGGTACTGGCACAAAAACAGACACATAGATCAATGGAACAGAATAGAGATCCCAGAAATAGACCCTCAACTCTACAGTCAACTAATCTTCGACAAAGCAGGAAAGAATGTCCAATGGAAAAAAGACAGCCTCTTCAATAAATGGTGCTGGGAAAATTGGACAGCCACATGCAGAAAAATGAAATTGGACCATTTCCTTACACCACACACGAAAATAGACTCAAAATGAATGAAGGACCTCAATGTGAGAAAGGAATCCATCAAAATCCTTGAGGAGAACACAGGCAGCAACCTCTTCGACCTCAGCCGCAGCAACATCTTCCTAGGAACAACGCCAAAGGCAAGGGAAGCAAGGGCAAAAATGAACTATTGGGATTTCATCAAGATCAAAAGCTTTTGCACAGCAAAGGAAACAGTGAACAAAACCAAAATACAACTGACAGAATGGGAGAAGATATTTGCAAACGACATATCAGATAAAGGACTAGTGTCCAGAATCTATAAAGAACTTAGCAAACTCAACACCCAAAGAACAAATAATCCAATCAAGAAGTGGGCAGAGGGGACGCCTGGGTGGCTCAGTTGGTTGGGCAGCTGCCTTCGGCTCAGGTCATGATCCCGGCATCCTGGGATCGAGTCCCACATCGGGCTTCTTGCTCGGCAGGGAGCCTGCTTCTCCCTCTGCCTCTGCCTGCCATTCTGTCTGCCTGTGCTTGCTCTCTGCCCCCCTCTCTCTCTGATAAATAAATAAAATCTTTAAAAAAAAAAAAAAAAAAAAAAAAGAAGTGGGCAGAGACATTTCTGCAAAGAAGACATCCAGATGGCCAACAGACACATGAAAAAGTGCTCCATATCACTCGGCATCAGGGAAATACAAATCAAAACCACAATGCGTTATCACCTCACACCAGTCAGAATGGCTAAAATCAATAAGTCAGGAAATGACAGATGCTGGCGAGGATGCGGAGAAAGGGGAACCCTCCTACACTGTTGGTGGGAATGCAAGCTGGTGCAACCTCTCTGGAAAACAGCATGGAGGTTCCTCAAAATGTTGAAAATAGAACTGCCCTATGACCCAGCAACTGCACTATTGGGTATTTACCCTAAAGATACAAACGTAGTGATCAAAGGGGCATGTGTACTCGAATGTTTATAGCAGCAATGTCCACAATAGCCAAACTATGGAAAGAACCTCGATGTCCATCAACAGATGAATGGATCAAGAAGATGTGGTATATATACACAATGGAATACTATGCAGCCATCAAAAGAAATGAAATCTTGCCATTTGCAACAACATGGATGGAACTAGAGCGTATCATGCTTAGCGAAATAAGTCAAGCAGAGAAAGACAACTATCATATGATCTCCCTGATATGAGGAAGTGGTGATGCAACATGGGGGCTTAAGTTGGTACGAGAAGAATAAATGAAAGAAGATGGAATTGGGAGGGAGACAAACCATAAGTGACTCTTAATCTCACAAAACAAACTGAGGGTTGCTGGGGGGAGGGGGTTTGGGAGAAGGGGGTGGTATTATGGACATTGGGGAGGTTATGTGCTTTGGTGAGTGCTGTGAAGTGTGTAAACCTGGTGATTCACAGACCTGTACCCCTGGGGATAAAAATATATGTTTATAAAAAATAAAAAATTATATTAAAAAAAAATAAGCAAGTACCTTGATTTACAAAAAAACTTGAATTATAAATTACTTTGATTTACAAAAAATTAAGTCAATTATGTAGGAGCATTTCCTACTTATGACAAGCAACCAAAAGTAGAGAAAAACTTCTTGATGATGGAATTTTTTATTAGCTTTTAAAGTGTCTTGTTGTCAATTTACCATTGACTGACTTGGTTCCTGTGATTGAGCAAGGCTTTTTATATTTGCAAAGAATGGAATTACATTATGATGACACATTGATGTGGTAAAATGTATTATTTATCTCATTTTACTAGGGAAGAAACTAAATTTCAGGAATTTAGTTGGTGTCAGTTCTTACAGCTTCTAAGTAGCAAAATTAGTGGTTGAGATAAGATATTTTGATTCTAGACTGAATATATTTTTCACATCAAGAGTATGGATAAATGACTCACCTTTTTTTTTTTTTTTCTGTGACATTTATTTTGCACATGCTGGTAAAGTACAGGAGATTTTTCAAGGAGGGAAACCCAGAAAAGTCCAGGAGATAAATACTAGGTCAGAATTTGTACACTGGACAAGCACAAATGAGACAACAGGTACAAATGAGGCAATGGTGGAACTGTGGACTGGTGAATTATACTGATGGAAATATAGGCAAAAATACAGATGAATCACAATAATAATGCATGTGAATTATGACAGTTCATTTTAAGGAAATGAAATAACAAATACCACCCTTCCCAGTTCCCACTCAGTATTCAAGAATTCTCAGTTTTGAGAATTACTAATATGTATTTAGTGAAGTGATGGTTATATTCAGTGTCACAGCCAAAACTGGGAAATTTATTTCAGAACTGTTCTCACTCTCCTAGAAAAGTCCTTTTCCTCTTCTTGATCTGAAATGTGAACATAACAGTAAGCACTTTGCACGTTATGTCTCCCCCGGCTGGTCCAGATTATCTTCTCATAGTTTTAGGTATGTCTGTTGTGTTGCTGATGTCTCACATTGTCTGGCTGTTCATATATAACCTTCTGGATCATACACAACTCTAAAATCAGAAGTGAAACAGCAAGTAAAATGAAGTAAAGTCATCACTCAGCTTCAAACTCTTTGGTCTATTACTGAGAGTCCAGGAACTTCCTGTTTTACAGAAATATTTCATAAAGTGATAGCCAATATTGATATTTAGTCCCATAATGGATGAAGCCACATTCTCCTAGTGAAGTTCTCATTGATTAGTTTGGATTTTATTTTGTTAAGAATATGTTCAGATTGGTAATCTTAGAATTAGAACACACAGATTAGATCGATTAAATTTATAATGGACTCTGTCAAAAATTGCCTAAGCCCACATTAGGAATCAAAGTATTAAAGCCCACATTAGGAATGGTCAGAGTCATTTCAATAGAACTGGGATTTTTTTTTTTTTTTTTTTTTAACTAGGGGGCTAAGATGTCCTCTTTTCTGATAATGCTGATAGAGCTGTTATTCGTCTCAATTTTCCAACTCTGGTTTTACAGTAGAACACTCCCCTCTTCTTTTATAAAAAATCCATTCTTCCTAAAGATGAATTAGAAGTTCAGTGGCATTGCAGTTCCTTTGGAAGGTATTTGGACTACCTCAGGTGACTTTACATTTCTTTGCTGCAGTTCATTATGCCTAATTTATACCTAGTAATTTCATTTTCTTCTTTTTTTCCCCCCTTCTCTCTCTCTCTCTCTCTCTCTCTCGCTCTCTCTTTTTTTTTTTAATTGCTAGAAGAGAAGAAAGACATATAGTAGCTTCCAAATTCTGACAAAAATAATAATGCAAATGTAACCTTTTGCTTACTTAGTTCAGTTTCATGATATTTTATACTTTCCTCCCAGAAAAATTGTTTCTAGCCCTATTAGATTTTGGGATCCTTGAAAGAAGAGACCCTATAAGTAATCATCTTTGAATTCCCACTGTCTAGCAGGGCATGTCAAATATGGTAGGCAACCAAAGCACATGCACTAATTAAATACCTACTGTCTATATCTACTATATATATCTGCTGTACACACACATTCACACACACACACACACACACACAATTAGTCAATTATTATTTTTTTGGTCTCCATTGCTGGTAGTGTGTGTGTGTGTGTGTGTGTGTGTGTGTGTAGTGACACTTTTCCAGAAGTATTTTTAACATCCTTATTATATATCAGATGAACAAATTTACAGTAAAGACAAGAGTGATCTGCTGACAACAGAAGGAAATACCTTTTCAAGAAGAGCAGATGGCATCGCTTCTGATAATTCCAGATACTTATATAACAGCTGGTCAAATTTGCAACAGTAAAGGGAAACATTTATTTATAAATAATTATGTGGTACTACACACTGGAAATTCCTATAATTGATACACACACTAATTAAGAATTGAAAATAAAAGCAGCAGTTGAAATGTATTTTGCAGATTTTAGCAAATAATTTAGAATTGTGATGCAGTATTTTCTACCCTAAGTAGTTTATAAATAATTGTATTTCTTTCTCAAACTCAATTTTCTCAAATGTGTATTTACCCAGAAAGGTGAACACATCATATAATGACACAGACCACCAATATTTAATATTACAGAATAGCTTATGTATCATATTTTATCAAGTTAGATTTTTGTTACTGACATGCATTCACATAATTAAATTACACTCATGTCCAATATTAAAAATAACTACTAAGAAATGTCTTGTGATTCCTAGTATCAGATATTGTAATATCATACTAATATATTTTGATGAGATTAGTATTATTTAATATATGATGAGACAGCCAATAATGCCAGATGGACTAAGGCAGATCAACAAGTCCTGAGGGTATATAATAATCATGCAGAGGAAGAAATATAATTACAAATTATAATTATATTTAACTTGATTTTCTCAAGAAAATGAATGAAACATAATTGCTCTTTAAGTATATACTTGTAGTTAATGAAAGCTGGTTCATGAAAGGAGAAAATATGAAGGGATATTTTACAATAAGCACCAAAGTCAAGGAAGTGTGAATTAAAACAAGGAAGTAAATTTGTGGCACTAAAGAAGATCTTAGATTAAAACTACTCATATAAATTCCAGTGATGATGCAAACAATGGCTTACCTCTAGACTCTGAATAAGATCCAGAGTACATAAGCTGTTATATAAATGAAACACAATGCTTGAGTGAATTTATTGCTGAGCAGCAGACAGATTTCCCAAATGTCTGGGTATATCTCCTATCATACAAATGGATCATAGTTTCATGGAACTTCATGGGATTTCTCACAAGCAAAATCAAATGCCCAGAGGTTGTGATAAAACTTTCAAATTGTTGGGGTTCCTAGGTGGCTCAGTGTGTTAAGCCTCTGCCTTCGGCTCAGGTCATGATCTCAGGGTCCTGGGATCAAGCCCAGCATCAGGTACTCTGCTCAGTAGGGAGCCTGCTTCCCTACCCCCCCCCACTTGCCTCCCTGTGATCTCTCTCTCTCTCTGTCCAAAACAAACAAACAAATTAATGAACAAAAAACCCTTCAAACTGTTATGATGATACATGTTCTGATTTTTCTCAAATCAAAAATATAAGTGTTTCTTTTTAATTTTTAAAAATATTGTATTTATTTATCTGTCAGAGAGAGAGAGAGAGCACAAGCAGCCAGAGTGGCAGTCAGAGGCAGAGGCCCCAGGCTCCCCACTGAGCAAGGAGCCCCATGCAGGACTCGGTCCCATGACCCTGGGATCATGACCTGAACCGAAGGCAACAGCTTAACCAACTGAGGCACCCAGGTGTCCCAAAAATATAAATGTTTTAAATGGAAGAAAATGGTAACAACAAAAAATCTGTTATAAGAATTTTGTTTAGGGAGAATCATGAGAAATATTTCCTCCCGGTCCTGGCCTGGAGAGAAACAGTGGCAGCTCTGGACCCATCTCCCTTATTTCTACTAATGAAAAACAAGCCACAATATCAAGGGATAAGGCAAACAGTTTTATCCATTTATTACTGCCCTAAGGGCAACAAATGCATGATGGCCAGCTACTAATAGATTTGTACAAGATGTTAACCATTCATCTCCGCAGTTTCTAACTCTGTAGCTACTCTGAAACTGTTCTGTTAACTTTGGTATCATTATCTGCAAAATTTACCTCTGGGTAAATCTTTGTTCCACAATTTATTTATTCCTTCCTTCCTTCCTCCCTTCTTTCCTTTCCCTTTTGTCCTCCTGTCCTCTAGTGGACAAGTCTAAGTTCTTTGCTTTTGCTTATGAAGGAGTCCAATGTATATGGCAAAGTATACCTCAAGGGCTTGGGGACCTGCCTGCTATTTCTTTAGCTATTTAAAACCAAAAGCAGACAAATTGAGGGTACATGTATGGTATTATAGGTGGAAGATTCCAGCTTAACAAACAAAATTTCTGCTGGAATGATTGCATAATAATCCTTCACATCCTCTGGAGAGGATCTAAAGATCTAGAATCTCAAGAGGATTTGAAAAAACTAAAATTGGCAGTAACCTCTCCTTTAGCTTTGAGAATCTCAGATTTTGAAAAATCTGATATCCCTATTTATATTGTATATTTGATAATGTTAGTGATTGATCATGTGATGGCCATATATATATATATATATATACATGTTTTTTACATAAATACATACACATACAGACACATACATATATATAATGTAGCTTTGATGTCTGTAATGCAACAGAAAAAAAATTTAAATAGGAGATTTTCTACTTAAAAAAAAGATTTTCTACTTAAAATGAGAACTTAAATATCAAACGAAAAATTTCCGGCTGCTTTGTCAGAAACTTTACAACTGCCTGTTCATATGTCAGTAAGCCACTTAAAGCTCACAGGACAGAAGGACAAAGTTTCTAAAAGCAGTAATTTTGCTGATAGAACTGCAAAATCTGCTGCCTAAACATAGCAAACTTCGAACTTAGAAACTCCACTTGTAATACATTGAAAAAACATTGTTCATTTTTAAAAATATGTTTCATGAAAAAATACACTTCATAAGAGAAAATAGATAGATTATTAAAGGGACTAAAAGAAATTTGAGCAGACTGTGGGGATTACTGAACAAAATAGTATCTATTCCACAGTCTGTGTTTGCTTGGTTAGTGTTTTTGTGTGATCAAAAATTAATCTGAATAAAAGAAGGATTTTAAAGACACCTGCAGACTTTATTGTGCTTACCAAAACAAACAAACAAAAAACAAACAAACAACTTAAAACATTTAAAAGAGACAGGTGATTTGTTTGAATTTTTATAGAATTTTTGTTGCAGAATCTTTACTCCCAAGGTAAGCACAGGAAGTTCTCCCTGATCAACTTTACCAGGAATCTGCAGCAGATGTATTTCATTGTACTAATGTCTGTAAAGTTAGGAAAGACTAATTTTGATGTGTATTATGTCTGGATAATCTGATGTGTTTCCTTCTTCAAAAACTGATCAAACCATAAGTGACTCTTAATCTCACAAAACAAACTGAGGGTTGCTGGGGGGAGGGGGTTTGGGAGAGGGGGTGGTATTATGGACATTGGGGAGGGTATGTGTTTTGGTGAGTGCTGTGAAGTGTGTAAACCTGGTGATTCACAGACCTGTACCCCTGGGGATAAAAATATATGTTTATAAAAAATAAAAAATTATATTAAAAAAAAAACTGATACTCAGTGGCAAAGGGTCTTTTAATAATTTCCACTTTGGGGCACCAGTACATTTAGATCAGACAGAAAATGTTACTTTGTTTCTTCTATCATTCAGGAATTATGCAAATGTTTACAGATTCCAATCCTAAATAGTGCCAATTTATAATTCAGATTTCAGCCCAAATATCACCAATTTGAACTTTTTTTTAGGTTTTAGGACAAATGTATCTTTTCTTCATAGTGTTATAGTTAAATTATTGTATATGTGTATTTGTATGTATGTATATATGTTGATGTTTGTTTATGTATGTATGCAGATTATGTATACTTAAAATCTTAATTATACTTAATTGGAGTTTATAATTTTCTACAGTGAAACTTAAACTTCTATAAGAGCTGAAATCAATTTGGTTAATACAATGCCTAACAAAAATAAATACTTAATGAATATTTAGTAAAGAATGGGTTTATGGGGGCGCCTGGGTGGCTCAGTGGGTTAAATCCTCTGCCTTTGGCTCGGGTCATGATCTCAGGGTCCTGGGATCGAGCCCCACATTGGGTCCTCTGCTTAGTGGGGAGCCTGCTTCCTCTTCTCTCTCTCTCTGCCTGCCTCTCTGCCTACTTGTGATCTCTCTCTGTCAAATAAATAAATAAAATATTAAAAAAAAAGAATGGGTTTTTGAATGAATTTTTTTTTTTTCTGTTTTTAGCACTGAACTTACTTATCTGACAGTGGGGCTATGCCTACAGATACAACTCAGCTTCAAAATCAACAACTGATTGTGTCTTTAGGTAGACAGCGCATTGAGTCGTTAATTCAAAATTGAGTGTATGGGCTCTCCATCCTATTTATAATTTTTAAGATGCCGGTGAATGCATTAGATTTAATTTAAATATGCTGATAATTAATAAAGAAGCTCTTTTGCTGTTTTGTGGTTATTGTTTTACATATATATGCTTTAGGAGGCATATAATTAGATAGAAAACTTACATTCATGGAATACTTTTAAGTATTTGCAGGGCTGCTTTGGGTTTACTGTGCTATAAATTCTTCCATGATTCAATGTCTTTTTTGTCTCTAAGTACTAACAACTCTGATTTCTGTACTGTTTTTCTGTGCCAATATTTTAGTACATGTAATTCCCTGGTTTCCTGCTTCATAGTTTTCCCGTTCAAGCATACATGCTCTTGTTCACTCAAATGAACATTTAAAATAGAAAAGGAAAAAAAAAAAAAAAGTCCCAACAGTGCTACCTGACTTGTTTTCTCAGATTGAAATAGACAGAAACCGACTCTTTAAACTTCTATTTAATAGTGAAAGCAAAGCATTCCTCTGTCAAGTTGGAGGTGGAAGAGGCTAAGAGGCTTTTATCCTGATAAGTTCTGGGACATTTTTTTTTCTGATGAGAAATCAACCTCTATTGTGGAGAAAAGAGGCAACATGAGGCTTTTGTACTCCTAGGCATTAGGACTTAGATGGAAGTGCCCTAGATGTAGAATAAAAAAAGAAAGGAAAAGTAATTGGGCTGTGGGTCTTTAAGGCGGCCAGAGTCAAAGATCCTCCTGAGTTAAGTTTCAGGCCAGCCTAGGACTGGCAGTTTGGGGACCCATGGAGAGTTTAAAGGATGAGTATGAGTCAGCTTCGTGAAAACCAGAGGTGACTGCTGCCCAGGGGAGTCCATCTGGATTATTAGGCTTTGAACCCTTACCAACATTTCACTTTGAATTTGTCACAGTCTCTTATAAAGCCAGTATCTGAGGAAGCCCTTCTCAGTTCTGTGCTCTGTGTACTCCATCTACCAATCTGACTATAGGAGCACTTAGGGAAAAAAATAAACAGAAGGAGTATGTGTGTAAATAGGTAATTTCTAAAAGGTCTAGAACTAATGAAAGAATCTCCATATTTTAAGCCCCTACCAATTGTCCAGCCTCCAGGCATTTAAGATAGAAAGAAAGATGGAAGGAAGGAAGGAAAGAAAGAAGGAAGGAAGGAGTCAAGCTTAGGCACAGCATCAAAAATGTTTAACCATGTGAAATAAAGAAAATATCCCAAACTATTTCAGAATTTATACAATAAACAAACAAATGGATTGTATTAAGAGAAATTGCGGTGGTATCTTTAGTCTCAATGTCTGAAAGACAATGGAGTAATGTCTTATAAATTCCATTACTAGGCTATGTTACTCCCACTAAATTCCTGGGTGTGTGGGGACACACACAGACACACATACACATGCACACAGACACACATATTCTCCTTCCCTCATCCCTTGCCCCCTACACAATGGGAAGATAATATAAAGGAAATAGGATTAGTATAAACTAAATATTCATCTATCAAAAAATAACATCAATATGATATTTTAAATTAACAAATGTTTCTGCAGTGTATTATAATTTTAAAAAATAGAGATAAATATGAAAAGGAACATATGAAAGTAACTATACTAATAAATTTTGGGAACAACAGCACTGTGAAATGGTAGATTATTGTTTTTCTTATAAATTCATAATGCTGCTGATCCTTTAAAATTATACTTGTTACGGGGTGTCTAACTAAACACAATGAATTCATTTTCCTAATGTAAACTGATTGTATATGGAAATAAAGTTATTTTTATACTGAAAAAAATAAATTTCGTGGATGATTTTTACAAAAAATAGATAAAAATAAATTATACTTGTGAATTATTTGATAAAAATAAATATTATACAAAATTATTACTTATCAAATATTTCAAATTACAATTTACAATTGAATTATTTACTGCCTAATCCAAAACTTGACTCACTGCTTTGGATATACAATGATTAATGATATGATCCCTGTGCTTGAGGAGCTTAGAATTTGGGGAGAATGGCAACTAATCGCTGTAAAACTAGTTACATTAAGAGTTTTCAATTGTAACACCAAGGAGCCTATTCTGTTTGTAAAAAGAAAATCCTTGCTTATTTGTTATCATCTGGCATAGAGTAATGGGTGCAAATTCCCTTTTCTTCCATTTTTAGTTAACTAAGTAATTTATTTTTGATTTACTAAAAATGATGTTATGCTAGTTACAACTATAAAATTATAATAACGCTTACATGTAAGACTAAAGTAGGCTATAATTTCATAACTTTCAAAATAATCATTGATTTATTTTGTAGTATATTTCTAGATTTTTCAGAACCATCCTTATTTGTCTTTGTTTATATTTTTACACTTACATTCATACAGAAGAACATATTATTTTCTGATACAAATGTACCATACTAAACAATACCTTGCTGTTGGTTTTGTGTTTTATTTTCTATTCTTTGGTAAATTTTACTTATAAAGTTTAAAGTACTTATAATTCTATGACTCTACATATTATAGAGTAGTTTATTGAAAGCACTGTTTATTCACGACAAAATTCCCAGCCGATGAACATTTGCTTCCTTTAAATATTTTGCTATTATCAACAATATTGAAATGAACATTTTATAACTACTGCAAGTGCTTCTATGTGATACTATTTAAATGTAGAAATGCTTAATTATATTATGAATGTTTTAGATCTTGATATATAATTACTAAATCGTTCTAAATGGTTATAGCATAATGAATATGAGATTGTTTTCTTTGCCAGCTAAAATAATATATTTTAATTGTTTTAAATTAGCTGCAACTATTTAGTTAGATTTGTATCTATATCTTTATCTACTATTGTATTTTTTAAATACAAAATGGACACTTTTAAATCTAGTCATTCAATTTTTCTTAATTTGCTTGAGCTCTTTCTTCCTAGTAAAATTAGCATATTGTCTTTTTAAAATATTTTTCAATATATTAACTGTCTTTCAAATTTATTCATTGCATCTTTTGAAGTTTAAAAAATATTTAGATATAATATTTTCCTTTATGTTTAAATGTTCAGAATCAGGCAAATAAAAGCTTTCCACAATTCTAATTATAAAAATAACCTTGCATATTTTTTTCTAGTACATTTTTGTTTGTTTTGCTGTGGATTTTTGTTTTTTAGTTGTTTTGGTTATTAGCAGAGGTCTAAATTTCAATCAACATTCCCCAATTTAGAAATTGAAGGAATAAAAATAATGATGCAAAGAATGGATCTAATTTTCCTTTCTCTCATATAGCAATATTTTAAATCTAACTAATTTAAAACCCAATTTAAACTTTTTATAACACAGAGAACATTATTGGCTTACGTCTCTTAAGAGTCCAGCGGTGGGTCTGATCTCAGTCTGACCTTCATCTCAGAGTTCCAATGACCTTCATTCTCAGTTTCAGACAATGCTATTAGAAAAGCCTTTTCTAAAATTTTCATTGCTTCAGTGTTTCATGTGTCTTGTTTTATTTCTAGTGCATTTTATAACTATAAAATGGTTATTACATTTTCATCAATTTGAAACCAAAGTTGCTAGCATCGTTTTGCTGTTGTGTCAGTTAATATTCATAGATTTCTGTTAAATATAAGTACACTGAAAACATCAACTGTGGAGGAAACAGCCTGATAAAAATAGCATCCCGGTCATAAAAAGAGTGATACTCTCCATCTTCGCTAGACCACTGACACCCTGGCTGGATGTGTCCTGGGGGTTGGGCCTTGATGGCAGGATTCCTGGCATTTCAACCCTGTTCATCTAAGATATTCCATAATGTGGATTTCTTTTTGTTTTAGAATTAATCGTGTTTCAAAAAATACACAAAAACAAAGAAAAGAGTATTTAACCACTGATATAAATACTGTTGATATTTTAGTTCAAAACCATCCAGTGTTTTGTATACATATTTTTTTTTTTATCAGAAGTGAAGTCATCTACTACTTCTGTTTGTAACTAGATTGTTTCACATGTTTTATTTTCCTATGTCATTAAGTAATTACATCCAAAAAAATAAAATAAAATTTACATGTTTTGGTTTTGCCTTGGCTTCATTTTAGACTTGTATCAACCTGGCTAATGGATCTTAAGTTTACAGGCTCTAGTTCCAAATCCAAAGGAAAATAAATGATTGTTTCTATAGCTTGAACAAAAGTTCCAGGGTTAATTCTCATTGATTCATATTGAGTCTACACTTAGTCTTAGCCAAAAAGCTAAGTGAGTCTAAAGCTCATTGTCAAAACAAACATGGTCTGGGTCATGAGATGTTGCTTAGTGGGCTTCTCCCCCTTAAACTGCATGCAATACTGCTCCAGCTGCATGAGAGTGAAGTTGGGAGAAATTTTGAGTCATTTTATGGAGAAAAGAAAATGGATTTGAACAGCAAGAAAAATAATTATCCACTACTAGAAACTAATTATCCCTTCACCCTTTTAAAATGCAATGAACCATTTCTAACACTGATTTGAAATGACATTTAGAACAAAGACTAAATTTCTATGTGTTGGACTTCTTTCCCCAAGATCAGAAAAGCTGTTCTCCTCTGTGGGAATGTTGTTCATCTGTTGGGCACCTTGATAATGACTAGATATGACTACATTGTTTGAACTGTAAATATCAACAGAACAGCCTTATATAGAATGGATAATAGAGGCTGTCAATGTCCTGCTCATATTCTTTAACAGACACTGATCTTTTACATCTTGTCCTTTACATATCATGTAAAATCATGTTCCTTATAGGTCAATGGCTTCTACTGAAAACACCAACACCTCTTTGTCTAAGATCTCTTGCTGTCTACAGCATTTTCAGTTCATGTATAAAGTTACCGAAGGTGCCGAGATGCTAATGGCCTGAGGAGCATTCCTCAAAAATCAGGGATTGGGATTAGTAGACAAGTAATTCCAATGCCCTGCCTTAGAGTGGGACAAATCAGAGTCAGAGTATACTCACTTTCTCAGAAATCCCTAGTGGTATTGAGTCTTTGTTGCCCATGACAGAATCTCCTCATTAACCACCTGTATTGCCTTCCTTCACTTCTCTGTCTCACTTCTACACTGTCCCACGAGAGCTTTCAAGGAATAGCTTCCCAAATCCACCATGTGAACTCATATAATTATCAGCTTCTCTGAAAATCCAACCTAAAACTGCAGCATTTTACTTCTTCAGTCAAGATTGCGCCACACAATTTGTTGCACAAACTTGGAAGTTTGCATAACCCATTGTATATAAAGCCCCAAACTTGATGTTCAAATTTTATACTCGTCAGTGTTATTTGCTGAAGCATGAATTTATGTTACTGACTTTCCTTCCTCATGCAACACATAGTGACATCATAGGACCCTCCTGGAGTAACACCTCCCATTCCCCTTCAGTTTTCCTTGAGCCGGATGTCAAAAGGGTACATACATAACTTGGAAGTTAATAAAGCAGCTCTTAAAGCTGAAATTTACAATTTCAGATGTGTGCAATACAAATGCCAGCTGTCATGTAAAATACGTTAATACATTTGTCGGGGTTCCCATTTCAACTCCAAGTTTTGGAAGCCCCAGTCCTTTTTTTTTTTTTTTTAAAGATTTTATTTATTTATTTGACAGAGAGAGATGAGCAGGCAGAGAGGCAGACAGAGAGAGAGGGAGAAGCAGACTCCCTGCTGAGCAGAGAGCCCGATGCGGGGCTCGATCCCAGGACCCTGAGATCATGACCTGAGCCGAAGGCAGCAGCTTAACCCACTGAGCCACCCAGGTGCCCCCTTTTTTTTTTTTTTTTTTTTATCTATTCTTGCACTGTAGCTCTCAAATCAATTGTTATATCTATTGAAATTTAGTTTAATTTATTTATTTATTAGAAGGGGAGGAGGGGGAAGGACCAAGGAAGGGAGAAGAATTTCAAGCAGTCACTTCCCAGGGTTTGATATCGCAACCCTGAGACTAAGACCTGAGCCAAGATCAAGAGTCAGACGCTTCACCACTTGAGCTACCCAGGCACTCCTGACTCCTGAAATTTTAAAATTAATTTGAATGCATGGTATGCGTGTATTCTTTTTCAACATTTTAGCAATTTTAAACATCTCTCAGTTGATTTTAATCTTATTAGAACAAAAGCAAGACTATAAAGATTCTGATTGAAAGTGTATTCATCTTACATCATACAGAATGATGAAAATCTTTAAATCTTTCATGCTACAGTTTTTCTTTTGTTCAGATTTTGTTTTATGCTCTTAAACTATTTTTTTGTTATATATCCTATAAATGTTATTTCTTGCAAAGTATTTTAGATTTTGTTACTGTCATATATCATTTCCCTCATTTTCCTGTATCATTTCTCTATCATTTTCTAACAGGAAGGTATTTATATTAAACAATCCAGAGTATTAGAGTATTACTCCTAGGACCCCTTGCTCTTCCTCTTCACATCACCAAGGAATTGATGTGGTGTCAAAGAAGAGAAATGTTGAAATTTTATTTCCAGTTTTACCACTTTTTGTATAAATGCACAGTTCTTATGATTACAGAGGAAAACTCCAGGGGTTTGAAGGTGCGTATGTACTTTCTTTTGGTTTATTCATTCAGTTTGAGAATTCACCCTTATAAGCATCTTCATAGAGATCAAACCTAAATGAGCATGTGCTCCACAATATTCTTATCAGTGAGTCAGCTGAAGAAAGGATTTTGAGCTGTGTGAGAGAAGCATGTGGTGTCTTATTCTTACTGTGAACAGGATTCTCCCTATAGAAAAAAAAAAAAAAAAAAACAACAATTATCAGCTGTTGAAATGCCAGGTTCTTTTGATTTTATGATAAACACAGAGAGAAAACCTGCAGCATCGAGTAACCAGGAGTTTAACAAGGTAAGGGCAGTCCACCTCGGGTTTCATGTTATCCTGTTTCTTTAGCTGGTAGGAGGGATCTGCTGATAGAAGAGGCAGAGTCTTATAGAACAAAATCAAAAACTGCTACATTTCAGAGCATTGTCCTAGACTAGGTAATTTTTATCACTTATCACTCTGGGATGAGCACATAAGATATTTGTCCACATATGACCAAATGTTTCGAAATCTGATACTGAAGCAGCTATGGAGAAGTTCCATCAACCCTTTGTTAGCTACTTTGGGGATTGGTTCGGACATAAATTCTAGCAATGTTCTATCTTATTCCTTGAAATAAAAGGTTCTTTGATCCATTGGATTACTTCCCATATAGTATTATTGAATATAGTCTGATTTTTTATAAGACACTTTACTGCAAGGAAGGTCATATTTCTAAATAAAACTGAATGACTTGAGTGCCTTTCAGGTGGCTAAAAATCAAATTTTTGGTGATTTTAAGAGCCTCCTTCTTCTCCCTTGATACCTATAGCCTTGCATTAAATATATAATATTTACTATTTCACACACATAAAGCCACAGGCCCCGTTCTTTGGCGGCTTGGACTAGCTGCATACAGGAACAGCCTGACGGTAGTTTATCTCAATCCCAGGCCTTGGTAGTCTGTCTCTCTCATTCCTGGGTTTCTGAGTTAACATCTGCTATGGATATAGATTTGCCTTCCCTGAATGTGCTATTTCTACCAGCTTCTATATTTCTTGTTCTCCTAGGTCACACAGCAGCTTAATGTACTGACAATAGTACCATACACAACACTGCCTCCTACCAGAGCACTGTCTCCTACCAGAAGATATGTTTTTACAGCAAAGTCTCCTTTGATAGAATGGATACATGGCCATTGGATCTGTTAGCTTTTCTTGTATATTCCAAAACCCAGATACAACTAGTCTAGTAGAACATGAGGTCCAGGAAGAGCACTTCCTCTTCAAGGGAATGAGATAAAGTTTTCGCTAAATGTGAAGCCACAACTAACACCTAGTGTTGTTGAGATTTTTAATGATAATAATCCGTTAGGCAGAGAAAAAAAGTTACTATATCGGCAAGAATAATTGAACCCTGATTTCCTTCAGGAGTCAGGATTGCTGATAGACAGTAGGAGCATGGAAAATGACATTCTAAAACAGAGGACTAATTGGGCAAATGTATAATTAAAGCAATCACTGCTTGAGAGGGGTAAAGAATATAAGAACCCAGATCCCTTGGTGATAAAGACAGACAACGTAGGACAATTGGATGCTGGGTGAGGGTATAAACAAATACAAATGAATGATGGAAAAGAGAGATAAATATATTTGCAAACAAATACAGCAATAAAAATTTATTCACATAATCGACTTACTTTAGATATTTTCAGGGGTGCCTGGGTGGCTCAGTGGGTTAAAGCCTCTGCCTTCTGCTCAGGTCATGATCTCAGGGTCCTGGGATCGAGCCCTGCATCGGGATCTCTGCTCAGCAGGGAACCTGCTTCCCTTCCTCTCTTTCTGCCTGCCTTTCTGCCTACTTGTGATCTCTGTCTTTCAAATAAATAAATAAAATCTTAAAAAAAATTCTATAGATATTTTTAGAGATTGACATGGGCCTTCCCTTTTACAGCAATTCTGTGATAAATGAGACTTCATAGAGCATAGGGCGTATTTGAGTTACGTCAGAGTAATTGGTATGGAACCTGTCTTGTGAGCTATTTAAGATGCTCTTGGCCATGCAGTTTTCTTTCTTCAGCTGCTGCTCCTGTGACCAGCAATGTGACCCATGTTGCAAGGTTCTTTTGCTTCCACCCTGGGACTTTGCTGTTGATATTAAAGGCAGATCTTGTATTACATCCATCATGATGTTTACACCTCATAAGGACAACGTTGACCAATGGTGTATAATTCTCACTTTTATTTTCCTGAAAGTCAGTCCTGAGATGCATTTTAGATAGTTCCTCAGGAGGTCTTTTTAGAACGAACAAGCAATTATTGTCCAACTTCATTGTGTATTCTTTTTACTGGCTCCCTTCATTCCTGCACCACACTTTTTCCTCACTCTTGCTCTGAGGATCGCATTTTACAGACTGCTTTATTGGGGAATCAGGCTCCTGCAGACTCCAATGCATACCCCATGTGAGTGACTTTTAGGGTTGTGCATTGTTCTCCAGTCCCTGAAAGTTAGTGCTGAACTGCTTGTTGCTTGGATCTATTTGTTGTATAAGGGATTAGGTGATTTTACAGCTCAAGGAATCAGATTCCTCCACATGCTACTCTTAGAACCAGCATTTTTGTTATAATTTTCAGGGTACTTAATGACAAATCACCAGCAATCACAACCTTTATCTCAGCTTTCAGGCCAGTATCCCCTGTGGTAATAGGATACATTTTCAGCTACTCATCACCTTGTCTAGGAGGATTCAGCATTCTCTGAGATCTGGCCACTTGCTTTCCTTCAGTTCTTGACAGCACTCAAGGGTAACTTTGCACAATTGCCATGAACATAGTCCTTAAATATGTAAGAACTTTCCAGTCTCTCTTGGGAACAAGTCAAATTTTCTAAGACTTCAAGCTTTGGCTAATTTTATTCTCCCCTAAAGAGCTTAACCTGAAGAAATAAGGCAGCTAATTTCTCATCTTTCTTACTTCACAAAGTTTGGGGGTAAAACAGTATTTATTTATTTTTGGTGAGGTGAAAAGAATATCAGGCTTTTAAGTTAAATATGATATGACTTTTAGATCTACTTCTTTCTTAAGTGTATGTCTCTGGGCAAGAATGAATCTTAGTTTTCTCAGCTTTAATTCAGAAATAATAATTTCTACAATATAGGATTGATGTGAAGACAATGCACAGTAATATTTGTGATAAATTCATTGATAATTTATAGAAATGTAAGAAGTTTTCATTAGTATGGTTATATAATATTCATATTGACATAGGGCTGGCTCTATCCAAATTTTTTTTCCAAAAAATTCTATATATTAAATAAAAATGTATTTTAATATAACATAATAACAGAATCTATCTCTGACCCACTTAAAATGACAACAAATATGCATCCACATCTCACTGAACAAGGACCAAAAGAAAGAAGTGCTGTTTAAAAAGTTAGGAGTGATTTTTCTACATCATGTGAAGATCATCTAAAGTATCAACAACATTCATTATACTATGTGGCATTAGTATGTAGTTCTGCAATGCCAACATGAAAGGGAAATAAAAATGCATTAAAACATGAAAAATAGAAGTATTGTTCTCTAAATTAAAAATCATTCTTTTCCCTATCTTGTTAGTTTTTAATATTTACTCTTAGCTTTAACTTATCTATAAAATGGGAATGAAACCATTTACCTCTGAAGGATTGATTTCTTCTAAATAATTTCTCCCATGTGGAAATGTGATACATGTTCAAGGAATGTTTACTGACGGTATTTGTAGTGAAATGTTTAAAGACTATAAAGTACAAAGAAAATATAAAATATAACTATTTTTTAATGTATTGCAATAATTCTTAATGTATTTCCATGCTCTAGAATCTTAAGTGGGATTATTAAATAATTGGGCCATATAAAATGAACTTAAAACATTATTTTTTTTTACTTTCGCATTTATTTCTTTGATATATGACATTTTCTTTTTTTTAAAGATTTTATTTATTTATTTGACAGAGAGTGATGAGAAGTAGGTAGAGAGACAGGCAGAGAGAGAGAGAGGGAAGCAGGTTCCCTACTAAGCAGAGAGCCCTATGCAGGGCTCGATCCCAGGACCCTGAGATCATGACCTGAGCCAAAGGCAGAGGCCTTAACCCACTGAGCCACCCAGGAGCCCTATATATGACATTTTCATTACATTCTATTGGTAAGGAGGATACAGGAACAACAATGGTAAAATGGATTCATCTCATTTCATTACTACCCACTCCCGAACCCCTCACTACTTGAATGTAGATTTTCATTCTCATTTTCTTTAATAGCTTTAAGGATAATCCAGATATTCATGGATGAGAAATGAAGTGGACTGCACTTTTGAACTCCTAGAAAGTGTCTAGAATTCCAAATGATTTGTAGATTGTAAATAGAAAAGCTTGAACAGCAACATTCAGCACTAGCTGGGAAAGACAGAATATGCTTTGTTTTTTGTCAACTGCATAATTAATTTGACTCTTATTTAATACAATGTTCAAACCACGGTAGAGAAAAAAAAAAAAAAAGCAGATTTTTGAAAAGCACATGCTATGTTCATTGAAGGTCATCATTTTGCATGGTTTAAGTAGATTATATTTTCTCTTTTATCAGTATTTTTAAAAAAGGCAAGCAAGCTTTCTACAAAAGAAATTGCATATTGAATAGATAACCATGGAAGTTAGAAAGATTATTTTTCCCTGAAAGTGTACATTACATACTGGGCTAGTTGGAAATAAATAAAATAAAATAAAGGATACATTATATCTGGGTTATTTGGAAATAAAATAGTCAAATATAATTAAAAAAATAAAGTTGCAATGTGTCCAACATTAATGATCTTAGCTCTTTTTTAATTATAGTCCACTAGCAATAAAAGAAAAAAAATTACTTTGAAAATTCATCAAACTTATAGAAAAGATTCAAGAATAGTATTGATAACTCTCATATACCCTTTATCTGGATTTATCAGTTGTTATCATTCTGTTACATGTATTCCTTTTAGCTGTCCTGAACACACACCCAGACACAGGCACGAACACACACACGCTACCATTATTATTCCTTATGAACCATGTGAGAATGTGTTGCCATGATCAAAATTTTAGTAAAAATATTTCTCTTTGCATGAAAATTTGATCTTTGATGAAACTTCCTAGCTTTGTTCCTCTGGTTACCTGATAAATGTTGAAATGTCAACAATGTTACTTGATGCTTATGGCAAAGAATGATTTTGAATTGATACACTGCATGAATCCTTGATAGTAAACCATATCTCAGGCTTCCTGAATATGTTGACTGTTATGATTGGCACATCCTTTCCAGGGACCCCGGAATCACTGCTAATGGCGTTTTTATTAGAGATATCGGGCCTGTGGAGCTTGACGCTTTTAGGCTAGATCAGCTCCTGCAACCTCCTGATTTGGAGTATGTCTCAACCTTTGCAGTGTTGGACTGCTGTGAGGACTCTCAGAGTAAAAGCAATGTCTGACTCCCCTTCTGGCAGCCTGTGATTCCCATCCTGTGGCTTCTGATTACAGGGATGCCAATTGCGGCCTGTGAGACTCTTGTGAGTCTGATTAGTTGAGTCTAAAAAGAGCACATGTCACACATGTCATGCCCCTTGTTCCTTAAATGTTTCAGTGTGTATTTCCTACAGACAAGGAAATTATTTTACATAACTACAGGATACCAAACAATTCAGGAAATTTTAAAGTGCTACAGTAGTTTTATCTAATTTATAGTTTACATTCCAATTATTTTCTATTATCTCAAATATACCCCTTTTATAAATTTTTCTCTTTGAGCACAGGGTCCAGTTCAGAATCATGTGTTGCATCTGGGTGTCGTCTTTATTTATTTTTCTTATACTTGGAACAGTAACAATTATTTTTTGGTCTTTCACACCATTGACACTTTTGAAGAATGCAAACCAGTTCAGTTATAGAATGTTCTTTAGGTTGGGATTGTCTGATTCCTCCCCAGGGTTAGGTTCAGTTTAAATATCCTCAACCAGAAAATTATAAAAGTGGTATTGTGTCTTTTTCAGGGTGTCATATCTGGAAGGCCCCTCATGGGCCTCTGCTCGCATTGGTGATGTTCAATCTGCTCACCCAGTCAGAAGGTTGTTTTCTGCATTGTGTAGTTACTCTTTTTCTCCTAACTAATAAGCAGTTTCTAGCAATGTACTAGGAGACCATGCAAACAGCCTATTACCCATGAAAATTTCAACCCATCAGAGATGTAGCATCCACTGATGATTTTTTCCTAAAATTACTATGATGGTTGTAAACTATCTAAACATCTGTATGTATGTGTCTATGTATCAATCATATGTTCCCTCAGTATTCATATATTGAAACTCTAACTCCAGTGCTTGGGTGGCTCAGTGGTTTAGTTGTCTATCTTCAGCTTAGGTTATGATACTAGGGTTCTGGGATGGAGCCCAGAATCTGCTTCTCCTTCTCCCTCTGCCTCTCTGGGCCCACTTGTGTTTACTTGCTCTCTCTTTCACTCTTTCTCTTGCTCTCTCTCTCTCTGTCAAATAAATAAATAAAATCTTAAAAAAAAAAAAGAAACTGTAACTCTCAGTGTGACTGTATTTAGATATAGAGCCTTTAGAGAGATCATTTAGGTTACATAAGATTCTAAGATTGGGATCATATGATAGTTGTCTTTCTCTGCTTGACTTATTTCCCTAAGGGTTGCTGGGGGGAGGTGGTTTGGGAGAAGGGGGTGGGATTATGGACATTGGGGAGGGTATGTGCTTTGGTGAGTGCTGTGAAGTGTGTAAACCTGGTGATTCACAGACCTGTACCCCTGGGGATAAAAATATATGTTTATAAAAAATAAAAAAGTAAAAAAAAGAGATTCTAAGATTGGGATCCTAAACTAATAAGACTACTGTCTTTATAAGAAAAAAAAGAGACATGAGGACTTACATGCACAGAGAAAAAGCCCATGTGAGCACATATCAAGAAAGTAGCTGTTTGCGGGGCGCCTGGGTGGCTCAGTGGGTTAAAGCCTTTGCTTTCGGCTCAGGTCATGATCCTGGGGACCTGGGATCGAGCCCCACATCTGGCTCTCTGCTCAGCAGGGAGCCTGCTTCCTCCTCTCTCTCTGCCTGGGTCTCTGCCTACTTGTGATCTCTGTCTGGCAAATAAATAAAATAAAATCTTAAAAAAAAAAGAAAGAAAGAAAGAAAGAAAGTAGCTGTTTGCAAGCCAAAAAGAGAGGCCTCAGAAAAAAAAAAAAAAAAAAAACAAAAAAAACCAAAACAAAACAAAACAAAAAAAACAAATCTGCCTAGACCTTGATTTTAGATGTCTGGCCTTCAGAATTGTAAGAAAATAAATTTCTGTTGTTTAAGCCACCCAGCCTGTGATATTCTGTTTCAGAAGCCCTAGTGACTCATACTCTATCTCTCTATCTTTTCTATCTATTTAATATCAATGTGGACTTACGGATTGTTATTATACTACAGGGTTATAATTTACTACTACTATTAAAACTACTACTGTCTAGTGTAATTTGAATACACTAATTATAGTTATCACTTACTATTGTCCTTTTTTACTGCTGTCCTTGTATAAATTACTACTGTCCTTCATCAATTTGAAGTGAATATTGTTGCAGGTTTGGCATTAGCTATGAATGACCAAATGGAAAAAATTAAAGAAAACCATACCTATACATAGCTTAGTAAATACACTGAAGATTAAAGACAAACAGAAAATATTTTTTTTTAAAGATTTTATTTATTTATTTGACAGAGAGAAATCACAAGTAGATGGAGAGGCAGGCAGAGAGAGAGAGGGAAGCAGGCTCCCTGCCGAGCAGAGAGCCTGATGTGGGACTCAATCCCAGGACCCTGAGATCATGACCTGAGCCGAAGGCAGTGGCTTAACCCACTGAGCCACCCAGGGGCCCCAAACAGAAAATATTTTAAGTTTAAATAATATAACTTCAAAAAAAAAAAAGAGAGAATAACTTCAAACAGAATTTTATATCAAATGAAAAAAATCTTATAAAGGTAAAAGCAAAATAAAGGTAAATCCGGAAAGGTACCATGTTTCTCCACTGAACTCCAGTTTCATCTTTGTCATAAATCAAGTTAGGATCTCTTTCTATACATTCTTAATCTGTTTGTCTATTGATCTATTTGTCTATATTTGCACTAATGCACAGTGTCTTAATTACCATAACTTTATGACAAATTTTCAAATCTGCTAGTATAGTTCTTCAACTTTTCCATCTTTTTTGAAGATTCTCTTTTGTGGTAGTTATAGATGGCCATGGATTCTTTTAAATGTTCACATAACGGGGTGGAGTCTATTGCCCTAATGTTTGAATCTTGGGTTGACCTTTGAGTTATTTTGATATAGAGACCATGGAAGATATTACTCTGTGTTTTTGAACCCAGCTCTCATGAGCCATTGCAGCTTTTATGCTTGTTTTCTTGGTGCCCTTCAACAGCCAGATAAGGAGGGCCAGCCTTCTGGGGGATGAGACACCATGTAGAGAGAGAGGTCCAGCCAACCACCAGCGCCAACCTCCGACAAATGACTGCTACCTGCAGGGACTATCTGGCATCAAGAGAGCCAACAGCTTACTCTCACAGTATTAACAAGTCCAGCTGAGACGAACTAAAGTGCCCACCTAACTTCATCAAAATTGCTGACTCAGAAAACAATGAATATTATTTTAACTCCTAATTTGGGAGCATTTTTAAAAATATAACAATTGATAACCAATGTACCACAGTTGTTCCTGACCCTTTGCATGTCCAAATAAATTTTAGATGACCTTATCAGCTTTTGCTAAACAAAAAATCACTAGATTTGGCTTGGGATTGCATTTAATCTTTGACAATAGTTGAAAATTTTGCAATTTAGGATAACATTCAAATTTCCCAAACAGTATTTCACTGAGATTACTACTCTTATGAAATGCTCTAGTGATCAAGGAAGAAACAAAAACCATGCATATAGCTAAACAAGTGTGAAAAATCTTGGATGCCCTATATAAAATATTAATAGGCACAATAAAATATTATAGATCTTGGGAGTTTCTGTGAGAATAAGGAAAACTGTTTTACTTAGCATAATTGAACACTTCTGAAGTTGCATCCTGGGGGATATATCCCCCAGGATACAATAATGCAATATATATATATATATTTTTTTTTTGTAATGTTTTTTAAATTTTTTTTTCCTCTCTGGAGGAACTAGGAACTAAGAGTTTGAAAAACCTTACTTGTATGTTAATTCATGTTTCCATGATAAATGTTCAAAGTATCTGTGTGTATATTTTTAAAGGCTATAGAAATACTTACACATGAAGTAAAAAAAAAATTATTAGTGACCTGAAATTTTAAAACAAAAGTTTAAAATTTTGACATCAGAGAGAGAAATAGAGGGGAGATATAAAGCAAGTACCATGAATTCAGAGGTTTAAATCTGTGAAGACATAGAGAAACCCAATGTAGTCTGTTGCCTAGTTCAGTGTTGTCTGTATTTGGCTGATTATCATATTGCTTTTCAATAAATGTAAGAAACATTTCTGAGATAAATAAACTATGGATGTAACTTTCTAGTCAAAACCTTTGGTGGTTCTAATGACAGTATAAAACCCTGTAAAGCAGCATTCCCCAAACTTTTTCATATTATTCTACATGTAGAAAATAATCATATTTATACTGCATGCCACTTGAGCAAATGATGTTACCTGGGGCTGATAGTAACTCTACCGGGACATTGGGCCATCCTAGGAGCCTCTCAGCTTCCCTGGGAAAATCTGTCTTCCAGGTACGCTGATTACACAAATTGCTCTTTCCTCTTCATTAGGAGAAAATAAATCTACTTTCCTTGGCCTAGAATTAGGTGACTACATTTTTATGGTTATTTTTTAAATAGATTTTTTTCTTTATTTTCTTAACACTATCTGATTGGAAATAGCTGTTTTGGCACCTCTTGAAGGGAAGAACTTTTTCTGCATCACCTTAGTACATGGATCCTAGAAGTATGCCTTGAAGTGGACACACGGCCAATGAATATGTGTTGATTGAATTAATGATTAACTCTTTTGGAATCCTGTAAATAAAAATACCATGCAAAAGAAAATTGAAAGTCTTCATGTAATTTCTTTTCTTACCTCTGTCAAGAAGTAAAAGAAAAATTCCACTGCATATATTAGCTCAAATATAATATATTTCACTTTTTCCTGGACCTTTCAACTAGCATACTTAATATAGTGATATTATATATGCATCTAAAATCACCTTTTAAATTATTTTCACAACTCCTTGAATGATGCCTGCACATAATAAGTACTCAGTACATCTTTGTTGACATATTGAATCAAATCTGATCTTAATTGTTAATGTCTAATAAGACTGAAAGTTCATGATCTTTCCAAAATGGGCCTAGAGGGGGCTTATTAGTATTCAAATCATCAGTAGACAGCTTGAGTCAATTAAAGCATATCTTTCACAATCTGCAAAGAGATTAAAATTCACACTACTTTAGAAAGTCATTAATAAATCAAAAACATGTTTGAAATTTCTTATCCTCTGACACAAACTCATGGTAAACATCAATTTAATATTACTCAGAAAATTTATATTAAGCACATACTGTGTGCAAAGTTTTCATGTCTACATAATAGAGTCTATAAAAGAATGAAAAACATGGTACTTTAAACAATGTTAATTTTATATTTGAAAATTTAGTATTTTATATATGGATATAAATATATAAGTATATCCACTTATTTATTTAAGTATTCCTTATGCAAATATGTATTGAATGTCACCATGTATAGGTTTTGCAGATACTAGAGAAAATAAAACACACTGAGTCTTGCTCCCATGTTAGTAACATTTTTGTAAGAAAGGCAACAAAATAAAATATGAAATATATATTATGTCCAGATGGTCAGTGTTAATTGCTATGTTGTGATAATAATTCTGAAATCACAGTCCCTCACATTGATGCAGGTCAGATGTGGTCCTACTCTAACTGTAGCAATCTGAGACAAAGCGTTCTCATGACAAACCAAAAAGTGTAGGAAACTGAACAAAACTATGAGCTGAGTAGTAAAATCTCTGATCTAACTAGAAACACTACCACTTCTGTTCTCATTTCATTAGTTAAAGAAGTCATACAACACAGTGTAATTTCAATAAAATAGGCAAGTATAACCATTCTGCCAGATGGTACTATAAATCATATGGCAGAAGGTAGGGATGTATAATTCTTTTACATGGAATTGGAGTGAATAATTGGAAGAAATAATTCAACTTCTCCTCATTGTGTAAGAGTAACTTACAGGAATGGGGAGTGGGACTATTATTATATACAGTCTCTAAGGAAGGCCTCAGTGATAAGGTAACATGGTAAGAAATGTAAAGAGAGTAAGGGATTGAGCTGTGCCAATACCTAAACTAAAAATATTCCAGGCAGGTGAAGAGCAGGACCTAAGAGACGAGAAGAGACAGAGGTGATGAGGTCAGAGAGGTGGGGAGGTGTTTAGTTTTAATAAATGATTTAAAAGGATAACTGGACACTGGGAAAGAAGAAGAGTGGAACCATGGAGACAAGTTAGGAAGCTCTTCCAACCATTTATTTCAAGGAAAGATCAAGAAGGCTTAAGCCAGAGTATAGAGATGAAAGTTGTGAGAAGTCTTGTTTCCTAATGTATTTTGAAAGTAGAACCAACACATTTGGCTGGTGAATTGTCCCTGAGATGGTACAGAAAAGGAAGAGAGTGATTGTCTCTGAGATTTGTGGTCTGAGCAACTAGGAAGGTAAAGTTGGCTTTTATTCAGATGAGGAAGTCATGCGAGGAGCACATTTGATGAGAATAAATCAGAGTTAATTGTAGACTTTGGGATGTCTATCATATCATAGTCCTAAGTATTTAAAGGAGTCTGGCATTCAGAGCCATGTTAAGATGGGGATTGCAATGGTACAGGTGTAATTTAAATCCATTATCCTGGATAAGTTCACATGAGGAGTTGAGTATCAACAAAGAGACCTGAGCATAGAACCCTAGCATTGTCAAGTACAAGTAGTTCATATAAGTTTCAACGCGTGAACGGATATAAACATATCAATATTACAGAAGAGGCAACTAAGTATTAGAAAATTTAATCAACTTTCTCCAGTTGAACAAGGTTGAAAATAAGAAATGTCATAACTTATCAGAGAGACCAGGAATTAGTACAGGAGGAAGAATGGATTTTAAAAGACAATAATCAGTTCTATTGTACACATAGACATATAAATATTATAGATAATCAGACAAAAACACAAAGATTGAATAGGAGAGAGCACATATAGTTTTAAAAAAAGAAACTTCTAAGGACACAGTAATGTTAAAGCAAATAGAACATTGAAAATCTCTGTAAAAAGGAAAACAAATATTACTTAGATGTTCTATAAGGAGAAAAAATGGAGCTAAAAAAGAAACAGATGCGGGATTATTATATGTAAGGACTAAGGAGAGGAAGAAAAAGGAGGGAAAAAAAGTAAATGAATGAGAAAAAACAAAGCAGTGAAATACTATGGCATGCCATGGTTGTTGGTAGTATCAATGGGTGGTTAGACACAGATATAATAATGACACAGATGATAGATTTAGTATACAAATATGCTAAAAGTTATTATAATGTATTACACATTTTCAAGAAGGCATATGAAACATTTACTGTATTTAGGTACAGACATGGAAGAAATAGAAAAGATCTAAGTAGGACTTCTAGAGTGGAAAAATATATTTGAGATTTTTCAAAACTTCACTGTATAGGATTAACAGCAGGTTAGAAAATTCAGAGAAAAAGATCAGATAGCTTGAAGACATGAAAGTTAAAATGATCCAATAAAACATGCGCTTATTTATCATTTGTAAGTCCTCTGAGATGAAATGGCTATTCAATTATTTGCCCATTTCTTAACTGGACTTTTTAATAAAAATATTGTTTTTATTTAACGGAGAGAGATACACTGAGAGAGGTAACACAAGCAAGGGCAGTGGGAGAGGGAGAAACAGGCTTCCTGGTGAGCAGTGAGCCGGATGCAGGACTTGATTTCATGACCCTGAAATCATGACCTGAGCAGAAGGTGGATGCTTAACGACTAAGCCATCTAGGCACCTCTTAACTGAGCTTTTTAAAATTGAGTTACAAGTTATTTTTTTTGTTTTGTTTTGTTTTAACATTATGAATATAGGTTCTTTATCACATATATGATTTACAAATATTTTCACTCAATCTGTGATTTGTCTATTTTCTCAATTGCGTGCTTTTATGAATATACATTTTTAGTTTTTTAGTTTTGATGAAATCAAGTTATCATTTTTTAATAGACCATGATTTTTGGTATATATATATATATATATATATATATATATATATATATATGAAAAATTGTCTTATCCAAATCCACAGTGATTTTCTTCTGTTTCTTCTAGAAATATGTATGGCTTTAGTGCTTATGTTTAGGACCAAGCTCCATTTAAAATTATTTTTTGTATATGGTATAAGACCAGGATTTAGGTTTAATTTCTTGTATATCTAATTGTCCAGCACCATTTCTCAAAAAGTTCCCTTATAGCATTGAATTTTCTTGGTACTTTTCACAAAAGCCAACCCACAATAAATGTAAAAGTTTATTTTTGGACTTTTTCTATTCCTACCTAAACACCACACTGTCTTTGTTATTTTAGTTTTATACAGTTTTGAAAATGAGGAATGCAAGTACTCAAAGTTTGTTCTTTGTTTTCTAATTTTTTTAAGTTTTTCTAATTCTTTTGCACTTTTAGATAAATTTTAAGATTAAGATTCACTTGTTGATTACTACAAATTAGTCTTCTTATTTATGATTAAGATTACATTGAATATGTGTCAATTTGGAGGGAATTTCCATCTTACTGATATTGAGGCATGAAGCGTCTTTCCACTTATTTAGACATTTAGATTTTTGTTAATTCCTGTCAGCAATATATGCTGTTTTAGTGTATAGGTATTGCTCTTTTTTTATCATTGCTAAATTTGTTATTATGTGTATTTTTCTTTTGGTGCTATGGGAAATGGAATTATTTTCTCAAATTTATCTTCTAGTCTGTTTTTATGTATAGTATAGAAAAAATAACTGACTTTCATATATTAATCTATTCCTTTGCATAGTTTCAAAAGCCATTTATGAGTTAGTGTATCTTTTTGTTGTTTTTAGTTTTCATGGGTTTATCTATATACAGTATTGTGTCATTTGTGAGTAAAGACAGTATTACTTATTCCTTTCCAATCTAGATTCCCTTATTTTTTCCACCTTGTCATAGTATGGGAATACTGTACTTTGAATTAACACTAGAAAAATTTCCAGTACACCAGCAAAACTTTCTGTACAGTAAATTGGATATTTATTATTGGATATTTTTATTGGATAGCAATGACAAAGGTGGCTACAATTGTCTTATTCTTGAGTTAGAGGATAAGTTGCCAAATTTAGCAAATAAAAATCAGAACACTAAGTTAAATTTGGACATATCAAATAAACAATATTCAGGTTGTTTTTTTAGTATTAGTATGTCATGTACAATATTTGAGACATACTTACAAATAGTGCATACTAAAATCATTGTTGTTTATCTAATAGTTCAATTTAAGTGTCTTCTATTTTATGACAATGCTGTTAGAGTAAAACATTGGGTTTTTCTCATTAATATAATTTTAACTATATACCTGTTGTAGATACCCTTTACCAGATTGAGTAATTTAATGTTGCAAGTGTTTATCATAAATGTCTGTGGTATTTTGTCAAATCTTTATTATAACCATTAAAATGATTATATGACTTTATTCTATTAATAAAGTATATTACATTAGTTGATATTTAGATATTAAATTAATCTTATACCTTTTGGATATATTCCATTTGGTCATTGTGTAGAATTTTATATATAGGTTGCCAGATTTATTTGTTAATATTTTGGTTAGGATTTTAGAGAGTGGGAGAAAAATGTTTAGAGTGTTAAGGAAAAAATAAAACAACAATCCAGAATTCTTTACTCTTCAAAATTGTCATTCAAAAGTGAAAAGAAGCAGAGACTTTATCAAACAAAAATGTAAGAAATTCATTGCCAGTAGACCTGTCTTGCAAGAATTGTTAAAGATTTCTTTAGAGAAAAGGGAACTAACTTGAATCTACATAATTCAAGTCAGAAACTCGAATCTACATAAGCAAGGAATGAGTAAAAATAAAATAAAAACTTTTATTATTCTGCTTCTTGGTGGATCTAACATTAATTTATTCAAAATAGCAGTGGCAAAAATGCAGTGGATTATAGTTCTTATATATATGCATCCTTATATATAAGTGAAATGAATGACATCAATGATACAAGAAATGGAGAAAAGAAATAGAACTATTTTGTTATTATAAGGTAAATACATCGCATGTTCAGTGATACAGAAATATTGCAAAGCAGACTTGGATTAGCTATAAATATATATTGAAAACTACAAGGTAACCCCAAAAAAACTAAATCTGAGAAAGAAGGGAAAATTGAATCATATAAAATGCTCAAAAAATGCAGAAAATAGTAAAAGACAAAAATTGGAATAGAAAAGAAGGCTAACAAATAGGAAACAGTAATTAATCCAACTATTTCAATAAGTTCTTTGAATATCAGTGATCTAAATGCACCAATTAAGACAGAGATTGCCAGATGGATCAAAAAAAGGACCCACTATATGTTGTAATTTTAAATACAAATGCATATATGGATTAAATGTAGATAGATGGAGAAAAATGTAACATTCTAACACTAATCAAAGAAAGCATAAAAAACTATATGAATATCAGACAGAGCAGACTTCAAAGCAAAAAAAAAAAGATTATCGGTGACAAAATAACAATTCTATTATGACAAAAGTTCTCCAAGAAGACATAACAATCTTAATCTATACACCTGACATCAGAGTATCAAATTATGTGTGTCAAAACAGATAGAAAAGCAAGGAGAAATAGATGAATCCATCATCATAGTTGCACATTTCAATACTCCTGTATTAGAAATGGAGAGATCTAGCTAGAAGGAAATCACTAAGAAAGTAGTTGAACTCAACGACACCATCAATCAACTTGATGTAAGTGGTACCTGTAGATTATTTCATGCAACAACAGCAGAATACATATTCTTCTCAATCTCACAAGGAACATTCACCAAGATAGAACATATTCTGATCCATAGAACACACCTTCATAAATTTAAAAGAATAGAAAACACACTATGTCTGTTCTCATATCACAGTGTAATTAAATTAGAAATCAATAACAGAAAAATAACTGGAAAATTCCAGAATACATTGAGATTAAACCAACATACATCTGAATAATACATGAGTCAAAGATGAAATCTCAAGGGAAGTTTAAAAATATCTTGAACTAAATGAAAAAGAAAACACAATTTGTCAGAATTTGTTGGATCCAACAAAATCAGTGCTTAGAAATTTAAAGCATCAAATGCATATATTAGAAAGGAAGGGGAATCTAAAGTCAATCACTTGTTTCTACCTTAGGAAACTAGAAAAAGAACAACCTAAATACAAAGTAAACAGGAGAAAAGAAATAATAAGAATTAGAGCACAAATCAATGGAACCCAAAAACAGAAAATCAGTAGAGAAAAATCAATGACATCAAAAGGTGGTTCTTTGAAAAGAAAAAGAATATCAATAAGTTTCTAGCCAGGCTAACTAAGAAAACAAATGAGAGAATACAAATTAGTAATATCAGAAACAAAAGAGGGAACATCTCTACAGATCCCACAGACAATAAAACACAATATTGATGTAGGAAAACAAAAGCTAGAAGACTGACACCAGCAAACTTCAAAACTTTCTAAAAAGTTGCAGTTATCAGCACACTTGGGTAAAATAATAAATGAATGGAAGAGACTAGAGAACCCAGAAATGCACCACATAAATATAGTCAACTGATCGTTGGCCAAAAAACCCCAAAAGTAGTACAATGGAGCCAAGATAGTCTTTTCTACAAAGGGTGCTAGAACAACAGCATCCATGGGGGCACACACACACACACACACACACACACACACACACATCTAGACATAGACCTAAATGTAAAATAGAGAACTATAAAACTCCTAGAAGATAACTAATAGGAGAAAATCTAGGTGCCTTGGACATGAAGATGACTTTTTAAGTATGACACAAGAAGGAAAATCAATGAAAGATATAATTGATAAACAAGATAGCATTCAAATTAAAACTTTTGCTCTACAAAAGACAAGATCAAAAGAATAAAAAGACAAGTAAAGACTGAAAGAAAAGACTTGTAAAAACCAGAGCTGATAAAGTGATTACCCAAAATATGTAAAGAACTCTCACAGTTCAAGAATAAGGAAACAAATACGCTTTAAGAATAGGACAAAGTGGGTGCCTGTGGGGCTCAGTGCGTTAAAGCCTCTGCCTTCAGCTCAGGTCATGATCCCAGGGTTCTGGGATTGAGCCCCACATTGGGCTCTCTGCTCTGTGGGGAGCCTGCTTCCTCCTCTTTCTCTGCCTGCCTATCTGTCCACTTGTGATCTCTGTCTGTCAAATAAATAAATAAAATCTTAAAAAAAAAAAAAAAAAAAGAATAGGCCAAAGGACACTGGGGAGAGTATGAGACTAGAGTATGGTGAGTGCTGTGAAGTGTGTAAACCTGGAGATTCACAGACCTGTACCCCTGGGGCTAATACATTACATATTTATAAAGAAATAAAAAAAATAAATGAAAATTATAAAAACAAAAAAGAATAGGCCAAAGGCCTTAAAAAATTCCTCACCAAAGAAGATACCCAGATGAAAAATAAGCATATGGAAAGATGCTCCACATTATATATTGTGGGAGAAATGCAAATTAAAACAACAAGGTACTACTTACACAGATACCAGGTAATTAAAATACAAAACACTGATAACATGCAATACAGTGAGGATGTGGAGCAATAGGCACTTTCTTTATCGTTGGTGGAATTGTAAAGTGGTACAGTCACTGTGGAAAACAGTTTGACAGATTCTTGCAAAACTTAAGACATTCTTGCCATATGATCCAGTAATTGTATTCCTTAGCATGTAGCCAAAAGGGTTAAAAAGTACCCCTGGGGATAAAAATATATGTTTATAAAAAATAAAAAATTAATAAAAAAAATAAATAAAAATAAAAAAAAGAAAAAAGAAAAAAAAAAGTATGCCTCTGCAAAAGATGCACACAGATGTTTATAATGGCTTTATTTATAATTGCCAAAACTTAGAAACAAGCAAGATGTACTCCAATAGGGGAATGGGTAAATAAACGGGCACATCCAGATGTTAGAATATTAATTGGTCTAAAAAGAAATGAGCTATCAATCCATGAAAGACATGGAGGAACTGTAAATGCTTGTTACTAAGTGACAGACACCAATTTGAGAAGACTTCGTACTACATGACTTCAACTCTATGACATCATATTAAAGACAAAACTAGGGAGACAGTACCAAGATCAGTGATTGCCTGGGATTGGGGAATGGAGAGGGAATTAATAGGCAGAAGACAGAGGATTTTGAGAGCAGTTAATATACATTGTATGATCTGACAATGATGGATATGTGTTATTATACATTTGCCAAAACCTATAGAATATACAATACCAAGACTGAACTGTGATGTAAACTATGAATTTGGGTGACTGTGATGTATTAATTTAGGTTCCTCAATTTTAACACATGTACCCCTGTGGTGGGGAATATGGATAATGGGGAAGTAGTGCTTCCCCCATTGGGGGAAGGAGATATATGTGTTGGCAGGAGGTATATGTGTTGGCAGGGTGTATAAGGGAAAATCCCTGTATCTTCTTAATTTTGTTGTCAACCTAACTGATCTAAAAAAAAAAAAATGCTCTAAAAAACTAATGCTCTAAAATTGCTCCCAAAAATGAAGTTTAAAAAATTCAATTAAAAAAAATTATATATTTGTCAAAGTTCTCATGGGACATTTACCAAGATAGAATATATTCTATGATGGTTAAAAAACCTCAGCACATCTAAAAGATTAAACTTTTAAAAAGTATATTCTCAAATCACCAGGAATTAAATTAAAACCAATAACAGAAGGACATCCACAACATATTAAAATACTTGCAAACCAAGAGACCTGGGTGGCTCAGACCTTAAGCATCTGCCTACGGCTCAAGTCACAATCCCAGGGCCCTAGGATCAAGACCCCTCATCGGGCTACCTGCTCAGTGGAGAGCCTGCTTCTCCCTCTCCCTCTGCTGCTCCCCTGCTTGTACTCTTTCTCTTGCTATCTTTCTCTGTAAAATAAATAAATAAATAAAATCTTTTTTAAAAAATTAAGATATTTGTAAACCAATTTATACACTGTCAAATAACCCATGGGTTATTGCCACAAAGAAACCTGTATTAGAAAAGAGAAAAGTGGGATGCCTGGGTGGCTCTGTCAGCTAAATGTCTGCCTTTGGCTCCCGTCATGACCCTAGGATCCTAAGACCAAATTCACATTGAGTTCCCCACTCGGTGGGAAGTCTGCTTGTCTCTCTCCTTCTGCCCCATCCCCTTTCTCATGGGCACTCTCAAAAAAAAAAAAAAAAAAAAAAAAAAAGTAAAGAGGAAAACCCAGAGAACAATGATCTGGCTTTGAAGGGAAGAAAGTATAAAAAGATCAACTTATATTCAAAATAAGCAGAATAAAGGGCCCAATCAAAATAGAACCAGAAGTAGGTAAAAGGAAAGCAATAAATAAAATAAATTAAACAAAGACATAGATTTTTAGAAAAGACAAATAAAATTGGAAAACTGTCCAGAATGTCAAGAAAAAAAAGGAAGACTCATGTTACTAATACTTGGGGTTACACAGGTGAAATAATTTCAGATTCTATAGACAGGAAAATGATAATAAGGAAATAATATAAATAACTTCATGTGAATAAATTCATCTTCAACTAAACAAACATATTCTTTGAAATACAAAGCAGCTAAAGATCATTTAAGAATAAATTAGTCACCCGAAAATGACCAATTAAGAAATGGGCAAAAAAACCTGAACTACTTTATTCAAAAAGGTATACAAGTGGAGAATATGCACATGCAAATATTTTCAAGATTATCACTCATTAAGGAAGCGTGAATTAAAATTACTATGAAATACCAAGAGATGAAAAAATCTCTAAAATTAAATGTATATATATCCATATATATACTCTTTTTGCCACGTATTCACTATGATATATAATAAGTGGAACTTTCTTACACCACTTATGGGGAAGTAAAATGACACAACCACTTTGGAAAATAATTTGGCAGTTTCATAAAATATTATACATACATATACCATATGATTCAGTATTTCATTCATATGTTACAGCATATGTCCCAGGAAAACTGGAAACAAGCTAAATGTTCAGTAACAGGTGAATGAGTGAAATAAATTTTGGTATTAACCACATGACTCAACAATTGAAAGGAATATATTACTGATATAGCAACAACACAGATGAATCTAAAAATTCATCTTTTTGAATTTTATATAAAAATCTAGAAGATGAAAGTACATCTTTAGTAACAAAATAAAATATTACCTACATCATTTGTTTGAATACTAAGTATGCAGAGAGTGCCAGGAAGAAGGGTTTAAAAAAAGAAACTTAGAAACTTTGGAGGCATGATGGATATTTACATTATCTTCATTTTTGTGGTTTCATGGAGGTAGACATTTATTAAAATGTATGATATTGCACCCTTTAATATGAACAATTTTTTTTATGTCAAAAGTAGAGCTAAACCTGTTAAAAATTAAAATTCCTTTACTAAGAGAATAAGAATAATTTATTTTTTCATCATATATATTTTATATAGAGCTGTGCTGTTTAAAATGCTAACATTTTCACTAAAATAGCTTATATAGATCTCTATCCCACAAACCTTTTACCTTTCATTGTCAATACATATTTGATAGCTAACTAGTTGTTTATCTCTGTCAAGTATCTGGGTACAATAGCATCTTTAGGAAAAAAGTATTTATTTATTAATTTTTTTTTTTTGAGATTTTACTTATTTTTTTGAAAGAGCTCTCTCTTTCAAATAAGCCCAAATAAGGGGGAGGAGCAGATAGAGACGCACAAGCAGGTTCCCAGCTGAGCAGGGAGCTGGATGCGGGACTCAATCCCAGGACCCTGACACCTGACCTGAGTGGAAGGTAGACATTTAACTGATTGAGCCACCAAGGTGCCCTAGGAGAAAATTAGTTTAATATTCAAATGACTAAATTAAACTTGTTGCTTTCTTTGTCATGTTCCCAATCTAACTGAACTTTTGCTTATTCGAAGAACCATAATTAATTTTTCCTGTATTTCATCTTGCTCCTACAATGTCTCTTTATTTACCTACATTATTTATAAACTTGTTCTGCCCTGTACTCCTGTCATTGAGGATCATTCTTTCACCTCTAGCTTGTGTCCTACAGGTTTAAAACCAAATATCTGAGCTCAGACCCTGTGTTACCCTTTTCTTTTGCTGCCTGTCAACTCAGTCTTCTTGCTTGCTTCTAGATTTCCTATTGTTGGGATTCCATTAGCATTTCTTGTAAGTATTTTGTCATGTCTTGTTAGGCATCCCTTACGCATATTGTCTAGAATTCTACCCATTTTATGGCACTATCCTTTCTCGACATCACATTATGCCTAACTACAGAGATAAATCTTTTTTTTTTTTTTTTTTAAGATTTTATTTATTTATTTGACAGGCAGAGATCACAAGTAGGCAGAGAGGCAGAGAGAGAGGAGGAAGCAGGCTCCCTGCTGAGCAGAGAGCCCAATGCGGGACTCGATCCTGGGACCCCGAGATCATGACCTGAGCCGAAGGCAGCAGCTTAACCCACTGAGCCACCCAGGCGCCCCTACAGAGATAATTCTTGTTCTCAATAATATGTGCTCCTCATAGGAAATGTGATATTCTGGGTCTCAGAGACTTTTAAATTGACCAATTTCACTGGCATTATCTCATGTCACAATAGATAGCATGTGTCTACTAATAAATTTCTGAAGAGGCCTCAAAAATGGGTAAAAATATATGAAAATGGATCAAAAGAATGTTGTTTATTTGCTTTGTTTGATTTCTTAACCTAAATTTTGAGTAAAAAAACAATATTCCAAAAATATAATCAGATCAGTGTTTGGAAGTTTTACTTCTATTCCATGAGGAAAAAAATAATAAATGCCCAGTTTTGCAACTACAGTGTAATTTTAAGAACTCTTCCTTCATCTCTTCAAATTTAAATTAAGACAATGACCTAAAGAATTGATAGAATATAAAATTCCCTGTGGAAACAGTATGACCAAGAAGTAGATTTTAGGCTGAATTTCCTGTAGGCATTATTTTCTTAATTTAAACTTAGAATAATAAAGGATGACTTTTAAATTGATTATGTAGGTTTCTTGTTTTAACATAAGCATTTCAAAAATTCCAAATGACACCTGCATAGTCAGCACAAGTTTAGATAAATACTGTGGTGTGCTGTAGGTCTGAATAAACAATTTATTTCAATCTGCAAAGGGAAAGGAGCTAGGTATAGAAAAAGACTCTATACAAATACTCTTTTCAGAACAATTGCTTTTGGTGGCCCTAATTGTGAGATTAGAAAATTATCATAGATACTTAAAATGGATCTGGAGCTTATTAAATTTACACAATCAATAAATAGTACTTGTGAAATCTTACCCTTGGGCATGCTGTCTTATAGACTTTTATACGATAAAAGGGAAGAAAGGGTCTGACTTTTTAAATATCAGTTAAATCTTTAGATAATATATGCTAACATAATCTAATTAACCTATATGAAGAATACTATATAAAAACTTTTAGAAATCTTTTAGGTTTACATTAAGTTATGTGATTTTATGTAAATTCCATGATAAACAGATTTTTAAAATGTATTATCTCTTTAAGAAGCAGGCCATTGAGTTGGTTTTAAGATATTTTGAGGTATTTTTAGAAAAAAGTAAAACTTCAAAGAGTTAGGGGTTAGGCCAGAGGTAATAGTCAAATTAAAAGGATGTAAATCAGTATGTTGGAAAACAGCATCAAATTGTTTTATATATTCTAAGGATTCAGAAATATTAGCACAAGTGTAACAGAAATCTTTCCTTTCTTAAGCTATCCTCATTGAAAAGCTAATATGTGAATTAGAGATGCCCACCAGAAGAAGTGAATCCTTTGCCATGAAAATATCATAGGGAATATTCTTATAGATATCAATCCTGAGGGTACAAGATGAATCCTGCTCCCTAAGAAATGAAGCATGAGTAGTTTAATTTGATACTCAATTGCCCTGAACCTCTAAATTACCACAGCAACTTGAGGTTATATGACAGAAAACAAACAAAACAAAACAATAAACCCAACAAACAAAACCAATGGTCATATGGATAAATCAGTTCTAGGGACACAACCGGCAGATGATTACTGTTTACTGATCTAGACTATAAGGAAATGACCAGCAGTGTCAGTGGCTCCTGATAATCAAAAACAAGTGACCCAAGAATAGAAATCATTGGACACCACTTAATAACGTGGTGGAGACAAGATGTCAAGAAGCAAAGGTTTAAGAGTAAATGGATAATGAGAAGTTTCAGCCAAGAAACCTCAATGACTCACTTATGATGGCAAAAATTTAAAAAATTTTGTAAGTTGAAAAGGATTTGGTGGATAAATAGAAATACATGTCAAAGGGAAAGGAAATTATTAATAAAATCAGAAGAAATGGAATTCACACTTCCTGAAAAAGTGATGAAAAATCCTTATGAGAAGAAGAACGCAAAAAAAAAATTTTTTGAAGTGGAAAAGAAAAAACTTGAGAGAACCTACATGAATTCCCTGATTCCATCAATGTAGTAAGATGGCTGTCATCCGAATAGAACAAAGGTTCAGACTGTTGGAAGGTGGGAAATAAATTAAATAAATTCTAGAAAACATAACAGATAATCCATTAGAAATCCAGACAAAATTGAGCTGTACATTAAGTATTGCTGATTGTGGTTTTACTTTGATACATTTAGTGTTGTCATTTTTTTAGTTAGTCGTTGACTCCCAATTGCAATGTATTTACCCAGTTTACATGTTAATGAACCTTGATTACAATTAGTATCAAGGTCAATATATTCAATGTATTTATAATGGACTCCCTCAAGTGACTCATAACTGTGCTTTGAAAAATATACATATCTGAATACTGAACATCAGGTTAGAAATATGACACATTATCTGTTCAACCTTTAATGTATTATTAGGGTACTCAATAAAGCAATATTTATGATTTGAACAGTGTAGGTGAAATTTAGATGTAACAATTTAGTAAAATAAGACCAAGTTCACCCTTGCTCAATTTTTGAAGCAGGGTACAAAAGACATACAATGTTCTTGATGAAAAGAAATCACCTCAGAAAATTTCTTATGTGGCTGAAAAGCTACACTGGTATAGTGTTAAGCAAAAGGTAGAAAAGTCAAGTAAACTGACTTTGTAAAGCACAAAAATCTTTTTAAGGGGGCATTGTAGCGCAGCAATTCTAATGTATTGGAATGAAATTTTAAAGTGCTTATAAAATGAGAGCATGATCTAAGCAGAAAAGCGTGGAGGGCTAATGGGATTTGCACAAATCTACAGCAAAAGCTAAGATCCTACAGAGGAGAAGGCTTGCCAGTGGTACAAAGACAATTGCAGAGCCTGTGATCCATATACTCAGAAGACAGTTCCCTCAGAATAGGTAATTTGGTTTTCCGGTCTTTGACAGAGAATAAGCCAATGAACTATTTCGTTCAGAGGATTTGAAAATACTGAGAGAGCATATAACTGGAGTACTTATAGGATTTTTTTAAACCCCGTACTCATAATTTTGATCCAATAACATTTTTTAAAGTGTAAACAGTAAAATTAATAATTCTTACTCCCACTCCCTCACTTAATATGCTGTTTTTGTCTGCATTTATTTACTATTGGAGCAGCAAGGCAGGGTTAACAGTAAGGAAGTAGAAAGTGTATTTATCGGCTGATACCATCATAAGCTGATTTCTGGGCTCCTTGAACTCCGCTAGTGTTTCCAGCTAAATCTTTTCTTTCATTTCTGCTATCTGTTCTTGGAAGACATCCCACCACTGGTCATTTCTCACCTGCAGTTTTGTTTTTAATGTGCAAAGACACAATTTCTCCATCTGGTCACCTACAATTGCCTCCTCTGACATCCAGCTTCTTTTTTACTGAGTTCCTTGACCTCTGGGCAGCTGGATTGGTTGGAATCCAAAAGAACCTCCTGCCAGCTCTGTCTTCTTAAGAACTCTGCACATGATCCACAGGAAAAACAAACAAACAGACAACAACAACAACAACACATATATCCTTTTTTCCCTTTTCTCCCCACTGCCCACAAAAAAACATTGGCAACTGCCAATTCAACAACCTCTCTTTATCGTTAGAATATTGGCTAGCCGCAGTTCCCAATTCTTTAGATTTCATAAGCATAAATCAGAAGCTCCATGATATAAATCCTTTTCTGAAAGTGTCACATTAGAACATCTTTCCAAGGCCAGAGTGAAAGTAAAAACAGACCGCATCTTCTCTTCATAGGGATAGAAAGGAAGGAGATTCAGAGAATACCAAAGCTTTCCCTAAAAAAATCTCCTTCTAAATTACATGTAGACTATCAATTACAGCATAATATTATATTAGATAATAATATCATAAAATAATATTGTATCAATAAAAATTAATAGCTAAAAACAAAGAAACTGAAAAGAATTGGCTATAAGAAAATAAAAGAATGCAAGCTCAAATAATACATATTTAATTAAATTTCAATTTCATATTAATTTTAGTATTTATTACTTTTTCCGTACATCTGAAAATAGTACTTGTCACTTGGAAGTATTTGCCACGTACTTTTCTGGGCTTCCTTCAGCCAAAATCATTTCAATTTCCATTAAAAAAAGTGCAACTATTTGGTGTATTTGAACAATTTTTCCTACAAAAACTTTTATAACAATTTTCCTATAACTTTTATAACATTTAAATATATAATGATTGATAAAGTAACTAGTTTTGCTGAATGAAAAAATGGGTAAGTAAAGAATTATTGCTTGTTTATTTTTTAATGAAATAGCACTATGTATTTTTTAAATTGTATATGCAGGCTTTGTTTGGATTCACTTTTTATTTTGTTTGTTTGTTTTTATTTGTTTCAGTTTGTAGCTTCAAGTTTTTATTTAAATTCCAGTTAGTTAATATACAATGTAATATTAGTTTCAGTAGAATTTACTGATTCATCACTTACGAGGACCAGGAAATAACACTATATTTTAATGCCAAGTATCAAATAGGAACATTTCACTCACTTTCTTGTCTGAGTTTAATTCTCTTAAAATACTTTTAAATCTTTTTGTTCTTCCTACTGCAGATTGGGTAATTGCTATAAATAATCTTTTGATGTTTGCTTTTGTTCTTGCCATCTCCATTATATTTTTTAGCCCATAGAGAGTATTTTTTTTTATTTCACATATTTTGTAATTTGCTGTTCTAAAATATCCATTTTTTAAATTTTCCAATTCTCTGCTAAAAATTTCAATCCTTACATTCATTGTGACCATGTTTTTCTTTCACTTTTGAGTAGTTATTATATAGACCTTAAAAATCTTCATCTACTAAGTCTATGTTCTCCTGGGGTTGGTCTGTATTGAGTGCTTTTCCTCTTCATAAGAGGTCACATTTTCTTGACTCTATGTATGTTGAGAATTTTTTTTTTTAATTTAAATGTGATATTATGGTGACCCTGGATTCTATTATATTACTTTGAAGTATCTTGTGTTTTTTGTTTGTTCTAACAAGCAGTTAACTGCAAACTGCACTCAACCTGCAAATACTGTCTTTTGGGAAGCAACCTCAAATTGTAGTTCATTTTACTATGTTTATCTAGGCTTCTTTGTGTTGTCTAGATATGCTTATTCTATTTGTCACCCAGAGACTTGAACAGTTTATAGAAAGAACTTGAAATTCTGTCTTTCTCTCTTGGATTCTTCCCTAATTTTTTAGCCATTCAAGGCAATCCTAGTTGTGATTTTTTTCTCAAGATGGATAACTCACCCCATTTATTTCATTCTTCCAAAGTTATATTACCAATAGAAAAATACCTCTTTCTGTTTATTTCTCAGGATCTTCAAGTAATTAATTTTTAAAATCAGTTTATAGCTATTATATGAGATTTGATATAATAGAAGATTATTTGGCCATACCAGAAGCTGAGTTCACAGTTTATTTTTGTATGATTATCTTAGTTAAAGGATTTATTATCCCTATGCCTGCACAATGATTATGAAGGTAATACTCTAACAATAAAAAACAAGTATAGTCAACTGAATTTGGAAATGTTTACTTCTTGATATATTCTGGCATCACTGAATTAGCCGGTATGGCTTCTAAAGTTTTGTTCATTAAATAATAATTAATTTTAAATAGCCCAAATCCCTTACCAGTTATTATTTACAACCCTGACAAATTAATCCTCCCTCTCAGTGCTATGAAAATCCATATTCCATAGGTTATGTGGACTACATTAAGAAAAGAAAAGGAGTAGACTTAGGTGTTGCTTTCATATGGTAATATTTTTGTTGAGCTTTATTATTATTTGAAAATCAGCCCCAACCAATGAGTCCCAACTTTGGTATATTACCCAAGCACTGCTTAAGTGCTTTTAGAAGTCATGCACCAAAGCTAAAGATGTTATCCTGGTTTAAGATTTTTGTATAGTAAATAAGTAGGATGTAACACATTTCTATCTTAAGTTTCTAAAGCTTAGAGATATCCCCAAGTTACTGTACAACCAAGAGAAATGCAGATGTCTAAGAGAAGAATGTTATATTTATTAAACATCACAAAATACCTATGGATTAGGTGAAAATAGTGTAAAGGAAGAGGAATTTAGGTCCAAACATCAGCTTTAAGTTCTTAGGCAGGGACTAGTGAACTCTAATTGACTTTATCTTTTAAAGCAATCCTGAGATTTAGTAAATAAAAATACTACAAACATAATAAGATAAAGTATAAATAATATTATTGTCAGCAGGTAGCAAAAATATAACAGTCATTCTGGAGCCATGAAATATGTGGAATAATCCATTGTTAATCCAAAGATAATATTGGCAAATATTCCACTATAATTGATAGCTTTGTACCTTTTTTAAACCTAAATTTTCTGGAGTACTCATCACCTCTTTAAGTAATGGTTTGTGACAAATATAAGGTGATTTTGATGAATAAGAAATGATTTTAAATATTATAGCTATTTTTTTACATTATAATTATTTAAAATGTGGGTTTTGTGGGGAGAGAGGAAAAAATGAAACAAGAAGAAACCAGAGAAGGAAACACTTAATATCAGGAAACAAACTGAGGGTTGCTGGAATGGAGGGTAGAAGGAGGGATGGGGTGGCTGAGGGATAGTCATTGGGGAGGGTATGTGGTATGGTGAGCGCTGTGAATTGTGTAAGACTGATGATTCACAGTCCTGTACCTTGAAGCAAATAGTACATTATATGTCAATAAAAAAATTTAAAACATATGGGTATTAAGGAGGGCAGGTGTTGTGATGAGCATTGGTGTTTTATGCAACTAGGGAATTGTTGAATACTATCAAAACTAATGATGTAATATATGTAGGCTAACAATATAATAATATAATCAAATAAATACATAAATAAATAAAAGTTTTAATAAAATGAATTCTATGAATATTGCCCTTGTAAAAATCAATTTAGAGTTTTAATATCATTAGAAATATCTAATAGGTAATTAGGAGATGAGGTAGGTTATTTTGTATACAAAGGATTTAGGCCAAGGGAGTTGGTTACTGAGAGACCTCTTTTCTCGATTGCCACTGACTTTAATACCTGATTAAACAAGACTGAACCTGTGAACCTCATGAGCATATGAGTGTTACTTTCTCTTTTTTCATAAACCTCATTTTTAATATTCAAAAAAATACATTTTTATAAAAAATAAAAAATTAAAAAAAATACATTTTTGGCCATACTGGAACTTTTTTTGTATAATTTAATATAATTTTCAGTCTTAATTCAGTTACCCCATTGTTACTATAATGCTGAAATGTGCTCTTATAATTTTTATAATTTTGATCTAATAGAGTGTTCTAGCATTTGATTATTTAGATACATACATATCTAAATTTCTCTTTGGGGATGATTAAAAGTTTATAATCAAGACCTGAAATAAATAATTGCCTTCTTTTCATTTCTGTCTAGTTACAGGTTTTATTTTCTAGCTTTTTAGATTTCCAAAATGGGGAACTTGCATATTCCAATGCAATGATGATATTATTGGAGATGAAGATGATGATAATGATGACATGCCCTAATTAGATCACAGTGTGCACTGGAGTCTTGATATTCATAGATCCTAGAGAAATGATACTCTTCAGTTAAGAAAAAAATATCTTTAAGATTTTTTCTTAGTTTGTTTGCCCAGACATATTTTTGTTATTCTCAATGACTGATAACAAAGTTATGACATATATGGTTTAAAGAGAAAATATAATGTTAGAAGTTACTACACACCAAGTAATTTTGCTGTGATTTTCCTAAGAAACACCTTAACCTAGGTTCTGATCTTACTGTTGAAAGGCATTTATTAACAACCTAACTGGACACAGTTTTGGGTAAAGACACATCTGAAAAAAAGAACTGTACAGACAAGTATTTATCCATGGTTTTATTAGGTAAAAATATATGGGATTTATAGTTTTTGTGGGTCAAAAATAGTTGAATACTAACAATTTTGGATGGCCCAACTTAATTAAATTATAGTTAAAGTCTGAATTATGTATGAGAAGTCTTCTTTCTATTTCACCTTTACAGCCCCAAGAACTTCATTTCATACAGGTGTGAGGTCTTCACACACCATTTGGTAGAACCAGGGATATTCTGCAGTCCAAGTCACAAAGAATCTATAGAGATCTAAAATTTCTGCTTATCCTACTTTCATGGTTTTCTTCCTGTATGATTAAAATGTGACTAATTATATGGGAAAAAGGACCAAATCTTCCTCTAATTCTTCTCTCCAAATTACAGTCCTTCCTGTAAATTCAAATATATATAGAATATATACATTTTTAAAATATATATAGAAGGTCAAATTCTGCTCATAATTTCACAATGAATAATATAAAATACCTGGAAAGGCTCACGAAGCATACTGTACCACTCCCAAGGAAACAAGGTGTTCCATTAAATTTGAGAGGTAGTATGACACATGTTGCAGATTAGATTCAGACCGGACAGTTTGTCAAAATGAATCAAGATCCATTATCCTTATAAACAATATGATGCTGAATAACTTGATGGAATCTGACATTGGCAACAGCAAGTTTTATCCTCATTCAGTTCAGAAATCTCCCTAGCACTTCCATTCTCCCAAATAATTGCTTTCTTCACAATTCAAATAAATAGGAATAAAACAATCAGAAAGGAAAATAATCAGAAAGGAGATGGCATGAAAGAAACTAGTTTCAGGTTTTAAAACCGATAACTCCACCATAAAATAAGAAATCTTATGTCAGACATAATAATCTCATGAACCTATATGAGTATATGTGTACCACCACAGTTTTATGACATCACTTAATATTTCCTATTGAACATTAATTTAATAATAATTATTTAACTTATTGAGATGACATTTAAAACATAAATAAAAGGACAATTTTAATGCCATTGTGCCTTAATTCTCTACCAAAGCACTTCAGAGTGGAAATTTTCAAGCACTGTTTACCTGTGAAAACTTGATCATTTTCTTTAAAATCTATATTTCTTTAACCAAAACATGTTCTATATAATTAGATCCATTATACCCAAGTGTGCACTTTATTTGAAACATGAACCTGCATTCACAGTAATAGATCAGTGTATAATGATGGAGATGAAATTCTTGCTGGCATGATATTTTTGTAGGATAAAACAAGTGAGTCAGTCAGGACTATGTTCTAAAATTGATCTTGCAACTAAAAATGGATCAGAAAACATCATCGTAGAGTGTCACAGAGAATTTTTTTTATATTTATTAGTTCTACTAGGAGTTTTTCTTCCATAATAATAAATTCAACTAAAATATATAAACTCAATTTTCAAAAAAGTTTTAGGAAAGTTAGGAACTGTGTTAGATAGCTTTATAGTGGGGTTTATACAAATCCCTTCACCAGCTATGCAATTTAGGACAAAATCGCATTTAAGAAATAATCTTTGGTAAACTGAGAAGAAGCATTGTGCAATAGATCATTTTATAATTCAAAATGAAAATACAACCAAACTATTCCATTTGGAAATTTTATGAAGTTTTTTTGTTGCTTAATCAGTAAGATATACATCACTGAGTATGCTTTCACTCATGACTTAGTTTTAGGATAATTGAAGCAAAGGAATAATTGACCAAAGATAGCTTTTGTGCTTGGCTTCTAGAAGGTAATTTCAAAGTCCTTGGAATGTCCTGTCTTTGTTCACCTGGTGGCTTTTTGCCATGTCTAGTAATCTCTGCTAAGATTACTTGGACCACTCAGTATCAGCTCAACATCTGCAAGGGATGGAGACTAAGGTCAGTCAGGTTGATGAACAATTGTGTCCATATGATTAAGTCCTAATAAAAGTTCTGCTCACCATAACTCAGATGAGTTTTCTTGGTTGGCAGTACTCCATTGCCACCCATCATTTCTGGAAGAAATAAGTGCTACCTGCACTCTCACTGATGGAGGGCAACTGGAAGTTCCATGCCTTAATGTCTCCTGGACCTTGCCTTTGGAGTCTTTACTGATTTTAACCTGTATCCTTCCAGTACAATAAGCCCTAAGAATGAATGAAATAACTTTCCTCTGTTCTGTGGGTTTTTTAGCAAAATATTGAACATGAAAGTGGTTTAGAGGACCTCAAAATTTGCAATTGGTGTGAGATGTCAGGATGGTCTTGAGATTCCCAAAGTGTACCAACAGATGTCAGTTGACCCTGTAAGTGCACCAATCATGAATCAAAGCCATTTGCTGGGAATAATAATTTCCTTACTTCTTTTTTAGGGGCTTGAGGGAAACTACTTAACTTCTATCAATCTCAATTTTCTCATCTGTATAATAAAAATAAAAATGTTTATTATATAATAATATATAAACATATATTATAAAAATATCTGTAACAATTAAGTTTTTATAAATATCTAAATGTCCTATGAAATAAGTCAGGCATGTTGTATGGATTCAGTAAATGTTAGAATCCAGCTCTTCTTTCTCACTGCAATAATAGGATAATTTATTAAACTTTATAATTAATTCACTTTGATTTATAAAAAATAACATTATTTTTCTTATCCTAATATAATTATTTAGTTGTGTTCCTTACATCTAAGGTATTTTCTGTCATTAAAGTTGAAAATCAGTGTTTATGTGTACTAAATTATATAGAAATATAACTAAAACACTTGTTGTTTTGAATATTCTGTTTCCATAACTTTGTGGTAAGTCTATGCATCTGCATAACAGCATTCTGTTGCTTTTTCTTTTGAAAGGCTTTAAAGTTATATAAAGAAAAAAATATGTATAACTCTGTGCAGTGCTGAGACCTGCCATGATTGTGCTGGGATTTATTTACGGAAGATCTATTTCTTCTGTTGGGAATACATAACACAAGTTTTCCTTATTGTTCTGGACATTTCACCCACTAAACCATTCGTTTTCTCTGAGGACAGAAGTAAATAGCACAATTTGTTCTCAAAGACGTCTAGCTGTTTCTGAAATGTTAGGAAGCTCATGGTAAATGGGAAGAATGTTAGAAATAAATAAGAAAAATGGGGCAGCAGAAATAAATCTTTTATGATGCCTTCTCTCATTCATTTATATGGAAGCAGTCTTTTGCCACAGCTACAGGTGACAAGAAACAACAGAGATTGCTAGTTCGAGATATTCCTTAGAAAATAATTTCAGCATCGAAGTAATTTCATCATCAAAAGGCACTTATGAACATAGAAAATAAAAAAAAAAAAATATAAAAATAAAAGAACTGTAATTTAAAAAAAAAAAAAAAAAAAAAAAAAGGCACTTATGTAAACCTCTTTTAAAAAGTGCAAACTAAAGATTGATTTACAGAAAACAATGATTTATTTACTTAACAATCCTGGGAATTTAAAAAAAAATATTATTATTATTATTCTTGAATTTAAATTTTATGTCCCATCTTTTTTTTTTTCACAATAAATAATATGTTACTCAGACATCTGAGATGAATGAAAAAAATATTGGGATTTCCAAAAATATATAACATTTTTCTCCAACTGAATATCCACTTATAAGGTTTAGCTTTATTAGCTGATAGAAAACAAATAATTCTCTCATCAATTTCCCAGGGAAATACTTTATTTTCACCTAAAGTAATTGGAACAAGGTAAATTTCCTTCTACTTACTGAATGATTAGAAATAAAGCAAATAGCCACAACAGCATAAGATGGAGAAGCAGAATTAGGATAGATCAGTATACTTATTGATGCTCAAGAGACTGTGGCAAATTATATTTTCTAAACATGGCCACATTCTTATATATGCCTTCTAACATGCTCTTATAATACAAACCCTAATTCCTCTCCCCTTGAATATGGTTTAGCCTTCATAGCTTGCTTCTAATAAATAGACTACAGCAGAAGTGACACTTTTATAACTTCTGAAGATAGGTCATAAAAGACAATACAGCTACCACATAGTTATCTTTTTCTTGTGATGCCTAGTCTTGGATCTCAACCACCATCCTATGAAGAAGCCCTGTGCTACATGGAAAGACATGTGGCTTTTCTGGTGGCAATCCTGCCTGATAGATAGTTTTCAGACATGTGAGTGAGCCTGTGATGATTCTAACTCTTAGTCTCCGAGCATCTGATGACAAGTGGAACAAAAATGAGCTGTTCCTATGGAAGGCTGTTCAAACTGCTGATACTTAAGCAAAATGAATATTGTTATTTTTAAGATATCGCATTTGTTGTTTTTTTGTTTTAAGTCCAGCAATACATAATAAGAACACTAAATTTGAGGAAAAAGTTTCTAAACAAGTTTAGTCTTGTGTGTTATTCAAACAGTCAAGGCAATATGCTTAGGGGAAAAAATATGATTACTTTTGTTGACTTTTAGTCATGGTCTTTGTGCATATTTGGGTATAATCAGTATTAAGTCTACAAAACCCCATGTAAGTAAATGACATATACATCATTAACTTGAAATAAAATAGTCACATATCTGATAATTATTAGGTAATCAGTATTTTAAAATAAACTGGGCTAGGGTGCCTGAATGGTTCAATTGGTTAAGTGGCTACCTTTGGCTCAGGTCATCATCCCAGGGTCCTGGGATCAAGTCCTGAGGCTCCCTGCTCAATGGAGAGTCTGCTTCTCCTTCTCCCTCTGTCTGCTTCTCTGCCTACTTGTGCTATCTCTCTGTCAAATAAATAAATGAAACCTTTAAAAAATTAAAATTTAATTTAAAAAATAAAAGAAGTTAAATAAAATAAAATAAAATAATAAAATAAATAAAATTTTAAAACTGGGCTAAATGTAGCATAATCCTAATATCTGTAAGTATATAGAATGGTGTGACAACTAAGCTTTTATTCCTTTGTGTTGATTGGAGGATTGTTTTCTTTTAATAACTTGATTTGAAAAAAGTAACTTGTTTTGCATTTTTGAGAATGTAGAAGATAAAGTTTTCTGTTCTTCATTATAATTATAGTATTTATACTAAAGGGCAGATCAGTCTTATTGTTGAAGTAATTTTAAACATTTAATGCCTCATCTATTTTACATAAATCATGTAAACCCTAAAAGTATGATATATATAAAAATAATATGACAACTTTTCTTCAGGTGTTCTTTTTAAAATATTTCTACTCACTCAAATAAAAACAATCACCTATTTTTATAAGGAAAATAAAGTGGATTCTGCCTTTATATAATCATGACATGAATCCCTTACATAAAATTGAGAGAAACATTTATGGATGGTATAAGAACTGAGTCTTCAATGGAGATAAATATTTTTTTTACCCATTTACCCATAGGTGATCACCTTTTCTTTTTTTAATATTTTATTTATTTATTGACAGAGAAAGACACAACAAGAGAGGAAACAAAAGCAGGGGGAGTGGGAGAGGGAGAAGCACACCTCCTACCCAGCAGGGAGGCCAATGTGGTGCTCTATCTCAGTACACCGGGATCATGACCTGAGCCGCAGGCAGACACTTAATGACTGAGTCACCCAGGTGCCCCATCACCTTTTTTTTTTTTTTAATATTTTATTTATTTATTTGAGAGAGAGCGAGAGCTAGAATGAGGAGCAGAGGGAGAGGGGGAAGCATACTTCCTGCTGAACAGGGAGCCTTATGTGGGGCTTGATTCTCAGGACCCTGGGATGATGACTCGAGCCAAAGGCAGACTGTTAATCAAATAAGCCACTCAGTTGCCCATCTATCACCTTTCTGAACAACTTTTTGGTTCATTTCCTCTTTTTGTGATCTTAATAGGATATAGTTGAACAGCAGGGACTTTTGCTAATCTTATTCTAGTCTATTTATTTTTAGTGAAACAGGGAATAAAGAGGCAGAAGTAGTTTGGTACTCTGTAAATGCATATTAAATCTTACATAAAGTTCTGTAGTTTAGACAGGAAGCCTCAGAAGGGCATAGTCCAACTCAGTCCAGAGAACCAAACCAAACCACTTCCTCTGCACTCAGAAAAGGGTACACAGTATGGTGTCAGTCATGGGCTGCCTATGTGCCAAGATATAATATCAAAGCTTGTGTTGTTTTTCTTTTCCTTCCCAATCCAAGAAGACTCATTTTGTAAGACTTTCTGCTTACAAATGAAAAATTTTCATAACATTTTATTCCACTTTGAGCAAAATGAACAACTTCAGAAGATTTTATTTATATAGTCTCTTAAATTCCCTTGGTAAAAATAATTATAACACTAACAATATGACTGGCTACAAATTAGGTAAGACCTTCCAATTAGCTCAAAAGAATTTTGTTTTCCTCTTGAATAATCTCACACATTTCTTAAAAAAAAGTAAAAAAAAAATATTATTTTTCTTATTTCAAAGATGGAAAATAAAATAGAGAATTAAAATGAATTCTTGGAGGGCACATTGTGATATAGCAGTAAAACACAAAGATTTACTGAGGAAGTTGTGTGTTAACAGCTTGTGAAGAATGAATTGCTCGTTTTCCATTCTAGTTTCTTCCCTGTCTCTCTCTTATCCTCTCCCCTTTCACAGATGTTAAATAATGTGAGTATATGTGAATACACATTGAGGATATAAAAATTCTTTATCTTCGATCTATGCTTTCAAAGTGATGATTATATATTCTCAGAAAAAGGAGACTAATTATACACAAAGTGTTATACTAACAGGTTTGAGTGAGGTGCTGTGACACATGTAGGAAAGACCAGCTAATTTTACAAGAGGCTGGAAGATGAGCAAGAAGCAGAGAATTGGGGAAGAATGAGTGGAAGCCATGAAGAGAAGTCGATCCTCATTATTTGCTAATTCTACATTTGCAAAATTGCCTACTCTTTAAATTTTATGTTTAGTTTATAATTTATAATCCCAAAATTAACATGATGATTTTGTGGTTACTTAAGAATGAGTGTAGAGTGACAAAAAATTTGAGATGCTTAGCATCCGTGTTCCAAACCAATGTGAAACAAGGAATGCTCTACCTTCTTGTTGCAGCTCTGACACTGTAAACAAGTTTCTTTTTCACGGTCTACTTAAAGCCAAAATTTCTACATAGTTTTGTGCTTTTTTTCGGTGATTTCATTGTTTAAAATGGACTCTAAGCAAATGTTGAAGTGTTTTCTAGTGTACCAAAGCACAAAAAGGCTTTGATGTACTGGAGAAAATATGTATTTTGATAAGATTCATTTAGGAATAAATTATAGCCCTGTTTTTTGTAAGTATATTAAATAAGATACCTTTAAAGAGAAACACATACAAAACAACATTATGTATTGATTAGTTGATGGAGATGTTGTGACCCAGTGCTCACAGCTCACTGCATTTCCTCTGGAAACAACTGTTCAGTATTCACTAATCTGGTGTTTGCAGAGACATTATAGACTACAACTACTATGAATAACAAGAATAGACAGTGGCATCCCAGGCAATGATTAGAGAAGAAAAGCAAGCCTTTCCCAGCAAAGAGAAAAATCCCCACAGATCTTTTAAATATGAGAGAGTGATTTATATTCAGGGAAATTCAGGACACCATTTGGTTATTTTCTGTGGAGTTCCCCTTTTCTGTCAGTCTGGGAAAGGTATTTCTTTTACATGGATTCTGTAGTTTCTATCCATCTAGATTTTTTCAAATTGTATTAACAGTTATTTCTAGGTAGCATGGCATATTTGGTCTGATATGACTTTCTTATCAGGAGGAAAATGAATTAGAGAAGGAATCAACTTCCTATGCAAAGACAGCAAAGGATCAACATAAGAGAGATAAATTATATTCCATAGTGATTGACCCAACCAAATCTAATCTCTTGGGAAAATTGAATGTAAGATACTCAGAGAGGAAGTGACAAAATAAGGACAAAGAAGAGATTTGAGAGTAAAGAAACAAAGTTGTGGCTGTGGGGAGTCAAGGGAGTAGAGAATAAGACTCATTTCCCTCATTTAATAACTGCATATAATATTCAAATACCATTTAAAAATTGCCATCAAGACTTCTAAAAGTCAAAAATATTTTCTAAAGTTTAAATATTTTGTTTTATTTTACATCATAAGAAAATATAATACATAATAGCTAACTACTATCTAAAGTAGTGACATGTACATCAGAAAAAATTCAGACAATAATGACTGGATGAATAAAGATTCAGAAGGCAATATACTTTAGGACTGTGAGTCATTAGCCTTTACTAAAAGTCAGACATGCCTAACACTGTCCATCCTGATGAACTTCCTTGGTATTTACTCTACAAGGAACTCTCTACCTAAATATCTGATTGGTTCATTCCTTACTTCATTCAAGGCTTTGTTCAATGTCATTTCTCAGAGGCATCTTCTCTAACTACCTTCACTGAAATAGTGCAATGTTAGAGCTCTGCTTTCAGAAAATATAAGTTGAATAAATGAATTATGCCTTTGGATGTTAGACAGATAATGATAAATTCACATTGAAAATTAGAAGTCATGAGACATTGGAATGAATATGACAATTTGTATTTCATTTTTTTCTGTGATTTCTACTTATCTCAACAGTAGTTCCATAAGTGAACTATACTCATTAATCACTTTTCTGCCCAGGGCTCATTTTAATGTAGATTATTCTAATGATATTTAAATTATGGCAGATTTGGCCTCAAGGAATATATTGCCTAAGGGTAAAGAATATATTCTAGATGTATTTAAGTAAGTACATAAACAAATCTGGGAAAACGTTTTAATGTAATGTTTTATCACAACGTATGTATGAAAATCTAAGAATTTTCTATTTAAAAGCATTTTAAAAATAACTTATTTTATTGCATTGTGGTTTTAAAAACATCTCTTTTTAAATGTATTTTTTAATTTATTATAGAGTTATATGCATATTTACATCATATATTATATGCATTAGATATTAGTTATGTAGATATGTAATATACATTTTAATATTTATTGGATAGACATAACTTCAGAAATAAATAAAGATGAAATATATAAGTAAAATTTAATATTAAAATTTAATATTTAATATTAGATTTAATATTTGTATTTGACCAAATGGATTGTTAGGCTGAAATTTTGAATATTAGTGATAATCCTGTTTAATTTAATAAATATACATAATTACACAAAATTATGGTACTTTATAGTAATTAGTCCTTTGCACAGATTATGAAATTAGAAAAAATATGTACTAACAATTCATCATATAAATCTATATGTGTGTGTGTGTGTGTGCCTTTATTGTATAAGGCCAAAAACCTTTCCTGCATCATAGTATTAATCAAAAAAATGAAAGGATTTACACTGAGTCTTCAGAGTTACAGTGAAGGACGGGCTCTGTAATTTAGGATCCAATTGTTATTGGCAAAGATTTGCATCAATACATACATACATCAGGAATAAAAAGATTTATTTTTAGGATACTACAATATTCAAATATAAGAACATCTAAAAGGAAACATAAGCATCATTATCTACAGTCAGGAAAACTGTGCCTGTTATTTTGCAAAACAGATGAGTGCTTTGTGCATTATTTTGTCTCTACACAGATTTTTGCTTTCACTTTGCAAAATTAAAATGGCCACTGAGGAAATTTTTTCATGAAAATATATATTTTCTACCAAAATAATAAGCTGTTCTTTCCAGGTAACAAGAAACTAGGTAGAATCTTCTGGATACTGTTTCCACTTAACACTCATTTCTAGTTGGAAGGGATTCTATTTCTCTTTTATCAATGATTAATAAGGTCAATGTCCAGAATTCCACTGTAGTTGGACCATTTTAAGTCAGAACCAATGATTTCACTGGTTCTGACCTAAAACCAGTCTGAAGAAATATACCTCAGGTAAGAACTTTGATTAATATCTGCTCTCTGAAGAGCTTCTTGGGGTAGGCTTTTCCATCGGACTTGGCAAGAATGGGGGACCCAGTACCTAGAGTAGTATGATAGAAATTAAATGTATTTTTTTCTACAAGGAGACTTTCACTTTTAAATTTATAACACATTTATTTTATGTCCATGTATGCATGAAATATTCTTTTTTTAATGCATGAAATATTCTTTTTTTTAATGCATGAAATATTCTTAAGACACATATATAGGTGCCTGAGTAGCTCAGTTTATTAAGCTTCTGCCTTTGACTCAAGTCATGATGCTAGCTTCCTGGAATCAAGTCCCACACCAGGCTCTCTCCTAAATGAGGAGTCTGCTTCTCCATCCCCCTGCTCTTGGGCTCTTGTTCACTCTCTTTCTCTCCCCATCTCAAATAAATATATAAAATCTTAAGAAAAAAAAAAAAGACACATATAGAACGAGAAAAAACTGTATGGCACAATAATATAAATTGCTCAGAACAGAAAGTTAAGTTCAATGTCTTCATAATGGGTTCACAATTTAAACTTTTACAAATAATCCTCCTTTTCCTAGATACTGGATTCCTTTAAGAACAAAGCCACTAAGCTCATTTGGGAAAATATCACCCATTGCTTTAAAAAATAGTGAGCCAAGAGGTCAGAATTCTGTTTTTTTGCTTCTTTTCACTTAGTTAACATATTTTACTAAAGAAAAACATTGAATATTTGGTTCTCAACTCAAAGTTTAGGTAGCTGAATCTAAAGAAGAAGAGATATGTCAGAGTAAATTTTTATGCTTTTGTTCAAATATTTATACCATCTATTGAAACAATGATTTTGTCAACTGTAAGCAATGTATTGTGTTCTACTGAGAAAAAAAGTCTACCAATTATAGTAGTAAAATAACTTAATTGTTAAACATGTTTTTATTTCAGAGATGTCAAATTATGAAAACAAGAATTACTTAGAATTAAAGAAATATAATTTCATCAGTTTGGGGGGTTAGCTATGCCAAATTATTAACAAAGAGATAAATGCATTCCCTTATTAATAAACAAAACAAAACAACAGCAACAACAAAACTCATAACAGGACTTATCTTAAATAAGAACTATTTTTCCTGACTAAATTTTTCAGAATACGTATGTGTGTTAGAATATGGATAATGTACTTCAACAGAAAATCAAGACATCTCAAATAAAACTTATTGTTTTTATATGATAATTTAAAAGGAATATTTATTCTTTCAATTTTTAAATCTTTAATCTTATTAAATTACTATCTTTGATAGTGTCAAAAACTAGATGATGAAGATAATTAAAAATAAACCAGCCAGTCAGTATCTTGAACAATGATTAGGGGCATATTTTAACAGTAGAGTATTATGACATAAAAGAATCAACATTCAATTAATATTCAAATTCTTAGTGTAACTCTAATGAATGTGGAAAGGAAGGAAGAAATTCATTCTCCAAATAAACATTGTACTATGGATATTGTAGTTCTTATTATTTCTCCCCTCTGGAATTGAGCAATCTTTAGGATATGCTCATCAAATCAAACATTAATTTAATTTGTTTCAGTGCACTATGTTTGCATGAATTTATTTCTTATATTTATTTTCATTTAGATAGTGATTGAAGTCTGATGTCTTTTAACCATCATCATGGAAATAGTCATTATACCAAAAAAGTACATTATTTTTCAAAAACCCTTTTAAAGCTAGTTGGTAATCATACAATAAGACTCATGGGAAATTACTTCAATGATTTTGTTACAAGATGAGTGAATCAAAATCAGCAAGTTTAAATAATACTCCTAATTGCAGCAAAGATCCCAATAATTCATATCTCTAATCCAAATGGTGGAAATTGGTAGGAAGAAATACTTGGTAGAAAGGAAATGAGATATCTACACACTTCCTTTCTCTGAATACCTCAAACTAATTTCAAAAGACTGAAGAAGGGAATGAGAGCAGTGTTAAAGAATATTGGTCCAGGGGTACTAGGTGCCTCAGCTGGTTAAGCTTCTGCTTTCAGCTCAGGTCATGATCCCAGGGTCCTGGGATCAAGCCCTACATCAGCTTCTGCTCAGCTGGGAGCCTGCCTCTCCCTCTCCCTCTGTCTGCTACTCCCCGAGTTTGAGATCTCTCTCTCCCAATCTGTCAAATAAATAAATAAAATCTTAAAAAAAAAATTGGTACAGATGGTTTCCACTTATTCCAAGTTATTCTCTTATTGAATCTTGCCTTATCATATCTATTGATGTTAAACATAAGAATTGACTTTGTTATACACTATTGTGTTAATAATTTTTATCACCCTTTCCCTTCTATAAAGTAAGAAATTCATTATTGATATAGAAGATTTCCAGTTGTAACTTTGGAGACATTTTAGTTTGACTTGTGCAATATATTTTTTTTAACTTGGTTTAAAAAGTATTCATATTGGGGAGCCTGCGTTGCTCAGTCAGTTTAGCAACCGACTCTTGATTTTGGTTCAGGTCATGGTCTTAGGGTAATGAGATTAAGCCCCATGTTGACTCCACGTTTAGTGGGGAGTCTGTTTGAGATTCTCTCCCTGTCCCCCTGTCCCTCCTTCTCACTTATGCACACACACACACATTCTCTCTCAAGTAAATAGATTTTTTTTTAAAGATTTTATTCATTTTTTTGAGAAAGAGAGTGAGAGGGAGAGAGAATCTCAAGCAGACACTTGCTGAGCACAGAGCCTGACACTGGGCTCAGTCACAGGACTGGGAGATCGTGACCTGAGTTGAAATCAAGAGTCTCACACTTAACTAATTGAGCTATCCAGGTGCCCCAGCAAATAAACCTTTTAAAACATTTCATATCAAACTTTTAACTTTCTATGATCAAGAAATATTCTATAGTTCTCATTTGAATGGATGTTAAATAAAATAGGAGCAAAATGCAACTACCCTTTACCTTCTTTCTGTAAGTGCCCATCAGTAATATGAGGACTATAAGTCCTCCCCTGACATCATTCTTGATTTAAACTCTGTCTTAAGTACTTCAAATGATTAGAGAAGTCACATGTGATTTATACATTCAAATATCAGCATGTTAGTCAGAAATGTTAAATATTTCATGTAAAATAATAAGCAAAAAATATAACACAATACATAATACAAGGCTAAAAGTCTGATAGAAAAAGTAAGTAAGGCCAAGTGACAAGTAAGCTAGAAGATGAAAATGTGCCTGAGGAAGTAGCAGGCACTGGCATATGCAAGTCAACTTTCAGAATGCACATTATCATTCCTCAGATACACTACACAAATCCAAAGAGGTCCTTATGCCATGGTAAGATCTATTAAGTTAAGAAGCCCTGGAAGGAGGTATACAAAAGACAAGATAGCAACCTGAGTAGGCTTGGCCTGAGGAAGAACAGAAGAATTTCATCCTCTATGATGTTACAACTCCTGTAATGCTGACTTCTGTATAGATACCAGGCTGTGGGCAAAAGGAACTGTACTGGGCTATGGGCACTATGATGTATTACTAGCTTACTGTGGTCTCAATCACCCCCTTTATGAAGATAAGAAAATTGACAAGGACAGTTCCCATTGAAAAGGTAGAAACCAGGGATGATTTGGGGCTTGCCAATGGTCCTATTATAGGTAGAGTCTATATTATTAATAATACTATATCATGCTTATTAATTTGTGTTTGCAAAACATCTGAGAAGTTCCAACACCTGGTCTAACATATATGTCCTCATTACCTTGAAAGCAAAAGACACTTGATAAAATATCCCATTAACTTCCCGTGGCACTCTATTTTCATTTACGTTTTGAAAATGTTTGATTTGCAAAGGAAAAAAAAATGCATGACTTGGGTTCTAGTTGATAGCCTGAAATATAAGGTAAATGAATGAGACTTATGCTGTGATTAAAAGCAAGAAAAGCAAAATCAAAAGAAAAACAAAAAGCAAAGCAAAAAAGCAAAGCAAAAGGCTTGTCATTTTTTTTTCTTGTCATTTGCTCAAGGAAAACATGTCTACTTGTCAATCTAAATCCAGAAATTGCCTGTCTAATGTTGTCAAAATGTAGGTAGATTTCCCCATTACTGCAAGATTCAAACTCAAATGACTGATAGTTGTTTAGCTTCATTGTTGTTACTACTTCAGATATTATGCCTCCTATATGCATTTTTGAAGCAGAATTTTTGGTAATGAACCAACGACCCTGAATAAAATTTGAAGAATGGATAGAAAAGCAAAATTGGAAGTTCCTACAAAAAAAGAAGAGTTCAATCCTCAAGGTCTAAGATTGCTTTCTCCCAGCATCAAGTTCAGGGTATTGACCTTTGATACTTGAATAGCAAGCTATGGATGTCCATCTAGCAAATATTACCAAGTAGATGTTAATCTGCTGGGATTATAAGGAGGTATGGGCAGCTTCAGATATATCTTGATCCAAGGTCATCAATTGTCCTTTCTAGGTTCCCTTGTTAGTGTTGTTTTCAAAGAAGCTCTCTGCAGCATCACCAGCAACACTAACACTGGTAGGAATATTCCTCTGTTGTCCACCAACAGTTATGGGTGAGGATTAGAGTAATAATTAGCCAGACATGGTCAACCGACAGCATTCTGGTCTAGAATGATAATGAGGAAAACTTCTCAAGTGAAATCTAAGCTAATTATGCTTATATGTGTTCCCTTAATGAAAGAGATTATGGTAAGTCTCATCTTTACATATAGAAAGATACAGAGAAAGTTTTTTTGGAAATTATGCCAAGTAGGTGTTATGAATTTTTGACCCAGTGAAGAAATGTGATGGTGAGATTGCTTTTTGGCATCTAAAGAATTTCCAGTCCTTCCTGTCTTGCCCAAGCTTCATACAACACTGGAATCTGACAGAGCAAAATGCCGATGACCAAGTAACAAATGAAACAGAGTGGTTAAAGTGATTGAGGGACTGTCAGTAAGGAGCAAAAGGAGAGAAAGTGTACTAAATAGAAATTCCCCTGCCACTTATAAGAGTTGGTCTTTTGGGACTATCTCAAGAGATGGTGTAATTTTTAAGAAAGCTAATCTGGAAACAAATTTCTTGGGTTCAGGTCCCATTTTGCCACTCAGCATCTCTGGCACTTTGGAAAACTTTTTGCTTTGGTTTATTTATCTGCAGCTAGGGCTTCTACATCAATTGGTTGCTATGAGCAGTAACTGTGATAAAAGATAAAGTACTTTAAGAATGCTTTCTAGCATGCTATTAATCAGAGAAGGTTAATTTTTAAGAATTCCAAAATTCCAATGACCATCAATGCCTTCATAATTAAAGTTTATTTCTTAATTCCATTTTAATTCAGTGCAGATGGAGTAAGTGACTTGTAGAAGGTGGGTCAGTACCTCTTAGGACTCACTGACTCAGAGTTCTGTTGTACTGCTTTGCCCACTTTGGTGTCATGAAAATCCACAAGCAGATGAGAAAAGAGACTGAGCACTGCATGAGACATATTTTACAGGTTTCTGGAACAGGCCCCTTCAATTCTAGTCAAATTCCATTTGCCAGAACCCAGGAAAAGGCCCACATTAACTTTTTTTTTCTTCTTTTAATGGTCAACATTAACTTGAAGGAAGGCAGAAAAACTGTCTCCTGCTGTGAATCCTGACAGAAAAGAACACAATATTGATTCTCATTTATAGGTTCAGTCACATCCTTTATCAGTCCTTTATAAATGTACATAATTATTTTCTCTCTTAGAACCAAAGTCCTATGTCCATTCATTTGAATACGTTAAAGAGTTATGACTAGCTTTTACCATCTATAGACTATACAAAACTTTAAACTTTTAAATCAAATCTGAAATTAAGAACAATTTTTCATGTTCTTCTGGATTTCTTGGTTTGCATAACAGTAAAGATCAATGTTTATGAATTGTACTACCCACATCTTCTACTACTAAGGGTTGAATAAAGGAAATATTCTTAGGAATTTGTGATAGGTTCACCCCACCAGAGCTAATTAAAATAAAAAAAAAAAAAGAAAAAGCAGAATTCAGAGACTGGTATGGCTCAGTATAAAATTACGTGGTCTTGAATAATGGTAACAAAGTGTGCAGACAGAAGAAATCTCTACTAAATGGAATATAAAGTAGAGGAGAAAAAGAGAGCCCAAGAGACCTTGATAATGAGCATATGTGTATTTTTAAACCATGTAATAAGACTCTGGTCCTAGTTGGTGCTAAGGATTTTAATTGAGAGCATGCACTGACTTTGATCAAGCAACCAACAGAAAATGCCTTTCACAATTAAAAATCTCATTTAAATTAGAGTATGAAGATAAGTAATTTTAACAATCCAGAATGTAGAAAACATTTCAAACAGTTTGTTCGGAGACACTGTACTGGTATTTATATGGAAAGTCTGTACTTTAGATTATTAATGATAAATATGGCTTGTATGGCCTTTCTCTTCTCCTCCCTGTTTACCTGAAGCCATATTTTCCTAAAAGGACCCACATTGGCTAATCAAGTACAATTTCACAGATTTGGCCACATTTTCTACTGTTTAACCTTAACTATTCTGGGTTGGGCAAGAGTCTAGTTATTTTCATTTGGCTATTTATTTATTCATTTATTTTTGGCTAGTTATTATCTTTTTGTCTATTGTGATTTGGCTATTGTGATTTGGATTTGTCTTATTATATCATATAATAAGACATTATTTGTTTTATTATATCATAAAAGACTTATTATATGTCTTACACAGACTGAAACTGTGTAAGATTTGGATTTAGGCTTGGTATAGAAATGGACAATATAGGCTGTTTTGTCTGAATATCAGTCAACTAAGTTATATTGTCTTAAAAAGAATGAAAAAACTCTGTGATGGGTGTCATTTATGTTCACTCCAGGACCCAGGCTAAAGTAGAAACTATTTCTTAAACACTGTCAATCTTGGGAAAAGAAAGAAGATTGTGGTAAGCTATGCGCTGGCCTTTAACATTTATGCATTGAAGTAATATAGGTCATCTCTGCTTACCCTTTCTTACCTGAAGCAAGTTACATATCCAAGTCTGATATTAAAGGGCAGATATATATATATATATATATATATATATATATATATATATATATATAATCCTCTTTTAGAATGATGAAGAAAATAGTATTAACAATGTAATTAGGACATCAACATGATGGTGAAATTGGGGGCCCCATTCTCAGATGCCCCACAGCAACAGTAATGTGGCAGCTATCTACAGATAAAAGTGGCTTATGGGATCTTTGGGATCAAAGTAGAAGTTTATGAAGCCCTGATGGAGCCCAAGACTGAGGAGGGCTGTTTCAATAAAGCAGGTCTGTGCCCAGGTGGCAAGCTCTCTGACAGTGGTTGTAGCTTCAGACCCAGAAATAGCTCTGTCTCCCTACAGAGGTGGCTACAGTTCCATTGGCCTTGGCCTGCCACCAGCACCAACCACCATGGGACTGGGAAAAAGTCATGGTTTTTGGTGCCTTGAGTAATATGCTTGCTGCTCTCGGTAACCTCTGTGGATCCTGAAGCAACCTGTAAGCCAACATGGAAGAGCCATCACTTTAGTCTCTCTCTTTTTTTTAAAATATTTTTATTTATTTTTTTGACAGACAGAGATCACAAGTAGGCAGAGAGAGAGAAGGGGGAAGCAGGCTCCCTGCTGAGCAGAGAGCCCGATGTGGGGCTCGATCCCAGGACCCTGAGATCATGACCTGAGCCGAAGGCAGATGCTTTAACCCACTGAGCCACCCAGGTGCCCCACTTTAGTCTCTTTTTAATTGAACCATTTTGTACAATAGAAAAGATCTATTAAGCACAAGCTTAATAGATTCAAAATTTTTTCCATGAATTAGATTGGCCTTTCTTGCCCAAAGATCTGTTTTATCTGGTACTAGATGGAGAGAAGAATCAATTTCATATTCCAACTTTCCATATTTCTGTAACTTCTAGAATATTTCTAATTTACTTATTTACTTAGCCAATTTTTTCTTGCAATCATTCTCTAAGTTTATGAATACTTTGTTAAAGGATACTCATGGAAGGGGCGCCTGGGTGGCTCAGTGGGTTAAAGCCTCTGCCTTCGGCTCAGGTCATGATCCCAGGATCCTGGGATCGAGCCCTGCTTTGGGCTCTCTGCTCATCAGGCAGCCTGCTTCCTCCTCTCCCTGCCTGTCTCTCTGCCTACTTGTGATCTCTGTCCGTCAAATAAATAAATAAAATACTAAAAAAGAAAAAAAAAAAAAAGATTCCCATGGCAACTTAGAAGCACTCCTTATATATTGTTTCCCAACCTATTTGAATGAAGTTAAAAGCCTATTTAAGAATGCTGCCTGCCTTCCAAATTATTACAAGTGATATTTTTTACAAAATGTTTTACCACTGAATCATTTAAATTACTACCCTTCCAGCCTTTAATAACAGTTTCTTCATCGTCCAATATGAAATCGGAAACCAAAATTGTGTACATGTTTGTTTTGAGCCACTTTCTGTACTAATTAGTCCACATATACAATTGACTTATAGCATTTTTTAATACACAGGATTCTCCAGACTAGATAAAAGCAGTTTTAATATTGTCCTGCATAAATCTATAATTCTATAGGTAACTTTCTTGTTGTTGTTTTTCTCAGTCATATGTCCCACAGAGTTCATGAACACTGGGTGGTCAAGGACATGGCTTAATATCATCTAATCCTAAACCAGAATTCCCAAGGAGATTCAGATGCTAGTGAATTCTGACAGTGAATCTTGAGGGAAGATTTAAATCTATAGTTAGAATGCCTTAAAATTAATTGTGAAAATATTTTAATGTATTTATGTATTTATTTGTATTTATGTATTTTATATATTTATGTATTTTATGTATTTACGTATTTTTTTTAATTTTCAGAGAGGGAGGGAGAGGAGGGGCAGAGGGAGAGAGAGAGAGAATTTTAAGTAGGCTTCACGCCCAGTGCAGGGCTCAATCTCACAACCCCAAGATCATGACTTGAGATGAAATCAGAATAGGGTGCTTAAGTGACTAAGCCACCCAGGTGTCACTTAATTTAATTTTTAAATTGAATCTTAAAATGGGACCATGGCAACCATCTGCTTTATAAAATAATTCATACTAAATAAGCTGATTGCTTATTTTATTAGATATTTGCAATTATAAAAAATGCCCCACAGTCTCCTTTTTTGATAGTTAGTAGAAAATGTCTACCTTAACTATTTTCATCATGTACAGTGACAAAAAAATAACCAATATTAATCAAAACTTAATTTTACAATAATCTTAGAGTTAGGTATCATTATTACCATTCTAGTTTGATAGATAAATAATTTGATGTACAGAATGTTTTGATGTCTTGCACATGGATAACAGGAATAGAATTCTTTGTCTCCAGAGTTCTAGAGACAAACTCTTAACTAATCTGTTACATTGGACTGCCTTTTTAAATATATTAATGAATAACTATTATTTTCTTATAATCATTATAAAATTAGATAAGCATTACTGAAAGTAACTACTACACATTTTCAATAGATATTAAAGTTTATATCAACAAAATAGCCCAACATTTAACAATACAATTTAGTTCTTTTATAGTAAATGTATATTACACAAATGGATGAATCAGTGATTACAATCTAAGCCAGGAAATATATTAAACATGTTTGGTGTTTTTTCATTTAATAGATAATAAATGTTCTTACATGTATTTTTTTTGTTGTTGTTCTTACATGTATTTTTAAGGATTTATTTATTTATTTGAGAGAGAGGACTGGAGGGGCAGTGGGAGAGGGAGAAAGAGAACCTCAAGTAGACTTCCACTGAGCAGGGAGCCTCATGTGGGGCTCAATCTCACATCTCTGACACCAGGACCTGAGTCAAGATCATCACCTGAGCCAAAATCAACAACTGGATGCTTAACCGACAGATCCACTCAGGTGCTTCAAAATGTGCTTGTATTTTGAGAAAAAAACTTTATTGGTATAAAAGTTGTTTGCATTAAATAAATGATACTTTAAAAAATGAAAAAAATAGAATTTGTTCTGAATGGGGAAAATAATTGAAAATTATACATTGTTTTAAAAATTAATTTAAAGGTATTTTGGAATTCTCATAGCTAACAGCCTCACAATAGCCAAAAATACGCTTTTTTAATCTTCTGAGATTTTAATGCTTTAAACTTTCTAAAATTATCATCTTATTTGTTTTACTCATCCAGTTATCTGACAAATGATGGCTTTTTTCAGATTGAGAAGTTTTTGTGGGTGGCAATAGTGAATGACAGATTGATATAATGAGGAACTAAATGATTTCGAGAGACTCTGCTTTGCCTTGAATCATTCATATTTGGTGCCACACTATTCAGAAATTAATGCTATTCCATAAATGAATAATGATTTAAATGTACTCAATAATTATTAATGCACAAGCATTTTTCCTGTCATATAATCAAAAAAATTGATGTGGCTTTGGCTAGTCTCATGTTCTTTGTTAAAGTTATTCAAAGTAGATACTGACAAAGAAACAGAAAAACTATTTCTAATATGCAATACATCATGTAAATTAAATGGCAATATGCATATTTTCCAAACCTGATGTCCTGAGATTAATAAAAAGAACATTTTTAATATTAGGGTCTGTAAGGATGTTTGTCTCTGGCGAATGCCACTGTTAAATATGATAAAATTGATTATGCTAAAGGTAATATATAATTCATAAGATAAATTATTTTTAGCAGTACAGAGTTAGTCCTTTCCATTGTTCAATAAAAGACAAAAATCAAACGGAAAATCAGATCCCAGATAAGTGCAATTTAAGAGAGAAGCATGGTGCAGATGTTATGATTTTGGCACTTATTTATTTAGCAAACATTTGTGCAATGCCTATTTTTTTGCAAGTCCATACAACGCATTGATAATATAGAAATAAAATCATCATCATCATCATAATCTATCATTGAGGAATTTTCAGAGTCTGAGAAATTTAAAACATGGTATAATAAGTTATACACTTTAATAAAGGTGTATGTAAGTTACCACAAGAACATAGGGATATGACTATCCCAGGTTTTGGAAGGAAAAGGGGCCTTTGGACTACTGTTACTTTGTATGTATATGTCAATCCATCTAATCTTCTGATTTATTTAGATATGTCCATCTCTATACCATATAGTTCTTCAAAGAATAAATTACTGCATTGTTTTACCACCACGGAGTAAGTCTATAACCTAATAGTGCCAAGAAGCATCCTTCAATTCCAAGAACATTGGATTTGGGTCTAGGATTATTGGGCTATACATGTCTTCCCCAGTACTGGGATTGAGACATGGGCAAGGGACAGAACTGACATTACCAGACTGATATCAGGCAGACTGATATGAATGTGGGTTTTCCAGCAGTAATACTGCCCACACTAAAAGACTGAAACCAAACAGAGAGCAGCAAAAACAAGAGGTCCAGAGAAGCCTTCTGATGACACTTTTAATTCCCTAAAGTAAGTCATGGAAGTAACCAGGCAGAAGCAAGTTGTGACAAATAGATAGAGAAACAAGTTTCTTAAAACTGGAGCTTTGATCTCAATTCCAATCTGTTTTTTTGTAACTACTTTGTGTTTCTACTTATAATTGAAAGTGTCTTGCTATTATTATGCATGGGGGTAAAAAGATGGAACTTTCTTGAGGGTAGAGATATTTAAGCTAAAAATGGAAGGATGTGGGCATGTGTATGCTTGATAACTGAACACAGGTTACCATTTGTATAAATGATTAAATAAGAAAGAATAAGGCATATTTAGAAAATTATGCATGTTGAGGTGTTCCATAAAAGATAGGCAGGTTCTAGTTCTTGAAAGAATTTTGATAATATGTTGAGAATTCGAAATTCATGTTGAAATTATTATTAGGAAGATTTTAAAGGATTTGAGGAGGAAACTCAAAATATGAGAATTGGTTTTTAACAATGATCTCATTGAAGCATGATAGAGAAAACTGTTGGAGGCAGGAAAGCTACTCAGAATTCTGTTGCAATTCACACAAGAAACAACAAAGGCTTAATGAGAGCATTTGTCAAGACATTTTAGTAGGTAGAATATACAGCATTTGGTGCTAGCATTGGGTGTGATGTGGAAGAAAAGCTTAACAAGTTTTCTGACTTGGGAAATACAGTAGCTGATGGTGTCAGCTTTTGAGATAAGAGTATCAAGAAGAAAATATATATAAAGAATAAATAAATTTCATATTCCAAGTGATAAATCTATCAGTTTACGCTGAAATCTGTATTTCAATTGCTCTTTTAGCCACCACCTACCCTAGTAATCCCTATGAAGTCCCCATCTAAATACATTTGGCATTTTTCAAACATCCCCAATAGCTTTCACATGTTTACAGCCAATTTTCTCCTGAAATCTCCCACTTTTGGCCTCACACATTGGCTATTCCATAAATGCCAAGTGTTGTTTCCGTTTTGGGATACAGCAATATCCTAAGAGATACGGCTACTGTGACTTCTGCCATAAATAACTTTTTCCAGTCACCCGTTTTGCTTCCTCTGGACTACGCTGACTCTTTCAGCAATTGCCAAGCTGCACTGAACACTTCTATTACTGCTAGTGTTCTGGATTCCTTCGATATCGATTGAAGCAGTATTTTTGTACAAAAGCCATGTTCTATTTGATGCGGAAGTGAAAAGGAAGAGCTTTCTCCCTTGAGAACCTGATTCTTCCACTTGAGCCCAAAAGTATTGTTCACAGCACCAGTGACTTACAGAGGTTTAGTAAAAAAGCTTTTTTTCCATTTTACTTATTAGCTCTACTCTCTTCAAATCTGGACGTGGGCTGTACACAATTTTGAATGACAATCACTGAGTTGCACCCTTGTGATGTTAGGCACTGTTGGTGAATCAGCCTGCCTGCTTGGATTTCTCTGCCTTTAAGACTAATTCTTAGAGAAGACCCTCAATCAAATGGACTTAAGCTTGTCAATTTGCCAGGGATGCTCACAGCTCTCTAATTTTCCTATTAAATCTTTAGACTCCTGAGCATTAGGACATGAACATGTTTGCATGTTTCATGGTATCATACAAAGTATTTTTCCCAAAAGGACTGGAATGAATTCCTCATAAATGAGTTAAAGACGATCCTAATACTCCTGTTAGACAAATTTACATCATAAAGGTTAGGCTGTGGCTTTTGTAAGTTGACATGTTCTATAAAGTCATAAACAGTACTTTCCCCAGAAGATGTCTGAATAAATTCCTGGTAAAGCAGTTTTTCTTTGCTATAATAACCGTGTTGTCTTAAATAATTGAGAGAGGGGTTTGCATAGATTTCTTCTTTAAAGGTACACAGCCATATTTTGAACTATTAAATTCAGCTACACAGTAAGAGGATTTAATTTTGAAAATTGCTGAGGATGACAGGAATAAGGCAGTCCTATGTAGTCTGCTCAAGTTGATTCAATTTTAACTAGCATACTGTGTCCCAGGCACTCTGCAAAGTACTGGACGTGCAGCAAGAGAGAAAGAATGACAAAGCCTGTCTTCGGACTTACATCCTAGTGGTCTTGATGTAACATGCACATCCTACAAATATACCAAATCTAGGGTTTAAAGAAAATTAGCTCATGCTTACATGATGTAAAAAGTTATTTAAATTCCAATTTGTGAAATGACCAATTCCTTTCTGCATTTTCAGCATACAGATGTAGAGATAGGCCTGATAAGGCATGGGAAAAATGACTTTCATTGTTAATCACTGAGATCTAGCTATGCACTTCTCAGAATAGACTCAATTTTAGGTTCAGTGTTTTATTGTCACTTATATTAAATGAAAATTATCTCTCTCTAATATTTTATTAAAAATAAAAAAAAAAATTCTTGGCTTACTTTGGTAGCTCAGTTGGTTAAGCATCGACTCTTGATTTTGGCTCAGGTCATGATCTTAGAGTCGTGAGATCAAGCTCCAAGTTGGGCTCTGCGCTGGGCATGGAACCTACTTAGGATTCTCTCTCTTCTCCTCTCTCTCTATCCCTCTGCCTCTACCCCACCACTCACATATACTATCTCTCTCTCTAAAAAAAATTAAAAAAAATAAGAATAAAATATTTAAAATTCCCATTTAATTGAAAGATTTCTCCCCCTGCAGCTTAGGCCTGTTTCTGTAACTTGTTATTTTACATCTTTCCCCCCATTCACAGGGTGTATCTCGCCCCTGGAAAGCTTGAACAGGTAGTGGGGAAGAGAGGCACAAGAGAAAAATCCTATGTGACTAGAACAGTTGTCATCTGCTTTTAGTGTCCTGAAGATAAAGTGGCATTCTAAAATTCTGAATGCTTATTCTTTATTTCCTGAGGTGTTCTTGAGAGTTTTATTTTATACCTCCTCTAGTTTGGGAATCTTTCAACTACAGTTTCCTTGAAGTGAGAGATTTCTTCTTCTGTAACAAACTAACTATGAATTGGACATGGTCATATTTCTGCTTTCCCACTTCAATGGCTTTCTGTTACTGTTAGATAAAATAAAAATCTCTCACCATTCTTTCTAACACCAGTGTTGTCTTCCCGGAGCATACTCACCCTATAATGGCTCCCACCTTGTTCACACTGCTTATGGGGTATGAAGACACATTGCTTTCTTCCAGACTCAGATTGTTCCATTCTGTGGTTGCCTTTGCTTGCTATAATCTCCCTCTGTATTTTTCAGTCTTCCAGTTATCAGTTCAAATACTAGCAAGTTAGTGAAGAGTCTTAATGAAAGCATCATCTAAGTCAGCATAACCATTTATTTATTTCAACACATTAATTTGCAAATGCATTTTATTTGTTTGTTTCTTTCATTGTTAGCTCATTTCACTACACTATAAGCTTCAATATATCATGACATTTGTGTGCATTTGTTAATTATCAATTACTTGTTAATAGGAATTCTTCATTGATATTTAGGATGAATATTTAGTAGTATTTAGTAGAAAATATTGCAGTATGTTAAGTGAAAACATAGAAAGATGAAATATTTACCTGTAGTTAACATTTCATATGTTGCCAAGTAATACATGTGTTCTCTGGAAATAGAGCTTTAAAATGTAATACCCAACTTTTGTAGCAACATGGATGGGACTGGAAGAGATTATGCTGAGTGAAATAAGTCAAGCGGAGAGAGTCAATTATCATATGGTTTCACTTATTTGTGGAACATAACAAATAGCATGGAGGACAAGGGGAGATGGAGAGGAGAAGGGAGTTGGGGGAAATTGGAAGGGGAGGTGAACCATGAAAGACTATGGACTCTGAAAAACAATCTGAGGGTTTTGAAGGGACAGGGAGTGGGAGGTTGGGGGAACCAGGTGGTGGGTATTAAAGAGGGCACGGATTGCATGGAGCACTAGGTGTGGTGCAAAAACAATGAATACTATTACACTGAAAAAAATAGATATTTAAAAAAAATAAATAAAAATAAAATGTAGTTGTAATTTTAATATGGTACACTTATTCTTAACCAGGTTCAGCGCATACCAGAATAAGAGACTATACTAATTTGTTAGTTTCTCATTTTTTTTAATTAATTACTTTATTTGAGAGAGTGAGAGAGGGTGTGCGCACATGCAAGGGGTAGGGGCGGGCCTGGGGGAAGAATCCCAAGCCATCTCCACACCGAGCATGAAGCCTGACACAGGGCTTGATCTCAAAACTCTGAGATCATGACCTAAGCCAAAACCAAGACCTGGACACCTAATTAACTGGGCCACCCAGACACTCCAGTTTTTCAGGATTCTAAACGTATTGCATGGAGCACTGGGTGTGGTTCATAAACAATGAATCTTGGAACAATGAAACAATTAAATTAAATTAAAAAAAAAGTTAGCTCCTTTACCAGTGTTGTGTGTAAGTGTCGTCACTGGATTGTACACCTGAGACTAATGTTGAATTGTATATTAATTAATTGAAATTTAAATAAAAAGTTAAAAAACTAAAAATAAAAAAATAAAGCTCTACTATCAAATATATGCCTTATAATTATATCATTTCAGTTAAGTTTAATTAAGTTTAAGTTAAATTCAGTTGTTATAACTTTATTTAAAAGTACATTTCTGCTTGTTACAACTTTATAAATCAGTGTTCCAAAGCAAAAACATACACTCCATGAAAAGTAAATTAGATCATTGTTTTATTAACATGTTATATCTCTCTAAACATCTATTTTACTTTGCAAACATAAAAAGTCCTGTCTTCTAAAATAACTGTCATTAAAAATTTTTAAAGAAAAGTATTATGCAGTTAGAATAAAAGTTCGACCATATAGAAAAATTGAAAAGAGACATTTTAAGTAAAACAAAATAAAAATGAACACAGAAGTTGTCCTGACCGTAGGATGTAATAAAGATTATGCTATCGATTCAACTATATTAATATTCAATTAATGTATTGATATATTTTACTTATGTGTTTTTAATTTAATAATGGCCTATTGAAATGATTTATCAAAATAATCAATCCATAATTGCACTACTTCTTACTTTACCTGTATGGTTAGAGACACTTGATTTCATCCCTATCTTTATCAAGTATCTTTCCATGTGATTAAAATCTTCATTTTTTTTTAAAGACTTTATTTATTTATTTGAGAGAGAGATAGCAAGAGAAGACATGAGCAGGGACGAGAGGGAGAAGCAGACGCCCAGCTGAACAGGGATCCTGACGTGAGGCTTGATCCCAGGACCCTGGGATCATTACCCAAGCTGAAGGCAGCCACATAACTGACTGAGCCACCCAGGTGCCCATAAAACCTTCATTCTATATATAAAAGAAACATTTTCTACTCTCTCAGAAGAAAGAGGAAATAGTAAGAAGAAGGACTCCTTCCCCCTTTATAAGGAAGGACTTGGTAAAATAGAATTTGTGGATAATTTGAAAGACATGTAACATTAAGACAAAATAAAGACAACTTGGTAGGAACAAATCTGTTCATTAGTTGGAATTTAAAGGATTTTTTTTTTCAAAAATCCTAAAGGAAAAGATATTGATGTTTTAAAAAGGCTAATTGACAAAAAGTTTTGGAGTGACTTAAGTAGCTTTTGATTCCCCTTTGAGTGTGGAGCTCAACGCAGAGGCTTTATTTCAGGACACATAAGATCTTGACTTAAGCTAAAACCGAAAGTCCGATGCCTAACCAACTGAGCCACCCTGGTGCCTCCAGCTTGAAGAAAGTTTAAAGAAACCAAAACTCAAGGCCAAGTATTGAAGGCATGGTACTACTCTCTGATGAATTCAGATTTTCAATAGAAAACTCTGAAATGAGGCATATAGTTAATGCCCAATCTAAATAGGAAGGGTTATTTATATGTGGGTAGTGTCAAAAAGACTAATGTTCAGAATTAACTGAGGCTTGCAAGAATTTACAAAGAGAGAAATAACTTAGATTTAGCTTAGATTTCTGAATATCTGAATGAGGATATGCACATCAGATAAGTATAGGCTTTTTATATATTTAAAATTTTTATGACCCCATAGCCGTGATGGTAAATTTTATGTGTCATCTTGACAGGCTATGGGGTTCCCAGATTAAACATTATTTCTCAGTGTGTCTGTGAGGAGATTTTTGGATGAGATCAGAATTTGAATCCGTTTACTTGAATCAATTTACTTGAATTAATTTACTTGAATCAGTTTACTTGAATCAATTTACTTGAATCAGTAAATTATATTGCCCTCCTCAGCATGAGTGGGCATCATCCAATCCACTGAGGGCCAAAAAAAAGGTAGCGAAAAGAGGATTTTCCCCTGTTTCACTGTTTCAGTGGGCACCTCTTAACCCAACCACTCTGACCATCAGAATGGGATTTACACCATTTTACCAAATTGTGTGAAAAATCAGAAATACTACTTTCCCTTTTAATAACCTACATTATTTTTTTCCCTACTTTGAAACTAATCTGGCTTCCTTATTCTTGGAGAATTAAAGAACATCACTTTCATGGTTGTATGATTGTAGGCAGAGTATTCTAAGGTAATGATGTTTAAAACACATTTCTTTTCTATAATTCTGTTTTTTCCATTGGGAAAAAAATTTTGAAATAAACTGGGATGTTGTTGGGTGACGTCAGTTGGAAATGGAATAAAGTTCAGAGCCTCTTAATTAAACATTCAAGTGTCTATTAGGAACTACTCCCATATTAAAGAAAAACACAATTTTCTACACTCCAGTTTCTGTTTATGAAATCCTGCTACCGTGTGACAATTGATATTTTCTAATTCTGATTCTCACTTCCTCTAATCGATACTGACAATCTGGAATATGTTGTTATTTATTAGGATATAAGGGAAGAAGCCAATAGTAAAGATTGTCAATTAATCTTAGAGTCCAGTGCACATACAGACTGACAGAAGATATCCAGAATACACAAGACATAGACATTTCCTAGTTACAGATGACTTTTACAGTGGTGACTTGACTTATTTATCCCATCTCAACTTACTATATATCTCATGTCCTTGTCATGATGTGTGTTACCATATCTTTTTCTCTTTTTTATCTATTTTTTTGTTGTTGTTTTTCATTTGTGAGCCTTCATTTTTTTCCAGCTTTGTTGAGTTGTAATTTATGGATAAAATTGCAAGATATTTAAAGGGTATTTGTGATGCTTTGATATATGTATAGATACAAATATAATGAAAAGATTTCTCCCATCAAGTTAATTAACATATTCATCAGCTCACATTCCTCCCTCCTTGTTTTGTAGTGAGAATATTTAAGTTCTTCTCTCTTAGAAAATCTTAATTATATAATACTTTGTTTTCAACTACAGTCACCATGTTATCCATTAGATCCTCAAACCTTATTCATCTTAAAGCTAAAAGTTTGTAACTTTTCTCCAAACTGTACTTATTTCTCCTATCCCAGGCCCTGCCAACCACTTTTCTACTCTCTGGTTTCTGGGTTCAACTGTGTGTGTTTGTGTTTTTAGGTTCCACATATAGGTGATACCATGTGCATTTGTCTTGTCTGGATTATTTCACTTAACATAATACCCTCCAGGTTTATCCATGTCAAGTAGATGACAGGATATATTTTTTTTAAGGTTGAATAATATTTTGTTTATATGTTATATTTTCTTTATACATATATCTATTCAGATATTTCAACGTAATGATTTTATTTCCTTCATACCTTAATTCCAAAAATGGAATCGCCGTAACATATTTTATTTTTACTGTTTCGAGGAACTTCCATAGTGTTTCCATAGTGGTTGATCAATTTACACTTCCACCAACAGTGAAGTCTTTCTTTTCTTCACATCCTCACCAGCATCTGTTAGCTTGTGTCTTTTTGATAATAGTCTTGCTAACAGATAGGAGGTGATAACTCATTGTGGTTTTGATTTGCCTTTCTTTGATGATTAATGATGTTGAACACTTTTTAAGTACTTGTTAGCCATTCGTATGTCTTCTTTGAAAAAAAAAAAATCTGTTCAGGTCCTTTGCTAATTTTTTAACTGGGTTTTTATTTTGTTTTGTTTTGTTTTCTTGTTGTTGAGTTTTAGAAGTCATTATTTTGATTAGCAATCCCTTATCAAAGATGTGGCTAGTAAATATTTTTTTTGACTTTTTTAAATTTATTTTTTATTTTTTTATAAACATATAATATATTATTAGCCCCAGCAGTACAGGTCTGTGAATTGCCTGGTTTATACACTTCACAGCACTCACCATAGCACAGTAAATATTTTTGCCCATTTTTTTGCTTGCCTTTTCATTTTGTTGATTATTTCCTTTGCTTAGCAGAAGGTTTTTATTTTACACAGTCCAACTTATTTGCTTTCATTTTTGTTGTCTTTGCTTTTGGTGTCATATTCAAAAATTTTCAAGACCAATGTGAAGGAACTTATTTCCTATGTTTTCTTCTATGGTTCCGGAGTTTTATGTTTCCAGGTCTTATATTCAAGTCTTTAATCTATTTTGAATTGACTTTTGTGTATAGTGTAAGGTAGGGGTCCAGTTTTTTGGTGTTTTGTCTTGTTTTGGTTTGTTTGTTTGTTTGTTTGTTTTGTGTGTGTCACTATCCAATTTTTCAAGCAGTATTACTTGGAGAAACTATCCTTTCCCCATTGTGTATTCTCAGCTCCTCTGTCTATAATTAATCAAACATATACTGATTTATTTTTGGACTTTCTATTTTGTTCAATTTAGCTATGTGTCTGGTTTTTTTTATGCCCATTCTATACTATTTTGATTAGATTACTACAGCTTTGTAATAAAGTTTGAAATCAGGAAGTGTGATGCTTCCAGCTTTGTTCTTATTCGGAATTGGTATTCATTCTTCTTTTGTAAAGAAGCAAAGACATCTAGTCCTGAGCTTTTCTTGATTGGGAAATTTTTGATTACTGATTGTCTCCTTACTAGTAGTAACTGGTGTGTTGAGATTTTCTATATTTTTATGATTCAGTATTGGTAGGTTGAATGTTTCTAGGAATTAATTCATATTTTCTCAGCTATCTAATTAGGATATATAATCTTGTACAGTAGTCTCTTATGATCCTCTGTGTCAGTTGTAATGACTCTTTTTACATATCTAACTTAATTTGTTCAAGACCTCTTTCTTTTTATCCTGATAAATCTAGCTAAATATTTAATTATGTTATTATTTTAGGTTTCATTGATTTTTTTCTATTTTGTTTTTGGTCTTTATTTCACTTAATTTTCCTTCCTACCCCTAGCATTTGGCTTAGTTTGCTCTTTTTTACATAGTTCCTTGAAGTGCACAGTTAGAGGTCCCCCCACCCCTTAATGTAGACATTTATTGCTGTGAACTTTCCTTTTCAAATTGTTTTTGCTGACTCCCGTAAATTATGGTTGCATATCCTTTTTGTCTTTTATTTGTTTCAAGACACATTTTTAATTTATTCTATTTTTTTTATTTGACCCATTGATAGTTCTTGATTGTTCAATGTATTATATCTTGAGTTGTTGACTGGTGGGATTGTCAAATCTACAGGCATATGCATGCAAATGCCAGTGTAAATGAAGGTAATAGAAACCCATGTCTGATTCCACATTGTACATAGGAAGCTCCCCTGAGTTCTGTCTAGATATAAGTGTCTTTGTCTATTGTGATCGATAAGTGATTTCCTACTCCCTTTTATCAAAGGGCCATTTATTGATGATATGGCTCTCTCTCTATTCACTTCTATCTAGACACTATCTCCTTACCAAAAGCAGCTCTTGGAATTTATACTCCCATAAAATAGCAATGTTGGACAGCCAGCATGGTCATGTTTGTGATTCAACCTCTTTTTGAAGTTTTTTGACAAAGACATATGTAATGAAGTATAAAATTGCATCCATTAGATTATCAGAATTTAAAGTAAGAAAAGTTATCAAAGTAAATGGAGAAACCACCACTTCAAATTTGAGGGGAGCCTGGGTGGCTCAGCCAGTTAAGCATCTATCTGCCTTCAGCTCAGGTCATGATCCCAGGGTCCTGGGATTAGGCCCCACATTGGACTCCCTGCTCAGCGAGGAGCCTGCTTCTCCCTCTTCTTCTTCCACCCTGCCTTGCTTGGGTTCTCTCATTTTCACTCTCTCTCAAATAAATAAATAAATAAAATCTTCAAAAAAACCCAACAACCAAACAAAAAACCTTCAAATTTAAAATAGGGTTTGACACATGCTTGCCCTTGTCTTATCCCACAGAATGGATTCATAAAGATAAAAATATCTCCCAAATTACAAGTATGCAAAATACAAGTATGCAAAACTGTTTCATCTTAAAGTTTCCCTATAATAATGTTCTCCAAGTGCCATTCCTAGAGCAGAAGCATCAGCATTAATATAAATACAAAGCCCTAACCCAGATGTATGGGAGCAGAATGTTGGGGGCAAGACTCAGCATTCTGAGCTATAACAAGACAAGATATTCTATAATAGAGGTCTATATATCACAATCTCCAGGTCATTCTTGTTCAAGCCAAATCTGAGAACTGTTATATTGGAATATCAGCAATTCTAATACAAACATCATAAATGCATAAGAAAAAATTAATGAAGTTAAATTTGAATCATTTTAGTGAGTGGGAAATGTCAGCAATTACTAGAGTCTAAGGAAAGGAAGACCATGATTTATTAATTAATTTCAAGATATTTATTACACATTTGTGATGTTTAAGTCACTGGGGTTAGTTGCTAACTATATAGTCGTGGCAAAAGCTACATACTTCAAGATTATGATACAAAACAAATGGAAAATAGCAATACTAAACACAAAGACCACACAAGAAAAATATAATTACACATTTTATTAATTTTATATAAAATATTTTATATAAAATGTATAGGTTGCAGGGCACCTGGGTGGCTCAGTGGGTTAAAGCCTCTGCCTTTGGCTCAGGTCATGATCCCAGGGTCCTGGGATCCAACCCCACATCGGGCTCTCTGCTCAGCAGGGAGTCTGCTTCCTCCTCTCTGTCTCTGCCTGCCTTTCTTCCTACTTGTGATCTCTGTCAAATAAATAAATAAAATTTAAAAAAAATGTATAGGTTGCTATGAAAGAGTTAAACAGAAAGATTAAATTTAGACTCAAGGATCAGAGAAAATCATTCTGAGGAATTTGTAACTTTTTAAATGATCTTTAAAAAAAAAATAACAAAAAACAAAAGTCCAGATAATAGTGGTAGGGTGGTGGAAGAGGGGAGCATTCCAGACAAAAGGAACAGAAAAAACGTGAAAAACCCCTCTATAAGGAGAGCTACCCATCTACTCAGAAAAACCAGAGTAGATGCTATGAGGCACTATCTAGATTTCTTCTTCAGGATGGAGGCACAGGCCTGCACCCCTTGCCTTGATTTAGTACCACTTCGAACAGCCTTTCAAATTCTGGAGCTCCTGTTTGGACCATGTTAGGCTTCAGTTTTAAATGTAAGCCTGTTCAACTGCTTTTGCCCAACCTTTTGCTTCCTTTACTTCCTTCCAGCTCCAATAAACCTCCGAAGCACATGTCTCTCTCTCAACAGTCTGTTTCCAGGAAACCTGACCCAAGACAGAAAAAAATTCATTTTACCAGAGGGTGTTAGAGAGGGTTAGAACAGTGGGAGATGTGGGTACAGACAGGCAAAGACAGATGCAAGCCCATGCTTAACATAATGCATTTTGTTCTAAGTGGAATAAAAGAGGTCATTTTAACAGATTTTAACAGAGGACTTACCAAATATGATTTAAAATAATCACCCTGGACACTGCATGGAAATAAAATGGACAAAGCTTTCTTCTCACATATGGTGTAAAATAAAGGGATTAGCATGCCTTTCCTGTCATGATGATAATTTAATTTTAACACGTGGTCCTTCATACTTAGAATTCTCAGTCATTGCCATTCTTAGAACAAGAATAAAATTATTTCATAAATGAAGTTTCAAGTTCCTTGGAAAAGGCTCAAATTTTCTAACTCTGAATTCTCAGGAGCTATTTTTATTTTATTTTATTTATTTGAGTGAGAGAGCACAAGTGGGCAGAGGGGCATCAGGAGAGGGAGAAGCAATCTCCCAGCTGATGATTAGCTAGCTCATCAAGGGACTGGGTCCCATGGGATCCCCCTGGGATCATGACCTGAGTCCAAGGCAGATGCTTAACCAACTGAGCCAACCAGGCGACCCTGCATTCTCAGGAGCTATTATCACAATTCTGAATACATAGCAAATGCTGGATACTGAAGTTAAAATAAAAGTTGCTTTGGGCATGTGAGCAGCCAGAAAGGCATTGGCTCTCTCCAGGATGCCTCATCTGCCCTCATTATTTCTGAGAGTTCACTGCAGCTGCCTGGAGTCAGTTCCTTTGCTTCGGCAAGCATAAGGACTGGATATATCTACACACTAAGAATAGATATGTCTCCTGAGAGCAGGCTCATATTAAGCAAGCCCCCAGAGACAGATGTTTAATGCCTGAACTTAAAGGTAGATCAGCACATTTTCCCTCCTTCAGCAAGCTATACTAAAAGCCCAAATATGACTAAGATGTTATCTGAACATGTGCTAGTCTACAAGTCAAATTACAATCAGAAATGTGTTTGGTAAGCACAGAATCAGAAAAAAGGAAAGTCTCTGTGATCTGAATGTATAAAAGCTTCATTCTACTGAGACAACCTGATTCATTCATATCCAAAATATGGGGTTTTGTGCTTATTAAGACCAGACAACAAGTATCTTGGTGCTTAAATAAAAACGTGCAAAATATGCTTTCCTGATTTTTCCAGAATTCAAGCAGAGTTCTCATTAAAGAAATACATTTTTTAATTATGTTAATTATTTTAATGAGGTTTTAGTCAATTCTTGCTAGAGAAATTTCATGCCTTTAGAATGATTTTCCCCCATCTCTGACATGACTCTGTTTATGATAACTTTATAATTTAGCTCAGATGTTTATGTTATTTCTGTTATTTCAGAGAAGGGAAGCTTATTATTTGGGTAGAAGCTAATTTCTGTCATTTTTTACTACTGTGTAATGATTATACTCTAATACTTGAGAGTGACAATTCTATTGTATAGTAGACAATATCTTTTGAAATCCTTGTAATATGTGTATGTAATATGTTAATATGTGTAACTATATTAATTACTCAATTAATTACTCAAGAGTGAGGGAAAGAACTTCTCTATAGAGTAGCACACTATTTATTGAACATTAAATGTCTTGGGGCGCCTGGGTGGCTCAGTGGGTTAAAGCCTCTGCTTTCGGCTCAGGTCATGATCCCAGGGTCCTGGGATCGAGCTCCGCGTCGGGCTCTCTGCTCAGCGGGAAGCCTGTTTCCTCCTCTCTCTCTGCCTGCCTCTGCCTACTTGTGATCTCTGTCTGTCAAATAAATAAATAAATAAATAAATAAATAAATGAACATTAAATGTCTTGATTTGTTAATAGTTAAGAAAGCACAGAACCACCTATGCAAAGACTTAGAGATATACATAGATTGGAAATATGGCTTCCAGAAAAACTCTTGCAAATTATTTAGTTGATCCTTTTGTCTTCTAAATTCCCTTTGATCATAAAAGTGAGAATAGTGATTGCTATATTATAATGTATAAATTTGTGAAGGATAATAATTAAATTACCTGATAATAGTTATTCTATTGCCAAGTTAAAAATAAGGTAAAATTTCATCCTGTAAATTTAGATGAAATGTTTTATTGTCAATAAGGTCAACCATGAATTTGGACAAGTTCAGTATTTCAGTGATAAATTTTAATTTTAGCCAGAGATTAAAGAAAAAAAAGAAGTCCCTAATGAAAGAAAGAATCAGGAAGAAGAGCAGTGTGGTGGAGTAAAAGAAACAGGACATAAAAGACTCTAGTTCTTTTATCTAGTATTTTCTGATTAGTCGATTTCCCCAAATCAGATGAAGATAATAATATGTGCACCATCCAACACTTGTCTATTGTGGTTAGTTGAAATAATGTAAGTGAAAATAAAGACATATAAGTGTTACTAAAATTATTATACATTTTATAATGTGTATATTTCACATAGTTATTGTAACAAAATAAATTATTACTAATATAATAATAGTATTCACAATATTTTTACTCATAATGATAATAAAATTTGGACATCTTGGTTATCACAACTCCATATTTATTTAATGAAAGGAAAATTAGATAAAACTAGAATAATTACAAAGTAATTATTAACTTTTTCTTAATCATCAAATACTTGAAAATTAACCCTGTTCTTGATGTTTCCAAAATCAGACTCTATATTGACAAGCATCTTTATAATAAAAGTGAAAAATATTTGTTTTATTCCTTTTGTCATTTGATTTGGTTTTATTTTTGTTCATTTGAAGATCAAAATTCAGAGAGGAGGGTTCAGTGCTGGGTCTGGCACTGATCTGAGAAGATTAGCTGCAGGAGCATGAAGAGCAAGGTCCTGAAAGATGGGGGATCTTGGATTTGATTGACAGTCCTTGGTGAGCAGACACGCTGCCATTTGAGGCTGTTGCAATACCACTGAGCGCTTCCTGACCCTGAACAGGACAATGATGGCACCACAGAAGCTGTTAAAGAACAACTCTGGAGTGAATAGATTCAGCCTTTTATTGACTCCATGAGAACGTCCCCCATAGGAAACTAACACCTGGCTCCTTTTTCATGGATGGATATTTTAAAAAATATATAGATACAAAATATTTTCTTCTGGTCTTCTATTTCAGATCTTTTAGTGATAATCCTGCTCTGAAAAATATACACTCAATTTGTGGCTGCAAAGTGCAACGTGAAAATACTCACCAGAATGAGAAACTGATTGAGATTTCTCAGGAATGCAGAATATTTGCCCATTTGAACCTAAAGTTCTTCATTCAATAGGTTGTGTTTGAATGTAAACATTTGTCTTTAATTCTGATTTTGCTTTACTATCAGAGTCTAACACTTTCCAACAACTTATGTATGTCCCATGACAAAAGTGATTGAAGATCAGAGAGAGAAGGACAGAGAGAGAGGAATTTAGGCAGAAGGAAATTGTTAACTTCTCATATGCCGCCACTCTGAGGAGCATTCTCAGTGGCAATGTATAGTGCCTGCAGGTATGGAGAACCCATTCACTGATTGAGTTCCAAGATTTCCCATGGTATTTTCAAACTTTGGATAACTTCACAGATTAAAAGTTATCTGGCAGTTATCTTTGCTCTCCCTACTAGTTAATTTGGTACCACTGGAAAGGACGTTTGGCGAGATGGACCATTAGTTTCACCCAATAGCAAGATGTCATATTTCTCAAAGCACTCTCAGAAAACACCACAAAGTCAGTATTTAGTCACACGTTTGTATAAGAATTTATATTTTGAAAAACACATTCATGGACATTTGTCTCTTGGATGTTATTTTCCTCTGTTAAGTGGTATCTCTTGTTTTTTTACCCATGTTATGAGCTCTAGAAGGAGGTCCTGGTTTATCTTTCTGCATGCCTCATTAAAAACAAACAAACAACAGCAACAACAACACCAGAAACACTGAAAAATAAAATAAAATTTGAGAGCAAACTTTTCTTTTGTGGCCCTCCATTTTCTGTAGGTACAGGCACACTGATGTCAACTTTAATACTAATGTAGAACGGGTTTGTTTTATACAGCTTTTGCTGCCAAATGTAGTGGATACAAAGCCTTTCCTTCTTGGTTCACTGCTTATGTCTAATGCAAATGCTGTGATAGCTCAGCAAGATATCATAAGGCATAAATGTCAGATTGATTCAATTGATAGTATTTGTACTGTTGGATTTTCTTGCATTTGAAAGCATGGATGATGAAATGTTCAAAACGTGGCTGAGTCAAGCAATCTCCCATAGAAATGGTTCCGTCAACATTGCCGTGTGATTATTCCTCTAGTGTCACCTCACATAACCACCACCAGAATAAGCTTTCCAAAACACATTCCATCCTGCCACTCTGCTGTGAAGGGAGCTACAATTGATCTGTACTGCTTACCACTTCAAGTTACGAATCCATATTCCACTTATTTATTGAGTCAACAAATATTTACTGAGCTCCTACTATAGGATGAAACCATTCTAGAAGCTAGAAATACAGTTGTGAATAGCACAGAAATGCATAACAGCTTTGCATCCTATTTATCTGATTCTCTAGATTCTATAACTAGTACACCTAACTCAAGTCTGTTTCAGTTATTCCACTGATTCTTTGTATATCCTGAATGCTCTCCACTTACAAAATGTAGAATTTTTTCAGTTCTTTGACTTTCAACTTTTTTTTTTTTTAATGCAGCTTTATTGAGGTTAAAGGGAAAGAAAAAAATTCTATGACTTGTCAAATTCTTTCTGCTGGACTAACAAATTTATATGAGGAAGATTAACATGAGAAAAAAACCAAACAAACAAACACAAAGCTTAATTACATGAGCACAGGGATCCAGTAATGAAATTAAAAATTACAAGAATTACCAAGGTAGAGAGTTTTTATACTTTTTGGATAAAGAGAATAAATCTATGAAGAATTGACAGGGCAAAGAAAACTCGACTTTGTGAGCTTCAGTGAGCAAGGAATTCTAAACAGAATTTGGGTTGAAGTGATAAATTAGTAAAAGAAGGGTTGTTTACATAGCCTTCTAGGCCCTGAGTTTCCTATCTCGGGTGATAAAGATGTTTCTGTACCTCATTTTCCAGGAAAAATACCTTTCACAAATGGAGATGATTTCCTGCTTTCAGGGGACTGTGGGCATTCTGAGTGTCCTTGCGCAGTCTGTCTCTTAAGTAACTTTTATTTAAAATAATCAATATGCAAGGTGACATATTTTAGGGCACACTTGGGGCAGTACATTTTGTCCCTTGGCCCCTACAAGGTATAATTGACAAAATTGTAAGATATTTAATATTTACACCATGATTATTTAACATATGTATACATTGTGAAAAGAATCTCTCCATTAAGTTAATTAACACATCCATTACTCACGTATTTATGTCTGTGTGTGAGAGAGAATAGTTAAGTGCTACTGTCTTAGCAAATTTCAATTATATAATATAATGCTATCAACTACAGTCACCATGTTATATACATTAGATCAGGTCTTATTCATCTTATAACTAAAAGTGCACACTTTTCCTAATCCCTCCCTATTTTCCTCACTGCCCCTCAGCCCTAGACAACCCCTTTCCACTCTCTGTTTCTTTGAGTTTGACTTCTTTTTTTTTTTTTTTTTTTTTTTTTTAAATTCTACACATAAGCGATAGATGAAGTATTTGTCTTTCTATGTCTGGCTTATTTTACTTAGCTTAATGCTTTCAAGGTGCATGCATGTTATTGCAAAGAGGAGGCTGTCTTCCTTTCACATGGCTGAATGATATCTAATAAGAAGTTGTGTTTTGTTGTTGTTAATATTAGAGTTTGTACTTACTGTTTTCAGTAAAGAATGAAAATCAGATTCATGGGCTCATATCCTATATTACTGAACATAGACTAGTGAGGATGTGTCTCAGCTTTGTTAAAGCACATGTGAACTTGATTATGATGCTTCATTAATAAACATCTCCTTCTCACAAAAATTGCCCAGTTCTTCTGTTTTAACCTATATGCATGCAGATTTTTGTTTTTAAAATAGGGTATGCAAATGTGCAAATACTCTTAATAAGAATAACTAGAGGAAACAATTTCTTTTTCAGAGTTTTGAGTGTGCCATTTGGCATTTGGAAAAAAAACAAGCAATTGTTTTGAAAAATGAAGTTCTGACCTAGTTCTGATATTAAAGTATATTTCCACACAAAAAATGAATATTTTCTTCTAGACAACTTCAAAATACCCTTGAATTCTTAATGATAAAGTGAATTTTAAAATAGTTACGGTGAATTCTGAATATAGTGCTATATTGAAAAGACCACATTTTCCAGTGTGATTAATGACCATTTTATAACATTCATTGCATTTCTTTTTTTATGAGTAACATCTATTTCAAAATATGGTATAACTGGAACTTTCCTGTTGAATTGAGTCACTAGCCAGATATAAGCTCCAAAAGAAAGTAGAAAAGAGGCAAGAAAATAAAGAATGTGGTGGAGTTAATTTCCCATAGAATTCTTTATCGGTCGAGGATTGCCAGCCTAAAAGACATACTAACTTTCCTAATGCTATGGTTCAAGGGTTTTATTCCATTGTGCTTTTAAAAACTTTCCTTGGAGCATTTATAGTACATTCCATCTTCAAAATAGTTTAAACTGTCAACTAGCTAGTCCTCACAACACCCCTTTGAGGCAGGTAACCATTATTATTCTCATTTTACACTTGGAAAAAAGGATAAAATGGTTAAAAAAGAATAGTGACTCAGCCAGAGCCCTGAAGCTGAATTGCAGCTTATTACAGAGACCTATCTTCAGTCAAAGTTTTCTTTTAATAGCTATCCTTATAATCATATAGGTTTAGTTAATTCAAATTTTCACTAAGTAGTAATTGAGCAACAACTTGATACAACACTTAATTTCTGGATGAATTTGATCTTATATCCACAAAGTGATTATAAAGTAATACACACAGGTGTGTGTGTGCAGAAGCATGGAGACATGCATGTGTGTACGTGTACGTGTGTGCATGTGTGTCTGGAAGACGGTTGTGATACAAAATGCATGCAAATTATCATTCGTTGCAATTTTTTTAGGTGCATAAGCAAGATTAAATGATTCAAGAAAGAGATACCTTCTATCTAAAAATGATCAGTGAAATTCTCAATGAGTTGGTGTTTTTCAGAAATTTCATACTTTGTAAAAATCTTTACCTTTTGTCTTCAGTCTGACAATTCTAGATGCCTAAACCAACTATTCCAACTGCTGCTAGAGCTAATGCCCTCTCAATTCTTCCCATATATCTGCCAAACAATTTTCTGACAGTCAAACTTGGTTATATAGTTTTCCTTGTTTAAAATTCTTCAAAGCCCATCAACACACAATCTTTGTGAATGACATATTCTACTTAAGTACCCTTCGTGATATTTGCTATCAGTCAAATTTAGAAAAAATGGGCCTTACAATCTAACATTTCTATTGAAGCAAGCTCTCTCTATTCTTTTACTTTGTCTCCATGTTCACTGGTCCTTGCCCACCTACCATAACAACAATGTTGCTTTTGCATCATACTTTTACATATCTTTATGATTCATTGGTTATGCTCTACCAAAATCATTTGTTTATGGGTTCATTTCCCTACTAAGCTGTCAGCCACAGAATATAGTACTATTCTTTAAAATAGTAACTTAATAAGTACCTATTTAATGTTACTAAAAGAATGAATGACCTAGTTGAATATAGCAGTACTGTGCACTCAAAAGTGTAGGGAACGTCTCAAGTAAATGTCTTTAGAGATGTCAAATTCATGACATAATTATAAAACAGCACATAATTCTGTTTGGCAGGAGCCAAGTGAAGAATAAGGACAGGGCAAGAGGGGTTATTTGGGATCAGATTACAGGGAATTTCGCGTAATAATATCTGTACCCAGTTTCCCACTTTTCCTAATACTCAGTCTCTTTTTTACTTTGCTCTAAGCATTCTCTACCCCATTTTTTTGAATTCAATAAAGCATCCGTTATTCCTTCTAATTCGATCTGTCTGTACAGATCAGGTCATTCTGTTATTGTCACAAAATTACTTCTTAACAGATATCTATTAACTGATTCTCATTAATTTATCCCATATATGCAGACTACTAGACTAATCTTCCCACAGTACATCTCTTATCTTATCATTCTTTGCTGTAAAGAATCCCAATGATTCTCTGTTATCGCATAATACAAGCTGGGTTAATTGATTTCTACGTTTTCTTTTCCTTTATCTACATCTGCCTGAATAAAATTAACTGTAAAAAGTTATTGAGCTGAGAGAAATATAAAGGAGCAATATTTTAAAAGAGTGATTATTTAGCTTTATGGAACATTTATTCCTTATGTCAAACTAGTTGAAGACATATCGTGAAGAGGGCAATATTTGTAAAGAAAAAAAATATTACAAACCCAAGGTTTGAAAGGTTTATTAAGAGAATATTTAAGTTTCTAAACTACTTTGGGATTAAGGCTCATTATTAGGTCTTTTCCTTCTTGGCACAAGTAATACAAGTGTTTTCAGTTAACCTATCTTACTACTTTAAATTTAATGGGGCGCCTGGGTGGCTCAGTGGGTTAAGCCGCTGCCTTCGGCTCAGGTCATGATCTCAGGGTCCTGGGATCGAGTCCCGCATCGGGCTCTCTGCTCAGCAGGGAGCCTGCTTCCTCCTCTCTCTCTCTCTGCCTGCCTCTCTGCCTACTTGTAATCTCTGTCAAATAAATAAATAAATCTTTAAAAAAAAAAATAAAAATAAAAATAAATTTAAGAAGACCAATTATGAAGATAGTTCTTCTGCATATAAAATCTTTAATAGCTGTTAATCACTTCCTATTCCTTTATATGTAATGAGGTTACTTTTTTCTTTTTTCTTTTTCCTTTTGCTGGTATCAAAATTTTATCTTTGTCATCCAGCAGTTTGAATATAATTGTCATAATGTAGATCACTGTGTCCTATCTGTAAGTTTTTGAGATGCTTGGATCTGTAGATCAATTTTTTCCTCCATTTTAAAATGGACTTTTAATTTTAGACCAGTTTTAGATTGAAAAAAATAAATATTGGGAAGATAGTACAGAGAATTCTCAAATAGCACTATAGGGGCCAAGGACAGGCCGCTCCAAAATGTACCACCTTGTCATATCGATTATTTTAATAAAAGTTACTTAAGAAACCATCAATGCAAGAACACTCAGACCTTCCTCTGTCCCTGTGAAAGCAGGAAATAAATCTCTCATAAGAAAAATATCTCTCATGCTCTAAGAAGTAAAAAGAGATCCTTGTGATAAGGATCTGGTATCAGAGATAGAAACTTTAAAGCCAAGAAAGCTGTAGAAACAAAACCTTATTTTTTTATACCTCAGCTGAAATTCTGCCTAGAATTCCCTACTAATTAAAGCTCCCCAACACCTATTTTCTTTACCCTGGCGATTTCTCATGAATTTATTGTTGCATTGCCTAAACTCTGTAAGAAATGCCTGCCTTGCTCATTTCTTTAGGCCTCAATTTCATTTTTGGGCCTCTATGTGCACATAATAAAACATTGGGGTTTTTTCTTCTGTTAATCTGTCTCATTTAAATGTAATTGTTAGTCCAGTTGGAAGACCTCGAGGGAGAGAGGAAGAATTTCTCTTTCGCTTCCGTCCACATTCAGTTTCTCTTATTATACGTATCTTATATGATACATTTTTCACAATTAATGACCAATATTGACACATTATTATTATTAACTAAAATCCAAACTTTACTCAGATTTCCTCAGTTTTTCTTTAATGTTCTTTGGTTATCTCCTATTCAAGATACTATATTATATTTAGCAGCTGTGTCTCCTTCAGAATTTTTGATTTTGATAATTTCTTAGGTTGGTCTTGTTTTTGATGACTAACATTTTCAAGAGTTACTGATCAGATATTCTGTATAATGTCCTTTAGTTCTGAGACTTGTCTGGTGCTTTTCCCATGATGAGACTTGAAAGAGTACAGAGGTAAATTACCATTCTTACCACTTTATATTAAGGGTATAAATTATCAGTATGATTGTCACTATTTATATTAATGAACCTTGATCACCTGGCTTGAGGTAATGTTTGCAAAGTTTCCCCACTGTAAATTTACTCTTCCCCTGCTCTCTCTGTATGCTTCAGAAGAACAATCCTACAGGTAGCCTGCACGTAAGGCAGAAGGGGTTATTTTCCACTACCTGGAATTATTTGGAATAATGTGCTTTCGAAATCAACTTCAGGAAGTCTTTAGCCATTGTTGAAGCCAAATAGCTTCAGTCCCTTTCTTTATCTTTCCTGTCCTTTTAGACCTCCCATTACAACTGTATCATCATGCTTAATGATTGTTACAGGAGTCACTGAAACTTTGTTGATTTTCCTTCTATCTTTTTTCTCTCTGTTTTATGAACTAATTTCTATTGATCAGTCTATAAGTACACTGATTTTTCTTCTTTAGTATCATGTCTACTGCTGAGTCAATCTTCTGAATTTTTCATTTTTGTTTTTGTTCTTTTTAACTCCAGAAATCCCATTTGGTTTTCTTTGAAGCTTTCTTCCTTGTTGAAATTTCCTATATTTTGACTTATTATCATTATAACTTTCTTTGATTCTTTGATCATATTTATAATAACTTCTTTGAGGTCCTTGACAACCAAATTCAACATCTGAATTTGAGTATGGGTCATATTTTTGTATTTCCCTGCATGTGATATAATTCTTAATTGAAAACTGGAAATCTTAGATACTATAGTGCATATAATATATCTGTATTCTGGTTTGTTCTTATTGTTATTGTTGTCATTGTTTGTTTGGTTTATTTTTTATTTATTACTGGAACTGCAGAATGTGTCTTCCTTATGGTATATACTTGCTGATGTCTCAGCTTAGTATTGTTTTTTTTTTTCTTCTTCTTTATATTATTATTGCCTTTTAGCCTGGCTTTCTAGTGGTTGCATAGATTAGAAACCAGTGGTTTGTGCAGAGCTTGTGTTCCAACATTTTCATCCCTTCTGTAGCTCTCATTTCCAGAAACTTCCTGCTATTTTTTTTTTTTTTTTCGTCTGTCCTACCCCAACTGGGACTGCTTACCCCAACTGTGACTGCTATCTTAGGACAGCAAAGCTGTGGGTTTTTTTCCCATTCTAATTTTCTACCAGGTTTGTCCCTTGTACCTGACAGTACCACAAGGTTTAGTGTCTCATCACAGATCAGCTTTCCTACGGATGGCTAGGTTATGGACAGTGGGGAGGATATGTGCTTTGGTGAGTGCTGTGAAGTGTGTAAACCTGGTGATTCACAGACCTGTACCCCTGGGGATAAAAATATATGTTTATAAAAAATAAAAAATTAAAAAAAAACTAATAACCAAATTAACAGCTATTTTTAATCAGGAATTTTAAAAATTACAACTACTTTAATACCACCACTGTTAATACTCTGAAAACAAAGCAAAATACCCTTCATGAAAACTGTATAGCTTCAAATTTTCTATGTCTACGGAGTAGGAATTTTAATGCTTTTCTTTGTACCCTGACTTAGAGACTGTACTACATTTTTTATATGAACTAAATTAAATATAAAGACATTTAGATTCTTTTCCTCAATTAGATTGTTATGATGAAAAATTTCTTGTTTTAGTCAATACCAGAATCTAAGAGAAGATATTTTACATGGAAAAATAATAGGATAAATCATTTACAATGTTTCATTGATGCTAAAATCAGTATTTTTCCTACTTTAAAATCAAAAGAGGTTTTACAACTTAAAGTGTCTTAAGATTATAATTGGTGGTCCCAGTATCCTTAAAGTGCTCTGTGATCCATTTTTCTCTGTAAGCCAGACCTTAGAGTGGAAACTGTAATCACTGAGTTGGAAAACCTCAATGCAGTGGAAGTTAAGTTCATCTCAGAATGTCAGGGGCCAAGTGGAGACATTCAATCACCAAAAGCAAGGTAGGCATGGTTACCATAAAGGGCAGCAAAGTCAAAGCACAATCAAGTACTCTGACACGTTCAGACCTACAGCTTGCACTAGTTAATCATATTGTTCCTAGAAGTAAAGTGGATAGGAAGCCTACTAAATTCTTACTTAATCTGTATAGGCAGAAAAGTTCTAGGTCAAATGAACAAAATCCAACTTGAATCTTAAAAACAGAGAGTCATGTCCCCTCAATCAGTTCTTAAACTTGAATCAGTTTACCCCTTGTATGATGGGGGAGGCCAGGTTGCCTTGAAGAAAGACCGCAGTATACGACAGAAAATATACACCATTAATCTTTTTCCCAGCCTTCCCCAAAGGGACTTATGGCCTTGGACCAAGGTAACTATACATTGGGGAAAAGGAAATAATTTGACTTTTAGGGGAATACTGAACATTGGCTCTGATCTGATAACTGATTCCAGGAAATGTTACTGTGGACCTCCAATCAGAGTAGCAGTTGTGTGTCATGTGATCAATGGTGTTTAAGCTCAGGTCCATCTCACAGTGGACTCAGTGGGTCTCTGAACCCATTCTGTGGTTATCTCCTCAGTTCTAGAGAGCATAAACGGTGCCAACATATTTAGCAGCTGGCAGAATTCCTACATTGGTTCCCTGACCTGTGGAGAGAAAGTTGTTATAATGGGAAAGGCCAAGTAGAGCCATTATAACTGCCTCTACCTAGGGAAATAATAAATCAAAAGCAACACCATCTTCCTGATGGGATTGTAGAGATTAGTGCTACCATTAAATACTCGAATACTGCAGGGGTGATGATTCCTTCCACATTTCTATTCAGATCACCAATATGGCCTGTTCAGAAGACAGATGGATCCTGGAGAATGACAGTAGACTACCATAAGTTTGACCAGGTGGTGACTCCACCTGCATCTGTTATGCCAGATGTGGTTTCATTGATTGAGCAAATTAATACATCCCTTGGTGCCTGGGCATGTAGTTAATGATCTGTCATTTTTCCTCCATACCTGTCCATAAGGTCTACTAGAAGCAGTTTGCTTGCTGTTGGTAAGCCCGGTAATTTATCTTCACTATACAACTTTGGGGATATATCAACTCTTGACTCCTGTGTCATAATTTAGTTTGGGGATTTTGATTGTCTTTCTCTTCTGTAAAATAACACATTGATCCATTACATTGATGACATTATATTGATTTGACCTGGTAAGGGAGAAGTAGCAACTATTCTACTATTCTACTGTCATTGGTAAGAAATTTATCAGAGGGTGGGATAAAAATACAGCTAAAATTCAGGGGCCTTCTACTGCAGTGAAATTTCTAAGGGTCTTGTGGCGTTGAGCATGTTGGAAATATCCTTTCTAATGTGAAGGAAAAGTTATTACATCAAATCCTTGAACAACCAAGAAAGAGGCGGCATAATACCTAGCAGGCCTTTTTGGATTTTGGAGCCAATCTATTACTCATTTAGGTGAGTCATGCAGCTCATTTACAAAGAAACCTGAAAAGCTGCTAGTTTTAAATGGTTCCCAGAGAAGAGATGGCTCTGCAACAGATTCAGGCTGCTGTGCATGCTGCTCTGTCACTTGAGTCTTATGATCCATCAGGCCTAATGATACTTGAAGAATCAGTGACAGAGAAGCTGCTTGGAGCCTTTGGGCAGTCTCTATCATTGAATTTTAGTATAGGTCTATAAGATTTTAGAACCAGCACCCCCCCACCTCATCATGCAGATAAATACTTTTCTCCTGAGAAACAGCTCTTGGCCTCTACCAGTCTTTAGTAGAGATTGATTGCTTGACTATACACCAGCAAGTTACTATGAGACTTGAGTTACTCATCATTAACTGGACATTGTCTGACTCACAAGACCACAAAGTTGGGTGTGCAAAGTAAGACTCTGTGATCAAAATGAAATGATACATGCATAATTGGGTTGAGTAGGCTCTGAAGGCATGGGAGGTGACATGAAAAGGTGGCCCCAAAACCCAGAGTCCCTACTCTTGTTACACTTCTTTCTTACCCACCCCCCACCAGCCCATACTTATGGCCTCATGGGGAGTTCCATATAATCAGGTGACAAAGGGAGAAAAGACCTCTGATTTAAAGATGATTCTGCATGATATACAAACACTGCCTGAAAATGGACAGCTACAGCACTATAGCTCCTTTCTGGGGCAATCTAGGTAGGAAATAGTAAAGGGAAAACCTCCTACTGAACAGAAATCCAGGCAGTGCACTTGGTTGTTCTCTATACTTGGAAGGAGAAATGGCCAAATATGCCATTAAATATCAGTTCATGAGCTGTGGCCAATGGTTTAACTGGATGGTCAGAGAATTGGAAAGAGCATGAAAATTGATGACAAAGAAATCTGGGGAAGAGGAATGTGAATCAACTTCTCTGAGTAGGCAAAAAAGTGTTAAGAAGTGTGAGCTCCATGTGAGTGCTCACAAAAGGGTGACCTCAGCAGGAGAGGGTTTTAATTACCAATTCAATGGAATGATCAGCCCTCTGAATACCAGACTCTTTTCCCAGTCACTCCTGTTATCATTCAGTGGGCTCATGGAAAAACGGCTATGGTGGCAGGGATAGAGGTTATGCATGGGCTCAGCAATATGGACTTTCATTCACCAAGTATGATCTGACCCCTGAAATTATACCAGTTCCTGGGTGATTACCCAACTACCTGGTAATTGGTTGATTACATTGGAATAGACAATTACCCTGGGATATGGATTTGCTTTCCTGCATTCAACACTTCTACCAAAACTACCAACTGTTATAGCAAATTAAATGTAACCATGGACCTGTGCTCATGGAATTCACTGGTTTTGCCATGTTTCCCACCATTCTGAAGCAGTTGGATTGATAGAAAAGTGAAATGACTTTTTAAAAGCTCAGTTATAGTACCAGCTAGGGGCAATGCCTCACAGGGCTGAGACAAATTTCTCCACAACCTTATGTGCTCTGACTCAGCATCCATTATATGGAGCTATTTCTCTGATAGCCATGATTTACAGATCCAGGGATCAAGGGCTGGAAATGGAGGAAGTGGCACCACTCACTATTATCCTTAGTTATCCACCCAAATATTCATATATTTGATTATGGATTATAGAGAGTTGCCCTCTTCCTATTGGATGTGTTAGGAGATATATCTATATATAGATAGATAGATATATCTATCTATCTATCTATCTATATATATATATAAAGGTTAAAAAATACATGAATTAAGAAAACATCTCACTAAAGGTTTTGAATAAAAGATTCTGAACTTGAGGCAAAATGATTAGAATAGAGTATTTTTGATTTTTAAAAAAACATTTATTTATTTATTTATTTATTTATTTCAGAGGTAGAACACAAGCAGGGGGGACAGAGGGAGAGGGAACGAGAATCCCATGGTGATCAAGGAGCCCTTGGGGGTTGGGGGATTGGATCTCATGACCCTGAGTTCATGACCTGAGCTGAAACTGATAGCTGGACACTCAACTGACTACACCACCCAGACTCTATTACAAAGGCTATCTCCTATTAAAAAATGCATCCAATCATAAAATTAAAATTTTTACATGGTTAATTGGAAAAAAAATAGCTATTTTATGGTAATAGCCATAGTAGTTGATTCTAAGATCCACTTCATCCCAAATGATAGTCTAAGTCACTCATGGTGTTCTTTCTCTTTCCTTTTGCTACTACATGGCTTAGGAATATCAATAAAAGCCATTTCTTGACAATCAAAATGGAAACAAAGTGTACTGGTTGTCTTCTGGGAAAATTTTCTTTGCTGCAAAATAAGAAATACAAGAAAAAGAGAACCATGTTTTTTTTTTTTTTTCCACTTGAAAATCATTAAGGCATATGTAATGCCTCTCTGATCAACAAGTTAAAAGAAGAGAAGGCTTAACAAAGTGCAAAAGCAAACAATAAAGATAGCACAATTGAGAAATTGAGTCTATATACTTTTGATAACATTACTAGCTCGTCACTTAAGCCAGCTTTGGATCATAACCATAACCCTGGACTTCCCATCAAGTGATACAATAGACTATTATTATATTTTAAGTGAACCTGATTCATGGTTTGGCTTACTTACAAGGGAAATTATGTAAACTTAAATGATTATTTTAATATCAATATATTTTGTTCTATCCCATATAGTACAAAACTATGTAGAGTTCACTACATAGCAAAAATAAAGACTGAGTAAATTAAATATAAAAATATGTTTGCAAATTCTACACATTGGAAAAATACATTTTCTATTGAGCTTCACATTTTGATTTTGTCCTCTTGGCATACATAGATGGATAGGTCAAATTTAAAAAAAATAAGTCACTGGAAATCGTGACTGCCAGAAAAAAAGTAGGTTGTTTTAGTTCATGTACAAGTAATATGTTGGTAAAGAATCAAGAAAATTGAGCTCTTTTAAGGCTTTAATTATCCTTTATTGGTATTACAAATGTTTTGATAAAAATAAGTATAAAGTACCTATAAAGTATCTGAATACATTACATGTCAAATTTTTAAAAAGGTAAATTTAACAATGTATACTCCAGGAATTATCAACATTCTTACAATCATTTAGTACAGTGGTCATTTAGACAACTCAAAAATTGACAAAAACAAGTAAGTATATATATCAATGAAGAGGGCTGGGTGATAACAGATTTTAGAGAATGTAGGGCCATTTAAATGGATCAGCTTCTATGTAGTCTAAGTAGGGTTTCCAGTTATCCCAAAGACTTCTTATACACCATTACTTTGATGTCCTCCAATTAATCACACTGTTATTCATGTCATTATGAAATAATCTTCCATAATAACTCTGGAATTTACCATGTGAGTAGCTTTGCCGAATGGGATATTTCTAAGTGTGTCACAAGTAGAGTATTGATAACTAACAAATTCTTGTACTTAGGGACAATTCTCTTATGATGTTTCCTTTTGGGAACCCACCATCATAACATGAAGCAGCCCAAACAGCCAAGAGGAGAGGTTCACACACAGAAAACAAGACACCCAATCAATAGCCCCCATTAGAGCTCCCAATCATACCTCTAGACTCGGCCTCTCAGCCTACACCCCTACTAGAACCACCACCTATGCAACCACAGATTTATCAGATATAACAAATTGTTTGAATTCACTGAACTTTGGGGTGGTTTATTACACAAAAAGATGTAATCGAGACACACTTTAGTTCAGATTCTATATGTACTTTTACTTTAAAAAATACTTTATTTTCATAATATGAGTGATAGGCAGGATAAATACAGAATTTATAACTTTTTTTTTTAAAGATTTTATTTATTTGACAGACAGAAATCACAAGTAGACAGAGAGGCAGGCAGAGAGAGAGGAGGAAGCAGGCTCCCCGCTGAGCAGAGAGCCCAATGCGGGACTCGATCCCAAGACGCTGGGATCATGACCTGAGCCGAAGGCAGCGGCTTAACCCACTGAGCCACCCAGGCGCCCAAGAATTTATAACTTTTAATCTACTTCAAACTTCCCATTTTCCTAAAGAAACTGCTGACCTAAAGGTCAAATTGTAGGTTCTCAAAATTAGTGGCAGAACCAGGTTATAGTACTAGTCTCAACAAGTAAGTCAGTGCTTAGAGGAGGTTTGATACCATATTTAAACAAGATGGATTCACAGATCGGTCTTCTAAGAAAATATGGTAAAGTTAAAAAATACATAGGGACGTCTGAGTGGTCCAGTCAGTTAGGCCTCTGACTTTGATCAGGTTATGATCTTAGGGTCCCGGGATCCAGTCCCACCTAGGGTTCCCTGCTCAGCAGGGACTTCTTGCTCAATGGGGAACCCCCTTCTCCCTCTGCCTGCTGCTCCCCCTGCGTGTGTGCTCTTTCTCTCTCTGTCTCTCTCGTGCATGCAAGCTCTCTCTCTCTGTCAAGTAAATAAAATCTTTAAACATGATATAAACAGTTATTTCACAGTACCATATACCATACGAAATCATTTTCAGTATTCTTCCCAATATCCAATTCTACACATTTAAGAGAATGGGTTTCTTGGCTGGTTGTGTAAAAAGGTCAGAAGAAGAAAGATGGCTGGTGAGTTGCTGGAGTCAGGCCTAGAGTAGCAGAAGGATGATTTATTTAAACTTTTATGTAAGATTTGAAAAATTCACAATTAGCAATTTAAAAACCATCCACGTCATGGGTATACCATATTTGTGTTCCTTCAGTACTGAAAAAACCTTCCATATGTGTACAACGTTTTAAGGGAAAAAAAAAATCCCTTGGAATTGGAATACCAATTCTAAAGCATACCCTCGCTTCTTACCATATGTACATTTCATTCTCAACATCTTTCTTGTCAAGCAAATGTAAATAATTCTGAAGTCTTCTCCCCCTCACTGATAGTGAGCAGTGGCTTAGAATAGTCTGACAGTCAGCAAAAACCATTAAAAAAGCTTCTGTTATGAGACACAAGAGGAGATTAAAACGCAGCCCTGTCAGTCTGCAGAAAAAGTACATGTTGCTCATGGCTGGTTATTCTCTCTTCAGAGCGCTGAACTTGGCAGTAAAATCAGTAGAAGTAAATGGCAGAGGCATGGAACTGGCAGGGATACGGCAGCCCCCGCGGAGAGGCTGTCTGCACATGACATAACAATAACCGTGGGATCCGAGGGGCGACTGCTCCCGTGCTGACTTCACTGGAGAAGCTGATAAGTGGTGAGTCAAGTGTACGTTTTCAAAATATAGGTGCTTGGTTGTTCAGAAGCATAAAGAGAGAGATTACAGGCAGGGTACTTAATAAAATGTTCAAAGATGTGTATCTGGGGACAAATAACATGAGAGGGGAAAAACACTTCGATAGACCAAAAAAAAAAATAATTTTTATTATAGAAACTGATTACAGCGTGATGAGAGAGAATGTTCACTCTCACTCTCTTTTTCTCTCACACTACATGATCACTAGGTCTTTAATTCTTTGCTTTGCTTATTGTCTGAGACATTTTTAGTTTTTTTTTTTTTTCACATTTGTTGCTTTTTCCCTCAAACTTGTTTAGAATAGGCTACATATAAATATTTAGATGATATAATTTAAATAATTATTTTCCCAGGGCTTCTGGTCACCAAATACCACTTCCCATCAAAATGTTATCTATACAATGACATTTAGTCTAGCCAACGTATAGGAATGGTGGAATTCAGGGGCTAGAGCATGCGCATTTGTATGCTATGCAACAGGATACTGAAATGGCTTTTGCTTCGAAGCTCTACTTATTATCATTATATTTATTTGTGCAAGAATTATACTTGCACTTTCAAACATCTTGTAAGTAATAAGTAATATGTCATTTTCAAGATGATTTACTCGTTTCCTAAGTTACATGTAACTAATTTTGAGTTTGGCACAAGTTTTGAAATTTTAATATGACCTCATTTCCCTTTCAATGTTTGGCCTGTTACATCATGGTATCTCACCATTCAGCTGTAGAATGTATAAAGAGAATAATGCAGCATGACCAACTGGGGTTTATCCCAAGGGTTTATGCCATGTGCAGCTGGTCTAACATTTGAAAACTAATTAGTGAATTTTTCCATGTTATCAGACAAAACAAGAAAACCACATGAGGATGTCAATAGGGTCAGAAAAAACATTTGAGAAAATTAAAATTCATTTAAAATAAGATCTCTTCATAAACTTAAAATAGAAGAAATCTTTCTCAATATGATCAAAGAAAAGCATAAAACATCATGTGTCACGGTGAAGGATTAAATACTTTCCCCCTAAGATTATGAACACAGCAATGATTTCCACTCTACTACTTCTATTGAACAATCTAGCCAAGGCAATAAAACAAGAGACATAAATACAAGTTATCTATGTCAGAAAGGACAAACTGATACTCCTTATTTATAGGTGGCTTCGTCATTAATACAGAGAGAATCTACAAACACAGCTACTAATATATGTATATATGTAATGTAATATATGAATTTAGCAATGTTGCAGGATACAAGATCAATTACAAAACAATTATATTTCTGTATACTAGCAATAAACAATTGGAAGTTGATGTTTTAAAATACTATTTATTAAAAATACCATTTATAATTGCATCAAAATATTAATTAACTATGGATAAATCTCATGAAAATGTTAAATACCTATAAACTGAAATTATAAAACATTGGTAAGAAAAATTAAATAAGACCTAAAGAAATAAATATATCTTGTCCATAGGTAAAAAGATTCCATATTGCTAAATTGTCAATATCCTAAATGAACAGATATATTGATTCACATAATCCCTATTAAAATCCTAACAACCTCTATTCTTTTTTTCTAGGAGGCTCTATTTTCATATGAAAAGTCAAGACAATTCTAAAATTGGTATGGAAATTAAAAGGTCCCCAATAACCAAAATGAGAGGAAAGAAAAACAAGTGTCCAGGACTTACACTGCCTGATTTTAAGATTTATTTTAAAGCCATATAATTTAGACACTCGAATATTATTATAAATAAAGATAAGCAGATCAATGGAGCAAAGGAAAATACACCCTACCTATATGGTCTATTGATTGTTTTTAAAACCCTCAAAACAGGTTAACCAGGAAAGGATAATCTTCTAAATAAGAAGGGGGAGAAAAATCGCATAGTAATATCTTTAAAAATAAAGAAAAATAATTTCTGTCCCTAACCTCATACAATACACAAAAATGTACTCAAAATGAACCTTGAATATAAATGTAAGATTTGAAATTATAAAACATTATACACTGGTAAAAATCTTAGTTCCTTGGACTTCACAAAGATATATAACAAAGAACGTATAAAATATAAAAGTCAGTAAATTATACTTTATCAAAATTTTTAAAATTATTCTTCATAATACACTGCTATGATAATGACAAGGCAAGACATAGATCTGGGAGAAAATACTTGATATATATATATGTATATATATATATAAAATAATATATATAGAGAGAATATATAGAGAATATATCTAGCAAAAGACTTGTGTCCAACATACTTAAAACATTTTTACAATTTAATAATAAAAAACTAAGATTCCCAATTACAAATGGTCTAGATTTTGATGAACATTTTAATGAAGAATAAATATAAATGATAAGTACATGAGAAGATGTTCAACATCACTAGTTATTAAGAAATATAAATGTAAATTACACTGTGATACCATAACACACCCACCAGAATGGATGAAGTTATAAAGATTAGGGTATGTGCTTTGGTGAGTGCTGTGAAGTGTGTAACCTGGTGATTCACAGACCTGTATCCCTGGGGATAAAAATATATGTTTATAAAAAATAAAAAATTAAAAAAAAATCATACCAAATTTTGAAAGGAGTATGAAAGAACTGGAACTTCTACATATTTCTAGAAGGAATGTAAAATATACAAGTAATATGATTAAAACAGTTTTGTACTGTCTTAAAAATCTAAACATATATTTGTCATACAAACCAGCAGACTTATAGAAGGATATTTGCAGCAAAGTTACTTCTTAAAAACAGGAAATCCAAATACTTACTGATGAATGGATAAGCAAATTGTAGTACAAAGGAACAAATTGAAAGACTGACAAAACAAAGAGTTGCTGAAGATGGAGAGCAAATACACTTCTTATGGTTAGAAAACTTGGTCCAACCACTTTTAAAAAACTGATGGTACTTCTTTTCTTTTCTTCTCCTTTCTTTCCTTTCCTTTTCTTTTTTTTTCTTTCCTTTCTTTTTTTCTTTTCTTTTCCTTTCCTTATTTTTCAATTATTATAGTTGGCACAGACAATATTTCTTTAAGATAAATATACAGCTACTCTATAAACCACACATTTATCCAAGATAAATCATTGATTAGTATCAAAATGTTTTATAATAATGCTCATTTCAGCTTTATTTATCAAAGTCAAAACTGGGGGTGGGGAGGGGAGGAGTGAAATAACCTACACTTGCTTAGATTCAACTTCAAACAAAAACTTGCCGCCGGGCCTTCAGAATATGTCTCAGCTTTTACACTGATGCCATGGTCTTCGCAGGGTAGCCCTAGCAATTAGCTGAGCAAAGTTCTAGTCTCTGAAGTCTCTTTTGAGCAATATCCAGCCAATATATGAGCAAGGCAGTAGTCGTCGAGGTTTCAATCTTTTGGGAGCAGCCCCCAACTGATGAACTACTAAGGAACTACCTGTCTCTTGGCAATGCAGGGTTCTACTAAATGGATTGTCTCTGTTTGGAACTTCCCTTTTGTGCTGGTTGAGATCACAGTCCAATGATTTTTCCATCTCTTTTCTTTCAGGGTTAGTCCACAATATATATATATATATATATATATATATATATTTTTTTTTAAAGATTTTATTTATTTATTTGACAGAGAGAAATCACAAGTAGATGGAGAGGCAGGCAGAGAGAGAGAGGGAAGCAGGCTCTCCGCCGAGCAGAGAGCCCGACGCGGAACTCGATCCCAGGACTCTGAGATCATGACCTGAGCCGAAGGCAGCGGCTTAACCCACTGAGCCACCCAGGCGCCCCACAATATATTTTTTGCACATCAATTCTGTCTCAGTACTTGTTTCCCAGAGAACTTGCCAACTACAAATTCATCCATCAGTTAGTAAATGATAAATAGATAGTAATTCATTCACATAATGGAATACTCCACAGCACTAAAAACAAACCACTAATACACAAGCCAACATGGATGAATCTTACAGATATTTTCATGACTAAAAACAATCAGACACAGAAGAATACATAATGTGTAACTCCATTAATATAAAGTTTATATAAACTGAAATTATAAAACATTGGTAAGAAAAAAGAAATGGCAAATCTAATCAATGGTGAGAGAAACTAGAATAATGATTACTGATGGACTGGGAGTAAACTTGAAAGAAGCACATCAGACATTTCTGGGTTATAAAGATATGCTTTATGTTTACCTAGGTAACGGTTCATAGGAATAAACCCATGTAAAAAACACTGAGTTGCACATTTGAGATTTGTTCACTTTATATACCTCACTGAATGCATTTTATATTTCATTTTATTTCCTGATACCACATACACAAAATAAAGTTTGAATTAATGTTGGTCCAACTTTGTCTTAGTCTATATTTGGGGGCAACTGAACATTGCTGGAAAATTTTCATAAGTATACATTTCAGTAGTAAAATAAGTTCATGATCTTTTTCTTCTACTAGACTTTAAATTCTTCCTTGAAATCCTTTTACATTTCTTTACTCATTTCTTTTGGTGATTTTTCATAGTGACAACTTAGCACATTCTCTAGGTCTCTAACTATCTTAAAACTATGGTCCTATCAGCCCTTTCTCACACTTCTTATAGGTATATAACTCACTTCCCATTCCAAAGAGAAAATACAATTGAATATAATATAATTTGCCCATATTTACATTATTTAAAAAAATAAGAAGTATACAAATAACAACAACAACAAAAACCTTGTAACTACTCCCAGATGATATTATGAAACGAAAATACACAGAAAAAAATATTAAAATTCACAGCAACTTTAGCAAGTTCCTAGACATAAGATCAATGCAAAAATATCAGCTGAATTTTTAATGCCAGCAAAAATTGGTAAATGCTAATTTAGGAAAGTGACATAAGAGAAAATAACTGAGTAAGGTGTTCAAAGAATCAGTCCTTCCACTGTGGGGGGGGTGCATAAGCAGTCAAAGACTGAAAAATCGACTTTTTGGATTTCTGACATCTCTTTCAAAGCACAGAGCAACCAAATGATTGCCTAATGAAGAGAAGGACAGTTGAATTTCAGTCAGAGAGTATTGTGGCATTTTCACTCAACAGCTTGCCTTCCCATTCCCCCACGTACTGGTGGCTATCCAGATAGTGGCCCTCACTTCGAGGTGTAGTTTGCTGGTGCCGTAAGATTAGTATGGACCTTGTTCTTAAAATTCTGTGATTGTGTGTTGTGACCTGTCTGGTTTCCTGAGAGATAGGCACAAAGGCTGATCTTTCGTTTATTATCCTCTCCCAACCCCCCACCTTGGATTGCTGTGGATTTCTTGGTGTTTGTGATAACCTCTGGTGAAAAATTTAAAGACCTATTCTGCTCGTGCCTACTTAAGGAAGGGGACAGCAGATGAAGCAAGCAGCAGAGAGATCCAAAAGCCCAGGAAATGTGGAGTCTGAGGAAGGAGTCTCTTGCAGTGGTAAGGGCTGAAAAGGGGCAACACATAAAACAGTGCACAGAGTGCAGTGTGCATGCCCAGTGTGGATGCAGGCTCAGAAATAACCCTGAGGTATCGCCAGTGGATCTGTGGTAACTACAAGGACAGGCGGGAAAGACAAACACAGAGTTTTCAGCTGTCTGGCTTAGCACTGAAGAACTCCCAATCCAAAGCCAAGCTGCAAATAGTGGGAAAGCAGTATTTTTCTTTTTTTCTTTTTCTTTTGTCTCCAGGCATTTAAGTAAGACCATGACACATGACTGGGTGACTGCTGAGATAGCACAACACACTTCAGTGATCTTACATGGCAAGGAATGTTACTTTTGAAAAACAGTTTGGAAAAGTCACTAAACAAAGGTACAACTCCAGTCTTAAAAATCAACAATAGTAGGGGAGGAGTCAAGATGGCGGAGAAGTAGCAAGCTGAGACTGCTTCAGCTAGCCGTAGATCAGCTAGATAGCTTATCTAAAGATTGCAAACACCTGAAAATCCATCGGCAGATCGAAGAGAAGAAGAACAGCAATTCTGGAAACAGAAAAACAACCACTTTCTGAAAGGTAGGACCAGCGGAGAAGTGAATCCAAAGCGACGGGAAGATAGACCCCGGGGGGAGGGGCCGGCTCCCGGCAAGCAGCGGAGCAACCATGCACAAAATCAGGACTTTTAAAAGTCTGTTCCGCTGAGGGACATCGCTCCAGAGGCTAAACCGGGGCGAAGCCCACGCGGGGTCAGCGTGGCCTCAGGTCCCGCAGGGTCACAGAAGGATCGGGGGTGTCTGAGTGTCCCAGAGCTTGCGGGTATTGGAACGGGAAAGCCGGCTACAGAGACAGAGCTGACCGTAAGCTCGCAGCTCCGTGTTACCTTGAACCGGTCGCAGGCTCGGTGAGCTCGGAGCGCGGCCGGAGGTCAGGCAGACGGGAGTAACTGGGCGCTGTTCTCTGAGGGCGCCCTGAGGAGTGGGGCCCTGGGCTCTCGGCTCCTCCGGGCCGGAGACCAGGAGGCCGCCATTTGTATTCCCGTCCTCTGGAACTCTACGGAAAGCGCTCAGGGAACAAAAGCTCCTGAAAGCAAACCCGAGCGGATTACTCACCCCGGCACCGGGTAAGGGCGGTGTAATTCCGCCTGGGGCAAAGACACTTGAGAATCACTACACCAGGCCCCTCCCCCAGAAGATCAACAAGAAATCCAGCCGAGACCAAGTTCACCTACCAAGGAGTGTGGTTTCAATACCAAGGAGAGCAGCAGAATTCCAGAGGAGGAGAAAGCCAAACACGGAACTCATGGTTTTTTTCCTGTGATTTTTTTTAGTCTTGCAGTTAATTTAATTTTTTCTTTTTCATTTTTTTTTTCTCGCCTTCGGGTAAAATTTTTTTTTAACTGTTACCTTTTTCTTTTTTAACGATTTTTTACTAGTTTATCTAATATATATATTTTTTCTTTTTTACATTTTTCTTAGGTGTTTTCTTTTTTAAAAAATTCTTTTCTTTTCTTTTCTTTTTTTTTTTTTCTTTTCTTTTTGTTTTTTTTTTCTTTCTTCCTTTTTGAACCTCTTTTTATCCCCTTTCTCCCCACTCATGATTTTGGATCTCTTCTAATTTGGTTAAAGCATATTTTCCTGGGGTTGTTGCCACCCTTTTAGTATTTTACTTGCCCCTTCATTTACTCTTATCTGGACAAAATGACAAGACATAAAAATTCAACACAAAAAAAAGAACAAGAGGCAGTACCGAAGGCTAGGGACCTAATCAATACAGACATCGGTAATATGTCAGATCTAGAGTTCAGAATGACAATTCTCAAGGTTCTAGCCGGGCTCGAAAAAGGCATGGAAGATATTAGAGAAACCCTCTCGAGAGATATAAAAGCCCTTTCTGGAGAAATAAAAGAACTAAAATCTAACCAAGGTGAAATCAAAAAAGCTATTAATGAGGTGCAATCAAAAATGGAGGCTCTAACTGCTAGGATAAATGAGGCAGAAGAAAGAATTAGTGATATAGAAGACCAAATGACAGAGAATAAAGAAGCTGAGCAAAAGAGGGACAAACAGCTACTGGACCACGAGGGGAGAATTCGAGAGATAAGTGACACCATAAGACGAAACAACATTAGAATAATTGGGATTCCAGAAGAAGAAGAAAGTGAGAGGGGAGCAGAAGGTATACTGGAGAGAATTATTGGGGAGAATTTCCCCAATATGGCAAAGGGAACGAGCATCAAAATTCAGGAGGTTCAGAGAACGCCCCTCAAAATCAATAAGAATAGGCCCACACCCCGTCACCTAATAGTAAAATTTACAAGTCTCAATGACAAAGAGAAAATCCTGAAAGCAGCCCGGGAAAAGAAGTCTGTAACATACAATGGTAAAAATATTAGATTGGCAGCTGACTTATCCACAGAGACCTGGCAGGCCAGAAAGAGCTGGCATGATATTTTCAGAGCACTAAACGAGAAAAACATGCAGCCAAGAATACTATATCCAGCTAGGCTATCATTGAAAATAGAAGGAGAGATTAAAAGCTTCCAGGACAAACAACAACTGAAAGAATTTGCAAATACCAAACCAGCTCTACAGGAAATATTGAAAGGGGTCCTCTAAGCAAAGAGAGAGCCTACAAGTGGTAGATCAGAAAGGAACAGAGACCATATACAGTAACAGTCACCTTACAGGCAATACAATGGCACTAAATTCATATCTCTCAATACTTACCCTGAATGTGAATGGGCTAAATGCCCCTGTCAAAAGACACAGGGTATCAGAATGGATAAAAAAACAAAACCCATCTATATGTTGCCTCCAAGAAACACATTTTAAGCCCGAAGACACCTCCAGATTTAAAGTGAGGGGGTGGAAAAGAATTTACCATGCTAATGGACATCAGAAGAAAGCAGGAGTGGCAATCCTTATATCAGATCAATTAGATTTTAAGCCAAAGACTATAATAAGAGATGAGGAAGGACACTATATCATACTCAAAGGGTCTGTCCAACAAGAAGATTTAACAATTTTAAATATCTATGCCCCCAATGTGGGAGCAGCCAACTATATAAACCAATTAATAAGAAAATCAAAGAAACACATCAACAATAATACAATAATAGTAGGGGACTTTAACACTCCCCTCACTGAAATGGACAGGTCATCCAAGCAAAAGATCAGCAAGGAAATAAAGGCCTTAAACGACACACTGGACCAGATGGACATCACAGATATATTCAGAACATTTCATCCCAAAGCAACAGAATACACATTCTTCTCTAGTGCACATGGAACATTCTCCAGAATAGATCACATCCTCGGTCCTAAATCAGGACTCAACCGGTATCAAAAGATTGGGATCATTCCCTGCATATTTTCAGACCACAATGCTCTAAAGCTAGAACTCAACCACAAAAGGAAGTTTGGAAAGAACCCAAATACATGGAGACTAAACAGTATCCTTCTAAAGAATGAATGGGTCAACCGGGAAATTAAAGAAGAATTGAAAAAAATCATGGAAACAAATGATAATGAAAATACAACGGTTCAAAATCTGTGGGACACAACAAAGGCAGTCCTGAGAGGAAAATATATAGCGGTACAAGCCTTTCTCAAGAAACAAGAAAGGTCTCAGGTACACAACCTAACCCTACACCTAAAGGAGCTGGAGAAAGAACAAGAAAGAAACCCTAAGCCCAGCAGGAGAAGAGAAATCATAAAGATCAGAGCAGAAATCAATGAAATAGAAACCAAAAAAACAATAGAACAAATCAACGAAACTAGGAGCTGGTTCTTTGAAAGAATTAATAAAATTGATAAACCCCTGGCCCGACTTATCAAAAAGAAAAGAGAAAGGACCCAAATAAATAAAATCATGGATGAAAGAGGAGAGATCACAACTAACACCAAAGAAATACAAACTATTATAAGAACATACTATGAGCAACTCTACGGAAATAAATTTGACAATCTGGAAGAAATGGATGGATTCCTAGAAACATATAAACTACCACAACTGAACCAGGAAGAAATAGAAAGCCTGAACAAACCCATAACCAGTAAGGAGATTGAAACAGTCATTAAAAATCTCCAAACAAACAAAAGCTCAGGGCCAGACGGCTTCCCGGGGGAATTCTACCAAACATTTAAAGAAGAACTAATTCCTATTCTCCTGAAACTGTTCCAAAAAATAGAAATGGAAGGAAAACTTCCAAACTCATTTTATGAGGCCAGCATCACCTTGATCCCAAAACCAGACAAGGATCCCACCAAAAAGGAGAGCTATAGACCAATATCCTTGATGAACACAGATGCGAAAATACTCAACAAAATACTAGCCAATAGGATTCAACAGTACATTAAAAAGATTATTCACCACGACCAAGTGGGATTTATTCCAGGGCTGCAAGGTTGGTTCAACATCCGCAAATCAGTCAATGTGATACAACACATCAATAAAAGAAAGAACAAGAACCATATGATTCTCTCAATAGATGCTGAAAAAGCATTTGACAAAGTACAACATCCCTTCCTGATCAAAACTCTTCAAAGTGTAGGGATAGAGGGCACATACCTCAATATCATCAAAGCCATCTATGAAAAACCCACCGCAAATATCATTCTCAATGGAGAAAAACTGAAAGCTTTTCCGCTAAGGTCAGGAACACGGCAGGGATGTCCATTATCACCACTGCTATTCAACATCGTACTAGAGGTCCTAGCCTCAGCAATCAGACAACAAAAGGAAATTAAAGGCATCCAAATCGGCAAAGAAGAAGTCAAATTATCATTCTTCGCAGATGATATGATACTATATGTGGAAAACCCAAAAGACTCCACTCCAAAACTGCTAGAACTTATACAGGAATTCAGTAAAGTGTCAGGATATAAAATCAATGCACAGAAATCAGTTGCATTTCTCTACACCAACAGCAAGACAGAAGAAAGAGATATTAAGGAGTCAATCCCATTTACAATTGCATCCAAAACCATAAGATACCTAGGAATAAACCTAACCAAAGAGACACAGAATCTATACTCAGAAAACTATAAAGTACTCATGAAAGAAATTGAGGAAGACACAAAGAAATGGAAAAATGTTCCATGCTCCTGGATTGGAAGAATAAATATTGTGAAAATGTCTATGCTACCTAAAGCAATCTACACATTTAATGCAATTCCTATCAAAGTACCATCCATCTTTTTCAAAGAAATGGAACAAATAATGCTAAAATTTATATGGAACCAGAAAAGACCTCGAATAGCCAAAGGGATATTGAAAAAGAAAGCCAACGTTGGTGGCATCACAATTCCGGACTTCAAGCTCTATTACAAAGCTGTCATCATCAAGACAGCATGGTACTGGCACAAAAACAGACACATAGATCAATGGAACAGAATAGAGAGCCCAGAAATAGACCCTCAAATCTATGGTCAACTAATCTTCGACAAAGCAGGAAAGAATGTCCAATGGAAAAAAGACAGCCTTTTCAATAAATGATGCTCGGAAAATTGGACAGCCACATGCAGAAAAATGAAATTGGATCATTTCCTTACACCACACACAAAAATAGACTCAAAATGGATGAAGGACCTCAATGTACGAAAGGAATCCATCAAAATCCTTGAGGAGAACACGGGCAGCAACCTCTTCGACCTCTGCCGCAGCAACATCTTCCTAGGAACAACGCAAAAGGCAAGGGAAGCAAGGGAAAAAATGAACTACTGGGATTTCATCAAGATCAAAAGCTTTTGCACAGCAAAGGAAACAGTTAACAAAATCAAAAGACAACTGACAGAATGGGAGAAGATATTTGCAAACGACATATCAGATAAAGGACTAGTGTCCAGAATCTATAAAGAACTTAGCAAACTCAACACCCAAAGAACAAATAATCCAATCAAGAAATGGGCAGAGGACATGAACAGACATTTCTGCAAAGAAGACATCCAGATGGCCAACAGACACATGAAAAAGTGCTCCGTATCACTCGGCATCAGGGAAATACAAATCAAAACCACAATGAGATATCACCTCACACCAGTCAGAATGGCTAAAATCAACAAGTCAGGAAATGACAGATGCTGGCGAGGATGCGGAGAAAGGGGAACCCTCCTACACTGTTGGTGGGAATGCAAGCTGGTGCAGCCACTCTGGAAAACAGCATGGAGGTTCCTCAAAATGTTGAAAATAGAACTGCCCTATGACCCAGCAATTGCACTATTGGGTATTTACCCTAAAGATACAAATGTAGTGATCCAAAGGGGCACGTGCACCCGAATGTTTATAGCAGCAATGTCCACAATAGCCAAACTATGGAAAGAACCTAGATGTCCATCAACAGATGAATGGATCAAGAAGATGTGGTATATATACACAATGGAATACTATGCAGCCATCAAAAGAAATGAAATCTTGCCATTTGCAACAACATGGATGGAACTAGAGCATATCATGCTTAGCGAAATAAGTCAAGCAGAGAAAGACAACTATCATATGATCTCCCTGATATGAGGAAGTGGTGATGCAACATGGAGGCTTAAGTGGGTAGAAGAAGAATAAATGAAACAAGATGGGATTGGGAGGGAGACAAACCATAAGTGACTCTTAATCTCACAAAACAAACTGAGGGTTGCCGGGGGGAGGGGGTTTGGGAGAAGGGGTTGGGATTATGGACATTGGGGAGGGTATGTGATTTGGTGAGTGCTGTGAAGTGTGTAAACCTGGTGAATCACAGACCTGTACCCCTGGGGATAAAAATATATGTTTATAAAAAATAAAAAAATTATTTAAAAAAATAAATAAATAAATTAAAAAAAAAAAAAAAAGAATGCCTACAGGAGGGGCGCCTGGGTGGCTCAGTGGGTTAAAACCTTTGCCTTTGGCTCAGGTCATGATCTCAGGTTCTGGGATCGAGCCCCACATCAGGCTCTCTGCTCAGCACTTCCTCTCACTCTCTGCCTGCCTCTCTGCCTACTTGTGATCTCTGTCAAATAAATAAATAAAATCTTAGGAAAAAAAAAAAAATCAACAATAGTATATCCTGGGGAAGGGAGAGCATCTGATTTCATGATTTACTACATTATAATATCAAAAATATCCTGTTTTCAAAAATGAGTTTACAGAAACTTCCCCAAAAGTACTTTAAATACAAATACTTTAAATAAACTTTCTTAAATCTTACTTGAGATCCAGTAGAAAAGACCATGGACAAAGGATGAAAGACAACCGGAAAACTATGTGTGAACATAAGCATTTTAATAAAGAGAAAAATAATAAAAAGGAACCAAATAGCAATTCCAAACCAGAAAATTACAATAATGGAAAGTAAAAAATCACTGGAATGGCTAATAGTATGTTGGAGCTGGCAGAAGGAAGAATCAGCAAACTTGGAATTAGAATTTAAGCGATCTGAAATATACAAAGGAAAAGAATGAGAACAAACAGAACCTCAGAGAAATGTGGGACACCATTAAGTGTACCAGCAAACACATAATGGGATTATTATTAGGAAGAGAGAAGAAAAAGTAAGAGAAAATACACTAAAATAATGGCTAAAACATCACAAATTTCATTACATCACAAAGAACATTAATCTACATTTCCCAGAAACTCAAGAAACTCCATAATGCATACATGCAAAGGGTGAACTACTTAGACACGTCAGAGTGCAAGGGTTGAAAGCCAAATATAGACAAAATCTTGAAAGCATCAAGAAAATAATGACTTGACACAAACAAGGTCACCTCAATAGAATAAAGACATGGTTTATAATTATAAATGATGAATGTAAAAAGGCATCAGAATGCCATTTTCAAAGTGCTGAAACAAACAAACAAACAAAAACAACCAACCGGGGCACCTGGATGGCTCAGTGGGTTAAGCCTCTGCTTTCGGCCCAGGTCATGATCTCAGGGTCCTGGGATCAAGCCCCACATCAGGCTCTTGGCTCAGCAGGGAGCCTGCTTCCCCCTCTCCCTCTGCCTGCTGCTCTGCCTACTTGTGATCTCTCTCCCTCTGTCAAATAAATAAATAAAATATTAAAAAAAAAAACAACCAACCAACCAAAAAAACCCTGTTAACCAAGAAAATATGTCCAGCAAATCTTTCTTCAAAAATGAAAATGAAATAAGGACACTCTAGATGAAAAGTCTCAAGGTATTTCTTGGTGTTATACATGTGTATTAACAAATACACCAAACAAATTATTCAGGCAGGAAAAAAAGTGACACCAATGACTAATTCAAATCCACAAGAAATACCAAAAATTGATAAAGGCAATTATATAGGTGATATATGAAGCACGGTAAAATTATGTATTTCTTCTCCTTCCCTCTCCTATGTGATTTAGAAATTAATTACATAAAAAGTAGCTATGAGATTGTATTGTTGGACCTATATATTATAAAACTGTGCTATTCTTAACAACAAGAGAAGATGAGAATGAGGCTACATTGGAATAAGGAAATAACATTACATGGTAAATCAAGTCCATAGGGGGAAAAAAATGAAGAAAATCTAAAATGGTAAATACAAAGATTAGCATATAAACTGTAAATATATATTTGCTCTCCTTTATTCTCTTAGCTTTAAAAAAAGACCTAAGATTTCATGGAACAGTACTCATAATCATATATTATTGAGTTTGTAATGGTAATGGTTGAACAACTGCATAAATGTACTTTAAATATTTGAGGTTTGTGGTATGTAAAATATATCTCAATAAAGCCTTTTTTTGTTTAAGGGAAAAAGTCAAGGAGATAGTTTGTAAGACTGATTTTTCCTGGGACAGGAAAAAAATAGCTATTTTAGAAATAGCTTTAAAATGTAAAGGACTGACATATGGAAAGCAAAATTTTTAAAAAATCTGTTTTCTTAATCCCCTCATTCCTATAGACCAAATTACTTTTCCCATTTTAGAATTACTCTGAGTTATATCATTAGAAACAGAGAATGGAGCAATTAAATTAGAGGGATTTGTTGATACTGCTGTTACAAAGGAGTGGTTTTTTTGTCTGGATTGAAATCCTTATGAATTAGGGGTACCTGCGTGGCTCAGTCAATTAAGCATCCACCTCAGGTCATGATCCCAGTGCCAAGTCCCACATCAGGCTCCCTGCTTGTCGGGAAGTCTGCTTCTCCCTCTCCCTCTGCCTGAAGCGCTGCCCACTTGTACTCTCTATCTGTCTGTCAAATAAATAAACGAAATCTTTTAAAAATTAAAATAAATCATTATGAATTTAGCTAAATGTGATTTAAAAATCACATTTTAATTAAAAGGCACATTTAATTAAAAGGCACATTTTAATAATAAAAAATGTGTCCAAACCATAGGCAAAATACCTATCAGATAACTAAATAAAAATAAATCAAAATTGGGCCACTTGGGTGGCTCAGTGTGTTAAACCTTCTGCCTTCAACTCAAGTCATGATCCCGGGGTCCTAGGATGGGGGCCTGCATCAAAACCCACATTGGGCTCTCTGCTCAGTGGGGAGCCTGCTTCCTCCTCTTTCTCTGCCTGCCTCTTTGCCTACTTGTGATTTCTGTCTGTCAAATAAATAAAAATTTAAAAATCTAAAAAATAGATAGATAGAAAAATAAATAAATAAAACAAAATTACTACTGTTCTTTCTGGTTTTATACACTATTGACCCTGTATTTTCATCCAGGAGCCTACCATGTACAAATAATGAAAATCCCATTCATCATGTTTATTTAGAGAGTAAAAGATGATTTACATAATAGCTATAGCAAAGTCCAGTTAATATGTGTTGAATATTTGAATTCCATTCTCTTCAAAATTAAAAAAAAAGAAAAGAAAAAAGAAAAAAAAAAGATAATTGTTATTGTAAGAATCTCTTCCAACTAATTAAAGGAACATAGAAGCCAAATTATAATGGTATGCCTAATTGGTTAGTGAACCCAAGCAAGCAGCTCCTGTTAGTGTCCTAACTCACTATTCTGATAGTGTAGGTGAGATTTAAAAGGATGCAGTGGTATTCCTTATATGCTCATTCTAACTTTGCTGCTATTTCAGCAAGTACTTTATTTATATGAAAATGAAGCTAATGAAGAAAAAGGAAAAATTGTATCTATGGATATGTCTCATGGCAACCTATATCATAGTTAAATTTTTACCATTTTTTCCAGAAATTATTTTCAGCCAAATAAATTCAGGCGTAAATAAATATCAAATGTATATCCAAAAGAGTTAAGCTAGGAAGGGGAAATTTCTGGAATGTGTAAAACACATGATGAGTTTAAATGTTTGCAAGTTTCACTCAGCTACATTCTTTCTTTGCTTGTTGGTTGGCTTAACAAGATAGAGGTCCCCCAATTATTGTCTTCATGCATGTGCCCTAAAATAGATACAGCTTAGTGATAGCTCTGATTTCTGATTACTGCTAAGACATTATTTCCATCCAGTTCTCTCCATCTTTAGAAATTACCAAACAACTGGACCCTTGAATTTGGAAACTGACCATTGGCACTTTTAAAATAGCTGATATCTCATATGGCTTATGTTCTTTTTTGCAGTTCTTACGCTCAAGTCTCTCAAGTCAAGCAATAGCTAATAGATAGCATGATTAAGAAGAACTCCAATTAACCTTTGTGGTGCTGGGCTTAGCAGAAATACTAGAGGAGTCACAAAAAAAAGTGTATTATAACAACAACTACAATAATAGTGATTATAAAATTTCTTCTTAATATTTTTGTCAGATGCATTACTTACATTATTATTTCCACAAATGAGACAGGCAAAGTAGGCATTTTTAATCCCATCTCATGGATGAAGAAATGGATGTGCAGAAAATTTAAGATTTCTCAAATTCACACAGGAAATATATGTAGAGAATAGACTTCACACTCACTGTTTTCCTGAATCCACTTTGATTTGTAACTTCTAAAGGAGTTTCAGAAATGTCATTGCTTTCCCTTAGCCCACACACATGCATGCACCCAAAATACTGCAGTCACATTTGTTTGTCAGATATCTTTCTCTCTTAGAATAAACAATAAATTATGTTTGAAGACATTAACTCTTTGCATTGAAAGTGGGGAAAACAGGTTTTATCTTTTATCCTGATACAGTCAAGAAAGAATTCTGCTTAAATAAGAAAGTAGACCCTTTATAGAAACTGGTGTTTTGGGGCAGAATTGTGTTCTGATTTTGATCTTTTTTAGCTTTTTCTATTTTTAAAACTTAAGCTCAGACAATGACCTAGATTTTGGCTGTGATTCCTAGGAAATTTAAAGTGACTAGCTATTGCTGAACTGATCCATTCTGGAATTAATAGGTGCAAAAGAAATCTACAATTTTATTTAAAAATGTTTAAAAGATTGTCTAAGTCCAGTGATCAAGTAAAAAATGCTGCTGGCAGTGGAATACGTTCTCCACAATTTTATTGTATCATTGGCTTCAGCTTTATTGTATCATTAGAGATGAATGAAGAAAAACATTAGAATAACTGACAACACTGACTGAGAAAAACACAATGATTGTTTTTGTACCACATCATTTGATGTAACAAAATTATATTTTGCGAGGATAATATTTCTTAATAATTTATTGATAAACATTCTAACTGTAAATCATAAGCAACCAATTATTCCAAGTTTAACTTTAAGATAAAAAAATATATTTTTCTTTTCCAAAGTAGTTTTCCCTAAATGATCAGTTTTCAAATTCTGCAAATTTGCCTATCTACTATGCATGGTAAGCCTAGAAAATAGTTCAAGTAAGGATCACTTTCACTTTCACGGCTGGGTCATTCAAGTTAGTCTGTTTGAAGTCTCACATTGAATCTGGAGCAATGGATATTGATGGTGAGAGCTGGGTACATAATGAAAAAGTATAGTAGCGGTAGTTCAACTTGCAATAAGAAGATCTGGGAACTCAGATCTGAGGAGAATCTGACTAACTTTTAACAATATTTGCACAGACTGCTTAACTCTCTGCAGGTACATGTTATTTAGAAGTAGTGCAAGGTGCATCTTTACTTATCTTCTAACCCTCTTTTTATCTACCATCTATCTATATTTTATTTATGTATTTTCTATTTATTTATTTATTTAAGAAAAAAGAGAGAGAGCATGAGCAAAAGGGCATAAGGTGAGGGAGAGAGAATCTCCAGCAGCGGAGCCCAATGCAAGGCTCAATCTCACCACCTTGAGAACATGATCTGTGCGAAACCAAGAGTTGGACACAGTTGCATGTTTTTTTTAACTGACTGCACCATCCAGGCACCCTTCTTTACCCTCTTTTTAATTGTCCTAGTGGACTCAGATTCTATCACTATCTTTCTGACTTCTATATGTCAGGGATTACTCAGGCCATCTCTACCTAAAACCTTTTTTGTTTCAGAATTATTCTTCTATCTTGTTCCAAAATCAGATGGATTTTTCCTTCAATTTTTTCATTCTCTACTAAGCAGTTTTGATAAATTAACCCATACTATTCAATGCTACAGTACTAGTATGATATCTCTTTCTCTCTCTTTCATTTAGTCTCCCACCAAATTATTTAACCATACACTTAATGCATGGTTTGTGCAATATGCAGGACATACTCTAGGGATTTAGTTGCCTAGAAGAGAAGTTCAAATCTAGTAAGATGCAGTAGTTACATGTAAACAAATAATTGGAATATGAGCAAATGATTATTATGATCAAGGTACGTATCAAAGTGTTTTAGGAGAAAAAGGTTTATTGGTTATGGAAACAAAGGAAAAAAATTTATTTGGAAACAATTGGAGTTTCTTTTTTCAGGGAAGTGCCATTTGACATTTAAAAAAATTAAAAAGTAGATAAAAAAGTGAGGCTAGGTAATGGAAGCAGCAAGGAACATGGAGACATAAATGTTTAAAGAAACTATTCTCAAATTGTGCCCCCAGGATCAGAAACATCAACAGTATATAGTAAATTGTTGAGAATACAAATTCTTAGGTCCCCCCCAGACCTACTGAATGAAAAACTCTAGCCGTGGGGAACAGTAATCTGACCAATAAGCACGGCTTCCACATGTTTTTGAAGTATCCTTTGAGAATTACAGAGCAAGACTGAAAAAGAGTAACTATTTGGTATGGTTCCAATGTAAGTCCTACAGCTGTAAGTTGAAAACAGGTTTAGGTTTTATTCAGTAGGCAATTGGGAGACATGTGTTGCCCTAAGCATAAGATTGACACATTCATGAGAGTTTTAAAATAATGGCTCTGACAGTATTGTTGACATTTAATCTGTTTGATGGAGTCTGGAGACCATCAGTAGGATAAGAGTAAAGCTTTAGTTAGCATCCATAGTGGCAGGAAGAACGTAAAGGAGGGGACACATATAAGAGAAACTGCAGATGTAGAATTTCTTCATATAACTTGTATTTCTTCCAAAGGATTTTCTGGAGACAAAGTTTTGGCAAAGCAATTCCAACACAAGAAATTGTAAGCACCAGACATTTTGATAGGGGGAATAAGGTCACTTGAAGGAACTTTGTACTACTTTACAAATAGAACTGACCTTCTTTTACTTATAGCAATGTGCAATATGCACCATGGAGGGAAACACACACACACACACACACACAGAGTCACTGTTTTTTGCTCCTTGTGTTCTTCAAATAAATTAGGTAGGTATATGCATTTCTAAGCTCCAACTGTGGGTTAGATTTGAATCAGCTCCCAAATGGTTCCTAGACACCATGTAAACCCACATGCCTCTCTAATCCAAGTTCCTGTCTAGCTTAGCCAAGGTATTGTTAACAATTAAGTGGTTTTCTGGCAACATCTGAGAAGTGAATTCTTAAATTTGTCTATGGAATTCAAAGAAAGGAGCTGGCTTTTGAGTTGAATTTTTAATATTGCATAGATGTATGTTAACAGAAAAGGAAGTAGAGTATTCTAGAGAGAAGAGTGATATGAACAAGGTTGCAAAATGGTAGGTCTATGACTACTTACTAAAAAATGATTATGAGGTTGAGAGGTGCTCATGCCTGTGTTTTGAGCAGCTTATTCTGACTTCCCTGTATATCATTTTCAGGAGGAATACATTTGGAGGAAAGAAGGACAATAAACACATATTCTCAGTACTCTAAGTAGGAGATGAGTGATGATGGAAGGAGTACCAGTGGGGATGGTAGAGTTATTGCATTCAGAACATTTGGATTCAAAATCTGGGACAGTTAGCACCTTCCATTTAGCCAGGAGCAAGCAGCCGGGAGCAGTTCACTTTTCTACCCACAGCGGATTTACCTGAGTCTCATGAAAGCCTCTCGAAAATGTCTGTCACAGAAATTATTTTTATAATTATTTCACTTCGCTTTGAAGAGAAAACCATCATTCTAATCAGTGAGACTTTTACTTATTCTAAGACCATCACGCACACAAATAAAGGAGACCCCATTACTATCCCTTCTTTTAGGGAACTTGGTATGAATATTTATTTTGGCTGCCAGCTCTCTCTGGGCTCCCCTCCAAACTGCAATAGTAGGGCAATGTTATTGAGTTGTCTTATCATCCCAGAAGAATGTTGTCAGGGAGAGCAAGCCAGGAGCTTGCCATTAGACTGCTTTATGCCCAGCCTTCCTCAAATTGTCTCTCCATTCCTACCTTACTCCAAATAGTAAGATAGCTTGACTCCTGCAGGTAAGGAGCAGAACTTAAAAGAAAGCTCAATTTTTTCATCTGCGAACACATACTCTCTGTGAAATACCTAGAGTGATATAAAAGCAAATATGTAAATAATAGCATATTGTGTTAAGTGTAAAGAAAGCCACTGTTAAGGGTTGAATTTTAATCCCCCTAGATAAAGATATGTTTGCGTTCTAACCCTCAATACCTTAGAATAGACCTCATTTTGAAAAAAGGTCATTACAGAGATAAGCAAGCTGAAATAAGGTCATGCAGGTAAGCCTTAGTCCAGTATGACCTGTGTTCTTACAGAATGGGGCAATTTGGCTGCAGAGACTGACAGTCATGCAGGGAGAACACCATCTGAAGGTACAGCCAAGGAGCTACCACATGGCTAGAAGAAAGGCTTGCAACAGATCTTTCTGTAGTGCCTTCGAGAGAATTTATCTCAGATTTCTAGCCTCTTGAACTAGGAGTTGATGAACTTCTTTTATTTTTTTTTTTCAAGATTTTCTTTATTTATTTGACAGAGACACAGTGATAGAGGGAACACAAGCAAGGGGAGTGGGAGAGGGAGAAACAGGCTTCCCACTGAACAGGGAGCCCTTTGCTGGGCTTAATCCCAGAACCCTGGGATCATAACACCACCCAAAGGCAGACGCTACTTAGCCACCCAGGCACCCCGAATTTCTTTTTTTTAAGCCACTCAGTCTGTGATACTTTATTATGGTAGCTATAGTAAGCTAAAACAGGCACCTAACTCTTCCCTAATCTTACCATTAACTTTTTGAATGTACCTGTTTTGTTGATCCTAGTTATGCCACGTATTTCTTTAACTATTAACATGCTGTCAATATAACAATCACTTCAAATCAATTTCAATATAAATTGATAATGCCATATTAACTTGTATTGGTTCTATTTCTAATTTCTTATTATAGGACTAGAGCCAGAAATTTTGTATTTTCATGTCTCAAGGAAATGGTTGGTATAGGGTTTAAGAAGATATAAAACACAAACTAACTAAAGATACATCACTAATAGTGATTATAGTACATCACTAATAGTGATTATAGTAGCCTTATCAAAATGAAAAGATTATGCCTAATAAGCCAGAGAGGAAAGAAAAGAAGAGAGAAGGGATAGATTCCTACAGACTGGGGAGAATAAAGAAGTTTATGGTTAGCAGAATATCAGAGACTTTGATCTCCTTGAAGAGCTCCTGAGGAGGGCAAAAACAACTAGTTGTGCAGGTGAGTGGGTTAAGTAAACCCTAGACAGAAACGTTCCCAACCTCATTCAAGGTATTCATATGTGATAGGAAGAATTCTAAAGATGTCCAGGAAAATTCTTGTTCCCTGGTTACTTAACAACCAAATGACTCTTTCAGGTACTGCTATAAAGTGACTTTGCAGATGTATTTTTTTTTTTAACTTTGACTTTGCAGATGTAATTAAGGTACCTATCTTAAAATAGGGAGATTGTTTCTGGGTTAACTGGATGAGTCCTATCTAGTGAGACCTTAAAAGAAAAAATAACAAAGCCAAACTTAGTTGGCTTTCAGATTCAGGGCTGTGTTCAAGTACCTGAGAGACTGCCCTAGGAGCTAAGGGGATCCACCTGCTGATAGCCAGCAAGGAAACTAGCCCTCAGTCTTACAACCACAGAGTGCTGGATTTTGCCAATAACCTGAATGTGTTTGGACATGCTATTACTGAACATTCTGGAAGTCTAGCCTACTGATGCCCTATATTTTCAGTCTTTTGAAACTTGGAGTAAGAAAACCAGCCAAGCCAAACTGGAGTGCTGACCTACAGAATTGTGAGACAATACATACACATTATTTTGCGTTTCACTTGTGGTGCTTTGTTATGTCAGTAATAGAAAACAAATATCTCAAGCTTCAAGGATAGCATAGAGGCTGCGTTGCTGCTATTCAAGGCACCAAGGGATCTCAGACAAAAGAGAACATCATCACTCAACAGAATGAATACTGAAAGTAATTTCCTATTTGCAGACCAAAATTTAAGCCTAAAAAATACTTGTACAACCTCTAAAATTAGGAGATGGCTCCAATAATTATGGGCCAGGCTTCAATTTAAACAAAACAAAGAAAGTCTGTCTTTTCTTGTCTAATATTAATTTTTTCCATGGCCCCAAGGCAAAATTTGAACTGAGTTTATTCAGTACTTTTCATCTTCTTTGTGCTATAATGCTCATCATGGACTTCTGTATTTGTATTATATAATCCACAGACTCCACCTGGTTTCATCATGCTCACTTCATATGCCCTCTAAAGGCCTCTTCCCAGAGCTCCATGCTCTAAATATCACCAGCATTCGTCAAACAAACTCAACTAATATATGTTGACCATCTACTATGTTAAACGAGTTCTTCTGGATCTTCTGTATGATAACATTTAATTGTTTGATTCATTCTATAAATGAATATTCTGTCTCTGATGTATATCATGAAACTTAAACTCAGCTAAAGATCAATCCTATAGGATGCTATAGTTAGTAAGAATAAGAACAGAGGTTCAAATTTATGTCTGCTTGTCTCCCCTTGTAAGCATCTGTAGGAAAGTAACCATTTAACAGAAATTCTATGGAAAAAAAAATGATTGGTGGCCAACCATCCCTGTGTTTTGTTTTGTTTTTTTTTCATTTTAACAAGGCATAAGACCTTAAATTGAATGAATTAAAATCGAAGAATAGAAAATTCACCCAGGCAGATGAAAGCATGAGGGCTATCCAAACATTATCCCAACCTCAGCACTATGCTATATAAAGGTTAGGAATAGTGAAATGGGCTTGAATTCATTTTTGTTTGGTACCTCTTTCTCTTAGGGATACTACTACTTGTAACTTGGGTTTCTATGGTTACTACCACACCTTCTAGATTATTTTTTCTTCTTCTTTCCCTCTTCTCCATGAAGCTCTATCTAATTAGCCTTTCTATGCAAGCAGAAGGATGGCCGGGCCAGGCATGGTCTCCGATACCTAGGAAGAGAATGCTATATACAGTGAACCTCTTAAACATTAGCCTTTGGGTGAAGACTGGTCATATTGTGGGCTAGCTCTGAAAGATTGGGTGTACACCCTAACTATACTAGTTGGTTCCCTGCAATAAAAGACAATAATGCCACATTTATGATTTCAAGCTAAAATGAACAGTCTGATTTGAAACATATTAATATTTGTAACAATCTTAAAACTGCAATTTCAATAAACTTCATTAACAAAATAACTCCTGCTTTCAGATTGAATCACATTTGAATAATTTGCCACTTTGATGTGAAGAGGTACATCATGAAAAGTTAGTGGTCTGGGTCTTTAGAAGCTAGGGGGAAATTAAAAAGAATTCCTATTGTCAAAGTGCAAATTTATTCAAATTTTGAACTTTTAGCTTTAAGATGGAAGAAATTATCTTTGGGGGGAAAAAAAGGAAGTGGCAAAATTGCATTGTAGAACTGCCAAGTGAAATTTAGCTTTCATTACAAAGCTGATGAAATACAGTATTTCCAGTTTGTTCAAATAATTAAATAGCCTTTTTTTTAAAAAGTTCAATGTGAATCAGAACAATATTTCTCAAATGTTGAGTATTTTGAAAATTAACCTGGGTAAGTTGACAACCATACTCTTTATTTCCAAAGCTGTTTTTGGACACCTCCTAGGAAGAGAATATTTTAAATGAGGTTGGTTCAGCACAAAAGTTGAGTGCTTTCTGACGATCAGAATATGTCCTTTGAAGGGCATTAGTTCCCAGCTGGTAATTTTCCTGTAAAACTTTTAGAAGCATGAAATCCTCAGAGATCAAGTGATATATCATTAGATATTAGGAACCATTATTTCTTTATGGAATATTTGAAGCCAAACTTTATTCTTGAATAAATTCCATCCAAGCAGTTAAAGATATATTAGATTAGGGTGTTCTGAATTTGGATTTTGCATCCACAATATATTAATTTTTAAAGATAGAATTTAAAAAAAAATGTGTTTGGGGCTTACCACTTAAATCTTTAAGATTTTACGCTGGTAAAAGTGCAAAAGTGATTATTATTACATGATTTTAAGCTTCCATTGCCACTGAACTCCTTTATTTGTCCTCTTTATATTATTTTTCAAAGTAATTGCTCCAAATTTGATAGTGTTAGCATTCAAACTCAATCAAGGCAGCTATTTAAATATTGATTATTTCAGGAAATGGTCACAGGTGGTTGAGCTAAAGTCCTAAATGATCTCTTTGACTCTTGGCTTTAGTATTTTGGCTTCTATCCATCTTTCCCTTGTAATCCATTCCCCAGCAGTCAGAAAGGTTTATTAAAAATTCTAACCAAATTATGTCACTTCTAAGTTAAAATCTTCAAGTGATTCCTATTGCATTTAAGTATCATCCAGACTCTTTACCTTGACTTTCAGGACTCTGCAGGAGTTGCCTTACTTTTCAACCTTTTTTTTTTTTTTTTTTCCCCAAGTTAATTTAATTTAATCTTATTGTGGTAAGAACATTTACTATGAGACTTACCTTTTCACAAAATTTTAAGTATACAACACATTATTTTGACTACAATACAGTGTTTTGCAGCAGATACCTAGAGTTAATTCTTCTTGCATAACTGTAACTTTATGCCTATTGGTAACCTCCATTATTAGGACACTGGCCTGCTCTCTTTCCTATGTTCAAACTAGACTTCTCTTTGTTTTGTTTCTGAGAAGCCCCAAGCTTGTTTTAATTGAAGGTCTTTGGACTTACTAAGCCTAATTGCCTACTATGTCCTTGCCTTAGATTTGAGTATAGTTACCTCCTATTCATCGTTAAGTCCAGTGAAAACATCACCTTCTCAGAGACCCTCCCTTCCCATTCACTATTAATATGCCATGATTCTTTATCATATTACTTTGTTTCCTCCAACTTTGTTCATTAATTATTCACTCGTGCTTTCATATCATTTTGCTTCTCAGGTTCTCCATTAGGATGTAGGTAGCAAGATAGCAGGAAACTGTCTTTCAAGATCACAACTACATCTCTAATATTAATAAAACAAAAATACTTTCTGGCATATAGTAGATGTTTAATAAATATTTGTTGACTGAATGAGCAAATGGATAAGTAGATGGGTTATAGTAATTACGGAGAGGCAACCTTTTCAAACTTCTCTCTAAAGTAAATATTTTGAAGTATATTTTATAAGAAACCTTATGCAATATTATACTTCAAAAACCAAATATGAGCATTTTGTTTTGATTTAAACTTTTTTTAAAAAGTTTCAATTCAAATAATAATTTCTGCCTGTTATTAGGCAAGCAAAGCAATATTATGTATTTTCTCTCCATCCTTCCTTCTGTACTCTTTCATAAAAAACTAGGTAGAGAACTGTGTTTACATAGTATTAAAGCCACCTTTAGCTTAGCTTTTGTTTACCATATAATCCAATATTTTAGGGTAAACATTAAAAGGATAAACATCAACAAGAGTTAAAATAGCGTAGATTTTACCAGCCGTTAACATATTTTAACCTATTTCAATAACAGTGACTTTTAATACAATATACTTTGATAACAAATGTAAGTAATAAGTTTGCAAACATTCAATATTTGTATTATTCCTTTTATTCTTATTATTAACATTCCTATTATCTGTACAGTCCTGAATGAATCAAAACAGTTCCACTCCTCAAATGACAAGTTAAAAATCCACAATTTGTTCCTTCGAACCAATGCTTAGTTGTTCCTTTTTACCTGTGATCAGAAGACAAACTGACCTTTTAACAGTCAACCTCATTATCCATGTGTAAACGTTTCTATGGGCAGAGTTCCTCAGTGGTAGTGACTTAAGCGCTTAGAAAGCCTATTAACTCCAAACCAATAGGGTAATACTTAATGAACTGCAGCAATAACATTCCAAGTGTTCCCTTGTGAACTGAAGAGATTTGCTGCCCTAGATGCCGAAATACTACCAGGGAGGAATTTAGACTTTTAGAAAAACACAGGACACAGAAACTGTATCTACATAAGCAATGTAAAGTCAAGACTGGAGGCATTTTTTTTTCCAGATCATTCAGATTAAAGAAAAGTGTTTAGTAATTGAAGAACACAAAATTTCTCATTAAGAATTCTTAAGGGGACTGAGTTGTGATCTTCATTTCCCTAAAGAATTGTAGTATGTTATACATAGTAAGCTCTCAAACATTTATTGAATAAATGTGTGATGTGAATAATTATAGGAAGTATTCATTTCATTTGACTCTTTCAAATTAAGCCTTGTTTAATCTTTTACGTTTTATAAACAAGAAACTAATAAGAATGCAATAACTTTTCTTTTTTTTTGAGCTACACAAATAAAAATATTTTATTGATTGATTGATTGATTGATTGATTTTTGACTTATTTATTTATTTAATTTTTTTTTTTTTTAAATAGACATGTATTTTTATCCCCAGGGTGCAATAACTTTTCTAAATCAACAAATCATGGGGCACCTGGGTGGCTTAGTGGGTTAAGGTCTCTGTCATGGTCTCAGTGTCCTAGGATCAAGCCCTGCATCCCCATGGTACCGGGCTTTCTGCTCAGCAGGGATCCTGTTTCTTCCTCTCTTTCTGCCTGCCTCTCCACTTACTTGTAATCTCTGTCTGTCAAATAAATAAATAAAATCTTCAATTTTTTTAAATCAACAAATTATGATAATTTATGTGTTATAAATAGGTTGTTTGATTTAATCTCATCTACTTTTCCTATGAATGTTTTATAGTAGATTTGCCCAGTGAAAAATAAAAACAATATAAATTGAGCGTGTTTTGAAAAATCTGTGATTTCACCAAAGACAATGTGCAACCTGAGTTAAAACACAAAGAATGTTTCACATTATTCTCCTAAGCATAAGAAACATATTCCTCAAAAAAAAGTTGCTTTACACACACACACACACACACACACACACAAATCAGTTTTATTTTGTTTTTCTTTTGTAACATCTCATTCAAAACATTATTTTAGGTTTCGAGGTCAGAGATTTGATAAGCCAAACCCAGGTTCATACTATGGCTTTACTTGTTGATATTTTTCCATGTAGAGTCATCTGAAATTTCTCTCCTCTGTATCCTGCTAGACTGAAGAGTTCTCATGTAATAGCCTCTCTCATTTAACATTCTTGTTGCTTTAATTAACGTGTTTTTCTAGGTTACTAATTTTTTAATTTTATTTTTTAAAGATTGTATGTATGTATTTATTTATTTATTTATTTATTGTTTTTTAAAAATATTTTATTTATTTATTTGACACACAGAAATCACAAGTAGGCAGAGAGGCAGATGGGGGGTGGGTGGGAAGCAGGCTCCCTGCTGAGCAGAGAGCCAGATGCTGGGCTCCATCCCAGGACCTGGGATCATGACCTGAGCTGAAGGCAGAGGCTTTAATCCACTGAGCCACCCAGGAGCCCCAAAGTTTGTATTTACTTATTTGAGAGAGAGAAGAAGTAATCTGAGAATCATGTCTACCTAGAGGACTATCAGAGATTTTTTTTTTTTCATTTTATCTTAATAGAGTTCACTTAGCATTTCCAAGGAAAGGATACTATTTCAAAATCTAAAGAATTAAAGTGTCTGTGAATATTAAGTGACATGACTAAAAGCATGTACTTTGACATAATAGTCTTTATATATTGCTGTTAACAAAAATATAATGCCCATCCAATGGTATTTTTACAAACAAAAAATTTAGTAGAACTGTGCTGAACACTTTCTAAAGTATTAAAATTCTAAATAGGTAAAGATTGCATAATGTAAGTCCTTTGTTTATGTTCTTATTAACACATATTCACTAAAAGAAATTTAGCAAGGGGGCGCCTGGGTGGCTGAGAGGGTTAGGCCTCTGCCTTTGGTGCAGGTCATGGTCTCGGGGTCCTGGGATCTAGCCTCACATCAGGCTCTCTGCTTGGCAGGGATCCTGCTTCCCCCTCTCTCTCTGCCTGCCTCTCTGCCTACTTGTGATCTCTCTCTCTGTGTCAAATGGATCAATAAAATCTTAAAAAAAAATTAGAAAGTCATTCTGCTAGATTCTTAAAATTTTAGAAAATATGTTTTCCCTATACTGATATGTAAACTTTATATTATTCTATACTTAAGATGTGTTCAAGTGAATTAATCTGTATTTAAAGTTTTTGTATTAATGCAATTCCCAGGGTACTTCAATATAAATTTCTCCATTACTATAAAACAAAGGGTTTTTTTTGTTTTTTTTTTTTTTGTTTTTTTTTTAAATGCAGTAACAGGGGAGCCTGGGTGGCTCAGTGGGTTCAAGCCTCTGCCTTCAGCTCAGGTCATGATCCCAGGGTCCTGGAATCAAGCCCTGCATCGGACACTCTGCTCAGCAGGGAGCCTGCTTCCCTTCCTCTCTCTGCCTGTCTCTGCCTACTTGTGATCTCTCTCTCTCTGTAAATTAATAAATAAAATCTTAAAAAAATGCAATAGCAAAGGTCTGCTGAGAGGTTATGAATATGAATTTATACTTCCAAAGACTGTCAGTTTATTGAAATGAATGAAGTTTGTACATGTAGGACAATAATCATAATCCATTTTAGAGAACTGAAGTATTTGTTAAGGTTAGAATTACATTACAGAGCACCCTTTTGTGTTTTGCCTTAAAATAAAATTATTGAGTACAGGTCCAAGCACTAAGATTCTACTTTGAAGTGGCTTTTGTGTCTCTTTAACAAGCAAACAGGTATGTGATCAAAGGTAGCATGAGTATATAATGTCTAACATTCCATATATAAGATAAACAATTCTAAAAATATTTGTGATATATTTCAAAGTTATTTGAAACTTTAAAAGCACTATACAAATGCAAGTTTTATTTATATGTATTTCAGAAGTACTCAACAGTGAAGATATATTTTATATGTATTATTGGGATGAAGCAAGTAAGTTTACTTATAAATAAAAGTACTTTTGCAAATATTTGTAACTTATTATTTAATATGTGTAAATATTCATGTAAATATATGGAATTCTTCAAAAAGGAAGAATCCCAAAATTATTGTTTTCTGACATTTACTCTTCAGACTTCTTAAGCTCTGAAATATCTTTTTCTTAGAATTGTGTTCCCATGGTGATGCCTCATATAATTTTGGACACAAAAGATTTAAGACACATTCTTTCAGTGGAATTGTAAAATTACTTAGATTATGGTTGAAATCTGAAAACTATTTGGTGGACCTCAGTCAATATTCCTCATCTTTTATAATAAGGTAAGATGTTACAATTTATTTTTAAATGAAGGCACTCACACAAATGTTAGCTTTAAGTTTAGATGCCATTGATTTCAATTTGAAATTTCTTGGTCCAAATGTGACACCATTATACCATAATGCAACTTACAAAGTGTGTCATGACTTTATGCAAGAAAAAAATTTTAATACAATTTAGCCTTAGGCTAACCTTTGCTTTGGCTATAATTGCAGACCTTCAACCTTTTTGTAATATCATATGTAAAATTTTCCATGAGAGACTCAAATCACAAAAACTTTGACCTAAATTTGAAGGAGACCTTTTAATTTTAAAATATGACATTTGGGACCAGTCTTCTGCCTTATCACTTCCTAACTTTGTATACAGCTACTTGGGATTAAAAAAAAAAAAAAATCTTATTATGTGCCATGAGAGTGAAGGTGAAAACATCCCAAATTGCAAGGACTCCTCTCCTTCTGGGGCATTAGGAATCTCAGAAAGGCACATATTTTTCTTTTTGAAAGATTAGGAGGTAATCAAATATTGTGTAGATTTTTGTTTATTTTTAGATATGGTGAATTTGGATATTAAGTAAATATTTTGTGACTCAGAAATAGACATTAAATAAATAACGTTTCCCCTATAATAATATAATACTTGATTGTCCAATTTAAAATAACTTCTTTAGTGAAATAATTAATTTTCCATTTTCTGTTATAATTATTTTGTTTTATTTCATAAAACAGATTGATTTCTGTTAATTATATGCATTTATAAATTATATGAGATACAAAAACCTGGCATTGAAATAACTAGTCATTGTCATGCTCATCGAATCCAGGCTCTATGTCTAAATCTAGATTTTATTTTTTTTTCCTTTTCCTCTCTTCTTAATCTTAATTTCTCAGTAAATGTTTAATACGTGATCTCTTCTTTCTAAATGGAAGGTCATTCCTAAGAAAACTCTTAATATCTCTTTCTTCTGTCTTGCTGTTGGTGTAGAGAAATGCAACTGATTTCTGTGCATTGATTTTATATCCTGACACTTTACTGAATTCCTGTATAAGTTCTAGCAGTTTTGGAGTGGAGTCTTTTGGGTTTTCCACATATAGTATCATATCATCTGCGAAGAGTGATAATTTGACTTCTTCTTTGCCGATTTGGATGCCTGTAACATACAATGGTAAAAATATTAGATTGGCAGCTGACTTATCCACAGAGACCTGGCAGGCCAGAAAGAGCTGGCATGATATTTTCAGAGCACTAAACGAGAAAAACATGCAGCCAAGAATACTATATCCAGCTAGGCTATCATTGAAAATAGAAGGAGAGATTAAAAGCTTCCAGGACAAACAACAACTGAAAGAATTTGCAAATACCAAACCAGCTCTACAGGAAATATTGAAAGGGGTCCTCTAAGCAAAGAGAGAGCCTACAAGTGGTAGATCAGAAAGGAACAGAGACCATATACAGTAACAGTCACCTTACAGGCAATACAATGGCACTAAATTCATATCTCTCAATACTTACCCTGAATGTGAATGGGCTAAATGCCCCTGTCAAAAGACACAGGGTATCAGAATGGATAAAAAAACAAAACCCATCTATATGTTGCCTCCAAGAAACACATTTTAAGCCCGAAGACACCTCCAGATTTAAAGTGAGGGGGTGGAAAAGAATTTACCATGCTAATGGACATCAGAAGAAAGCAGGAGTGGCAATCCTTATATCAGATCAATTAGATTTTAAGCCAAAGACTATAATAAGAGATGAGGAAGGACACTATATCATACTCAAAGGGTCTGTCCAACAAGAAGATTTAACAATTTTAAATATCTATGCCCCTAATGTGGGAGCAGCCAACTATATAAACCAATTAATAACAAAATCAAAGAAAACTCTTAAAATAATACATGATATAATGCTAATTTTCCAAGATGATTTTTTTTGAATTGCATATGCTTACCTTGAGAAATTTTCCATTTTATCATTACAAAAACCTTTCAAGAGAGGCAAAATAACAGAGAGCTTACGGGCAAGTCTGAATTAATTATGAAGAAGGAAGATGAATATGACAGAAACATAAAGAAACCTGTAAAATTTAATTTCCCCCAAATCCTAAGCATTACAAAGCAATTGCATTGAATACTATTTTCTGTACACTTTCATTAAAATGTCAGAGAAAAAGAAAAGTGTAACTGTAGTGATAGAAAACAGGACTTGGGTCTCTGTTTTCAGTAGTGATAGAAATCTTTTCTCTTCCCTAAAAATTTTAAATGACTTTTTACCATAGGAAGCTCTTAAATTCTTGAATTTTGAATAAATAAGAAAATGTCAGTGCAGAGTCTGCATTGGCCAAAGTGTTCATTCTTAAATTATTGCAAGAAGTGTCTCACACTTGCCTGTTATATCTCTCAAAAATGTAACTCCCCCCTCCAAAAACAATCTATTCAAAAAGTTTCTTCGAACTTCATAAGTGAATGATTACTTATATAACTGCCATAAAACCTCTGGGATAGAGCCTATTACGGGTACTGTCCCAGCTCCATGGGGAGTCTGTTTCTTCATCTGATCTTTTCCCCTCTCATGCTTTCTTTCACTCTCTCTCTCTCTTTCTCAAATAAATAAATAAAATCTAAAAAAAAAAAAAAAAAAAGAATTGTTAATTGCAGGTAAGCAGGAAAACAGGCTGAAGAGTGTTAATTGTCCTAGCCTAGGTGTATGTTTTGACAAGGAAAGAGAAGGGCTTACATTCTGTGGATGTAATGCAATCAAGGGAGAAAGAAGTGGAATTGAGAGTTTAAAATGGTTGGTGCTACCATTTCCTGTTTACTTTTGAGAAGACTTTTGCGTTATCTGAAAGTACATTGACTTATGGGGAAATATCTACCAGCTATCCTGACAAGATGGTCCTGAACTCACTCTCTCTCTCTCTCTCTCTCTCACACACACACACACACACACACAAGTAAAACTGTGAGTATTTTATTACGTACAAATTGCTACCAATACCAGCTATTTCAAAGGGTATCAGGTATTTTTCCCACATTTAATTCTGACACATTTGACATGTAACTTTTAACAAAAGCAAGGAACAGATTCTGCCCTAGAGCCTCTAGAAGGAGTGTAGCCTTGCAAACACCTTGATTCTAGCTCAGTGTAGCCCAAGTCAGGTTTCTAACTCCTGTAGAACTGTAAGATAACAAGCTGCTGTTTTAGACTGTAAAGTTTGTGGTAGTTTGTTATAGCAGCCAGAAAAATAACACATACCTATACAAATGTGTATTTCTTTATGTAGAAACTTAAAAAAAAAGTTGAGAAGAATAAATGACAAAATGCAATTAAAGAGAATATTAAGTTAATAGAATCAAGTGAGCAAGAATTTAGAATTCTAATAATAAGTGCTATTTTTCACTCTCCCTGTCATTGAGACATCATTAAGTTCAATTTGCCATCAGTTGTATCCCCAAAATATAATTCCAAGACTATGTAAGTCATTCTTTATTTAAAATGGAGTTAACTTCCCGGGTGTCTGAGTGGCTCAGTGGGTTAAGCCTCTACCTTCAGCTCGGGTCATGATTTTTAGGGTCCTGGGATAGAGCCCCACACTGGGCAGGCTCTCTGCTCAGCAGGGAACCTGCTTCCCTTCCTCTCTCTCTGCCTGCCTCTCTGCCTACTTGTGATCTCTGTCTGTCAAATAAATAAATAAAATCTTTAAGAAAAAAAAAAGAATATCTGACACTAAATGGGCATTCAATTTATTATTTGTCTAATGAATAGAAAAATCTAATAATTAGTTTTTGTTATTGTTCGTATTTTTAATCTTTTCCCCAATACAGAAAAAGAAACTGAGACTTAAATAGTTGGAGGACATTGTACCATTTGCAATAAAACAGTTATGAGACTCTAGTTAGTTTACTCCGGTGTCCAGGCTGCTAGGCAGTCTTCAGAAATTTCAAAATCACAATGGGTGTTATACCCAACTGATGAATCATTGAACACTACGTCTGAAACTAATGATGTATTTTATATTGGCTAATTGAATTTAAATTAAAAAAATGCTTTCTACACAGAAAAACAATAAAATTTTGAAATCAATTTTATTACAGCCAAAAGAAGAATTAACTGTAACAAACCATTATATATGTACATGCTCATTTTAAGTTATAGGGAATAAAGTTTATATTTCAGATAGGATTAAATAGAATTAAAAATTGCATACATTAGTAACATAACTCAACATCCTTAATTTGGTATAAGTGTGACACATTTTCTTGCTTTCTTATGTTTTGATAAATTGACATAACCTAAACTGCTTTATAAAACTTACATGTCACACTTTAGCTTTACTGTTTTGCTTACACTCTGATTTCAAACAAAACTTTTCATAAATGTCTTCTATCTCTGGGGTCACCCCATTATTGATGTCATCTGAGTATTGGTCACCAGCACAAATAAATTGGTTTCATTTTCTTCATAATCTGGGAAAAAAACCTCTTTAATTCTTGATATTTCTCTTGGGAATCTGGGTCACATGCAGTGAAAGAAACATTATCAGTAGCACAAAATGTTGGTTCATTCATAAAATAGTTGTTTCATTTCTTTTTTAAGATTTTATTTATTTATTTGACAGACAGAGATCACAAGTAGGCAGAGAAGCAGGCAGAGAGAGAGGAGGAAGTAGGCTCCCCGCTGAGCAGAGATCCCGACGTGGGGCTCTATTGCAGGACCCTGGGATCATGACCTTAACCCACTGAGCCACCCAGGCGCCCCCATAAAATAGTTGTTTCAGAAAACACTGACTTTGATATCACTAAATCCAGTTTAAATGGAGCTTGCCTCTGACCTTAGTTCACACATTATGAATGGCATTCCTATGACATATTTGGGAAATGTCTAAGTCTCTTCACTTTATTACTTTAAGAAGACTTTTTAGTGCTTGATTTGTTTCTCGAATAGGGTAAACTTAAAGTGAAATTTTCTCAACTCAAATTTTTGTCCCATTAGAATTATTTAGCTCCTCAACCCAAATTTTCCCTGAAGTCCTAAACTCCTACTTCACTTTTCAAACGTTTGGACAATTATGTTACTCAAAATTTGGTTTTATAAAATTCGATAGATATATGCTTTGATTTTATCATGTGTGGGAACAAAAAATCAAGTGACTGTGGAGAAAATAACTTTTCTTGTTTTATCATTGTCTTATTGTTGTTTCATTTTCCCTCTTTATGTTTGCCTACACTATCATGAAGACGTTTTAGAATACTTTAATATCTGAAGTACCATACTCACTCATAATACTGCCTTAAACTGCTGCTATAGATCTTAAGAGTAGAGTGATTTTATGTCAGTTTCATTTTTCACTGTTTCTCTAGTTGTGAGATCTGTATGCTTTTCATCACCATTATTATTTTGGTTCGTATGGTAAAATTGAATCATGAGACTATGAATAATAACTTTTATTTCTGTCTGTGTATTTTACACCATTAATATGTCAATACATAGAGACTCCATGATAAATTGATTCATTTTTATTATTTGAAGACTTGTCAAACTCCACGAAAGATTTACAAATAGTGTCTTAAACATGTAAGGAACATATCAGTCAGTGTTTCCTTTCTTAACAGCCAATTATTTCCATAGGAAGTTCAATGTGGCCAGCCCTATCTAGAGTAAATGCATTAGAGAAATCCATGTAAGAATGGAAAGTGATGATTAAGACTCTTTGGCTCATTGGATTACAATCTTGTGCTCATTAGACCAAGATCACAAATTCGGTTTCCACAAGACCATCCAGCTAGTTATTGAAGAGAAATTCAGAGTTTGGAAAAATTTGCTTATTCATACCAGGGTATGCTATGGGGCCAAACGATGCCTAGACAGCTGTGTATGAATAGTATAATACAACTTAGTACTTGTGACTAAAAAAAGACTACCGAGTCAACTTTGAAAGGCAATGTTGGAAACCATTAGAAGTTTCCAGATATCAATTTGGCATAAATAGTTTCTTTTATGTTTTCAGATTTGTGCTTTGTAAATACAAGAAAAGAAGGCACAAAGAGGATATATCCTTGTAACACTTAAGTATATTAACTTTCACAGCAGAGATTGATTAGGTTATCAGAACTAATACTGTGTTGCTGGAGACAGCATGATCACAATAATATAATCCCCATGAAAAGATATTTTGTCATTCATTATTAAATAATTTTAAATTGCAAATGCTTCTTCAGGATGTGCCATTCACTCCACTATTGGCAACTTTGTTTACAAAAACAATAAGGTGCCTAAGACAACACTAGTATGGATCCAATGAAAATATGTAAATACCAAACTGTGATTTCTCAAATAAATTTAAAGGTAAAACACCATCAGAAGCAGTAGAAATTATATATATAAATAGGGCATACAGTAGTACTTTTATAATGAAGATTGCAGCAGTTTACTAATTCAATCAGAAAGAAAATGCATCTACTTATTTTTTTATTATTTTATTTTACTTTATTTTAAGATTTTATTTATTCATTTGCTAGAGATTGAGAGAGAGGGCACGCATGCACATGCAGAAGTAGAGGGTGCTGCAGGTAGAGGGAGAGGGAGAAGCAGGTTCCCTGCTGAGCAAGGAACAGGATGTGGGACTGGATCACAGCACTGTGGGATCATAACCTTAGCCGAAGGCAGCCACTTAACTGACAGAGGCACCCTGCCATCCCAATCTACTTATTTTTTTTAAAGACATTTATTTTAGAGAGAGAAAGAGCAAGTGTGCACACGAGGGAAGGGAGAGAAGGAGAGGAAGAGAGAGTGTCAAGCAGACTCGGAGCTGAATGTGGAGCCTGACATGGGGATCGATTTCACAACCCTGAGATCATGAACTGACCTGAAACTAAGTCAGATGCCTAATGTGTCACCTGGGTACCCCCAAATTCATCTACTTATTAATAAACATTTACTGCCAAACTTCTCTGAATCTGTATCTCCATATGGCTCTGCATACTATTGAAATATAAAATCAAACAGGACCCTATTTAATAAATGTATGCTTTGGTTGGAAGAAAAAGAAGCTATTTTATTGTGTTCCTATGAACGCTCAACTTAAAGGGTAAATTAGAAGTCCAGTAATACAAAACTAGTATTTCTAAGTTTCCAGCTTTGGGAAATTTTATTATCACATTCCACTAAGATAGACATAAAGACAAACTTTATCTCATCTGTATTCTATGACATTTGTTTTATTTCTTATCTTTTGCATTAGTTCCTTATAGTTTTGCCCCTTATTTTCCCATCATTTATACATTTATTTGAAAAAAATATATACTTATTGCCTGCTTTGTATCAAATGTTATGCTAATTACTAGGTTATGATAATTAATATGTAGAAAACAAAATCTGTAACTTTATGGAGTTTACAATCAGATGGAGGCACATAATTCAACATTAAAAATTATTTTAACAATTTTAAATGCATTGAAGAGAGAGAGCAAAGCATTAAGAATTAGGGATTGTATTCAGATCTAAGCAAACTTTAGAGAAATTATATCCACTGTAAGCCCTAAGTTCTTCATCATAAACAACCCCTCTGGTCATCAAGACTTTCCCTGAATGCTTGAAATATAAATATAACACACTTCTATATAAAAAAAATAACAGAATGTTAAATAACAACACAAAGGGTAAATAATAATAAAAGGAATCCATATAATAAACTAACATAAAATAAATAACATAAAGCAATGTTGTCTGATGACCACATCAGTGGCATTAGTTATTAGTAGTATGGTGTTATCAGAGAAAGATCCGTTTTTTTTTTTTTTTTTGGAGTGGTTAAAATAGCCTTACTGAAAGGTGTTTGCATCTGTCTGGATGTGCACACTGCAATGGCAGAAAAAAATGATACTGGCACAAATAAAACACATTACTTTTTTCAAACAAAACAAAGCAAGTATAACAACAAATGATGTACCAAAAGAAGTCGACATTTTTGAAGTTTGGGGAAATTTTTCTGCTTTCTGAAGTTAAATTTCAAGCAATTATGTCTGTTCTACTCGCTTGTCAGTTTTCTCATTTTGCAGCATCACATTATGTGTATGAGGCAGCCAGTGTAGTGATGAAAAAAATCTGAAACCAAGAACGATTGGCAAAGTGATTTATCCATTACATTTAAACTATCAAAACAAACAAAAGATTTAATACATCCTGTGCAAATTAAGGCTATTTTAGCTTCAAAACATACATAATATGGTAAGCAATAACACAAGATAATAAATTTGTGTCTGAACAGTCTCACCTAAATATTTCTTTTTTTGTTTTCCAGTATTTGGTGGAATCCTACAAGCGTAAAAATGAGCTTTTGTACCATCAAAATCATGATTGAGTCTTCATATCACACAATCATGGTCATCCGTTTTTTGTGCTTACCACTCTTACTGTCCCAGGTATATTTGGCCAGGTTTTAGAGGACTCACTCAAGATACTGCATTTCTGTATAGAAAAAGTTATCTGACATTCACTTCATTACCGTCATTTGATTGAATTGCTTTAAATCAATTAGTTACTGTTATTTTTTCATAGTACACAGTGCTGACTAGAATTTGAAAATCTGATACATTCAGGTGCTGTTTCTAACAATAGTGACAAAAAGGGAGAAATATTCTGCAATGGATGAGTTGTTTAATAAACTACAATGAATATGTGAAACTGTAAACAGTGATGTGGAATAATCTGACATAGAAAGATACCTATGATATAATGTTTAATGATAAAGAAAGATACTATAAAGTACTTAGATACCAGAATACCTGACTGAGTATGATTAAAAAAAAAAAAAAAAAAAAAAAAAAAAAAAAGAATGTGGAGGGGCACCTGAGTGGCTCAGTTGGGTAAGCTGCAGACTCTTGATTTTGACTCAGGTCATGATCTCACTGGTGGGATCCAGACCCACCCACTGGGCTCTCTCAGTAGGGAGTCTGCTTGAGAGTCTCCTTCTTTCTCCCTCTGCCCCTCTCTATACTCATGCTTCCTCACTCTCTCTCTCTCTAAAATAAATTTTAAAAAATCTTAAAAAAGGAAAAAAAAAAGGGAAGAAGAAATAGTGGAAACAAATACACTAGACCATCTTATGGCTAATTTGAATGTATCCCCAGTCTGCATTCCTGCCCATAATTGAAAACCCCAATAACTATGACTAAAATAAGATTTTTTTGCTCTTGTAAGAAGAGGGCTGCTTAGACAATCCAGATCTGTTGAGGAAGCATCATAATAATTAGGGTCCACTTCATTTTTATCTTTACTTTTCATCATTATGATTTTCATCTTCAATGTAGTCTCATTTACCATATAGTTTCTGAAGCTCCAGTTGTCTTGTCCACATTTCAGCTAGAAACAGAAGGGAAAAGGAAAAGGGACGCAACTTGTGGGCAAGGCAATGACTTTTAAAGAATCTTCCTGAAGCTTCTAATGTGAGCAAATGTTTGTGAAGTGAGTAGGAAAAAATAAACGAAATCTCAATCTTTTTGTGACAAAAATAGTTACACTCATGAAATGCAAGTGCATTCTTAGATTATATGGTCCAAATACTGACAATGAATTTATTTGGATGGCACCAAAATGTCTTGTCAATGATTCACACTGCATGAGAAAATTGAAATGAGGGTAAAATGAAACTTTTTGTCTTTTTAGAGTTAAATGATGACCAAACAAGTCACAGTTTTTAAAAAAGACATTTCAGTAACACAATGGTCTATTAGATAGTAGAATAACTTAGTTATATTTTTCTTCTCACCTACCTCAATTTAATAATTGGCACTTACATTACTGCATCGGAGAACATGTTTGAGTACTTTATCTTTCTTGGTCAAATAGATGCATAAATATTGGTTCCCACTAAAAGAAAACAATGATACTACATTTAGAATTGCATGGACAGAAAGCAAGATGTGACATCATGGAAAGGAAGCTCCATATATCATCAGTCCAGATTGGAAAATGTCAGAGCGCAAGACAGCGATTCTGGTTTGTTTTCTCCATATTACACATTGCACATTGCTATTAGTGGAAGATGTCAGTTTTGCTTTGTAGGGTAGCACAAAACTCCTTCAAGCAAACTTATCCCTCCATCAGACATGCTCAGGTTCTTATAATTTCCTGTATTTGATTTTCTTTAATTTATAGCTGTCTCCAGAAAATCCTGTTGAAAGACTACACATTTTCTGGGAAATTCTACATCTCTAGTTTCTCTTTTGTCTATCCTGTACCCTTCATCATTTCTGCCTTTGTTCTTGTTCAAGCTTTATTCATTCCCCAATGGGTGCTCTTGTTTCTTCACCAGCCTAACTAAACATCTGTGATGTCATCAAGGTTATGAGTTTGAAACTGTTACAAACATGTCAGTCTTATGCTTAAGACATCAAATATCTTCTAATTGCCTGCTGGGTAAAATCCACACCTGTCTTCAAAGTACATCCTTATAGCCTACATTTAAGCTGCAGTTGCCCCCTCTTATCCAAAGTCCCACTTTCCATGTTTTTGTTAGTTTTGGTCAACCTCAGTCAGGAATAGATGATTGATTCTCCTTTTAATCCATCTTCAGACAGTCAATAGTTATCTAATGTCTTCTCCCAATACCTATGTCATTCACTTCACTTCATCTCATCACATAGACATTTTACCATCTCACATCATTACAACAAGGGTGAGTATAATAAAATGAAATATTTTGAGTGAGAAAAACACATTCACATAACTTTTATTGCAGTTTATTGCAGTATGTTATAATAGTTCTATTCAATTAATATTGTTGTTAATCTCTTCTTGTGCTTAATTTATAAAGTAAACTTTACCATAGGTATGTATGTATAGGAAAAAGAACAAAACAATACATAGTACTCATAAGGTTTTGTACTACCCATGGCTTCAGGCATTTGCAGGGGGTCTTGGAACATATCCCGCTTTCAGGAGGGGAGACTACTATATATGAAGTTGTGACTGTTTTTAGGCTGACTCTGTAGTTCTCAAATTTCCCCATGATTCAAAATCATCTGGGGATCACATTAATTCACAAATTACTAATCCTTGTTCCTGGAGTTTTTGAATCAAGAAATCTGGACTGGTTTGATAATGTGCCTTTCTAAATTACTATGTGATGTTGATGGCTGTGGACCAATTTGAGAACCATTTCTCTAAACTTACAAATTTCCCTGTTTGTGTCTTTGCTCTTCTATTTGTTTAGTATTCCTTTCTTTCCTTTTTTTTTTTTTTTTTTTTTTGAGAGTCTGATTTTTTAAAAATTTTTTATTAACATATAATTTATTATATGTTTCAGGGGTACAGGTCTGTAATTCATCAGTCTTACACAATTCACAGCATTCACCATAGCATATACCCTCCCCCACGTCCGCCACCCAGCCACCTTATCCCTCCCACCACCCTCATTTCTTTCCCTTTACTGTTTCATTTTATAAAATGTCAAATGATGCTTTAAAAATAAATCTTAATTCTTGTGGGCAAAATTTGTTTCTCCTTTACTTGTGTTCTTAACAAATGAATCTTTTTTTTTTTTCCTTCAACAAATACTTTTGACATAATGTTCATGATCTCAGATGCAATTGTTTGTTTATATAACTAATACACCCTGCTAGATCTGAACTTGTCTTAGGCTCCTGATTCCTCAAGGGTGTCTGTGAATGATCCTGGACTCCTAGAAAGAAAAGAGGTTCCTGAAATGGAAATTAGCATGAGTGATTCAAATGTGGAAAAGTCAGATGGTGGGTAGACTTTTTGATCTTGATGTTGCTTTGGAAGCAAAGTGAGGCTGCACCCGACAATCCCCCTCTCACTGTATCCACATGTACATATGCATGAAGACACACAAGCATACCTCCATGAAATTCTGCTACAAGGAATATGATACAAAGGAGGGAACTTGTCCCAAAAAACTAAACTGAGAAATAAGAAGGTGAGAAGTATGTTTTCTGTGAATCAGATGGGATGAGAGGACTATTCTGGAGTATGTAAGGGTTGGTCTGGAGCAACTTTGCAGGGTATCTGCAAAAATATCATGCAAGAATCTGTAGATAGCAGTATGAGGTATGTGGGGAGTATAGTGTTTGGTGATTAGAAGATGAGGATCATGACATTACCCTAATCAAAAGAAAATGTTGATGATGGGTGAGACATCTGTTTATACTTGGTGATATTCATTTACACTGCTTGGGATTTCTTTCTCAGCCATTAAATCAAAGGTGTTTTAACACATTATATATAATATAGATATATCTTAACATCACAAGACTTCAGACCTACATAGAACCTCAAGTATCAGATAAATTTGAATAAAATATTAAATTTGAATTAAATATTATGGAGAATTTAAAAACTCTTCATGTATAGAAGAAGAATGTGGCAAAAATGAGACTGTGTATTTATTACTATTTTTCAATACATTTTCTGTTTCTCAGGAAAGAGAAATGTAATTGCAAAAAGAAGTATAACAGGGCTTTTGTTAGACACCCCTTACTTTAGTATTTGCAGTAAAAATGGAGGCATAGCCATTAGCTATGACTGCATGCTCCTCAAAGTTAAGAATTTAGAAGTACTTGAAATGTAAACATGGCAAGTTAAAATTTCAAAGACATTTTGTAATATAATGTAGGATCAGTAGAGAGAAAGACTGTTTCATACAATTAAAAAATATTGTTTCATCAATTTTAAAAAATATAGCTTTAAGTAAATTAAAGACTTTAAAGAAAGCATCTCTAAAATGTAATTTTCCACATATGGCATAGGGATATATAGATACAATATTCAAATCAGGTAGCTTTTTCACACACAATAGCTCCTGTGTTAATTTGGTAGCAAAAACATTTTTGTCTTTGTTATTTCTGTTTTGTTTTATGTTGGTTTCAGTTGCCTACATATGCTTATGTATAGCTTTTTTACCAACATCCTAAGCATACCTCTTTTTGTGTTTGTCAAGTTAAATGTGTGGTTTTGTTTGTTTGTTTGTTTGTTTAGGGGGTTTTTGTTTGTTTGTTTGTTTTTTACAATCATATGGTATATTTTATGAGTTAATGAAAATACCAAAGCATATTATTTTACAAAATACCATCAAATCTATAGACAGCACTCTAGAAGCCATATTTTGGGAGTAAAAAATCTTCACATGTCAAAACGCACTACTGATACAAAATTGATACAGTTTGATACTGTGGTCCTGTTTTAAACTGGTCTTTGTTTCCCCCAGTAGTTACATATTGGAGTGCCAGGTGATAAACTGAGGCCTTTTTTCCTGGGGCTTTCAACTCTTCTTCAGAACAATTTTTACAGGGGAGTTTAAGTGTTATAGTTTGTAAAAATCTGCAAATATACTGTTTATGGAGTAGATTGGAATATTTACTATTTACATGAATTTATTTTTTAAAGTTGAACTTCAGATTCCCCCATAAAACCAGTCAATACTCTGGGATTCCCCTACTAGATCCCTAAGGATTAAGGTATGATTAATTTAATTCTTCTGCCATTAAGACTGCTTCAATGGCAATATTTAAGAAGAACTTTTTAATCCTGCCAGGCTATTTTGAAACCTTGAATGATGACACCATATTTTGTCAAGTGTAAATCCATTGTATTTAACAGAGCATGCTGGACCCTTCAAAGCAGTGCTTTCCTATCTTTTTAGACTCACATCAAGCTATCCCTCAAACACATCTACACTGACAAATATTTGAAGACTTTCTGAGTGTGTAAGGTTTTTATGCCTCCATGAATTTTTGCAAGCTCTACACTGTTTCCCTTCAGTGGATTCCTATTGATCTTTCAAGACTCTGATTATCTTACCTCTCCTGCCAAGTTGGTCAAGAAGATCCAAGTGTGGTCTCCTCTTTTTCCGCTAACGATTACTTTCATAGGCCATCTCAGGTACAGAATTTACAAAATTCTGTTAAAATTTTTGTTTGCTCGACCTTTATGTTCAAGTGTATAGTACAACAATACCGTTCGATCAGTTCTTTTAGTTACATGATCCCCAAAAAACATCAGAAAGCTTGCCCGTTTTAATTTTGTTACCACTAATAAATAAGCATTCTTACCTTCAAATGCCAGAATTTTGGCCCAAATTATCTGTACAGATTACTGTTCTCTTGTTCATTGGGTAAAATATTGGTATTGTATTTGTATCACATTTTTTTTTTCCATTTTAGGACTCTTAGAGAAACAAGGGGTCCCTTTCCAGTTATAAAGTCCATCCAATAGAAACCCAGAATTTGGGTTTCCACAAGATTGTTTGGCTCATTAGAGTCTTAGACCAAGTCATACACATTACTTTAACCTAAACTGAATTACAGAAATTTAACTCAAACCCAAATTATAGAAATAGTGATGCCATTACAGTTAGGACTAAATCATCATTTCTTCTTCTTGTGAATTTAATTTGTAGGAACAGTAACAACATTTCTCACCTTTGCTTACTCACTTGATCTAAGTCCCTTTCTTTTTTTTTTTTTTTTTAAAGATTTTATTTATTTATTTGTCAGAGAGAGAGAGAGTGAGAGCGAGCACAGGCAGACAGAGTGGAAGGCAGAGGCAGAGGGAGAAGCAGGTTCCCTGCGGAGCAAGGAGCCCGATGTGGGACTCGATCCCAGGACGCTGGGATCATGACCTGAGCCAAAGGCAGCTGCTTAACCAACTGAGCCACCCAGGCGTCCCGATCTAAGTCCCTTTCAAACACAGGCAATAACTGTTCTGTTGGTATAGTTCTGGTTACAGAGTTGTTGGCTATTTTTCTACCTTTGTGTAAAAGAAGATATCTCTCTATACCTGAAAGTTAGACTGTGCTATCCAATTACACTTACTTGTTATGCATTTGTCCATTCATTCATTCATTTATTCACTCACATATTTTCAATTACCTACCATATAACTACCTATACTAGTATAAGTATACTAACTATACCTGTGCTAGATATTTTATATATTTTTTAAAAAGGAGACAATGTACTTGACCACACAGAGTTTAAACTCTACTGGAGGAAAATGACAATAAAGTTTATAACATGATATCAGGAAATGTCATAGACTTTTAAGTAGTTAAAGTGATGCCAGAATTATTTTAGATAGAATTTTCAGAAGACTTTCTGTGGAGGTGGCATTTGAGCTGAGAAATAAAAAGAGGGTGTGAACTGAGAAATTTTGAACTGTATTGTCTCACAGTCAACTCAAATCAGAACTTTTAATTTGCTTTTTATACATGTTGCTTTATACTCCCCTCACCCCCAGACTTTCCCTTCTTGATGAATGGGGTCTTGTTGTTCACTAAGTTCAAAATAGAATCATAGGATCATCTTCTATGCTTACCTATTCTACCCCCCTCAAATAGATTTATCTTGAGTCTTACCACCTTTCTCCAAATTCCCTGTTGCAACCTTAGCATGTCCATTGCATCTTGCAAAAAGATATTTCAATATTCCCTGATGGTCTACTGGCACCCATGATATACCCTTTTTACCTTTTCTCTGTACTATACACTAAAATTTATTAAACTTTAATCAGGGCATATGAATTGCTCTTGTAGAAAGACTACCTATTGCTCTTACCATAACAATGGACCTCTTTGCTGAGGCCTACAAAGCCATAAAGGCCTGACTTCAACCTTCCTCTTCACTCCTGTCATACAAACTCTCCTCACTCTACTCTTTATGTCTGCCTTTTCTATCTATCTTTCAGCTTCCTGTATTTTATTTCATTGGATTTCCTGTATCTTCATTATATATCTTTATTCTTCCCTTTGGAAAAAGCTTTTATTTTGGCTTCACCAAATGAAGTGTACTAATTTTTAAGATATCAGCACAATTTCCACTTCCCTAGAGCTTTCCCTAATGTCCCTCTGTCAAATACTCCTACTGTAGGTCCCAAAACAGCCTTTCCTTCATAAGATCTGGTCATCAACTAGTTGTGTTTTTAATTGTTTGTGTGACTATGTGATTACTGTTCTTCTTTCCCACCATATCATAAGTCCTTCAAAGGGGTGTTTTGTTGTTGTTGTTGTTGTTGTTGTTGTTTTGTTGTTGTTGTTGTTTCTTTAAGATTTTTATTTATTTATTTGACAGGGAGAGAGAGAGGTCACAAGTAGGCAGAGAGGCAGGCAGAAAGGAGGGGAAGCAGGCTCCCCGAGAAGCAGAGAGCCTGATGCGGGGCTCAATCCCAGGACCTTGAGATCATGACCTGAGCTGAAGGCAGAAGCTTAACTCACTGAGCCACCCAAGGGCCCCTCAAAGGGGTGTATTAGACATGTTTTTCCAAAAATTGGGTGACTAGTGAATGAATATCCGTTGAATGAAAGACCTAATAAATAAATTAATTAGTAGACCTCCTTACCAACACTTTCCCTTTACATACTACAATTTATATACATTGTCTTTTTTTTTTTTTTTTTTTCCTGAAATACTCTAGGCTCTTTTCACTGAAGAATTTTGCACATACTCTAACCTCTGTCTGGAGCAGTTTTGGCATTCTGGGTTTTCTTCACTATTCATGTTTTTGCTTAATTAACACCTTCATAGAAAATGCTTCCCGGGTCCACTTCCTCAAAGTATTATAGCCCTGTTTTCCTCCTGTTCTGCTAGCTCTTTCCAAAATTGTATTAATTTTACAATTACACAATTTTTAATTTCTCTTTCATCTCTATTGTCCACTAGACATGAATTCTACAGAAAGGAAGACCACACTGATTTGTTCACCATTTGTGCTTTTATAAAGAGGTGTATATTTTTTTAGCATATGATTAGGCTCATCATCCTACATCAAACACTAGAGAAAAAAAATCATGTTACCTGAAAGAGGATTTCTTTTCATTTATTGTCTAAGCATACTCATTTATTAAACACCTTCTCTCAAGAGTAACTAGAAAATTTCAGAATATGTTAAGTTATATGGTATTGGTCACATTAATATTAGGCCAGTCCATTTTTTTTTCCATTTATGTTATTGTCAGAGGTAATCCCATTGGACAGAAAATGTTCATAATCTCACCAATAACCATGAAAAATTGATTTAAAATAGTAAGTAGATGTTACTGAAATTATTTAGAAAACATCACAATCCCTGCATATATTCCCATGTAAATTTTAAGTAAGACTCTTTAATTCTAGATTTGCACATTTCATATTGAATGATGATAGATGACCTTTTGTAGTAACTCAGCTAATTTCACAGCATGCACTAAAGTACCACATACCCATGCAAACCAACATGAACATTCTGTAGATGTATTGCTTTCTCTTATGCACCAAAAATACATTCTGTTATTTACTCAGATGAAGTTTTTCTAAACTTCAAATTTATATATGCTGAAAAATGGCAAGATAAAGAGGGAATGAACAAAATCTATCCCTATGTGGCCATTACACATTCTATGTGAGCTAGGTAATTGAGTAAGACATCTATGTTTGTAGAGTGTTAACTAATAAAGCATTATTTAGTCATAAACAGAGGTGACAAGCAAAATATAAAGAAAGATGCCTGTTCAATGTCTTAGGATATGAATTAGATTGTTTATATTCTTGAACTCTTTGTTATGAAATCATTTTACATTTAAAGAAAAGCTGCAAAGAGGGTACAGGTACTTGCTATATACCCTTTACCCAGCTTTCTCTGAAGGTAGCATTTTACATATGCATTTCCTTATTAAAACTAACAATGGTACAGTAGTATTAACAAAACTATAATCTTTATTCATATTTCACCAACATTTCTACTAATGTCCTTTTCTGAGCCATGAACCAACTGGATACCATATTGCATTTCATCATCAGGTTTCCTTAATCTACTCAGTCAGAACTTGACAATTTCTTTCATAATTGAAGTTTAGTAGTCAGAAAAAATGCAGAATATCCCTCAGTTTGGGCTTGGCTGATGTCTTCTCATGATTAAATGGATTTGTAGATTTGGGGGAATAATGTCACATAGGTGAAATGCTATTCTCATGACATCATATCAGAAAGTACATGATATCTTGTATCTTGACTATTGGTAATATTAACCTCGATCTCTTGGTTAAGGTTGTACCTGTCAGATTTCTCCACTGTAAAAGTTACTATTGTTTTCCTGTCCATACTCTGTGCATCAGAAGAGAGTCACTAAATCCAGCCCAAATGCAAGAGAATGGGAGCTAAACTCTATCTTCAAGAGGGAGGAGTATCAAAGAATTTGCAGACATGTGTTAAAATCATCACAAAAATTAATATGCTGGGAGAGATAGCTTAAGGCTATGTAAATATCCCACCTTCCCTTAAGTTTATTCCATTAATTTTAGTAGTTACAAGTGAATCTTGCCTGTCTGTCAGTTCTTACAATGGTGTTTTCATGGTGAATTTCTATTTTCTTCAACTCTTCTACAATTTTTATTTGAAAATTTTCTGTAAGAAAAATTTGTTATTTTCCACACACACACACACACACACACACACACACACACATATATACATATATATATATATATTTGCTGAGTCATTTATTTATATCATTATATACTCATGGATATTTATTTTACTCTAAGGGCTTTAATACAAAACTATTCTTATCTTATACTTAAGTTGTTTCAGCTTTGGCTACGGGGGCATTTTAAGTATTCTTTACTTATTTAGCATTTCCCTACATTTTAGCCCTCAGTTTGCTATAGGCTCCTCTTGTATTTTTCCTACTCCAGCCCTAAATTAGTCATTTCCCTGAGAAGCCTTTGTCCTTTTATTGAAAAATGATATGAAGAAATGAACACCTTATGCTATGTAGGCTATTTGCCACTATTTGAATCCTAAAGCCTTACTGGTATTTGGTATAGTTAATATTTTTTATTTTAGTCATTTTAATAAGGATATAGTTATATTGCATTATGGTTTTAATTTGCTAAACTTAGTTGAAAAATCATATGACTAAGTACACTTTCAGGATATTTTGGCTACATGTTAGTTTCTCCTAAATTAATTCCTTCAGATTGTCACTACATGAAGCACACTATAATTATCAGCTTAGTGAATTAAATGGTACTTCAAGATTTATAAATCTGTCCAAGAACAATATCTTTCTGTTGCTATGTTACTATTGCTTCTGGCCCAGACTCTAATTTTTATTAATTCCTCATAATCTTTAGGTTCTTTAGTATGCTATTGTTCACTTAAAAGTGAACATCTAGCCCAACCATGTACAGTTATTTTACTATAAGTTGTACTTTCAACTAAGATAGCCAATATTTTATGTGGATTTTTTTTAAAAGATTTTATTTATTTATTTGACAGAGAGAGATCACAAGTAGGCAGAGAGGCAGGCAGAGAGAGAGAGGAGGAAGCAGGCTCCCTGCTGAGCAGAGGGCCCGATGCGGGACTCGATCCCAGGATCCTGAGATCATGACCTGAGCCGAAGAAGGCAGCGGCTTAACCCACTGAGCCACCCAGGCGCCCTATGTGGATTTTTATATTAAGACTTTATTTAGAGTAGTTTTAGTTTCATTTATGTGGGTTTTGACAGGTTAACATTTAATGATGATATTTTAAAAATCATATAATAATCTATTGATCAATTTAAAAATTCACTTACGATCTTTTTCTGAAAAGTTTCTTCATCCACATCTACATTTGAAGTTGAAACAATAAAGAATTATGATGAAAATACCAAAATACCAAAACACCAGGACAAATTTATTTAAAGTATTTAAGACAGGCTAAATTTATTCATCCAATTTTTTTCTTATGACTTTTAAAAGTCAAAATTTGAATTTAAAATTTTATTCTTTGTGTTGGGGTAGTCTGAGCTTTCTGTATCAATGTTTTCTCAAGAATCATGACATTAAAATTATTAACTAATTTTCATTTAAAACCTGTACATTTTTAAATCAAAGAAAGATTTTCTCAACATAAAGAATTTTAGCTCATAATTATTATTTCTCACAATTTATACTGTACCCCTTGATTTCCAGAACTCTAATACAAGAATTTTGATTTTAATGTAGTTCATATTCCTTTAACTCATGAGAAACTTTTTGAATATTCTCGATTTTTGCTGTCTGATATTTTCCTGTGTCTCTTTACTTGTAAACTCTTAAAGCATTAATTTTAAAGGGTATAACTGTGACTCTGATAAAAATAAAAATTAAAAAAAAATCGTCAAAGATTTTATTTAACTGATTAATTATTGAGGAGACTAGTAAGATGTCAAAGCTGGTTCAAAGAATCCAAAGTTTTCATACACAAACACACACACACAAACACAAATGCACACACAGTGAGAGAGATAAAGGATGCTAAAAAGAACTTATGCATAGATGCAAAATTAGGTTGAGGTAGAAATAATTTCCCTAAAACAGAAATAAATAACTTGTATGCATGTCAGAAAGAATAATTCAGATATCATTATTGCTATCAACAATCTACAATTTAGGAATGGTAAAGTAGCTCAGATAACAAAAGAAAGAGAATCCTGGTGGGTTTATGGGAAGGTTAGTCAGCATACCCACAAAACAATCAATCAATCAATCAATCAATCAATCTCTGTCTCTCTTTTCATTTCAAAATCTGCCACAGATTCTGAAATATACAAATAAGGAATAAGTATCTGAGTCCTTGTGACTTAGTCCTTAAATGAACTCACATTTAAATAATAAAAATCAACAAACTGTCTTTAAAGTAATAAAGAATGTTTATTTTTTTTAATAAACATATATTTTTATCCCCAGGGGTACAGGTCTGTGAATCGCCAGGCCTACACACTTCACAGCACTCACCAAATCACATACCCTCCCCAATGTCCATAATCCCACCCCCCTTCTCTCAGCTCCCCTCCCCCCAGCAACCCTCAGTTTGTTTTGTGAGATTAAGAGTCACTTATGGTTTGTCTCCCTCCCAATCCCATCTTGTTTCATTTATTCTTCCCCTACCCACTTAAGCCCCCATGTTGCATCACCACTTCCTCATATCAGGGAGATCATATGACAGTTGTCTTTCTCTGCTTGACTTATTTCACTAAGCATGATACGCTCTAGTTCCATCCATGTTGAATGTTCATTTTTTTATTTGCCTTTCTAGAAGACTTCTGAAGGCGACCCAATAAAATTCCATAGTATCCTTAAAAGACCCTCTCTCCTTTCCCTCACTCTTGAACTAAGGATTTCTCTGACTTCAAGCACCAGAACTCCTTTTTACGTCTAGCCCTTGACCAAGATAAATTTCCCTGCAGCTTGACTAACTTTAAAGAGCCTTCCTGACAATATACTTCTGATATCCCTTTGTTAGGACATTTATTTTAGTAACTTACAATTTTAATTTTTCTTTGCCCATTGAGATGTAACTTCCAGTCTTCTTGAAGAAGACTTTTAGTTTTCTGGAAGAAAACTTTTAGGGGTTTTGCCACAGTTTAGTGAGATTTATCTCCAGGACGCTTACCATTTTCTCACTGGGAAAATTTGAGAAAGATCCCTTCATGTCTTTGGCAGGAAAAGAGGAAAAGCAATCACTGAAAAATAAATCCAGAGCTTTCATATTAAAAGTCTACCCTCCAGGAAAAAAGAATTCACCAGGTAAACCAAAGTCAAAGAGAACATTTTTGAAATAATCTAGATATTTTCCTATAGAGAAACAAGAATAAGAATTATGGCAGACTTCTTGCTAGGAGACAAGATCACTCAACATCAGGGAAATACAAATTAAAACCTCAAGGAGATGCCACCTCACACCAGTCAGAATGGCTAAAATTAACAAGTCAGGAAATGATAAGTGTTGGCAAGGATGTGGAGAAAGGGGAATCCTCTTACGCTGTTGGTGGGAAAGCAAGTTGGTGCAGCTACTCTGGAAAATAGTATGGAAGTTCCTCAAAAAGTTGAAGATAGAGTTACCCTATGGCCCAGCAACTGCCTTACTGGGTATTTACCCCAAAGATACAAATGTAGTGATCCAAAGGGGCATGACCCCCAATGTTTCTAGCAGCAGTGTCCACAATAGCCAAACTATGGAAAGAGCCTGGATGTCCATCAACAGATAAATGGATAAAGAAGATGTGAGATACACACACACACACACACACACACACACACACACACACACAGAGGAATATTATGCAGCCACCAAAAATGAAATCTTGCCATTTGCTATGATGTGGATGGAACTAGAGGGTATTATGCTAAGCGAAATGAGTCAATCAGAGAAATACAATCATCATATGATATCAGTGATATGAGAAATTTGAGAAACAAGACAGAGGGTCATAGGGGAAGGTAGGGAAAAATGAAACAAGATGAAACCAGAGAGGGAGACAAACATAAGAGACTCAATCTCAGGAAACCAACTGAGGGTTGCTGTAGTAGAAGAGGTTGTGAGGGATGAGGTGGCTAGGTTGATGGACATTGGTGAGGATATGTGCTATAGTGAGTGCTGTGAATTGTATAAGACTGATGAATCACAGACCTGTACCCCTGAAACAAATAATACACTGTAAGTTAATTAAAAAAAAAAAAAAGCCATACACACAAGAAGCAAGTGGCATAAATAAAGTTAAAAAAAAAAAGAAGAAGAAGAAGAAGAAACTCTAGAATTCTATGTCCAGCAAAGTTACCCCTTAAAGGTAATGGAGACATACACATTTTTAAACAAAGGTATCATAGTATGCTATCTTTATTGTATAAGGATTTATAACCATGTTTTCTATGCCACCCAAAGAATTATAATTTATTTCTTTTGGTGATTTTTCCCTCTCTTGTTTGACTGGTTGAAGCCAAATGTATTGCTTGGTTTTCTTCCATGTCTAGCATTATAGAGTTGTTATATCAGCACCATTAATAAGAGGTTAATTATAGAGAAATTCAATAGGGATATTTTCTCTCCTCTCCTGACCACCAGTACCACAATATTTATGAATTAAAGACTCCTTGTATACAAGTTAATGCATGTATACCATGCTTACATAATAGACATTCTGTATACCGATTTTGCTTCTCTCTGTTTAGATGTTTTATGTTGTTATTGTGAGAGATCATGTGATAGTACTCAAACCAACTGCCTTTTGTCTTTAGATACTTTATTTGCTTAATAATGACACTCTTCACTGGGTAATTATCACTGGTAATAAGGCCTTACATTATGCATTTTCCAATGACTTTCATATTTTGGAAACAATCTTAAAATATTTTGTATTTATATTTCCTGCCTCTCGTAATCTCCCATGTTTTTATTTCATTGTTATTAACTCTAGTTATATGTTTGGCAATTATTTATGAAGAGAATATGTGTCTTTCTGTGTGTGTGTGTCTGTGTGTGTAATACATTTTCAGTGTCACTGTCTTGAAGAATGATATTTACAAAATTACTTTTTAAATATTTTATTTATTTATTTGACAGAGACAGAGAGACAGAGAGCACAAGCAGGGGGAGCATCAGGCAGAGGGAGAAATAGTTTCCTTACCAAACAAGGATCCCGATGTGGGAGTTGATCCCAGGACCCTGGGATCATGACCTGAGCTGAAGGCAGATGCTCAACCAAGTGAACCACCCAGGTGCCTCTTTACAAAATAAACTTAATGCATGCCAAATGTAAATATAAGATAGCTCTTTCAAACCTAAATATTTTTAACACTTATTCTCAAATTTCTGCATTGTTTATTAAATCAAACTTTCAGAATAAATACATAGAACCTTATTTTTCTTCTAGTACAGATCCTGCTAATTATAAACTTCAGTAAGTTTTAAGGTTCCCTAGGCCTCAACTTACATCCCCAAGTAGAATCTATTCATTTGAAACCATAAATATTTTTAAGCAATTTTCATGCTCAAATAGTCATGAAATTGAGGGGACTTTCAGCTTCAGTAAGTCATGTACAGTTTCTACTTCCTTTAACTCCTTTCCTTTGTGCAGATGTGGCATGTGTTCCTGTATTTTATTTATGGGAGAACCCTTTTGGTAAGGTGACACCATTAGGAAGAATTCTATATTAATTTAGTTTCAATTGCAGTTAAAGGAAGTGGAGAACAATTCAAAATGCCATGAATTAAAATGCTTATATCAAAAAGTCACAATTAGGGTGCCTGGGGGGCTCAGTGGGTTAAGCCGCTGCCTTCAGCTCAGGTCATGATCTCACGGTCCTGGGATTGAGTCTCGCATCAGTCTCTCTGCTCGACAGGGAGCCTGCTTCCCTCTCTCTCTCTCTCTGCCTGCCTCTCTGTCTACTTGTGATCTCTGTCTGTCAAATAAATAAATAAAATCTTAAAAAAAAGTCACAATTAAAGACATACAGAATAAAATTTTTCATAGCTTCATTTTGAGACCACAGACCGTACTTAAGATGATGCTTAACAATGGGAGCATCATCTATCTACAACAACAACATCTATCAACAACAACATCTATCAACAAAGAATATCATATGTAATAGACATAATTATTTTTTATTTTCTACTTTGAATAACTTGCCACAGTTTCATTAATATTACAACACATTATGAAATACCCATAACATAATAGCTTCACCAGGCAGTTTTGCTACTATTTTTCATGTATTACTTACTTTAATCCTCACAACAAAACTACCAAAACAAAATTACTGTTATTTCCATATTACAGATCAGGGAACAGGCAGGGAGAATTCATATAAGCTAGACCACACTATATTAAATGTGCTCAACTCTCACGCTATATTCCTTTTTTTTCTATATATGTAAATCTTTCAACAGGCATAATAGCAGCTATTTGATGTCTACTTATATTTTCCTTCTGAAGTGATTACTGCATTGACACATATATTTGTCATTATAATTTTTATTTTAGAATTCTGTGGTATAACATGGGCATTAATTCTCACACGATTTTGAAGATGTTGTGAATACAAAGAGGATGAACTCCAAACATACAGAGGTTTAATGCTAAAACATCTTCTGTTAACCCAGGGAGGCTTAACATTCTAATAGAAAATTGGTGAATGACAGAACAGTACAGAAGATCTACACCTCTTTCTCTTTTCCTGTGGCCTAGCCAGGAATTTGCAAAGAGTTAGATACTCACAAAGGCTCACTGATAGGAAGACAATTAAATTAAAAGGAACTTGAAGACATTTTTGTGATTTTAATGGCATCTTATTTTATTTTTTTTACAAAGGTTTCCCTCTGAATATAAGTTTGGTTGAAGCTGATACCACTTCCATGATGTCATCAGGCATCTTATGCTTAATAATAAAATATTCCAAGTTTATGCAAATTTTTGAAATCTATCCTGGTACATTATGTTAAGACCCTGAGGGACCACAATTTTAGAAAAATATTCTGGGACCAAGAAACCATTTTTAATATGGTGATCTAAAGAAAGTTTCTATAAAATGCATGATTTTCTTGTTAGAACTGACTCTGAAACACATTATCCACATAGAAAATATTTGAAATGCAGTGTGTTAGATTGTTTTATAAGTTATTCTATGGACCAGAAGTTCTGTATAAATGTGCAATATACTTAACCAGTCATATCTAAGGAATGTATCATTAATAGTATAAAAATGATTCTTATAGCTAAATACTATGAAAATAATAACAGAGGTAGATCAAATTAAATTTCCTTACAACTTGTAGCCCACTGACAAACACTGGAGAAATGCATAGTGTGATATTCTCCAAGAAACTCACAGCTGTCTTAATATTAACGCTTTACTAGAGACTAAAAGGAACCTTACCTTGACAATAGCCAGACCTTCAGGATGCTATAACTTTTAACATACGGAAATCTCTTGAGAGACTTCCATTATCTCTAGCCCCCCATGAACTTAAAAACTACGGTATCAGTAACTCTTCACAATCAAAGCACCACACTTTTTGGACATACGTCCTGTCCCTGTGCTATAACAAAAAGCACACTTTTGTACTGTAAAATGTCTCAAGAATTCTTTCTTGACTGTTGTGCTCAATGACCCCACATCAAAATTACTAATATCTGTATTGGAAGTGGAATCCTTTCCATAATATACCAGAAAGACAGCCTGGTTTTCCTTGTTTCTGTTTTATACCTATGCGGTGATGTATGTTAGTCACTAGAGCACAACCTAGTATCTTAACATTTGTGAATCACACTAATGAGCTTCAATTTTAACAAAAAATATGCATTCTTGAGCAATGGTTATTATGAGTAATTTTCAAAGGCTAACTATATGAAAGGAATGATGTAATAACTCCCTCCATTATATGATATGTCATATTCCATTTTTTGAGTTGCTTGAATGTCTATAAAATCTCCTTGTTCTTTTTTTTAATCTTCCTTACATCCAAAAAAGTTCTCTGGGTAGGACATTGGAATAATATTGATACTATTTTAGGAGGAAATCCAGATAATACCAATAGATGGGGAGAATTGACTTGAACAAAGTATATAATATTTCCGTTTTGATAAGAATAGAATGGGACAAATCTTAATATTCAAACTATTCAAATTAACTTATGTACTGTAGTGTGCATCTTTTGTGCTGAAACCACAGGTTTTTTGTTTTTTTTTTTTTGAATAAAAAAAAGAGCTTTATTTCTTAATGTGCTCATTTTGTGAAGATCAGGGAAGCAGTCCATTGTAGGTGTCCTCCTCAGCAATAAAGCTACACACCTGTCCATAACTTCTGGATAAATCAAAACTTATCCCCTTACATAAATTGTACATATGGCTCTTAAATTATCCTTCAAGATCAGGCTTTTCTAATGACACTGTTACCAACAAATCCATAGATTAACATACATAAAAGATCATAGATGTTTTCTGAAGGACTCATATCTAGTATTTTCAGATTGCATGAGGACTTCATTTTACATGTGTAAATTTTTAAAAACATAAATCATGCTAACAAGTTTAAGTAAAATGTGCTTTCTATCTTGGTGAGTAGAACTTCATTATGACAAAATGAAAAATAAAAGAATGAGGTTGTAATCATCAAATTTATCAAATACAATTAAAATTAATTATTGTGGTTCATGTATGGGCTCATAATAATTATGTCAAAGCAAAAACTGCACTGCACAGTTAAACAGGCAAGGAAAATTTTATTCAAGGCTTTTACAATTGGTAAGAGGAAAACAAAGTCTGTACTCAACTTCACTAAAACAAAGAGCTAGAGAGTCCTAAAGAGCTGAGGGTAAGGGTAAGGAGATCTTGGCTAACTGTGTGTGCTAATTATCCTTACCCAAAAGAGAAGTAAACTTTTGCATATATTCCCACTAAGAGGTAGTTCTACAGCTTGATGCCAAAGGAAGTGGGCCCCTATCCTCCCACAGAGACTGGAAGATAGGGTGTTAACTTCCTTGATGATTACATTTCAAAGATGTGGTTCCCAGGTCCTTGAGAAAGTCATAGGTTGTGATATTGGCAAGAGATTTTTTAAAAGAGATTTACATCTCAACTGTGACAGAGAAAAATTCACAATTGCAAGTTTTCTTAAATAAACGTTTTAAGGGGAACCTGGGTGGCTCAGTGGTTAAGCCTCTGCCTTCGGCTCAGGTCATGATCTCAGGGTCCTGGGATCGAGTCCCACATCGGGCTCCCTGCTCAGCAGGGAAGCCTGCTCCCCCCTCTCTCTCTGCCTGCCTCTCTGCCTACTTGTGATCTCTGTCTGTCAAATAAATAAATAAAATCTTTAAAAAAATAAAAAAAAAATAAACGTTTTAAGAAAAAGGAGAGGGAGAGGTCTCTGTAGTTTGGATTCTATAACAGCAAGTATGAAAAAGAGGTTAGGACCCTAAAGACAAGAGAAAAGCTGACTAAAGCACGATTAACAATAATGATCTTAATGAGTTGAAAATAAAATATAATTGTGTTTTAAAATATATAAATTGAATATAAAGTAAGCTTAAGAATTTAAAAAATAAAATTATATGTTCTTCAGATTTTTCTTCAAAACAAGCTATCCAAATTAAATTTCAAAATTCAGATTTTTAATGAGTATGCATTTTAAAGTAAAAATCATTAAAATTGAATATTTAAAATTGACTTTTCGAAAATCCAATTATAAGTCTTACTACATGTTTTGGTAAGAAATGAAACTACTCACAACTCTAATGCTCAATGTGCAGTAGATGATTATATTAAGAATCAGTATCATAGTTCTTCAATCCTTTATCTAGATTGATCCATCTATCAACTCAATTTTCAGGATTGTGCAATTTGTACAATAAGGCAAAATGTTTCTCAGTCACTTTGCACACATGATTCTGAGTCTCTCCAGACCAACAAACTGCAAACACAAAAGAAAGCAGGAATATGAACATTAAGTTTAACTGAAAAGTGACATTTTGTTTTGTTTTGTTTCATAAGAATCAATTTCATCCTGCTGAGAAGAAAAATTGGATAATAAATTTGTCTTTTCTCTTACCTAAATGCTTCTGTAGTTCAAACCCTCTACACTCACAAGGAGTGTCTGATTCCAAACTCAGTAGCAGCACAACCTACATACTTTGATGCATTAGTTCTATCACTTTTTGCTCTGAAGTTGTGGATCCACATTTTCCTGGGGTGTAATGATGTTGGTAATGAGAGGAGATGTTTATGATTTTAATACACGATATGCTAGAGCTGATCTGAATTCAAGTGTCGTCCATATTTGACATCATTTATTTTTGCAAATGTGTTTGTGACATACAATGCCTTTAAAGCATGGGGTCCACAATAAGGGTCCCTTTCACCTGTCTGTATAGAGAACTGATCTAAGACTAAAATCTATGGGCTACAAAATCATTACTGCTGTGTAACTTTACTTTTCATTAAAATTTTAAACCATTTACTTCAATCTTGTTCAAATGTTACTCTTGTTTGGCTCAGTTGGTTAAGCGGCTGCCTTCGGCTCATGTCATGATCCCAGCGTCCTGGGATGGAGTCCCACATTGGCGGGGAGCCTGCTTCTCCTTCTGTCTCTGCTGCCACGCTGCCTGCCTGTGCTCGCTCGCTATCTCTCTCTCTCTCTGGCAAATAAATAAATAAAATCTTTAAAAAAAACTAAAAATAAAAAAAAACAAAACCTGTTTCTGCCTCACTGTAATGTGTTGGATAGTTGATTCAGTTTCTTCAGGTATCTGAATGTTGCTAACTAAAGATATTAATCCGTCTACTTTTAGCTTCTACCTTTCTTAAATCCAAATGGCACTTTTGCACTATACTATTAAGATAAATTTCATGTTTTGATGAAGAACCCAATTTAATAGTATATATGTATCAGCCAATTATGAGACTTTGTGTCCCTGATATGAATGCAAATATTTGCTAAAACAATGCTGTCATTTGTCACCCGCTAAAACTGTTAGTTATGAACTCAAGTAAGAGAAAAGATCCACTTCAGATAGAACAATCCGATTTTTAAACTTTATTTTTTAAGTAAACTAATCACACCCATTAGAAGAATCACAACTACTAACAAGAGGTTTCTGGTGTAGGAATTAAATTGACAGTAGTGAACCCCCCTGAAGTGTTTATATCACCATGTTTATATCCACATATATCACCATGCTTTGAAGCATCATAGTTATGAAATCATAGAATGGGATTTAATAGAATACCCTGAACGAGGGTTGTAAATGTCTTCCATCAAGCCAAAATAATATGTTTGGCTCCAATAGAATATCATACTTTTAATTATTTAAATGTATGATATTAATCCATTGTGAACATTTCAGTTATACTTTGGAATATTCTAAGCATAGTTGTAATATACAAAAGAATATATATATATATATATATATATATATATATATATACACATAACATATAAAATGTGTAATATATAAAGAAGACAATTTGGTTAACATGGAGCATATTAGAAGAAGGAAGGGAAAAATTAAGGGGGGGGAACAAAGGGGGAGATGAACCATGAGAGACTATGGACTCCAGGAAATAAACTGAGGGTTTTAGAGGGGAGGAGGGTAGGGGGATGGGTTAGCCCAGTGATGGGTATTAAGGACGGCACTCATTGCATGGAGCACTGCGTATTATATGCAAACAATGAATTATGTAACACGACATCAAAAATTAATGATGTACTTTATGGTGACTAACATAATTTTAAAAAAGAACAAGACAATTTAGTTTAAAAAGTTAAATTTTAGGGGCGCCTAGGTGGCTCAGTGGGTTAAAGCTTCTTCAGCTCAGGTCATGATCCCAGGGTCCTGGGATCGAGCCCCGCATCAGGGTCTCTGCTCAGCAGGGATCCTAATTCCCCCTCTCTCTCTGCCTGCCTCTCTGCCTACTACTTGTGATCACTATCTGTCAAATAAATAAATAAAATCTTTAAAAATTTTTTAAAAAGTTAAATTTTAGGGACATCTGCCTGGCTTACTTGGTAGACTGTTCTATTAGATCTCAGGGTCATGAATTCAAATCCCAAGTTGGGCATAATGCTTATCTAGAAAGAAAGAAAGAAAGAAAGAAAGAAAGGGAAAAAAATACTTTATCAAAATAAATAAATATGTCTATTTTAAGCCAAAGTTAAAAACTAAACATTATTTATAGATTTCAACCTTTTTTTTTTTTTTTGTCAGTAGAGTTTATTTGAGTACCCAACATTTCCTATTCACATTATAAAATGGGCTGAATAATCTTCCAAGATGGATAGAGTTTAGTTATGCCTTGCAAGAATATAATAGATTTTGGTCACCAGAAGCATATATCAATAGTGATGTTTGTTGGCATTGTTTTCTGCTAATGACCTTTAAAATATGTTTTTTTCTCTTTCATTTCTATTCATTTAAATGTAATTCTATAAGGTGCGAATGGAGCAGAGAAGCCCTGAGGCAAGCTGAGAAAGACAATGTTCATGAATACATTGGTCCTTTGTTTCTGGGTTAAATTTTGAGGTAGGAATGATTATGGTTTGAATCAAGTAATTGCTGTTACATTCTAAATCCTGAGATTATCTTATTTTTTTAATTTTTTATTTAAATTCCAGTTAGTTAACATACAGTGTTATATTAGTTTTAGGTGTATAATATAGAGATTCAATACGTCATATGACACCTGCATTCATCATAGTAAGTATCCTCTTTAATCTCCATTTCCTATTTAACTCATCCCCCCACCCACTCCACTCTTCTAACCATGAGTTTATTCTCTAGAGTGATGAGTCTGCTCCCCATTTTGTTTTGTTTTTCCTTTCTTTATTTTTTTTTCTTAAATTCCACATATGAGTGAAATTATGGATTTGTCTTTCCCGACTGACTTATTTGACTTAACATATTACTCTCTAGCTCCATCTAAATCTTGGCAAATATCAAGACTTCATTTTTTTTAACAGCTGAGTAATATTCTATTTTATCTCTTTCTCTCTCTCTCTCTCTCTCTATATATATATATATATATATATATATGATGGAATACATATACATATATATGATGGAATACATATACATATATATATGTATATATATATATGTATATATCTTTTTTCAAAGATTTTATTATTACTTTGAGAGAGAGAGAGAGTGAGAGAGAGAGAAAGAGAGGACAGAAGTGGGGGGGAGGGAGAAAGATAAGCAGTTTCTCTGCTGAGCAGGCAGCCCAATGCAGGACTGGATCCCAGGACCCTGGTATCATAACCTGACCTGAAGGCAGACATTTAACTGACTAAGCCACCCCTACACACAACTTCCTTATCCCATTCATCAGTGGATGGACGCTGTTTCTATGATTTGGCCATTGTAGTTAATGCTGCTACAAGCATTGGGGTGTACTTTTCCCTTTGAATTATTATTTTTGTATTCTTTGGGTAAATACCTAGTAATGCAATTGATAGATAATAGGGTAGTTCTATTTTTAACTTTTGAGCAACCTCCATACTGTTTCCCAGAGTGTTTGCACCAATTTGCATCCCTACTAACAGTGAAAGAAGGTTCTCTTTTCTCCACATCCTCACCAACCCCAGTTGTTTCTTGTGTTGTTGATTTTAGCCATCTGACAGGTGTAAGGTGATAAGCACATTGTAGTTTTGATTTGTATTTCCCTGATGATGAGTGATGTTGAGCGTCTTTTCACATGCCTGTTAGCCATCTGTAGGTCTTTTTTTTTTTTTTAAGATTTTATTTATTTATTTGACAGAGAGAAATCACAAGTAGATGGAGAGGCAGGCAGAGAGAGAGAGAGAGGGACTCAATCCCAGGACCCTGAGATCATGACCTGAGCCGAAGGCAGCGGCTTAACCCACTGAGCCACCCAGGCGCCCCCTGTATGTCTTTTTTAGAAAAATATTTAAAATGTCTTCTGCCCATTTTTAATGGGATTATTTTGGGGGCATTTTGAGTTTTATAAATTCTTTATATATTTTTGATACTAACCCTCTATCAGAGATGTTGAAAATATTTTCTCCCATTTCATAGGGTGACTTTTAGTTTTGTTGATTGTTACCTTCATATGCAGAAGCTTTTTATTTTGAGGAAGTCCCAAGAGTTTATTTGCTATTGTCTCCCTTGCCTCAAAAGACAAACCTAGAAAAAAGTTGCTATGGCCAGTGTCAAAGAGGTTATGATCTGTGTCCTCCTCCAGGCTTTTTATGGTTTCAGGTCTCACATTTAGGTCTTTAAATGCATTTTGAATTTATTTTTGTGTTTAGTGTTAGAAAATGGTCCAGTTTCATTCTTTTGCATGTTGTTGTTCAGTTTTCCAAAAATCATTTGTTGAATAAGCTTTTTCCCATTGGATATTCTTTTCCTGCTTTGTCAAAGATTAATTGACCAAATAATTGTGGGTTCATTTCTGGGTTTTCTATTCTGTTCCATTGATCTTTGTGTCTCTTTTTGTGCCAGTACCATACTGTTTTGAAGACTACAGCTTTGTAATATAATTTAAAGTCCAAAATTGTGATGTCTCTAGCTGTGCTCTTTTTTTTTTTTTTTCAAGTTTGCTTTGGCTATTTGGCATCCTTTGTGGTTCTACAAAAATTTAGGATTATTTGCTCTGTTTCTGTGAAAAATAGTGCTGATGTTTTGATAGGGATTGCTTTAAACATGTAGATTGCTTAAGGCAGTACAGACATTTTAACAATATTTATTCTTCCAATCCATGACCATGAAATGTCTTTCTATTTCTTTCTGTCATCTTCAATTTCTTTCATCAGTGTTTTATACTTTTCAGAGTACAGGTCTTTCACCTCTTTGGTTAGGTTTATTCCTAGGTATCTTACTGTCTTTGGTGAAATTGTAAATGGGATTGGTTCCTTAATTTCTCTTTCTGCTGCTTCATTATTGCCATATAGAAATACAACATATTTCTGTACATTGATTTTCTATCCTGAGACCTTACTGAATTCATGTGTCAGTTCTAGCTGTTCTTTGGTGGGATTATGTTTTCTGAGAAAATCATGTCTTCTGCAAATAGTGAAATTCTGGTGCTTTAGTGTGGAGTTGGATACCATTCATAACTTTTTGTTTTCTGATTGCTGAGGATAGGGCTTCTAGTACTATGTTAAATAACAGTGGTGAGAGTGGACATCTCTAACTTGTCCTGACCTGAGAGGAAAAGCTTTCAGTTTTTCAATGTTAAGGATGATATTAGCTGTGGGTTTTTCATCGTTGAGGTATATTCCCTATAAGAATACTTGGTTGAGAGTTTTTATCAAAAATTGATGCTATAGTTTGTCAAATGCTTTTTCTGCATCTATTGAGAGGACCAGAGCGTTCTTATCCTTTCTTTTATTAATGTGCTGTATCATGGTGATTGATTTGTAAATACTGAACCACTCCTGTAGCCCAGAATAAATCCCACTTGATCACTGTGAATAATTCTTTTAATGTGCTATTGAATTCAATTTGCTAGTATCTTGTTGAGAATTTTTGTACCCATGTTTATCAGAGATATTGGCCTGTAATTCTCCTTTCCAGATGATGTCTTTTTTACTTAAGATTTTATTTTTTTATTTGAAAGAGAGGGAGAATGAGAGATAGAGAGAGGATGAGAAGGGGGATGGTCAGAAGGAGAAGCAGACTCTGCTGAGCAGGGAGCCCAATGGGGGTCTCAATCCCAGGACTCCAGGATCATGACCTGAGCTGAAGGCAGTCACTTAACCAACTGAGCCACCCAGGCACCCATAGATGGTGTCTTTTTTTGTTTGGTTTGTTTTGTTGTTGTTGTTTAAAGATTTTATTTATTTATTTGACAAACAGAGATAACAAGTAGGCAGAGAAGCAGGCAGAGAGGGAGAGAGGAGGAGGAAGACGGCTGAGCCGACAGCCCAATGTGGGGATCTATCCCAGGACCCTGAGATCATGACCTGAGCTGAAGGCAGAAGCTTTAACCCACTGAGCTACCCAGGCACCCCTAGATGGTGTCCTTATCTTGTTTTAATATCAGGGTATTACTGACCTTGTAGAATGGATTTGAAGATTTCCTTCCTTTTCTATGACTTAGAATAGTTTCAGAATAAGTATTAACTCTAAATGTTTGGTAGAATTTTCCCATGAAGACATCTGGCTCTGAATTTTTGTTTTTTGGGGAGACTTTTGATTAGTGATTCAATCTCTTTTCTGGCAGTCAGTCTGTTCAAGTGTTCTATTTTTTTCTCATTTCATTTTCGGTAACTTATATATATATATCTAGGAATTTGTCCATTTCTTAAAGGCTGTCTAATTTGTTGGCATATAATTTTTTATGATATTCACTTACAATTGTTTGTGTATCTGTGATTTTGGCTATTTTTTCTCCTCTCTCATTTGTGCTTTTATTTACTTGGGTCTTTTTCTTTTTGATAAGTCTGGCTAGAGGTTTATCATTTTTATCATTTTTTTTTTAAGAACCAGCTCCTGACATCATTGATCCATATTTTTTTTTATTGCTAGATCACTTATTTCTGCTCTAATCTTTATTATTTCCTTCTTTCTACTAGATTTAGACTTTGTTTTTTATACTTTTTCTAGCTCCCTTAAGTGTTAAGCTTTTTCTAGATCCTTTAGGTGTTAGAGATTTTTCTTGCATTTTGAAGTAGGCCTGCATTACTATATATTTCCCTCTTAGGACTGTTTTCGCTGCCTCCCAAATATTTTGGACCATTATGTTTTCATTTTCATTTGTTTCCATGTGTTTTTTACTTCTTCTGTGATTTCCTGGTGACCCACTCATTGTTCAGTGGCATATTGCTTAATCTTCATTTTTTTGTAATCTTTTCAGACTTCTCCTTGTGGTTGACTTTTAGTTTCACAGTGTTGTGGTCAAAAAAAGTGCATGGTATGACCTCAATGTTTTTGTACTTGTTGAGGCCTGTTTTGTGACCTAATATGCGATCTATTCTGGAGAATGTTTTGTGTACACTTGAAAAGAATGTGTATTCTGCTGATTTAGTATGAAATGTTCTGAATATATCTGTAACATCCATCTGGTCCAGTGTGTCATTCAAAGCCATTGTTTCCTTGTTTATTTTCTGTTTAGGTGATTTATCCATTGATATAAGTGGGGTGTTAATATCCCCTACTACTATTGTATTATTATCAATTAGTTCCTTTATGTTCATTATTAATATTTTATTAATTGTTTATGTATTGGGTACTCCCATGTTGAGTGCATAAATTTCTAAATCAACACTGATGTTTGTTGGCATTGCTTTCCAGTAATAACCTTTAAAATATGTTTGTTTGTTTGTTTCTTTTTCCTGTTTCCTTTTTCCTTGTAATATAAGTTACAAGCAGAGTGAGACAATGCTCCATGAATACATGATCCTTTGTTTCTGGGTTAAATTTACAGGTTTTAAATGATTATAGTTTGAATCAAGTAGTTGATGTTACATTTTAAATCCTGTAATTTCCTGATAGGTAACACTGTTTTTCTTTTTTTAATAATTGAGGTTAATGGTTCTAGAAGTTATAATTTTAATATTTTAATCTCTTGATTAAAATTAAATATTGAGATATTTAATGCATAAGTTTATTAATATTAATATAATGAATTAATTAATGTTTCCCTATCAAACTTTATATTAACTCCTAAATTAAGTATAAATTAAGGTTTATTTATTTATTTTTATTTTTAATATTTTTTTAAAGATTTATTTGACAGAAAGTCAACGAGAAAGGGAACACAAGCATGAGGAGTGGGAGAGGGAGAAGCAGGCTTCATGCTGAGCAGAGAGCCTGATGTGGAGCTCAAACCCAGGACCGTGGAATCATGACCTGAACTAAAGGCAGATACTTAATGACTGAGCCACCCAGATAACCTTAAGGTTTATTTTTTATACAAAAATTAGCTAGGTATTTATTTGTGAGACTCAATACCCTGAGTTGTCAAGATAAATAACATTTCTGCTTATCCTAGGGAAGTACATAGACTCTGGGAAGAAAATAAGTACTAATTTTATAAAGCTCATGACATTTATCATTTATCCTGCTCTATCATTAATAAGAACAAACTATCTCAAAACATTTTAAAAAATTAAAATCAGGGGCACCTGGGTGGCACAGTGTGTTAAAGCCTCTGCCTTGACCTCAGGTCATGATCTCAGGGTCCTGGGATCAAGCCCCGAATCCGGCTCTGTGCTCGGCAGGGAGCCTGCTTCCTCCTCTCTCTGCCTGCTTCTCTGCCTACTTGTGATCTCTATCTGTCAAATAAATAAATAAAATCTTTAAAAAAAAAATTAACCCCCCATGTTGCATCTCCACTTCCTCATATAAGGTAGATCATATGATAGCTGTCTTTCTCCGCTTGACTTATTTCACTAAGCATTATACCCTCTAGTTCCATCCACGTCGTCACAGATGGCAAGATTTCATTTATTTTAATGGTTGCATAGTATTCCATTGTGTATATGTACCACAACTTCTTTATCCATTCATCTGTTGAGTGGAGATGCAACATGGGGGGGTTAAGGGGGTAGGAGAAGAATAAATGAAACAAGATAAGATTGGGAGGGAGACAAAACATAAGCGACTCTTAATCTCACAAAACAAACTGAGGGTTGCTGAGGGGAGGGAGGTTGGGAGAAGGGGGGTGGGGTTATGGGCACTGCGTGGTATGTGTTATGGTGAGTGCTGTGAAGTGTGTAAACCTGGTGATTCACATACCTGTACCCTGGGGGATAAAAATATATTACCTAGTTCATAAAAAATTAAAAATTAAAAAAAAATTAAATTCAGATGTGTCCATAAGTTGAGTCAGAAAAGTTAAGTGTGGATAGTCTGATATCAAGAGAAAACCTTTTCTTGGTTGATTATAGCAAATTTTGATGTTTTGTTTATTTATTTAGTATGAATATATGGGATTTTTACATTAAAATTCATTGTATTATTTTAATATACAATATTATACATTAAATTACATATTATTTATGTGGATACATTCTATATAGAATATCATTCTATTTTATTATATCATATTACCAGATCTTACGTACAAAAAAGAATATAAAAAGATAATATCAGTACTTTTAACTTCCTCTTTGAAGGAAAGTTTTTTCTGCCTGTGTGGGTCTTTTTATTTTAGAGGTCATTCAGTGACCTGCAGCTCTCAGACATATAACATTATGCCAGTAATGTATGTAGTTACAAAGAGTCTAGAGAGTCTAGAGAAATCCAATAACCATATGTGTCAGGAAGAAGGAATGTCTTTTAATTATGGACTTTTTTTTTTTTTTTTTTTTTTGCAAATTTAGAGGACCATGTCAATCTTCTAAGATTGTACCCACATCATATTATTTATATTTCAAAGTCTCTGGTGATCACCATTCCAGACTCAAAATTTCTGTCATCATAACATAGTTACTACTTTTTTTATTAAAAAATGAATCCATTTATTATATATTTAATAAAAAGAACTAGATTCTTAGTTCTACCATATTAAAATAGCTAAGTCATATCTGTGTATATGATTAAGAGACCTTAGAGTCATTGACTGTGAATCACCACCACTTCCGCTACTGACTAGTAAACTGCTGATCTTTTGCTTTCTTAGGCAAAACAGCTGTCAAGATATTGATGCATGACCTGGACCTCACCAATTATTGTACCTAATAACTTAGAAATACAAAAAGCAGTGACAGGAGGAAGCTATTCTCATGAGGACTGCATTAGGGAAGGCAGCTCTACCACACACAGGTGGCAGTATTGGCAGTGGTTTTAGCAACACTCCCGACATCCAGAGTACTGATGACAGAGGTGCACTTTGCAGGGTCTGTTCTCAAGAACACCGGTAAAGGACTCTTTATGTCTTTATGGTAAAGGACTATTAGGTGATACAACTTTTATTTTTAGTGTTTTGTTTTGTTTTGTTTTGTTTTAGTACTCTCTACAGCAAACATGAGTCTCTAACTCATGACCCAACATCAAGAGTCCCATGTTCCTCCAACTGAGCCAGTTAGGTGCTCCAGGTGATGCAACTTTAGATATTACTCCTGGCTACATAGCATTCAAACTTGATTCTGGACATGTACCAAAGTTTGCGTGAGCTACCAAGTTTTCCTTTGTTAAATTTCCTTTCTGTTTAAATTAGCCAAAGCCAATATCTGAGGTTGACAATTAAAAATCTTGACTGATAGAGGGAACAAATCAATTAAAATACTCAAACATTGTATGTCTTAAAGATGAAAATTTCTCTATAATTCAAAGCACTTTTTTAATATCCTTAATTAATTAGATAAACAGATGTGCTGTATACTTATCATATGCAATTCTTCATGGTAGAGCTAGCAAATTTTGGAATATCTCAAGTCTCCTATTCATTATAGTTATTTTTTTGTTTTTAATTAGATTCTAACTGCCTATTCACAGCTGGAAATCATTCACTCATGCGACTTCCTAAATAAACCAATGCTTTTTTAAGTCAGAGATTTTATGATAACATATTTGTAATATCTTTCCATATCTATTTATTTCATAATCATCATATATGTTTGTCATTACTATCACATATATATATGCATGTGTATATCATAGTTTTCCATAAGCATAAAATAGAAGAGATTATTTAAATATTTTTTAAATTAAATATTTTGAAGTACAAATTATCCAGACATTGTCTCTACTTTAGAGGATTTCCTTTCCCTCCATCCCTGAGGCCATGAGTGCCCTATTAAAAGCTCCCAATGCTACTCTTTCAGTCTGAAGGTTTTGCTCCACAATCTGTGTTTAAGCACCAGATGCTCTTTTCATTTTTCTCCCAGTCTCAATTCTTTTGCTTGATAATTAGATTTTCAATCTCTGTCCCTAATTTTACTTCTCTTACTCCCCCATTCATAGAAGCTTGGTTGTAAACTTTTTCTTGCACAGAATTGTGGTTTCTCCCCAAGATGTTACTTTTTACTTGCTCCCACATCTCCAGAAAATGCAACTGTGAGTGGTACCCAGCTCTATCTGACCTTGGCAAGGATCCGTGCATGCAGTACCCAGTATGAACCCCACTCCACAGGCTCCAGCCTGTCTGGGACAAGAGGTAATCTGACAAGAATGACTTAATAGCCAAAGGCAGCCTGCACTCCAAGTGCATTGTTGCCAGAACAGCAGAAATGCTAAGTTTACCGTAAGGGATGAACAGCTTTTTAAAAGTGTCTAGCTGCAGGGAATTAAAGCGTCCAGATGGCAGAATTGCTCCTGATCTGCATCCAGACACTCCACCTTGCAATTCTCTAAGACATAGTCCCATTCTTAGCAATTCTAGGCTCAAACTCAGGAGGCAAGCTTCTCGCTTGTGCACCCATCCTTCTTCCCACTCAGATATGTACGGCCTTCTTTTTTCCTGTTCAAATTATAGGTACTTAAAAATAGTATATCTAGTTTAGTTTGGTACATAAACAAATATACTCAGAAGACAAAGCACTGTAAATTCTCTCACCCACACTTGTACCAAATGGTGCAAATAATTATACCTTCCTAGGCTTCAGGGCATTCTTCTGAAAAATTTATTGTCTATCATGTTTTATGAGTGCAACGGTTACAGTGTCATGTTTTTTTTTGTTGTTTGTTTGTTTGTTTGTTTTTAAGCTACTGTAAAATGCTCTGAAATCCTAATCCAAAGTATAGTAATGTCTCATGATCTCCCCATCTGGAGCTCAGACTCCTGGCAACTTGAAGCACAGGCAGAGATCCAAGCTCAATAATAGTTCACAAAAGTTCTGGAGAGTAAATATAGACTTCACATGTCCCACAGATAATGCATTTCACTCCTCTCATGGACACATATTGCAGTTCTCATCAGATTTAGAAAGGAGAACAAAGTAAAATGTTTCATTTCTAAACAAAACCAGATCAATATTAAAGGGAGATCAGCTGTATGTCATCCTCATAAAAATTCTAAAAGCCAATTTTTTCAGCATCATTTATTGGGTGGTCAGCCCTTTTCCTACTGATTTGTAAAATCACCTTTGTCATAAACCAAGTTTCTATAAATGTATGGTTCTGCTTCTCCATTCTTTATTTTGTACCATTGGTCTGTTTGTGGTTATTCTATGCTGACACTTTCATGTCATTGTGGTTAATTTTACTTACTTATTTGAGGAGAGAGTGAGAAAGAAGGAGCACACATGCACATAGGAGCAGGGGGAGGGGCACAGGGAGAGGGAAAAGCAGACTTCTCTGAGCATGGACACCCCACTCTGGGCTGGATCCTAGTATTCCAGGGTCATGACCTGAGCAGAAGGCAGACATTTAACCAAATGAGCCGCCCGGGCACTCCTAGAGTGACATTGTTATAATTCCTAACCTTTATAATATATCTTAAAATTTGATGGGGAAAGTTTCATATTTTATTCTTCAAAATTATCTTGCCATTCTTGGATGTTTATTCTTACATGAAAACTAGAACCAGCTTCTTAAGTTCTATTAAAAAAAATACATTTGTGATTTGTATAAGTATTTCCTCAAATTTATAGATGTTATAAGAAAATCAACATCTATTTTTTCATATAATACATGTATTTAAAAATGTTTTGTATTGTTCTCAATAAAGATCTTAAGCATCCTTAGATTTACTTTTCATATATTTTTATTCTATTTGAATAATGTTTTCAATTATTGGCATATATAAATATTATCAATTTTTTTAAAGATTTTATTTATTTGAGAGAGAGACAGTGAGAGAGAGCATGAGCGAGGAGAAGGTCAGAGAGCGAAGCAGACTCCCCGTGCAGCTGGGAGCCCAGTGCAGCTGGGAGCCCAGTGCGGGATGGATCCCGGGACTCCGGGATCATGACCTGAGCCGAAGGCAGTCGTCCAACCAACTGAGCCACCCAGGCGTCCCAAATATTATCAATTTTTTTTTTTAGATTTTTATTTTATTTATTTGACAGAGAGAGATCACAAGTAGACAGAGAGGCAGGCAGAGAGATAGGAGGAAGGAGTCTCATTGCTGGGCAGAGAGTCCGATGCAGGGCTTGATCCCAGGACCCTGAGATCATGACCCTAGCTGAAGGCAGAGGCTTTAACCCACTGAGCCACTCAGGCACCCCCCAAATATTATCAATTTTTAATGTCAATCTTGCATCTAGTTCACTTGTTAATTTTATACTGTTGGGTTTTTTTTTTAAGATTTTATTTATTTAATTGACAGAGAGAGACATACAAGTAGGCAGAGAGACAGGCAGAGAGAGAGGGGGAGGCAGGCTCCCCACTGAGCAGAGAGCCCGATGAGGGGCTCAATCCCAGGACCCTGGGATCATGACTTGAGCTGAAGGCAGAGGCTTAACCCACTGAGCCACCCAGGCATCCCATACTCTTATTTTTTTTTAAGTTCTCTGGAATTTTTCATGGAAATTGTCACATATATAGATATTGGAATTTTTCTCCTTTTCATTCTATGTATCTTTAACTTTAAATTTTTGTTATCTTATTAGCACTTTTCAGAGCAATAAATAATATAAACAGTAAAATACAGTACCCATGTCTTACAGTTATGTTTGATTATTTTATAATATTTCTATTATTAATGATGTTTGGTTAGTTGATTAGTTTTATGGCCTTAATTACGTTAATGTAGTTTCTTTCAATTCACAGTTACTTAAGAATATGTTTTTGGTTTTTGTTTGTTTGTTTGTTTGTTTTTGTTTTTGTTTAAATATTGGAAATGGATACTGAATATAATAAGTGCTTTCCTGCATCTTTTGAGATAATTTTTTCTTTTAAACCTATTAATTTAGAGGATTACATTGTCAGATTTTTAAGTTGAACTATCCTGTGTTATAATACAATATTTGTTTCTATTCTTCTGACTCCATTTACAGAACTAATAGTTAGGATGACTGCATCTGCAGAGTACCTCGCTGGCTTGTCTTATGAATGTGTGACTCTTGATCTCAGGGTTGTGAGTTCCAGCCCCACACTGGATATAGAAATTACTTAAATAAATAAATATTTTTTAAAAAGATGTCTGCATCTGCTTAATAAATGAGGCTGTGACTATATATCTATCATCTATCTACCTATCTACCTATTATCTATCTATTTCTAACACTATCAATCTAAGACTATCAAGGACAGACCTATTGTACCTATTGTCTGAGAAAATTCGGTTTATTGACCCTTAGCAAAGAGAAGAACCACTCTAAAGCCATTAGGAGAATCTCATTCAAAACTGGAAAAGGTGAAGTAATCATGAGGTTTGGAGGAAGAGTGGAGTTTAGATAAAATTTAAATGGTTTTGATAGGCTTAAATCAGAGTAAACTATATGTGAATGAATCACTATCAGCTTTGAATGTCAAGGGGAGCCCAGGCTTCTCTTTCTTTGAAAACTACAAAGTTATTATAAATGTGGAAAGGTGAGTTTAGAAACCCTTATATGACATTCTCCATCTGGATTGGAAATCAAGACTGCTTCTCTGTGTCAAAGCCAATTAGATCCTCCAGGCAATGAAAGTATGTTACATTTATACTGATGTAATTTCAAACAACAGAGTTTCAAATAGTCTTTCATTTTGGAGATAGAGAACAAAGTTTTGCAGAGAATAAAAAAGTAATTATTCCAAGAAGAAATTGCTATGATACTTGAAAGTTTCTGAGTGAAAGTTTCTGAGTGACCTTGGGAAAACATTGTTTCTTTTTAACTGGAAAGCTGGCTTTGTCTGTGTCTGTCATCCCTGCTTGATGACTGAAAGGGCAGGTTTTTGCTTTCTAAGTCAGAGCTAATTCTCTCTCTTCCTCTCTTTTATATATATTTTTATTTACATAGTATGCATACACATGCATTATAAATGCGAATATATGAATATTTATGTCAACATATGTGTGTATACATGTATTTACACATCAGTATGCACATACATTGAAAATAATGCATTTATATTATAAAATAATGAGATTTTTATCAATACAGTAACTCACATGCACATATAATTTTAAACTTTCACTGTCCCAGATTATTTTCATACCAAAGCTTTAATTGCCTATAAAAACATTAAGTTGTATAGATGCCCTACTTTAAAAAGTGCAGGCATCCAAATCATTAACAATGCACTTTCTTTTAATTATTTCATTATTTGACATTAAATTCTAATTTCAAGAATATAAATATCTGTAGAGGATAATATAATAAAGTAAAACAATCTGTGGCACTACTAAAATACTACTAATATACTATAACAAATGTTGATATTTTGCCTCAGACTTGTTTTTCTTTAAGAAACTCAGATTTGTTTTTCTTTAAGAAATATACTATTATAGCAGCACCTGGTGGCTCAGTTGGTTAAACATGGGACTCTTGATTTTGCCTCAGGTCATGGTCTCAAGGTCATGAGACTGAGCCCTAAAACAGGCTCTTCACTCAGCATGGAGTCTGCTTGAGATACTTTCCCTCTCCCTCTACCCCTCCACTCAAGTTCTCTCTCTTTTCTAAAATAAATAAATGAAACTTAAAGAAAAAAACATGCTCTTACAGATATAATTAATATCATTTACTCCTAATCTCTTCAGTGTTAGCAATTGAATTTTAGTTACACACAAATATGTACATCCACACATATATGTGTGTATGAATAGATGTATGTGTGTACATATATAATTAAAATGAAGAACCGCTACTTAAAAACATTAGTATATATATACATGTGCATATATATATACATATATATACACACACATACATACACTCACATACACACAGATATCTTCTTTTGTTTTCTATTGACTTTTTTTTTCTCATGATAAGTAATTGACAGTTTTCATATCCATTGTTACTTCTTCTATTTCTACCAATTATTGTTTTATAATTTATATTTTACAATTTATTGTTTTAGAGAGAAATAGAGAAAGAGAAAGAAGAGCAGAAGGAGAGGGAGAGAGAGAATCTTAATCAGGCTCCATGCCCATAATCCCACCCCCTTCTTATTTTCAAATACAGCTCTGTGTTTGTAATTTCCTGTTTTAATTATTTACAAACCATTGCTACTTGACCACAGTAGCAGATAAGGAAAAAACTTCTCAGACATAATCTAATAACACCATCTGGAAGGGAAGCATATTTACCTTATTTTCATATCTATAGTCTATGCCGCTATAACTGTTCACCATTTTGTGTATGTTACATCTCTACTATATTACCAAAAGTGATATTTGTTGAATGAATGAATGGAGATTAATGAATAAATGTTTTGTGGCTTGGTAGAGCAATTTTAATATAAAGGTATTGTTAGCAATGCTTTATACCAACATATAATTTAGGTGTGATATCTTGTTTAGTAAGTGATATTATGTGTGTTTTAGATTCCTTTTATCGTACTTGAATGATCTCCTTTTGAAAATTTTCTCAATTCTCCATTATGTTAGATGAATAAGTATAGAGAAATAAGATAGTATTTTTCTAAGGATATTACAGTTTGGAAACTGAACTTGACTTAAAGGCACAAAGAAATTATTTTTGTGAGAAAAGTGAGGTAGATTGTAAATGACTTCTTAAAATGAAAATAATGTTGTTAAATCCTATAAGGAAATTTATTAAAGAAAGTTTTTTTTTAAATATCTGGAGAGGATTTTTTAAAGCATTTAAAAAGAAGTATGTTTATCTTAAATAATATCATTTAAAATTCATATTTTCTGAGGCAAAACCTTAATTTGAAACAAGGTCTCATGGAAATATTACTTAACATACAAAATAGAAATCATCCAAGAATGAAATCATTTCTATGTAAATGGAATTATTGTTATCATAAATTTAATTCTACAGAATTGCTCAATTTAGTCTGTATTCAGATAATAATGGGCTAGAAATTTAATCTTTAAAAATGTTATATATTATTACTTTTATAAGAAAATAATTATGGTGTCTTTCAAACATTCTATAGGTATTCGTATGCTATTTTCTGACACTTTAGTGTCACAAATACATTCCCATACACACTTAAAAGCAGTAACATCCTTCTCTTCTTCACCACTTTTTTGTTTTTGATATTTTTCTTTGATGTTTAGTCCCAACATGAGCTGCTTCATGATTGATGAAACCCAGCAGGCTGTTACAACCATTCAGAGAATAAGCTATGTCTTCATTTATACCTTATTAACTTAAATGCCAGAGTTCATTGGCATGTTACAATTGCTAAAACACTATCTGATCAACCACTTGGGAGTTGGGGAAATAGACTAAAAATTTACTCAGAAATCTCTGGGTCTATAAGTAACTGAGACCTTAGCTATGAAGATTATCTGGTCTAGAATACAGGGTTCACCATTTTATAAATCCAATGGTATATTTCATAGTCTTTCAGATTATTGTACTTAAGAACAAACACAAATCTGATAACAGCACATCTTTAGTTAGAAATCATATTTGACCTCACTGAAACTCCTATCTTCATGTTCTCATATTCCCCTTTACCTGACTCGAAATTCACAGTCCATTATTATAATTTTTTTAGCTCCAGTCACTTTGCTGCCTTCTAAATGTTTGTCTCTGTGCAGTTGAAATAGCTGAATTAAGATGTACAACAATGCTGACAGGAATCCCTTTAATTCATGACTTGTAGTTTTGAGTGGTCTCTGATGACCACAAAGGATTGCTGCAATATGGTTTTATTCTATTTATTGTCCCTTCTGAATGACTATTTCATTCATTTTCTCTTTTTAAGCCTCTAATACTTTTCTTTTTCCATACTCTCAGCTGATACAGCCTATTTTTCCTATCTTACTGGCAAAACAGAAGATGTTAAATGAGATCTTCCAGAAGTTCCTCAGGACACTAACTTCCCACAGAAATTTCCTTTTTCTTAGAAACTCTAAAGTCAGTCCTTTCACATGTCCATACAAATCCAGCCTCTCACCTTTTCAATCACGTCATTTTCTATCCGTATATATATATATTTTTCCTCTCTACCTGGAGATAGGTAAATTTTGGATTTATCAATCCATAGAAAAAAGTTTATGTGTATGTATGGTTTATATAAATGAACAAACTGACACACAAAATTAAAAACCTATCTTGAGCATATATTACCCCTTTGCTGAAACCCCATTTTTCTGCTCTTTTTAGAAAAAGAATCTTAAAGAATTTCCTATGCTCAATATCTCCTATTACCTTGCTTTTATTTTGACTTAAGTCTCTCAATCAGGCTTTTCCATCCACTATTCCTATCAAAAATTCCCTTTTAATATCCCCACTAACTTCTTTCTTGGTAAATCCAATGATCAAGTCTCAATTCACCTAACTTAAAACTATCAAGAGCTTTTGACACAAATGACCTCTTTAACTTCCCTGAAATAAATTAGGTGTGGCAGAAGGTAGCCAGGTGAATTCTGTGCAATAGTCACAGTGGCAGCTTCAATATGCCCAATCAGACCTTTTGCATCCCCAAGCCAACTCCATCTCATGAAATGAAGTTAAAGATATAGTTAAAAGTAATATTCTGTTGAAGAATAGAGAGCCCAGAAATAGACCCTCAACTCTATGGTCAACTAATCTTCGAAAAAGCAGGAAAGAATGTCCAATGGAAAAAAGACAGCCTCTTCAATAAATGGTGCTGGGAAAATTGGACAGCCACATGCAGAAAAATGAAATTTGACCATTTCCTTACACCACACACAAAAATAGACTCAAAATGGATGAAGGACCTCAATGTGCGAAAGGAATCCATCAAAATCCTTGAGGAGAACACGGGCAGCAACCTCTTCGACCTCTGCCGCAGCAACATCTTCCTAGGAACAACGCCAAAGGCAAGGGAAGCAAGGGAAAAAATGAACTATTGGGATTTCATCAAGATCAAAAGCTTTTGCACAGCAAAGGAAACAGTTAACAAAATCAAAAGACAACTGACAGAATGGGAGAAGATATTTGCAAACGACATATCAGATAAAGGACTAGTGTCCTGAATCTATAAAGAACTTAGCAAACTCAACACCCAAAGAACAAATAACCCAATCAAGAAATGGGCAGAGGACATGAACAGACATTTTTGCAAAGAAGACATCCAGATGGCCAACAGACACATGAAAAAGTGCTCTATATCACTTGGCATCAGGGAAATACAAATCAAAACCACAATGTGATATCACTTCACACCAGTCAGAATGGCTAAACTCAACAAGTCAGGAAATGACAGATGCTGGCGAGGATGCGGAGAAAGGGGAACCCTCCTCCACTGTTGGTGGGAATGCAAGCTGGTGCAACCTCTCTGGAAAACAGCATGGAGGTTCCTCAAAATGTTGAAAATAGAACTGCCCTATGACCCAGCAATTGCACTATTGGGCATTTACCCTAAAGATACAAACGTAGTGATCCAAAGGGGCACGTGTACTCGAATGTTTATAGCAGCAATGTCCACAATAGCCAAACTATGGAAAGAACCTAGATGTCCATCAACAGATGAATGGATCAAGAAGATGTGATATATATACACAATGGAATACTATGCAGCCATCAAAAGAAATGAAATCTTGCCATTTGCGACAACATGGATGGAACTAGAGCGTATCATGCTTAGCGAAATAAGTCAAGCAGAGAAAGACAACTATCATATGATCTCCCTGATATGAGGAAGTGGTGATGCAACATGAGTGCTTAAGTGGGTAGGGGAAGAATAAATGAAACAAGATGGGATTGGGAGGGAGACAAACCATAAGTGACTCTTAATCTCACAAAACAAACTGAGGGTTGCTGGGGGGAGGGGGTTTGGGAGAAGGGGGTGGGATTATGGACATTGGGGAGGGTATGTGCTTTGGTGAGTGCTGTGAAGTGTGTAAACCTGGTGATTCACAGACCTGTACCCCTGGGGATAAAAATATATGTTTATAAAAAATAAAAAATTATATAAAAAAAAAGAAGTAATATTCTGTTGAAGCAAACATAATGTGATTAGACTTATAAAATTTGAGAGAAGCTTAATAATGTGAGAAAGAGAAAAGTGTCTAGGGGATATGAGAATATAAGTCCTTCAAGGCATATCAGAAGTTATGTTTCCCTTGTCCATAATAAATATACTGATATAAAAAGATTACTTCATAATCATTAAAGATACTCAAGATGTATGTTTTTACAAGAATTCTGTTATAATCATAGATTATGTAGGAAAAAAACTCTAAGTTCTAAACAAAATATAACTAAAATAAGATAAACTGTTATAGTTTAATAGCTAAGTAAGACTTCAGTTATTTCCAGGCCTATCATTGTAATATATAAATAAACACAAACATTGCTATCTTTGCACAAGCACAACTCCTTTCCTTACACATAGTTAAAATAGACACAATGGAATAATCTCTTGGGAACGTTTCATTATGTACATTCAGTAAAGAGTTTTGGAACTACTTCTTTAACTCATTATTTATGTATTTATTTATTTATTTTTTAAGTTTTTATTTATTTATTTGACAGAGAGAAACGCAGCAAGAGAGAGAACACAAGCAGGGGAAGTTAAAGAGGAAGAAGCAGGCTTCCCACTGAGCAAGTAGCCTGATCCCAAGAAAGACCCTGGGATAATGACCTGAGCTGAAGGCAAATGCTTAATGACTGAGCCACCCAGGCTCCCCTTCTTCATTTATTTTTCTGGCTTTCAAATTTTATTTTGTTTATATAAATTATTTATATATTTATATATCATAGACTGTAATTTATATATTATTATAATATATAGTACATCATATTTTTTATAAATGTAATAACTCCTTTATACATATTCCTACATCCCCACATTGATACATAATTGTATTAAATTTACAATAATAAAATATATAATTACACTTTCTTTTTTTTTTCTTTTTAAAATTTATTTATTTTTTAATAAACATATAATGATCTTTATCCCCAGGAGTACAGGTCTGTGGATCGCCAGGTTTACACATAGCACATATCCTCCCCAATGTCCATATCCCCACCACCCTCTGAAAACACCAAATTTGCCAAATACCATTACAGGTTGAATATGTATATATGTATCTACATATCCAAATAAGAAAAGAATAGCCCTGCTATTGCTTTGAGCCATTTAAAATGTTCTGATTTTAGTTTATGTAACAAATGCTATTTATGGTTCGTAAAAGACGATTTTCATGGGAAACTAAAAGTGTAAAGCCACACACTAAAGATGCTAAAATGTGTGCAAAGAATGCCTGTTTAATTTTCAACAAGATAGGTGTGAAATATTCTTTTTCCCTTAGTTTATTGTTTAGTTATAAAATATGTATGATAGGGGCAAGAGTAAAAATCAGAAGGCTGCAACAAATAGAAAATTTAAAATGTTGTGTGAACTTGATTGATTTTAAAACAGAAAAAAAACCAAATACTAAAAACTATCACAAACTCTTGTATTAAAGATAGAAATGCGTTGAAATACAAATGCAATAGTAGATCTTCCCTGGCTGTGATTTTTGCTTAAGGTATATTAATAGAGAATATGAATCAATATTCTAATCTTGATATAATATTTAACCTTACTTTGGAGTGAAGACCAAAAGACTTCAGAAATGACTAAATTAGTTCATACACACACTCAAAATAGCAAACATACACTATTAATTAACACCAACTAATCCTGAAGATTTGATTTCTATTGGGTAGAGCTAGTGATCTTTAAAGTATATGACCTTTTCTGTCCTTTCCTTAAGTTTCTCTAACTCTGTTACATAAAAACAGCCAGAGATACACTTTTTTAGGTTATTTTAAGAGAATAAAGCCAGACAGAGGTAAAATGGGTTCTTTGGCAATGAGTGAGTTTTCTCACAAGGAAAACATTCTAGCATAACCCACACTACAACTCGACTGGAAAATGTAGGATTACAAGTGCAATGTGTATAAATTACACATTTACAAAGTTGAGATGTAAAAAAGAATGAAAATTTATATTTTTATAAGTGAATTTTATTTTGCTTGTTCTTTTTCCACTCATGTTTGGGAGTGTAACATTCTGAACTAATGGTAAACGCAGTGCAAGGTTTTCCTTCCTTCTTCTCCTGCTACCTCTCGGCTCAGTAGGGACCTAATTTGCAAAGCTTCATGTATTTTCATGGTATACAGGGAAATAAGACATATGGTTCATTATGGTCTTCTGTCCCCTACAGGACTTTGCAAACGTACATAATCCTTTCTGGTATTTGGCTGTCAGGGAAGTTTTGTGCTGCCTTTGAATCACTAATGCTTCCGTTAACTCTTGCTTTTCTGTTTTTGTCTCTACTTAGCTCTCTCTGCATTATCCTCTTTTCAAACAAGATGATTTTCCAAATTGACTTAGTTAACAGATAGCCAATTTTTAGTTTTTCTCAGGGGAACAATTTAAATGTACTATTATATACTATTCTGGGAAGCCAAAACTTTATGTGTCTTTTTTTAAGCCCATATATCTAGTTGTTTTTTAATTATCCCACCAAGTTTTTATTTAACTTGGTACCTCATTTCCTTATCTTTCAATTGTTCTGGCAACAAGGCAAATGTTTAAACTTCTCTGAGAGGTTTACAGTTTCTCAGACTTTTTCTTAGGAAGCAAAAATTATAGTCCTTAGACATTAAGCGATCCTTAAGGCTATCCTGGTTTCCTATTTCCTCCCTCCCTATCACTTAGGATTTAGCCCAGCATAACACATGGATTATTTCACTTTCTAGAACATCATTCTATATCTAAATTTATCACTTTCTTAGTTTCTTTTAACTTTCAAGCTCTTCTAGAGCTTGGTCCAGAAATTGACTTTATCTCTTCTTTGTGTGATGGAAATTAGTTCTGACACTTTTATTCATGTTTTCTAATTTCTTCCTATTGTATATACTATGACCTCATGGTGGTCCAAAAGAAATGTCTCCATTCTAGTCCCTGAAACATGCAAATATTATCTTATAGAAGAGTCTTTGCAAATACAATTAAGTTAAATATATTAAACTAATGAAATCATTTGGGATTACCCAGTAGCTCTAAATGCCATCACAAATATCTTTATAAGAGGAGGGCTGAGGGAGATTAGACAGACACTCACAAAGGAGAAGATAATGTGAGGACAGAGGTAGAGATTAAAGTGATATGAATGTAAACCAAGGAATGCCAGAAGCCACAAGAAAATGTAAGACACAAGGAACCGCTTCTCCTTTAGAGCATCTGCAGGGAGCATAGCCCTAGCCACACCTCGATTTCAGACTTTTGGTTTCCAGAGCTCTGAGAGGATAAATTCCTATTGTCTTAAGGTATCTTGTTTGTGATAATTTGCTACATCATCCATATGAAACTAACACAGCCTAACTTTACCAAGGATTAGCTTTTGATAGTTAGAGACAGCGAAAGAAAACCTTTTAAGACAAATATGTGTGTGTGTGTATCTCAAAATGCTTAAGTTCTGTAAATAAGAATGTGACTTCAAAGATCGTGGTGGCCATTATGAATTTAGAGATCTTTTCAGAAATTCTGCATTGGGCTTTGTTGTAGGCACAGGCTGTGTAAAGGCTTCTTAAATATGTCCTTGTTCTAATCCCAAAAGCCCACAAATACATTATGTTTCATGACAAAGAAGAATGAAAGTACCAGGTAAAATTAATGTTGCTAATCAGCTGACTTAAAATCGTGGGATTATCCTGAATTTTCTCAGTGAGCTTAATGTCATCACAGGTGTCTTTAAAGGACGAAGAGCAGGATAGAAAACTCAGTGTCAGAGTGCTATTTATGAAAAATACTCTGATGTCCATTGCTGGCTTCAAAGATGGAAAAGGGTCACAAGCAAACGAATGTAGGCAGGATCTAGGAGCTGGAAAAGCCAAGAAAACAAATCTTCTCATAGAGCCCCCCCAAAAGAACACAGCCCTTGTGACACCTTGATTTTAGACAAAACCCATTTTAGATTTCTGACCTCTAGTAAAATAGTTTCAAATATTCATAAATCTGTGTTATGTTAAACTACCCAGTTTTTGGTTATTTGTTAAAATAGCAATAGCAAACTAATACAAATATCTACCAAGAATTTTGTCAAAGATAGCTAATGATAATCTTTTCAGATAAACATATGTGTATGTATGTCTTAAAATGCTAAGCTTTTGCAAACAACTTGATTTCAAAAGTTGTGGTTTCTACTATGAATTTGGAGCTGTATTAACAGAAACTTATTTGACCTCTGATTTAGGTTATTTCCACCTAAGCTTAAAGGTGATGTTCGCAGTAATCTATCATTGCCATATGAATCAAGGGAGAAACATACGAAGAAGGACTAGGACAAGATCATTCACTAAAATACTAAAATTCTACCAACATTTTCTCGGATTCCTGGTCTCACAAAGAATAGTTATTTCTCATCCACTTGTCCTTCTCCTTCCGTAGCTAAGAAAGTAGCACAGATGTCCTATTTCTAAGCCCTTCCAGCCTATTTGATATTGATAATTGAGTATCACCTTCTTAGGGACCATTTCCTTGACATTGTTCATTTTCCATCAAGCAAAAGGGAAAGGGCATTGTGCTTCCTTTTTTTTTTTTTTTTTTTCTTTTTTTTTAAGGAAACAGTTCTCCTTCAAGTGTTAGGGCTCCTGGCTTGCTAAGAGTCCTTGCATCTTTCACACAAACACATTAGAAGAGGCTTGGTTCTTTCAGAAAATTCAAAACTGTTGACTCCTTCAGCAAATTATCTCAAACCCACCCTTTTGTAATTTTCCCTCTTAAAAATCATGGTTAGGTTGTTATTACAAAATAAATGTATTAATGCAGCAAAAAAATAAATATTCATAATTAAGAGTAAGTGGGGCATACCCATAGGCAATCTCCATTATCACTTAGATGTTTATCTATCCAGACTACATTAAATACAAATAAACAAAAAAATAGCTGCATTAGAAGCACATATTCTGCTGAAAATTTATTTTTTTTTACTTAAAAGAAATATGTAAACACCATTTCACATTTAATACATTTATATTTTGAAGAGTCATAAAACCAGTAATACCAAAGTTGTGAGGCATTATTATAATAGAAATAGAAAAATAAAATTTTATTTTTATGATATTCTAACAAATTATTGATTTCTAAGCAAAACATAGAAATATTTTAAATTACTTTATGACATAATATGTATATGTAATTTTGAAATGTCTTTATTTCATTATTCTACATAAAAGAACACGTGATAAATACTGCAAAATGCAGTGAGAATTGGTTCATCTTGACAACACAGTTCACATTGGAAATGCACTAGGAAGAAAATAATTTCCTATTTTGGAAGGGTAAATTTGAAAGCCTAGAGAAATGGAAATGGAAAGAAGCCTGTAGTAAGCATAGATGATAAGGACTTGGAATAGTGACAGCAATTCAATAAACAAATACAGATCTTTTGGTGTTCTAATATTTTAAGAGTTTCTTGTGTGATTATGGCTTTTTGGTGGGAAGCAGAGAAAGAGAGAAGGAGGTGGAGAGGGGGCAGAGGGAGAGTGAAAGAGAGAATATTAAGCCGGCTCCATGCTCAGTGCAAAGCCCAAGGCAGGCCTTGATCTCACAAACCCTGAGATCATGACTTGAGCCAAAATCAAGGACCTAACATTTAACCAGCTGAGCCACCCAGGTACCCCACAGGATTGTAACTTCTATATGGAGACTATATACAAAGAGTTATCTTTAAAAATTGAACACACTTGGGCACTTGGGTGGCTCAGTCATTAAGCTTCTGCCTTCGGCTCAGGTCATGATCCCAGGGTCCTGGAATCGAGCCCTGCATGGGGCCCCCTGCTTAACAGGAAGCCTGCTTCTCCCTCACCCTCTCCCCTTGCTTGTGTTCCTTCTCTCACTGTCACTCTTTCTTTCTGTTAAATAAATAAATAAAATCTTTTTTTAAAAAATTGAGCACAGAAAATAGTTTCTGCTCTTATTTTGGGGAGGGAGAATTGGAGACAATAAGAGGAGTCTCACATTACATTAATCTCTAAAATTTTATTGAGCCTATCTATCACGTTCACTTTGGCAAAGCTAAAGAACCTCTGCCTTGCAGAGTGGCAGTACCAGCACTCTGCCCGTCAATAGAGACAGATAACAACAATAAAATTATTCAGAAGAGATTCTTCAGATGGCTCCTGACTGCTTCACTTAGGGTGGACCCTTTTATTTCTGAAGATTGAAATACTGTAAACAGTGAAAGCAATTTTAATAAATACCAGCTATCAGTATTCAGCCTCCCAATTATCAATCAGTTGAATTCGTAATTTTTTCATTTTATTTCAGTTTTCTTCTATTATATTCACTGTAATTTCACTCATTTGTTTTCATCCAAGATGATTCAATTGAATGACCACCAAACTGCCATAAACACACATATTCTGAGATCATTACTTACATTACATGTAAAATACATTATCACGTCACTTCTCTTCCACTGTGCAATAGCCAGGGAATCTCATGATAAACCTCCCAAATTACATAACCTTTGTGATTTAAGTTTTCCAAATAAGAATGGACAACTTTCTACTTAGTATTTTATCCTCCACAAAGCAAAAATATGTATTACTGGATTAAATACCCTTGTGTGCATACCCTTTCCTGTCTGTATTGTGTTGCTCAAAACATACCAGAGGACACAGGCAGTGGAATCAAGCCTATCCCTATACTGCCTCAACCTAAAGGCATCACATGGCCGGCTTTTGCAGTGCAAACACTTTAATTGGTAGGGAGACCTACTGTAGTCTGCATTTGATACTTCTACAATGCTGATAGCTTTCAATTCATACCAAAGAGAGAAAATAAACATATGAAGAGTTATTGTAAAAGGAAGAGAAATAAGGGATATTTTTTAAAAAAATAACTTACCTGATTTCTTATGTGTCACATTTTCATCCCTCTTTTACTTCTAGAGTCCCCTCTCTGTGGTAACGTGAAGGAACATCTATTAAAAGTTACCACCAGTAAAATACTACTGTGTTAATAGAGGCTACTCTATCCCTTTTGCCATGGCAGTTCTTCCAGAGGCAGAATTTCCCTTAATTATTGACAGAAGGAGCTTCTTCAGGCAGTGGACATTTAGCTGGATGCGAGCCCGTGGGATTGGCAGTTGTGAATGAAAAAGTAAAAACAGCAAAGACTGAATGCTGGCAATAAATACAAAAAGCAACTCCAGCAGTACTAATGTTGTATTTTTCTTATAATTTGCACCTTTAAGAACTGTAGCCCAAGATCACAAATGACCATACAATTAATACAGACAGCAGTTGGTTATCACTAGTACCATTTTATCGAGTGTACAAAATAACTAAATAGGCTTCACTATAGCAAAAGCATGCGGAGATATCAGCTAAGCCGAAGCACCCCAGTCATACAGATTCCATTAAGGCCCTGCTGAAACAAATCTGAATTTAATTTAAACTCCACAGGAAAGGGTGCTCTTTGCTCTTCAACTGCTGTTTTTGCCTCCACACCAAGGACTGGGGCTTTTTATCAGCCACCTGCTCTTCCACAAAACTGTCTAAACTGAAATGGATATTTTGTCTTTTTATTTTTACGGTTTTTAACAATCAAGGTTCATGATCCAGAACTGCTGCAGAGATATTGCTGAGAAAGAAAAAGAGTAAAGCCTTCTTAATATCTCGAATCAGCTTAAGCAGGATAGGAAGATTTACGGGTAGAAATCATTACTTAACACTTTCTGTGTTGGATGTGAGCAGAAGAGACCAATGCCATTGCTGCTCCTAGGTTTCTGTGAGGTATTTTTGAATAATGAATACAATATCCAGTATAAAGCTGTCTTTTAATTATTTCCTACTCTCACCGCACAAACCATTTTTGAGACAGGTTGTAAATCATAGTTTCTCTCTAAAGCAATTTTTTATTTCAAAAAATTTTATACCAGATTTTGAGCCTATGAGTTAGCATAGAGGTATGCTATGGTTGAAAGTAGTATTTAAAGCATAGCCCTTCTTGGTTATGCTGTATTTGTATACTGTGGTCACTAAAGTTATTTCAGATGACAAAAAAGTGGGGAATTAGAGCCAGCTGTGTTGGATTGGAAAACACTCTGGGCCAGGAATCCGTTCTATCACTTACTTGTGACTCTTAACCTCAATAACATTTTAATGTAAAATTAGAGATGATGGAAAGGAATGTCATTTAAGGAAATAAACACATTCTGTTGTCTTTTCAGTTGGATTAAACAAAATGTTTAAAAAATGTAAGAGTTTGAAAAATTAATAAATAGACAATTTAGATTACAGTTTAGTGGGGTGCCTGGGTGGCTCAGTGGGTTAAAGCCTCTGCCTTCGGCTCAGGTCATGATCCCAAGGTCCTGGGATCGAGCCCCGCATCGGGCTGTCCGCTCCGCGGAGAGCCTGCTTCCTCCTCTCTCTCTTTCTGCCGGCCTTTCTGCCTACTTGTGATCTCTGTCTGTCAAATAAATAAATAAAATCTTTAAAAAAAAAAAAAAGATTACAGTTTAGTGAATATTTTGGCTGTATAGGGGGCAGATAAATGCCGATAATGACAAAAGTAGCCTTAGATGAATAAGGAACGACTGGAGATGTTTGAGTAGGTGCACGTAATAGTCAATCTTCAAAATTTCTAGCACACACAACAGCCAGTGATGAATCTGTTCCAAAGCTGCAAAATTATTTCTATAGGAGTTATTAGGCATGAGAAGTTAAAATACACACATTAAAAAACAGAGTTAAACAACAACAACAACAGCAACAAAGGTAATAAGAGAATTTGGGGGGAAAAAAATCTTCCTAAAATAAGTGCATAGACAAATCAGTACATTGTTATTTTTTTTTAATATAATTTTTTATTTTTTATAAACATATATTTTTATCCCCAGGGGTACAGGTCTGTGAATCACCAGGTTTACACACTTCACAGCACTCACCAAAACACATACCCTCCCCAATGTCCATAATACCACCCCTTTCTCCCAAACCCCCTCCCCCCAGCAACCCTCAGTTTGTTATTTGAAATTGAAATTGCTCTTTATAAAAAAGATCACAAGCATAATAAATAAGTAATAAATAACTTAATAAGCAGAATACGTCCAATTGTATAAGAAGTTCAGTTTGGAAACTCAAGAAGCATGCGGGAGAGTTATAAGAAAAGATTAAATCTTGGGCAGCCTGGGTGACTCAGTCCGTTAACCTGCCTTTTGTTCAGGTCATGATCTCAGGGTCCTGGGATCCACCCCCATATCAGGCTCCCGCTCAGCGGGGGTCTGCTTCTCCCTCCACCCCTCATCTTCCTGCTCATGATTGCTTTCTCACTCTATCAAATAACTAAATAAACTTTTTTTAAATGATTAATTAATTAATCTAATATATTACTTTGTGGAAAGAATGGCACTACTACTGGAAATGGAGAAATTTGGATTTTGAAGCTTTTTTGGAGGGATGATAATGAATTCTGTATTGAAAATGCCAAATTGACGGTGTCAGAGATTTCCAGACATTTTCATAAGGGTGTTTGAAATGTTAAATGAGAATAAAAATACACTGATAAATGATTAACTTAATAAGGGTAAAAATGAAATTTTGAGATCTGAATGAGATTATAAAAGAAGGATTTTAATAATTGCAGCAGAAAAGTCCAAGAAAGAGAATCTTAATGAACATGAACATGTAAAAAATTCTCTCCAGATTCCTGAAAGATCTCAGAAACCTAAGTAAATATTTTCACTGGGTAGTTAGAAAACAAACAAAAAACAACTTTGTTTTTCTTTTATTGTTTGAATTTGTTTGTTTATTGTCAATTTGTCATTAACATGCTAACAGTTTATATATAGGTATTTTCATTCTTCTTCATCAAACTTAATGGGAGGAATAAAAATGTAGAGGAATGAAAAGAAAAAATGCCACATCTTTTTAGATTAACTCAGAATTACTCATTTAGTAATCTTTAATAAATGGCCAAACTCAAGTCCCATCCCTGTATCTTGATTTAACTTTTCTGGCAGAGAGCGTGGATATTAACACTTTTTTTTTTTTTTTTTTTTTAAGATTTCACCTATTCATTTGACAGACAGAGATCACAAGTAGGCAGAGAGGCAGGCAGAGAGAGGAGGAAGCAGGCTCCCCGCTGAGCAGAGAGCCCGATGCGGGGCTCGATTCCAGAACCCAGAGATCATGACCTGAGCCGAAGGCAGAGGCTTAACCCACTGAGCCACCCAGGTGCCCAACACTTTTTAAAATTTAATTTAATTTAATTTAATTTTTGTGTGTTCCAAAATTCAGTGTTTATGCACCACACCCAGTGTTCCATGTAATATGTGCCCTCCTTAATACCCACCACAAGACTCGCCCAACCCTCCATCCCCCAACCCTCCAAAACCCTCAGTTTAAAATATCTTTCAGTGCTTCCAGTGTAATCTGGGGTTAAGAATCCCTATAGTCTATGGTACATTCATTGTTGTTTCTTTAGCTATTAATAAATAGGGACTGTTCGAAGATAATCTTAAAAGGCAAATAGCCACTAATATTATTCCAACGGCAGATTTATATCTGACTCTTATAACAAACCATTTTAATGTGGTAAATGGCTAAATGTTCTCTAGATTAACAATTTTTTAAAGAGAAACTTGAGACACACAGACTAATTAATGGTAGTCTTAACTAGCATTTACGGAGCATTTGCTGTGAGCCAGGAGGCTGTTCTCAGCAGATTGTATAAGATACTGATATAATCTTTACAGTCAACCTATGGGAATATACATTATTCAGATGAAGAAACTGAGGAAGAAACATACAAGGGTTATGTAACTTGCTCAGGGTCACATGTATACTTCTTAACAGATTCAGAGTTTCTTTCCAGGCTGTCCAGCTCCAGGACCCACTCTGTGAGTTTTCAACTTTTTTCATAGCGCTATGAGTTTCCTGACTCCTTCCTAATTTTCTTTCCACTGCATGGTGCTATATTTCCCTTGGGGTTAACATCCTGGAGGTGATATGAGCATATGTGTACAAAAGACAACTCTTCAGAGAAAAGCAAACAGATGAGTAAATAAGTCGCTATTTGAGGTTGTTCCTTACAGAAAGGGAATCATAAGCAAATTTTTTAATATTTTTACTTCGATAAATATTATGATAAATTTTCAATGAACATCTTTACTTCGGAGTTAGAAGTAGTGGATTCTTTAATATTAGAAAATGCAGATTTTATTTAATATATGACACAATTAAACAATTTGCCAATACATGTAGATGTCATTTACCCATGCTTCTGTTTACTATGTATTAAAATGGGTAGTGCTGTTTACCTAACAGTGTTAAGGCATAATAAGTTAAATTTTATGAAATGTTTCTTGATTTCATTAAAACATCAAGAATTTGGACCTAAAAAAAACTGATGATTTTTTTGGTCCCAGTCACTAAATTGAAGAGTAAAATTTGCAACAAGCTCAGCCTTTCTGCAACAATCATTTTGACTGGAACAGCAGTAACTGACAATAGTTATACAATTATGTGAAAATTCATTGATTTACTTGTTTGTAATAATCAAGGAAGGTATGCACCAAACCTGCCTTATAAAATATTATTATAGCCTAAGTATGTCAAGGACAACATGATTATAGTGAATTTTCTCTGTTCTAATTTATAACTCAAAGGATCTATAACAACTAAAGTTAATTTTAAAAAAATAACCAGAAATTAACAAATTAAGAGTTTTGTGGAAAGATTTTCACATAGGTAGCAAGTGGTAATATGTGCCTTGGAACGTTTTTTCATTTAACTGATATTTTTAGGTTTTGCTGTTTTTCTTTCAACATCAAAAAGACCCAATAAGACTATTAGAAAATGACAAATGTATGCATCAAAGTTTGATTTTGATTCCCTAAAAGAACTATATCTGTAAGTCTGCATAAATAGTAATTCCTAAGCAATTACCCAATGAATAATGTTAAGTCGATAAATTATTTACTTTATTCATTACACTAATTAGTAAGTTTGTTTTGTAACATTGCTTTTTTAATTGCCATCAAACAATAAATATTCTTTCTGTTAATAAGTATCAGTAAGAAATCTGATAAAAATTATTGATAATAGTAATACAGATAACGACAACTTTATAGAATGTAATAGTTTCTAAGTGATATTGTGTTACAATTATATACTTGTAGCATTTTAAATATAATGACTAACATTTATAAATATGACATAGGATTATATATTTTGTACATCAAGCTATAAACATATTCAAACTCAGTTTTCTAATTTTTACTTTTTGGAGACGTGAGATTGTGTTATATTTCTCATAGTCACTGTGAGTTTTAAAATTCCTTCCTAGTTATATGGAGTATTATAGCAATAATTTTTAATATATTTACAATCATATGTGTATACTCACACATGTGCACACACATAAATACACACACAGACAAACATAGAAATAATTTTGTCAAGTTTTTTTCCCCATTAATGGGATAAACATTAAAAACGTTCAGTTTTCTTTTGTCACTTAGTATGTTTTTATTTACATTTATGGAATTATATATATTTTTAAAGCACTGCCTTGTATTTTCTATTATGGATATAAAATAATAATTCCATATTGATAGACATTAAGATTATCTCCAGTTTTTCACTTTATGAGCAATTATGCAAAGAACACCATTTACTAGGTTTATTTTTCACCTTTACACATCTATCCCGTTTGTAGTACCCCAACACCTAATGTAATGACAAACAGATAACAAGTACAACAGAATTCTAATATCTAAAATTTTGGAATGGTCGCAAGCATTAATAAAACCACTAAATATTTTAATACAATACATGTTTTATGAAAATTATCAGCCAGTCCTAGATAAAACCATCAATGGTTCTATGGCAATGGAAAACACCCTTGGATTACCAAAAGCTAGAAGTATTTTTTTTTTTTTGATGATAGAATGATAGAAATAGATAATTGTGTTTTTTTAAAAACAATTTGAGAACTGGGAGTGCATTTTTTTTTCTTCAAAATACAGATAAACAATTATTTTGGAAAATTCACATGTGAGCCAGAGTCTCCTAACCTCAAAGAAAAAAAATGAAGGTCACTTTTGACAGTGCATAAAGATGAACAGAAATGGAGACAGGGAGACTTTTGATTATGACAAATCATAATTTAACTATGGATTTTATGAAAAGAGGTAGATAGGAAGGCATAGAAATATTTAAGATAAGTATAATGAAGATACTAATAGGGTAGGAAACTAAATAGGCATATCCACTTGACTTTTCCTAAGTTTTTATTTCCTAGTTTTTCTTTCTGGTGCCCTAAAATATATGGTTTAAGCATTTTGACAGGAAAACAAATTAGTTGTGAACTACTATTAGCTTGCGTCCCTATACTGTGGGCAAATAGAGACACATTCCCCTAAGCTCTAGGTAGCAAGCATTCTAGCAGAAGCTCTGGAAGGCTGATCAGAACTTGACCTTGAATTTGAAGGCTGATGGCAATAATAAAAGATGTGGATGGATCAGCTCTTCGAGTTGAAAAAATAAAGAAAAAAAAATCAGAGACTGGAACTCATTCACATAAAATCATCCCAAACTGTCTCCTTTACTATAAATTAAATTTATTAATACCTCGACTCCACCCACCTCACACCCTCCTTTACCATAATGTGCCCATTTTCTGAATTATTTTTATTTTAAGGATTTTTTTTTAACCATTTTAGGTTTATACCAATGGTTCGGAAAGTGGGAGTGGGAAGAGAGTCAGAATTTAGTTTAGAAGGAGGTCAATGTGAATTACACGTTTGATTTGTCCATTGTATTTTTCTCAAGTCTCCATGAGATGATTCTTGCCTCAAGTTTAGCTTCAAAAAGTCTTTGACTATATCAGCAACATCAGAAGAATCAGTAAATCCAAGGCTCTTAAATATCTAAGTTCATAATTAGTAAACCTCTTAACATTGTGTTATAACTTGAGTATGAGCAAAATAATTATCATTTTCAGTAAGATCAATTCCAACCCAGATTAGATATCACTTTGACAAAATAGTACTCTATTCATTTACCTAGATTAATTCAGGGGTTGTAGAGGCTTGTTAGACTACCATAATATGATAGACAGACTGGGTGGCTTAAACAACAAAAAAAGGTTTTCTCACAGTTGGGGAGCCTTGAAGTTCAAGATCAAGGTGCCAACATGGTTGGTTTCTGGTAAGATCCTTCTTCTTGGCTTATAGATAGATGAACATCTTCTTGCTGTGTCCTCACATGGCCTTTTTCTCTGTGCGCACAAAGAGAGAGAGATCTTTGGTGTGGCTTTCTGATCTTGTTAGGATACTTACTCAATTAGGGCCCCACCTTTATGAACTTATTTGACTTTAATTACCTTCTTTAAGGCCGTATCTCCAAATATAGTTGCATTGGTGGATAAGATTCAACATATGAATTTTGAGGGTGCCTGGGTGTCTCAGTGGGTTTAGCCTCTGCCTTCAGCTCAGGTCATGATCCTGGGATCCTGGAATCTAGCCCTGCATCAGACTCTCTGCTCGGTGGGAAGCCTGCTTCCCCCTCTCTCTGCCTTCTGCTCTGCCTACTTGTGATCTCTTTCTCTCTCTCTGTTAAATAAAAAAAATAAAATTCAATTAAAATCTTAAAAAAAAAAACATGGATTTTGAGAAAACACAATTGCATCCATAACAGAGATGATACTAAAAATATTTTACAATAGACCCTGGCAACAACTACTCAGAATGAAGGACAAGAGTGGTCACAACAGGACCATGAGGGCCTCATTAAGTCTCTACAAATGATAATAACTGATTTTTATTATAAATAAAATTAGTTTATTGGCTGTTTTGACCCCATTAAGCCATAGTCTAAATTTGTTTAGTGTCATTAAGATTTCACCCATAATAACTCCCAAAGGCAATATTTACTTCCATAAACTTAAAAATAACAAGTCAAACACAAAAACTTCTGTATAACACAACAGTAATAACTATAATACTTCTCAGCTGGATGCCACTATAATCTATAGGTAATAGTCATAGTCATCAAAAACTATTATTCTTGGCAAAAATTCAACTGTATCAGTATGCTTTAAATGAAATCAGTGTCATAAGAAAGCTCTAATTTCTTTTCATTACTTGAATATCTAATTTTCCAATTAAAAAGCAACTTATTCTTATCACTGATATAGTTTTAACTATTAGTGTCTCCCAAAATAGGCTTTATAATTTTCCTTTTCTTGAGGTTAACATGATCATTTCATCAAACTTAATGCATTTTCCTTTAAAGTTTTCAGCAAAATGCACTAACATATACTTGTAAGGTTAAGAAAAGTCTCATAGTTAAGCAAATATAAAAACATTTATGCAAATGTTTAAATATCTTTTTACTTTTTTGGAACATAGCAATTTTTCAGCTTAGCGTTTGACAATATGTCTTCACTAATTACATTACACTTCCTGTGAATCTTACTTTGTACGGCTTGCTTATTAGGAGATTTTATTGGTAGAACAAATCCTATCTTCACAACAGTGAAACTAGACTTGCAAGTATTTATTTAAAACTGAAGTTTATAAAGGTTTCTTTTCCAAAAATAATTCACCATTGAAATGGCTTTTTTTTAAGATGGCGGAGAGATAAGATTTTATTTATTTATTTGACAGACAGAGATCACAAGTAGGCAGAGAGGCAGGCAGAGAGAGAGGAGGAAGCAGGCTCCCTGCTGAGCAGAGAGTCTGATGCGGGACTCGATCCCAGGACCCTGAGCCGAAAGCAGCGGCTTAACCCACTGAGCCACCCAGGTGCCCCTGAAATGGCTTTTTAACATCCATCTAACTCAAATCAGACTGTCAGAGGAGAGAAAAAAGCTATATGGTTCGAAAAAAGTAATCATCTGCTATTAAATCACAGACACCAAACTTGGGACATGATGTCTCCAGAGGTAGATTACCTAGACTTTAATTCTTGCTCTTGCAGTTATTAGCTGTGTACATTGGGGAGTGTTTGTCTTTTCTTCCATTAAAGAAACCAGTTGTTTGGGACAGTGTTGTGATAGGTTGTGTCATTCTTTTTTAACAACCATGAAAACCTAAAGAGAAAACAACTAGCTTGACAAAATCTCCTCCTTAGCCCCCATTGACTAAAACGAAATCTCATGACCAACTCTAATGACATGAGGGGAAAATGAGAGTGGTACATTAATCTTTATCTAGTCATGTACTAAACAGTTGCCATGCACCAGGACACTATGTCATGTGACTGAAAAGTGTTATTTCTCCCATTCCACACAGCAGACAAGCAAACAGTGCACCTTTTTATATTTGTTTCACACTGTTGCTATGAATCATTGAAAGACCAGGGCATTTCATCATTTTGCAATCCATTTCTACCTATAAGCCCCCCAAAACTTTACAAATTAAGTGTCTTTAAATCATATGTTTAAATCATATGTTAAATCATATGTTCACTATTTGTATCTCTTAGATATACTGTGTCAAGGTGACTATGAATTTATTATGGCCCTTATTAGTGACATGGAAACTTAGCTCTATCTAGCTGGAATGTCTGAACTGGAATATGCTTTGGAGAGGAGGAAGGGGATTAGATTAGGAAACAACAACAACAACAACAACAAAAAGTATTCTATTGATTCAATTAAACTTTAGTCTAATTTTGCTTAGAGTCACCTTTGAATAAAGCTATCAGCAAGAAAAGCCATTTAAAGTAGTCCTCACTTCCCTAATAAATATATTAGAACATAGAAAGTAGTGTAGAACATATAAAATTGATATAATATTCAAAGTTCAGTAACTATACATTGATTTGTCCTTTGAGATTAAAGCTGAAATTTTTTCTATCTTTTAGATCACTGTATTATAATCTTAAAAGAACTTCCTTTTTATGATATTTAATAAATGCCAATTATTAAAACCTTGATAAACCAACTAGTGGTAACCCTGGTTTAACAGTGATATCTTAATGTCTTAATGAAAATATAAGTTTTCATTTCTAAAAGAGAAAAGATATTCAGAACCTAGATTTTTATTGCTAATGGAAAATAATTGCCATTACCTAGATATCAGTTAAAATGAATAAAATATGGATGAAGTGAGTAATTAATGTAATATATTATTAATATAGTTTTAAAGTATCTAGAATACCCCATGAGACCTGTTATTTTCCTTTTCTTTTATTTTGGCAAGTAAAGACTTGTTTTATTGAATGACAGATTTATGTAACTGCCAAAGCCTCCATACGCAGACAAGAGAAGTAAAGCTTTATATCTTGGTTTCTTCCTCCTTAGAGAGAATTTCTTTTATTCCAGTTTTATTGAGTTATAATTGGCATTCATCATTATCTAAGTTTCAGGTATAAGACATAATGATTTGACTTACATATACTGTGAAATGATTACAGCATTATATTTAGTTAGCATCTATCATCTCATATTGGCCCAATAAAAAGAAGAAAAGCCAAAAAGAAAAAAAAAAAATCCTTGTGATAAGAACTCTTTGCTTTTTCTATCTATCTATCCATCTATCTACCTTTCTGTCATCTATCTTCTACTGGTTTTGTTTTTCTAGAGAATGATGACAGATGGTAACCATTTCCTAAAAAGAGAGTATAGAACCAGGGGAGCAGGTAGTTATTGGTATCAAAATAACATGAAAACCTTCACTACCCTGTCTTTTAGTAGAAATATAGCTTGATGTTATCACTAAGATTGGAAAATTATTTCACTTTCACAGTGTTAGTAAATGGACTGATTACCTTGGTAGTAATCACAGCTATTGGGTGGGAACTTCCCTGATAAGCCTCTTTAATTAGAAGAAAATTGAACTATGCTCATTAGGACAGTTCACCATTTCCTCCTCTGCAATGAAATATATCCTTCTGGCTTTGAAATATCTCATTGCAAAGTGATATCTATGAATTTTATGTTTCTTATAAATCTGCATGAATCATGTTCACCAAAGAAATGATTCTATTAGGATTTAAATTTATTGCTATTCAAAAAATTTGCAAAACATTACTCCATGAAAGAAGTGTGCTACTAAATACATTTCAGGAAGTTTTGTTTTCTTCAACCATTTTGAGACACTTTTGACTTAGTAATTTTATTTATTTATTTATTTATTGATTGATTATTTTAACTTATTTATTTGACAGAGAGAGACACAGCAAGAGAGGTAACACAAGTAGTGGAAGCAGCAATGGGAGAAGCAGGCTTCCCACTGAGCAGGGAGCCCGATACGGGGCTCGATTCCAAGACCCTGGGATCATGACCCAAGCAGAAGGTAGACAGTTAACAACTGAACTACCCAGGTATCCCTTGACTTAGTAATTTGAAAATGATCTGTTATGTATACAGAATTTTTCACTCACAGGAAAATAGTTGCTATATTGTTCCTGATTAAAAATACAGCATACATACATAAAAGGAAAATGGAAACAGAGAGGTTACATCATATACAAAAATTAAGTAGAAACTGGATCATATACCTAAACACAAAAGCCAAAAAACTGTTCAATTTCTAGAAAAAATAAAAAAAAAGATAAAAGAATATCATTATGACTTCAAGTTAGTCAAAAATTTCTTAGGGTAGGACACAAACAGCACAAACTATAAAAGACCAAAAAAATGATGAAGCAGATATCTTCAAAATTTAGAACTTCTGCTCTTCCAAAGAGCATAAGGAAAATAGACTAAGAGAAATTCAGAGTACACAAACTGGGAAAAAAAAAAAGGGAGTTACTAACATTTTAAATATAAAATCATGGAGAATATACACCACGTATGTGTTATTACTCCTAAAAACAGTATAATACAACAATATTTCCTAGTGAAAGATTTTATGACTTTATATTACACCCCATTTAAACTAATACGAATAATGCTATATACTTAAAATGAAAAATAGTGCAAACTCAAATGGAAATCTATCCTTGGTGAAAGTTAGATTACAAAGTAATTATTTAAAGCCCCAAAGTTAGTTAGTTATTGATTGATTAGGCACTTGGAATAATTTATTCAAACATATGAGACAAATTTTACTTTTCATAATGTAGACTTTTTAGGAAGAAGAAAGAGAGGGAAGAGTAAGCATTAGGGATGTGTTGGAGGAGAGAGAGAAGCAGTATAGTGCACATTAATTCTCCAGCAAGTTCTCAGTGTTTGCAGGTAGTATATTGAAAGGTTTTCAATAGTGTCAAAGAAAATAGCATAAGGTGTTTAGACAAATGTTGTAAATGAAGCCCACTTTTTAAATTAGTCCCTTTGAATGTTGACCATTCTAAACATGAATTTATTCCTGGCTTTTTTAACCTTACCCATGGTGTCCTATATAGCAAAATTTAATGTCAACACCAAATAAATATATTATTTTTAATACCACACATTTAAGTATTACTTTCTTTAAATTTATATGAATTCAAGAAGACCCACACACAAAAATAGAAGTGTCACCTAGAGGAGACCCCCTGGTCATCATACTGGTGCCTTAATGAATAATTACTGTCCAACCTGACATTCAACTTACGGGACAAAACTTCAGTCTCATTACCAACCACCGCTGCCCCGAGCTGTTCCAGCTAAGTATTGATAATTTCTGTTGGTAGAGCTAAGAAAGACTTAGAGGTAAATTTGAAAAACAGTTCAATTACGATGTGAGGTATCTAACTCCTACAGATACTGGATAGGTGGAACAGTCTGACTAGCTTATAATGGATTTTTAAATAAGCTACACTGGAAAACAAATGATCAGTTGTTTGTTTTTAGAGCCCCAAATCAGGAGAAGGAGAGATGGTTTAACAAATCAAATATAAAAATCCAAGAGGTTCTAATAGTTGGAGACCATAGCAACATTTGTCAGATACTTTTATACCAGCCTGCATGGAAACCTGCTTCTGGACAATGGTCAAGTAGACAAGTAGACACTGCTCTTGTTTGCTTCTGGAACCACTTCAAATGTGTGTGGACTTTATCTACCTATTATTCTAAATGATCTAATTATCTCTGATTAGATTTATACATTAAACTATTTTACAATCTCTCTGTGGGTTCTGTAATTGTCATTTTAGTGAAAGGGTCTCAAAATCAATCTTGATATTCCGTACAAACTTTTGTGTCTATATATGCAAACGTATTTTTTAGCTCTGAGAAAAGTATTTGATGGTTCTATTAAATTTACATTATATCCAAAGGTTTATAACCCATTGTTTTAAGGTAACTTGGGCATATCACTCTTGATTCCACAATTTTAATTTCAGAGGGCAATTCCATTTACCTTACCTACTAGACCTAATGAGGCATACATCTTTTGCCCTTTGGATGACCTGGAAGTTTAATAATCACAAAAGCAAATTCATGTATGTCTTTCAGAAGTATGCATATTAATTTTCTATTGCTACATAGTAAATCTCTGCAAATTTAACATCTTAAAAAACATCCATTTATTACTTTACAGTTCTCTAGCTCTGATGTTAAGTGAGTTTGGCTGTTTTTTTTTTTTTTTTTTAAGATTTTATTTATTTATCAGAGAGAGAGAGGGGGAGAGAACGAGCACAGGCAGACAGAATGGCAGGCAGAGGCAGAGGGAGAAGCAGGCTCCCTGCTCAGCAAGGAGCCCGATGTGGGACTCGATCCCAGGATGCTGGGATCATGACCTGAGCCGAAGGCAGCTGCTTAACCAACTGAGCCACCCAGGCGTCCCGGGTTTTTTTGTTTTTGTTTGTTTTTGTTTTGTTTTGTTTTGTTTTTTCTTTTTGAGGGATTATTTTGTTCTTTGTTTTCATTTTTGTTGTTGTTTTGATTTTTTTGCTCAAGGTCTCACAAGGCCCAAATCAAGAATAGGCGCTTATCTGGAATCTCTAGGCAGGAACCTACTTCAAGCTCAGTTATGTTAGCAGAATCCAGTTTTAGCAGTAGGAGGTCTGAAATCTTTTCCTTATTGGCTTTCAGCCAGAGGCCACTAAGTGCTCCTAGAGACCATCTCATTTCTTCTTATGTGGTCTCTTTCATCTTCAAATCAAGAAGGGCTTATGGAGTCCTTCTCCCCTTGGAATCTTTCTGGCTTCCCCTTTTACCATCAACTTGAGAAAGCTCCCTGCTTTTAAAGGGATTCGTATGATTAAACCAGACCCATCTGCATAATTTCCCTATCTTAAGGTCAATTTGTAACTCAACATAACACAATCTCATTTTATTTATAGTTTCTGAGGTTTACAGTGGGATGTTTTTGGAGTACCATCTGCCTGTCACAGTAGAAAAGCACATCATTTGCTCATTAAAAACACACAAACAACAATAACAGAAACAAACCCTTAGATTTTATAATAAAGAGTTGAAATATAATATTAAAGACTTTATAAAGCTCATTTCAGAGTCTCATTCATTAAAAGAAATTTAAAAAAACAAGACAGTTTAAATGACTTGATGAAATTAAAATCAAGTGATATTTATTTGATTTGTTAGAATTAAAGCTTACACTATTTTTTTTCATTTTTTGAATATTAGCACGATATATTATAGAAGTAAAGAGATAAAAATGTCCTGTTATAAGTAAATGCAATTGAAATGATGATTTCCAGGTCTGTATTATTATTATACAGCAGTATTTTATGCCTGGTAGGTAATATTCATCTCTCAAATGTATTTTAAAAAGTAAAGTTTAAAATAATGCATTTTAGTGATGGTAGACTAATGGTGAAGAATCGAAGTTGTGAAAAGTATTATCAGGAATACATTTCTTTATACAAACTGATTATCTTGTGACTATACTGTAAAATATAATGAGAAAAATCAAACCACTAATGCGTAACGTTAAAAATTTATATGGAATTTTTAATATTGTGAGCTCAACTTTAAAGCAGGAAATAATTATTTTTGAATAACATCAATTTCCAAAGATTTATTTCTCCATCTATATGAAGATTACATTACTAGTGCTCTGGGGCCATTTAAGAAATCTCTGTTGGATGTCATTATTTTGCTTTTCCTGTTACTTATAAGGAAGGCATATAGATTTCAGGTTTCTATTTCAAAGTACTCTATGAAATGGTTCTAAAATAATACTTTATGTGAATTTTTTTTTACTATTTTAATGTAGAAGATATCAGTAAGCCTGTATTATTAAATTTACTTAAGTAATTAAAATTACTTGGGTATAATCATTATAGCAAAGAACTCCAAAACTCTGTCATGTTGCTAAATATTTTTTTAAAAGGTATTAATTTGCATCATGAAATCTGTATGCATAATCATATGTTAAATATAAACTTATTAGTTAAACTTATCTTATTAGTTAACTTAGATATAAACTTATCAGTTAGCTGTTACTATGGCAAAATATAAATAATATGAAGATTATTATTGTAACCATTTTTAAGTGTCTAGTTTAGTTGCATTAAGTATAGTCATGGTGTAGTATGAACATCATCAAAACTGTTTCATCTCCAGAAATAGAAACTGTAGGCCTTAAGCAGTAACATTCTATATTCTACCCTCCCAGCGTCTGGTAACCTCTATTTTACCTTCCGTTTATATGAATTTGCTAATTTGAGATAACCAATATAAGTGAAATCATACAGTATTTATCCTTTTGTGTCTGCTTCATGTCACTTAACATAATGTTTTCAAGGTTCGTTCATGTTGTAGCATGTATCAGAATTTCATTTCTTGTTATGGCTGAATAATATTTTATTATATGTATATAACTGCAATTACTTATATATTCATCTTTTGATAGACACTTGGATTATTTCTATCTTTTGGCTATTATGAAAAATACCTCTATGAATACTGATGTATAAATTTAAGTTTGAGTCTCTAATTTCAATTCTTTGGGGTGTATATCTAGAAGTGGAATTGATGAGTCATGCAGTAACTCTACATTTAACTTTCTTGTGAGGAACTGTCAAACTTTTCCTTAGCAGCTGCAACATTTTACATTGCTACTAGCAAATTATTTTTAAATAATAGCTATTATTGGGGGATTAAGTGTTATGTCATTAGGATTGTATCTATATCTTCCTAATGACTACTTATGTTCTTTGCATGCTCATGTACTTACTGACAATTTTTACTTCTTCTTTGGAAAAAATATTTTCTCAAATCCTTTGCCCATTTCCCAATCAGGCTGCTCGTTTGGGTGGTGGTGGTGTTTAGTTTTAGGAATTCTTTATATATTCTGGTAATTACTCTCTGATAATATATATGCTTTGTAAATATTTCCTTCTGTTCATAGGTTGCTTTCTTACTATACTGATAATGTCCTCTAATGCACAAAAGTTTTTGATTTTGATGAAATCCAATGATCTATTTCTACTTCTCTGGTATGCTTTAGGTGTTACATTAAAAAGAAAAAATTACTGAGGCGCCTAGGTGGCTCAGTGGGTTAAAGCCTCTGCCTTGGGCTCAGGTCATGATCCCAGGGTCCTGGGATAGCTTTCTGCTCCGCGGGGAGCCTGCTTCCTCCTCTCTCTCTGCCTGCCTCTCTGCCTACTTGTGATCTCTGTCTGTCAAATAAATAAGTAAAATCTTTAAAAAAATATTACTAAATCCAGTGTCATGAAAATTTTCTTCCCTATGATTTATCCTATGAGTTTATAGTTTTTCATTCTTTTTTAGGTAGTTGGTTCATTTTGGGTTAATTTTTTTATGATGTAAGTCAAAGGGCCACTTTCATTATTTTGCACGATATCTGGTTTACCCAGCACAATTTGTTGAAGAGACTTTAATGCAGTAACTCTGAAAATCTAGTTCTCCCCCTCTTTAGAGATTGTTGATTCCTGCTCGTGAGAAATCAGCAATCCACTTGTGACTTTTCTGAACTATTTTTTGAAAATTTTATATTCTTGTTTTGTGCGAGGTACTGAAATTTCTCTTTCATTATATCTGTGGTCAACTAACCTAACAGGTATTTTCTTAGATGTCTGGCTCCAGAAAGGGGAACAGAATAAAAGGGCACTGGCCCTCTAAATCTCTCCATAGATGCTAGAGGGGAAAGTTGCTATGGTTTAGGGAGCACCAGCCAGCTGCTCCAGAAACTTGAACCACTCACCCTATGGTCCATATGGGGCTGAGAAACAGGGACGGATGGCATGATTATGAGGACCACTCATGCCTGAGAATGACAGTCTTTTCCTTCACCCAGCATGCTCCAGTTGTTCTCAGTGTTCAACTGGACTTCAGAGTTTCAAAATAGTCTGTTCAATTTATTTTCTCATTTCAATGGTTTCTTTGTTGGAGAGACATACCTTTAAATCTCCCTACTCCACTATTATATGTGACATCACTCCTCTCCTGGATTTATAAGCAATTTCTATCATTTTCTAAGTTAAGGGCATGCAAATGTTTAACTCACACAATTTTCACCTAGATACAAAAATCCTAACTTTTTAAAGATCAAAACGGCCAAAGATTTTTTCGTGATATGTATTTATTTCTACATAGACCTTAATAAAAGCATTACTAGAATTTTTCATTTTCTTCCTTCCAGTTTTTGAAATTTATACAATAGATTTTATTGTAAAAAATTCAGTGTGGTTATCACAATACTAAAAGCTGTCATTGGTATGGTTATTATAACTTAATTGGAAATGCTTTCCATTCTTGCCACATAGTTTTTATTTAGACATATTAAACTGGGAACTTTGGAGTTTAGTAAAACCAAGAGTTATTTATGCAAGTCAAAAATCATATAATATTTCAGGGATCAATAAGAAGTGTTTTAATAAGAAATATTGATAATTACAGAGTACATATTACCTACTACTTGTTTGCATAATACTGTAAATGTGGCCAGTGCAAAGGTGGACAGAATCTGCCAACTGAGAGAAGTCAGGAGTAATCAGAGATCGTCCCTATTTTCTCCATAACTTTTCTTATGCCTAATGTGGCTACAGTAGGAACGGAAGGATGGAGAAATATATGCATTAATTCACCATGCTACCACATGCTTTTTAGCCATTTTGTTGAGCACTGTCAGAGGAAGTTTGCATTTACATGGGAAATTAAGGCAATTCTTTTCAACTCTGCTGTTAATCCTCCAGTTTAGAGCCATAACCTCCTAAAGGGAGGATTGACTCTAATTAGTATACCTGGATTTTGATTAACTATGGAGATAATAAGTTATTAGCAGAATTAACAACAAAATTATGTTCTAATTTAGAGAAAGTAATACATTACATTCTAAGGTGGCTCATCAAACCAAGAAAGACACAAAGACTAGAGGCAAAATTCTTAGTCATAGCTACCGGATAGTCTAGAAAATGCTACAAAATGTAAATAAGGAAACACAGATACTACAGTGATTTGGACTTTTGAAAGCTTAAATCCCACAGTTAGCAGTGTATCTAAAAAAGTTAATAAATGGAGAGAAAATATTCAGCAAATACTGATGAAGAATACTGATGAAGAATAAAAAAGAATACTGATGAAGAATAAAAAAGAATAAAAAAGTTCACATCCAGATGATACTAGTGGTTTCTTATGAGTAAGGTAAATGAACAATTTATCAAAGTGAAATGAGAACTAATAATAAATTACATTTATCATACTTAAACACCGATTTATTGAAAACACAGTGATTTTATTATATTATTGGATGTATAGTGCTTTTTTAAAAATTATTTGCAAAAATAAGTTTGTGTCCAAAAGATAACAAATATGCATACCAACAAATACACACATACTTCCACATATTGATTAGCTTAACATTAAAATTTTGAATGAATAGAATAATTATTTTTGGTAAATATTCATTTACTTTTGTAGGCTCCTTAACTACTTTGTTTCTATTATCATGGGATGGCATTTTTCTAAAGAAATAAATTTTTTTCAACATGGCTTTGTTATCTTTAATTATTTTTGCATAACTATTAGCAATATTCTTCAAAAATGTATTTTAAGATAAACAAATTTAAATGGTTGATAGTTTCAATTTATATTTTTCTATGGATTCTAACATTTTTAGTAGAGTATCAGTTTATAGATGGTGAGGTATTTCACAAGCTTAAAGCAAGCTGTTAAAAAGAGAAATATTCTTAAATCAGTTGCATCTCTATTCTGCCCAAACACTTTCAAGAAACTTTATTTTGCCTCCATTTGGAGTGCTTTTCCTAAATAAAAATTTACAAAATTGGCTTTTTACAAAATTGTTGACTAATTATATAAATGTCCATCTAATATTTTTATATATTTAGATGCTAGAGCATCATAGACACTCTCAATTTCTTATTCCTCCTAGTAAAAAATAAAATGCATCCAATTAAAAATAAAATTATTATAAAAAATTCTTCTTACACTTGAGAAATTCCAAGTAATAAGGCCAATATTTCAAAATTAAAACTTGCAGAGCAAGGAAAAAACCAATCAAGGTGAACTTGGGTTTGGTGATGACTTTTTACATAAATACCAAAGGCACAATACATGAAAGAAGGAATTGATAAGCTAGACTTCATTAAAGTTGAGATTTTCTGCTCTGCAAACTCAAAAGAATGAAAGACGGGGAGCCTGGGTGGCTCAGTGGGTTAAAGTCTCTGCCTTCGGCTCAGGTCATGATCCCAGGGTCCTAGGATGGAGTCCCACATCGAGCTCTCTGCTCAGCAGGGAGCCTGCTTCCTCCTCCCTCTCTCTCTGCCTGCCTCTCTGACTACTTGTGATCTCTATCTGTCAAATAAAATAAATAAAATCTTTAAAAAAAAAAGAATGAAATACAAGCCACAGGCTGGGAAAAATTCTTGAAAAAGAAATATATAATAAAGACTGTTATCCAAAATATACAAAGAACCCTTAAAACTCAATCAATAAGAAGGAAACCAACAGTCTGATTTAAAATGAGCCAAAGACCTTTACAGACACATCACCAAAGAAGATACATAGATAACAAATAAGTGTATGAAAAAATGCTTTGCATCATATGTCAGCAAGGAAATGCAAGTTAAAACAATGAGATACAACTGCACACCTATTAGAATTGTCAATTGTCAAAATCCAGAATTCTGACCACATGAAATGCTGACAAGGATGTGGATACAATCATTCATTGTTAATGAGGATGCAAAATGGCGCAGTTACTTGGGAAAACAGCTTGGCAGTTTCCTACAAAACTGAACATATAAGAATATATATTCCTTGATATCTACCCAAATGAATTAAAAACATATGTCCACACAAAAATCTGCACACAGATGTTTATAACAGATTTATTCATCATTGCCAAAATTTGGAAGGAAACAAGATGTTCTTAGGTATGCACATGGGCAAACTGTGACACACACCTAGACAATAAAATATTATTCAGCACTAAAAAGAAATGAGCTCTCAAGTTATGAAAAAACATGAAAGAAACTTAAATGCATAATACTAACTGAAAGAAAACAATATGAAAAGGCAACATATTGTATGGTTTCAACTACAAAATATTCTAGAAAAGCCAAAACTATGGAGACAGTGAAAAGAATAGTGTTTTCCAGGGTTTTGGGGTAAGAGAGAGTTGAATAGGCAAAGCACAGAGATTTTTAGGGCAGTGGAACTATTCTGTATGGTACTATAATGGTGGATACATGTCATTATACTTTTGTCCAAACTCACAGAAGGTATAATACCAAGAGTAAATGGTAATATAAACTACAAATCTTGGGTGATAATGATGTGTCAATGTAGGTTTATCAGTTTTAACAAATGTACCATTCTGGTGCAGAATGCTGATAATGGGAGAGGCTATGCATAGTAGAGGTAAACAGAGGTGTATCAGGTATATTTGTACCTTTCTCTCAATTTTGCTATGAACTTAAAACTGTTTTCTCTCAATTTTGCTATGAACAAAAACTGTTCTAAAAAGATAGTCTTTTTTAATTGAGCAAAAGTTGATAGCATCATATATGTACTGTGTAGATGTGGAATGGAACAGCATTTCTTTAGGAACCCAGAGCAGCCAATCCTCACTGCATGTAAGATTCAATTCTCCAGGACCCTTCTCTCTTTTGGTAAAACTGTCTGTCCTCCAGCTGCCACAGGGACTTTCTTCTTTGACCAGTTCAGCTCCCCTTCATTTTCCTACCTTTATGATCTTTCCATGTTCCAGTTGGCTGGTTTCTAAACTGGTCTCAATTGGCCGAGCATTGGTAGGAAGAGCTAAACTGAGCTCTTTAGAAGGGCTCCTCCTCTTTGTAGGGAATGTGGGTGGAAGAGTTTAGTGCAAAATAAGAATGAGCTACCAAACAACAGAATAATTAGTTGTAGATTTAAATGCACATCTGAAATATATAAAAATCCCTGGGAGGATCAATGGCTGCCTGTTGTAGGTAGATAGACTGTTGTAATCAACTTGTTAACAGAAGACTAATTATTCCAGTACTAGTTAACCATGGCCTGCAGCTCCTTTGGATTATAAATCTCATCTCTCTTAGCATGCTTTGTAACTCCCCCGTCAGGTCATACTCACCCTACTATTGTCTCGTTGACAGGATGAAACATAGGGAAAATTCTAAGGAAGTCAGAACTGACTTTTTTTTTTTTAATATAATTTTTTAGTTTTTATAAACATATATTTTTATCCCCAGGGGTACAGGTCTGTGAATCACCAGGTTTACACACTTCACAGCACTCACCAAAGCACATACCCTCCCCAATGTCCATAATACCACCCCCTTCTCCCAAACCCCCTCCCCCCAGCAACCCTCAGTTTGTTTGGTGAGATTAAGAGTCACTTATGGTTTGTCTCCCTCCCAATCCCATCTTCTTTCATTTATTCTTCTCATACCCACTTAAGCCCCCATGTTGCAACACCACTTCCTCATATCAGGGAGATCATATGATAGTTGTCTTTCTCTGCCTGACTTATTTCGCTAAGCATGATATGCTCTAGTTCCATCCATGTTGTCGCAAATGGCAAGATTTCATTTTTTTTGATGGCTGCATAGTATTCCATTGTGTATATATACCACATCTTCTTGATCCATTCATCTGTTGATGGACATCTAGGTTCTTTGAACTGACTTTTGAGGCATTTCCCACAATTAAGTCTTCTTTAGTGTCTTTAAGCTGGGGTGGTTATTTTCTAACAAGGGCACATTGGCCAAATTTATAGAGGCAAAGATTTTAAAATAATCTTCTCAGTTTAAGGCAGATATATATTTTAATAATTACACTATTACAGCATGGCAGATATTACCAATGTTCCTCCTGTTGATGTGGTACTGGTGGATAGAGTGATGGACTCCTTATTGAGAAATAGATGGAGAATGATACAACTCCAGATTCTCATCCCTAGTATCTATTGTCTGGTCCTCTCCTGGTACTTTTAGGTCATGGTGTCTAAAAGCAGATCTGTAGAGGTGAATTCCTGTGCCAGTATTTTTTTGAGAGTGTGCTCTCAGTAGAGCACTATAAGAGAACAAAGGAAGCATAATGAAACAACAAAGGAAACTAAGTTAAATGTGAATTTAGATTAATGTAATGGCGAATATTCATGAAAATCCCGGTAGTTATTTCAAAAAGGTAAGTAAGTGATGCATTATCAAAACTACCTGGTAGCATCTTACTTTTATTTTTCCTCTTCCTTAATACTGATTAAACCATGTGCTATATTCTTTGAACTCACAAATTTATTATATGCCATTTCAATTAATTACGGATTGCCTTAATATTCTATCAGGTAAGTAATCTAGACCACTAGTTCAAGCTACTTTATTATTCATTTATCTGGGTTTTATTTGCCTTAATAGATTCAAATTCTTTAAAGCCTTTGAATTTCAAATGCTTCTTTGCATATATTTTAATGAATAATCTAATGTATTCATAGATGCATTATCTGAAAAATTAATATTTGTAGAATAATTTTAAAGAATACCTGATTTGAACAACTTTGACTACATTTACTCCTGTTTCTTGCTTTATTAATACTTAAAATTTCAAAGTGTTTCAATTAAAATAACAAAGCTATGCTTGCGAAATATTTATGAATAAAAGGAAATGATATGTGGGTTTATTATGAGACAAATCTGGAGGGAAATAAGTAGGTGTATAGATAAAACAATATTGCCATTGATGAGTTAATGGGAATTCTTACCCTATTCTCTCAGATTTTGTATATATTTGAAATTTTCCAAATTAAAGAATAAAAAAATTATAATCATTCTAGATAGAAGTTACTTGTTTAGAAATATTTATGAATCTTAGAAATATTCTGACTCCAAAGGAGCAAGTTTTTATCTCTTTATTATGTTACACTGGAAGGAAGGGTTTTAAAAATTATACTTAAGGAAGATTAGAAGTCACTTTTGGCTTCTTGGAGTAGTTTTTATGTTTTAATGCATATTGATTTGCATCAATATTCTTTACAAATATATTTCTCTTATTTTTCAGCTAAGTTAAAATTATGGTGTAAGGATGTGGCAATAGATATTAAAAATAATGTATGTCTGGCACTAAGAAGACTATTATGTATTCTTGGATACAACAAATTAAGGACATTAGCTAAATACTCATACTGAAAAGGATATTAAAACAATTACAAATAGGCAAACCTAAATTATTCTTTTATTTTTTCATTACTTATTCTTCAATTGAATGAAAAGTTTAAAGAATACATAACTTCAAAGGATTTTCAAAGTCACATATATCAATAATTTCTCTTTGTTTTAACTGTTTAACTAAGATATGATAATATATAGTTTTTTCCCATTCAATAAGTTTTATAAACATTCACTAACTTATTTGAAACAGATTCTTATAAGTTTCACATTATCTTTTCTGAAGTTTATTATGTATCAGAGAATAACTCAATAAGTTATTCTAATTTTGAAAATATAATTCACCTACATGTTGACATTAATTTTTAATTATAATTCCAAGTCTTGACAGGTGAAACTGCTGCTTTTCCCAATTTTGTTTCTATTCCATGAATCAGTTTCTTTCAATTAACATTCACAAATTATATGGATATTTTTATGGCTATTCTAAAACTAAACCAAATTCTAGAGCCAAATTAGTTTTTCTAAACTCTATAATGTAAAGAAAAAACTTAAAAGAATAAAACCAAAGGAAGAAATCATAAATGAAAAGGAAGCTTTGAGTACATAAATATTAAGGATGTTTTAACTTTCAGAAAGTATAAAGTCACACAAAATTAAGAAAATAAGAGACTATTAGCTTATTTCACTTTTTTAAAGATTTTATCTATTTGAAAGAGAGAGAGAGAGCATAAGCAGGGGGAGGGACAGGGAGAAGCAGACTCCCCACAGAACAAGGACTCTGATGTGAAGGGCTCCATCTCAGGATCCTTGGATCATGACCTGAGGTGAAGGCAGACACTTGACTGACTGAGCCACCCAGGTGCCCCTAACTTATTTCACTTTTATTTTCCTTTCACATTTACTGTGTTGTGAACACCTCATTGTCAATAAACATGTTATTGAAGTAATGTAGTAAGGGACAATGCTTTCTGATATTTCTGCAGTATTGGATCAGGTTATATTCTGGATTATGCTTACAAGGGAATTTGTATAGCAAATGACCTTAAATGATAGAGATAATGTCACCTTTCTGGGGTACAGGATATATTTCCTTCTAAGTAAAGATGATAACAATAATATCTTTCTCTAGCCCCAATTTTCCCAGGTTTGCCAGCACATTGTTTAAAAGATTGGGAGTTTCCTCACCTCGGCTGTGACCCAAACCTACTGAAGTTATAGTATCCACCTGTGCTAAGCCCTTGGTGGACTTGTGCAAGTCAAGGTCAACCAACGCAGATGTGTGAAGTTCATGTTTCTTGCTGTGTTATGAATAGGAAAGTCTCTCCTCTCAGACCTAAGAATCTTTTGTCTTCTGATAGCGTAAATGAAATGGACTGGCTGACTTTTACCGTATAAACAGAGCAAAGTATCAGACACTGCACAGGTCTCACACATCAAGTCTTGGCCAGATATCTTGTATATCACTGATTCATACTGAAGATAAATAAGTAAACGTTTGAGTCAAAGGGTAACAACTGAGGCCTAAGAATGTTATATCTTGCTCAGTTTACAACCTTAGTAACTAACATGGTGTCTGAACAGACCAGCAGTAGAAACAAAAAACAAAGCAGTTCAACTACAACAACAAATATGTTGAATAAGCAAATAAACTAGAATCTAGCTATTTTGCATCTATTTCAATTATTTTCCTACTGTTCAATAACTGCTAGTTAGATGTAATAAAATAAAATTCAATTATTTTATAACACTCAAGAAAATATATTACCTTTCCTTTGAACATATTAATTCAAACTACATGTTGATGGTGGGTACTTGTTTTATTTTGTATGCAAAGAACAGATAACTGGAGCATTTTCTATTTTGAAAAACAAGACAAAAATAGTCATCTACAATTTTTCTTTGCATATAAAATGAGCTGTGTTAATCCTCTTATGTTTTAAATAAACCATATCAAAATTAAATCGTATTGAATTTTTAACTCATGTTATACACAAAACTGTTTGTCTTTTCACATAGTAGCAAAGTGAGTAAACTGTTAAAAGATGTGCCTTTTGCTCTTTTGTGTTTCTGTACTTTTGCTATGAAAAGAAATTGAATGGGAATTATGTTTTTGTCATAAGTGATTCAGAGTGGAAATATATGTCTGAGAAATAAACAGACACATCATACCAGACACATGAAAAAACAAAGTGTGAAATGGGAATGAGATATAATACTTAAAGTGATTTTATAAAAACTAGTGAAAGAGCAAAACAGTGAGAACATCATATTAAATCTTGAACACTTGCAGGAGTGGTGAAAATATTGATGGAATTACAAAATAGGTTAGTGAAGAGAGAAATGAAACCTGTTCAGAAAAATGAGCTTTTCCTCATAAATAAATTGGGTTATGCAAAGAGGTTGTCACTTCATATATTAAAACATGGGTGATTGGGTTGTCTCTTTGCTACCACCAAAGGGCCACAGAGAGCAAACTTTATGATAAAAAGAAGTAAAGAGACACATGGAAAAAATATCAATATCACTCATCAGCAGGGGAATGCAAATTAAAACCAAATGAGATATCACCTCATACCTGTCAGAATGTCCAGTATCAAAATGACAAGAAATAACAACTGTGGAGAAAAGGAAACCCTATGTACTGTTGGTAGGAATGTAAATTGGTACAGTCGCTGTGGATAACAGTATGGAGTTTCCTTAAAGAACAAAAAATAGAAATATCATATGATCCAGTAATTCTACTGCTAGGTGCCTAAAGAAAATGAAAACACTAGTTTGAAAAGATATATGTACTCTTATGTTTATTGCAGCATTATTTATAATACCCAAGATATGGAAGCAACCTAAGAGTTCATCAATAGATAAATGGATAAAGAAAATGGGACACACACACACACACACACACACGTATATAATATATGTAAATATTACTCGTCATAAAAAAGAATGAAATCTAGCCTTTTGCAACAATAGGCATGGATTTAGAAGGTATAATACTAAGTGAAACAAGTCATGATTCAAGTCAGACAGCAACACACAAATACCATATTATTTCACTTAATGTAGAATGTGAAATAAAATCAGCCAAACAAACAAACAAAAAAAGGAAACAGATTCAAATACAGGAAACAAATTGGTGGGCCACAGAAAGGAGAGGGTGGGAGGGATGGGTAAAATAGGCAAAGAGGATTAAGATGTCCAAACCTCCAGTTATAAAATCAATAAGTTTTGGGGAAGAAAAGAACAGCCTAGAATATAATCAATACTACTGTAATAATATTGTATGATGACAGATGGTAACTATGCTTAAATGTGGTGAGCATTTTATAATGAATAGAATTGTAAAACCAGTATTTTGAAAACCTGAAACTAATATAACATTGCATGTCAATTATACTTTTTTTTTTCCTTAAAGAAAGATAGGAGAAAGTAGGGGGGGAATGGAGGAAGAAGAGGAAAAGGAGCAAAGGATCTATCAGAATTCTGCCAAACAGCAGGAAATAACCTTGGGAATCTTAAGTCACATAAAATGTGTACCTTCTTTTTTTTTTTTTTTTTTTTTTTGAAGAATATGCTGGAATTGTTTGGAGAAAACAGCAAATAAAGTAAATTAATAATAAATAAAAAAGTAAATTAAATAAATGTTTTTTTAAATCGTACCAATCAACAAGATCTACAAGGACAAAAGCTGCAAGACTTCTGCCAAGAATAAAGCCTGGTAAGAGCCTGTTGCTCCATGCTGTTGTGCTGGTTTCTGCTTGAGAGTAGATCTAGCCCAGTGTACTAGGATCTAACTGCCTAGAAACTAGTTTTCCAAATATACATGGTGTGAAGGAGACCCAGAAAATGATGAAAAATATAATATTTATAATCAATATCACTGTATTTTTAAATGTGTAAATTGTATAGTAAGTAGATCAATTAAATATAGATAATTTTAAATAGAAAATAATCTTTTAGAAATGCCTCCAATAACTCCAATTTACAGAGATAAGTATTAAATGGACATTGGGGAAGGTATGTACTATGATGAGTGCTGTGAAATGTGTAAGCCTAATGACTCACAGACCTGTACCCCTGGAGCTAATATTATATGTTAATAAAAAACAAACAAGCAAACAAACAAACAAACACAGTTCTCTTTCTTCCTCTCCAACAAATTTATTCCAGTTGTATTTCAGGCAAGAGGTCAAGAACTGAAGGTAAAATGATAAACTTGGTAGCCCATGCCCTTAAGAATCATACATTTTGTTAGGGAAAGAGTTAAGAATTACATACAAGAAAAATTTTTTTTTAAAAATTTACAGATTGTAATAACTATTATTATCCAGACACAAACTGGATATTGGTTAGGGATTATTAGTGATGCAGAGTAGAAACGTATTTTAATGGGATCGTATAGGGAGACTTCTCTGAGACTATGAACTTTAGATTGAATCCTGAGAGATTTAAACATATCCAGTCATGTGAGGATTCACCAAGCAGAGTAAATACATGGGTGTCTATAGAAAATGAAAAGAGAATGCCACCGGACTAGGTTAAAGAGGTAGAAAGGCAGAGAATATCACAGTATCTGGTAAGACCATTCATGACTAAATGATCCCTCCAATTATTCAACAAATGATTATCAAGTACTATCATGTGCCAGGAACTATTCTTGTCACTGGAGAATGTTGTCTATGTAGATGTCGAGTGAGAGAAAGTAGATAATAAATACAATAAATGAGAAAAATATTTAGTTTATTGACAAGGGATAGATGGTTTAGAAAGAAATTTAACAGTAACAGGAAATAGGGAATAGACCCACAGGGAATGACTTGCAAATGTTATTGTGATGCTAGAGGGGGATATTACAGAAACGGTAAGAATCAAGTCTGGAGCAGGTTTAAGGGGAATGTCTAGGTGTTACTTTTCAGACATGTTAAATTGAAATGCTTCTTTAGAAACAAAGTGAAAATTTTGCATAATTCATAAATCATGATATTAATTTGAAGTTCTGGGAAATTTCTATTTGATGTTTTAAAAAGAATAGCTTGGTAGATGTGTGGAGAATGGGCAGAATAGATTTTTATTTTTTTGACAGAAATCACAAGTAGGCAGAGAGGCAGGCAGAGAGAGAGGAGGAAGCAGGCTCCCTGCTGAGCAGAGAGCCCATGCAGGACTCCTCCCAGGACCCTAAGATCATGATCTGAGCCAAAGGCAGAGGCTCAACCCACTGAGCCACCCAGGCACTCCAGAATAAATGTTTTAAGGAGTGACACCACGAGACTATTGTTACTCTATGAAATTAAAGATATTGGCCTGGACCATAGTGGCAATAAAAATGGAAAGAAAGGAACAAATTTTGAATGTATTTTAAAAGAAGAAACTACTGAATATGTGATAAATGGATTAGATGTAGGGCACAAGATATTTAAAATACTATAAGGTGACTCAGGTTTTTGGCTGGAAGGAATGAGTGTTTTTTCAGATCAGGTCCAATATGAAAATACGGAGAATATATGTATATGAAAAGGAGAATACCAAATGGAGAATATATGAAAAGGAGAATACGAAATGAGAAGGCTTTGTTGTGGGTATACTGTGGGAAGAAGCTAAAACCATGAGTTTTTCTTTAGCATGTACAGACTGACACATAAAAAAGTGAGTTGATCAGTCAAAAGTTACTGTCGACAACAATTTTTTTTTTTTTTTAAGATTTTATTTATTTATTTGAGAGAGAGACAGTGAGAGAGAGCACGAGCGAGGAGAAGGTCAGAGGGAGAAGCAGACTCCCCATGGAGCTGGGAGCCCGATGCGGGACTCGATCCCGGGACTCTGGGATCATGACCTGAGCCAAAGGCAGTCGTCTAACCAACTGAGCCACCCAGGCGTCCCATCGACAACAATTTTTAAGCAAGTGTTTTGTGTCAGGCACTGTTAGAGTTTCTAAGGACACAGCAGAACAAAATAGAGAAGTTACTGAACATCTCTGCCTCATTTTTCTCTTCTGTAAAACTAAGTTAAAAATGGTGTCTACTTCATAAATTTGCTGTGAGCATTATATAAATAAATATATATACATATACATATATATGTATGGGGCTAAGACTGGATGGCTCACTCAGTTAAATGCCTGCCTCAAGTCATTATCTCAGAGTCCTGAGATCAAGCCCTGTGTGGAACTCCACACTCAGTGCAGAATCTGTTTGAGATTTTTTTCCTCTCTCTCCCTCACCATCTGACCCTGCACTCACTTTATCTCTCTCAAAAATAACTAAATAAAATCTTACATATCTATAACATTTTATTTATAAAATGTATATATAGATGTATATATATATATATAAAGATATATATATATATAAAGATTATATTTACATATGTGTCTGTGCATATACACATATATATGTGTGTGTGTATATATATATACACACATATACATTTTTCCATGATAATTGTGTTTGTTAAAAAGTGACTACTACAGGATCAGAATGAGAATGCAACTTAAAGTTTGAACAAAACATTTGCTACTAATTTAAATTTGATAGTTTGGTAACTTTATTGGAAGACTCTTTTTCAAGATTTTATTTATTCATTTGACAGAAAGAGAAAGAGAGAGCTCAAAAGAGCACAGGCAGGGAGAGCAGGGGCAGAGCAGCCAGAGGGAGAAGCAGGCTTACCCCTGAACAGAAAGCCGGACGCGGGGCTCCACCCCAAAATCCTGGGATCATGCCCTGAGCCAAAGGCAGATGTCCAGTGGACTAAGCCACCCAGGAGCCCCACGTGGGAAGATTTTAAAGACAATTCTTCCTATACAATAAAATGTTCCAGGGATAGATGTTCCAGGGTTGGAAGGGAAGAAAGAGATCAGGGTTCTATAAAGCATAGTTTCGAAAAGTTGAAGGCTAAATTTATGATTTGTTACTTGGTAAACGATACCTTGGCTTGGCTCAAACATTCTACTTGTTATCTTAAATTTAATTTATCCAAGTAAATGCATTAAATCTTTCATACTGAGATATTAGAAAGCAAAGGTAATCTATACTCCCAAGGAGAATCAAATTAATTTAGCCACCAAAATTCAGTAATGTTATTCCAGCACTGTCAGATTCTATTTTGAAATCTTTCAAATTTTCATGTGTCAGTGATCAAAAGAGACCCCCACTTTCATTTCTCTGTTATATGCAAGTAAATTAACTGTCTTTTCTTAAAATACTTTTTCTTCTCTTCCAGCTTTCATGGTCCTTTGTTGTTGTAATTTCAATGAACAATTTACCATTTTAATGATGCTTCCTGCCATCAATGTTAGAAACAAAATTTATGGTTTCAACTATTTTCAGTTTTCAGTATAAGGTTCATATATTTTCATTTCTTTAATAAAGAAATTTCACAGTTATTGCCTACCAAGAAAAATATGATACAGATTTAACAACTGTATAAATCTTTCAAGGATCCCTTTTCTTGGCAACACTGGTGGTTGAATCGATAGAATGACTGTTAATGACTCATCATCTGTTTGTTGGGTGAGCTGGGTATTTCTTTTTCTACTCAAGGGGGTATTTTAGAAGCACGGTTTCCTTTGTGTTTTTCTTGATAGATTGCAAAATATTTTTTCCTTTGCTTCCTCTTCATCATCCATGTTTTAGCTTTAATGGTATTTTCCATAGATCTTTGCTGATGACTCTATCAAATTAACTCTCTTCCTACTGTGCTCTAGTCATACCCCTTTGTTATTCTGTCAATAGCACTCATCACAATTTCTAATTATCTTTTCATTTGATTACTCTTTATTTTCTTACCTACTCCACTTGATTATAAGTTCTATGGGATCAGAGGCCCTTCCTGTTTTATCAATTTACATAAACATTTTATACTTACTGCTTCTCTAGTTCTCTAACCCCCATTGCTGCAGGACTGTTACTGTGGTCACATGAGCTTCTACCAGCTTCACACACATGCCTCATCTAGGACCCATATCCATTACTCTTCTTATTATGGGTTTCCTCTAAAGCCCCTATCAATGAATTTCCCAGTGAACCTTCTTCGTCCTCATGCATACATAACCCAAATCGTGAAGAAGTTAAAGCCTATGAGATTCAGAATCAATGGGAGAAATGATTCTATCGTTAATCTCCTCAGAAGCCTCACAATTTATGCAGAGCATCAGGGGCTAAAATCAGTGGCCAATTCCATAATGCATCCTTGTATTGTTTCCTTCCTTCTTTGTTTCATTTGCCCTGCTCCCTGAAATTTCATTCCCTAATGAATTAACCTTATGCAAGCTCCAGATTCAGGCTCTGCTTTTCAGGTTACCCTAGGCAGTCTATTTCAATTTAAATTAATTAAAATAAAATACAATTTTAAATTTAGTTTATCAGTCCTGCTAGTTGCATTTCTCTTGTTCAGTAGCCCCATATGGCTAGTGAGTACCATTAGAAAGTGTAGATATAGAACACTTTCATTCAGGTAGGGAATTCTATTGGATAATACCAACAAGTGTTTGTGAAAACACATTTAAGTTGGAATTAATCTATTTTTCTTATCTAGAGAAAGTCTCAATAAACCTGATGGTTTTTATTCATTGATTCATTTCTCTTAGATCATATACTTTAATTCCAGGATTTATCAATAACCACAACTTATGAAATCGCCAAGCCAGTTGTGGAATATCTTGGAAGAAGACATGAATAACTTATAAAAGCAACAATAGCACATGAAAAAAATGACTAGTTTTTCTTAATCAAAAACAAAAGTACTTACTAAAAATCTAGGACACATATATTACTTCTGTGTTAAATAAATATTCTGATATCTGCACATCAAATGAGATAAAAGATTTAACAGTCAATCTTATATTGTAATTTAAAGTAAAATTAAGAGAAAAGTACTATTCAAGTTTAACCAAGTTAATTGGAACTATTGATTAAACTAAATCTTGGCACCATACAATATAATCAAGCATTTGTTATTTTCCAGGTCTAAGTATAATGCTCACTGAAATCAGTTTCTCCAAATTAGAATTCTGCTGGATAATTCTTATTTGATAAATCTGCACTGGGGTTTCTGAGCAGCATCAGTATTATGATGTCTTTTCTTGTATTACCTCGGACATCAAAATTTTAGTTTGTTCTGGTTAATTGTCCAGGATTATTGATAATTAAAAATTGTTAATTGTCCTTTTGCTTCTCCTACTCGTCTTATTTCTTGAAATCCTTATAATCCTTATTTATTTTCCCAAGACAGAAAATGATTTTTGGCTATACTACTGTCCCTGTTTTTCTTTAGAGTCACAAGTATTTTCATAGATGAGATGAAATTTACCTTTTAATAGTTTCTTCAAATTGTGAAGTTTGTCATTCAGGCCTCCATTAGGCCCAGTGGATTCTATACTAAATAGGACAAACCACATTTCTAGTAAATATTTAAGTACATTTAAGTACAGTTATGAGTTTTCTCCTCCTCTGTAGGTCCCCATATTTTGCTAATTATTTCATTCTTAATATAAGTATTTATCAGCATGGACATAATCAAGGGATATTTAAAAATTGAAAGATATTTCTCATATTTCATAAGAAGGGATTATAAACATTTATATAATGTCTTTATGATCAATAGTGTTATTTCTGATAATTTACTTGTTATATAATCCATCAGAGGACATTTTCACATTGAGTGTCCACTTTTATTTTTAGTTTGAGAATTTGTTGATTATTTCTGGTTACCATCTTTTGCTGTACTTACTTACCTCCTTGATTGTTTTACTGTCTTAGAAAATAACGAGCACTGGGACATTTGGGTGGCTAAGCCCCTTGACACAGACTCGTGGTTTCAACTCAGGTCACCAACTCACCATTGTGGATCAAGACCCATGTTGGGCTCTGCCTTCAATATGGAGCCTGTTTTAGATAGTTTCTCCCTCTCTGTGTCCCTCCCCACTCTCTGTCTCTGTCTAAAATGAACAAAGTAAAGTCTTAAAAAAAAAAAAAAAGAGCGCTCAGCCACTCAGCCATGTTCAGTAAATAATAGGAAGAACTTTTTTCATTCAAGTAACATAGCATTTTGTTCTTAGCACACCCAGTCATTTTGTGCTACTTCTTCTTTTTTTTTTTTTTTTTAAATTTTTTATTTTTTATAAACATATATTTTTATCCCCAGGGGTACAGGTCTGTGAATCACCAGGTTTACACACTTCATAGCACTCACCAAATCACATACCCTCCCCAATGTCCATAGTCCCACCCCCTTCTCCCAAACCCCCTCCCCCCGGCAACCCTCAGTTTGTTTTGTGAGATTAAGAGTCACTTATGGTTTGTCTCCCTCCCAATCCCATCTTGTTTCATTTATTCTTCTTCTACCCACTTAAGCCTCCATGTTGCATCACCACTTCCTCATATCAGGGAGATCATATGATAGTTGTCTTTCTCTGCTTGACTTATTTCGCTAAGCATGATACGCTCTAGTTCCATCCATGTTGTTGCAAATGGCAAGATTTCATTTCTTTTGATGGCTGCATAGTATTCCATTGTGTATATATACCACATCTTCTTGATCCATTCATCTGTTGATGGACATCTAGGTTCTTTCCATAGTTTGGCTATTGTGGACATTGCTGCTATAAACATTCGGGTGCATGTGTCCCTTTGGATCACTACGTTTGTATCTTTAGGGTAAATACCCAATAGTGCAATTGCTGGGTCATAGGGCAGTTCTATTTTCAACATTTTGAGGAACCTCCATGCTGTTTTCCAGAGTGGCTGCACCAGCTTGCATTCCCACCAACAGTGTAGGAGGGTTCCCCTTTCTCCGCATCCTCGCCAGCATCTGTCATTTCCTGACTTGTTGATTTTAGCCATTCTGACTGGTGTGAGGTGATATCTCATTGTGGTTTTGATTTGTATTTCCCTGATGCTGAGTGATATGGAGCACTTTTTCATGTGTCTGTTCGCCATCTGGATGTCTTCTTTGCAGAAATGTCTGTTCATGTCTTCTGCCCATTTCTTGATTGGATTATTTGTTCTTTGGGTGTTGAGTTTGCTAAGTTCTTTATAGATTCTGGACACTAGTCCTTTATCTGATATGTCGTTTGCAAATATCTTCTCCCATTCTGTCAGTTGTCTTTTGATTTTGTTAACTGTTTTCTTTGCTGTGCAAAAGCTTTTGATCTTGATGAAATCCCAGTAGTTCATTTTTTCCCTTGCTTCCCTTGCCTTTTGCGTTGTTCCTAGGAAGATGTTGCTGCGGCAGAGGTCGAAGAGGTTGCTGCCCGTGTTCTCCTCAAGGATTTTGATGGATTCCTTTCGTACATTGAGATCCTTCATCCATTTTGAGTCTATTTTTGTGTGTGGTGTAAGGAAATGGTCCAATTTCATTTTTCTGCATGTGGCTGTCCAATTTTCCCAGCACCATTTATTGAAGAGGCTGTCTTTTTTCCATTGGACATTCTTTCCTGCTTTGTCGAAGATTAGTTGACCATAGATTTGAGGGTCTATTTCTGGGCTCTCTATTCTGTTCCATTGATCTATGTGTCTGTTTTTGTGCCAGTACCATGCTGTCTTGATGATGACAGCTTTGTAATAGAGCTTGAAGTCCGGAATTGTGATGCCACCAACGTTGGCTTTCTTTTTCAATATCCCTTTGGCTATTCGAGGTCTTTTCTGGTTCCATATAAATTTTAGAATTATTTGTTCCATTTCTTTGAAAAAGATGGATGGTACTTTGATAGGAATTGCATTAAATGTGTAGATTGCTTTAGGTAGCATAGACATTTTCACAATATTTATTCTTCCAATCCAGGAGCATGGAACATTTTTCCATTTCTTTGTGTCTTCCTCAATTTCTTTCATGAGTACTTTATAGTTTTCTGAGTATAGATTCTGTGTCTCTTTGGTTAGGTTTATTCCTAGGTATCTTATGGTTTTGGATGCAATTGTAAATGGGATTGACTCCTTAATATCTCTTTCTTCTGTCTTGCTGTTGGTGTAGAGAAATGCAACTGATTTCTGTGCATTGATTTTATATCCTGACACTTTACTGAATTCCTGTATACAGGAATACAGGAATTTTGTGCTACTTCTTAAGTCCCAAATTTTTCTAAGCACTGGGCTAACATCTCTCTGTTTCTGTTTTTCTCTGTCAGATAGATAGATAGATAGATAGATAAAAAATCATGCATCTGGAAAATATGTATATGTCATATAACATAGAGGTGAATGGAATCTAAGCATACAGAAAAGGATGACAATTCCAAAGGGAAGTAAATAAGCTGAGAAGTCAAGTCTACCTCAATGCCTTATTGAAAAAGTAACTTACAGTAGATGTGTTATCTCTCAAACCTGGAGATCCCTAAAGGGAAAATTTAGATAATTAATCTCTGATATACAATTTCTGACTAAAATTTCTAGAATATGTCCAGTATGGCTTAGACAGTAAAAGAAAAATTGTGACAGGGCAACTGGGTGGTTGAGAGTCTGTCTTTTGCTCAGGTCATGATTCTGGAGTCCCAAGTGATCAAAGTCCTGCATCAGGTTCCCTGCTCAGCAGGGGGATCAGCTTTTCCCTCTCCCTCTGCTCCTCCCCTGTCCATGCTCTCTCTCTCTCTTGCTCACTCTTGCTCTTAAATAAATAAATAAATATATAAATATATAAATATAATATCTTAAAAATTTATGTATATTTAAAGTGACCTCTGACCTTAGTTTTAAGAGACATGTCATATAGAATTGCTGCATATTTTTGTATAGCTTATTTTTGTGTTATGTCACCTATAATTTATATAAAATTATAAATGTCATTGTCAAATACTTCCAATAATTTGATAAGAAATAATTGACCCTGTCCCCCAACCCCCATGAATGGTTAAGACACAGATTAACATCAAGACATTTTCCTTCCTTTCTCCCTTCCTCCTTCTCTTCCTTTTCCCCTTCTTCCTTCCCTTCCTTCCTCCCTCTCTCGCTTATTTCCTTCCTTCCTACCTACATTCCTTCCTTCCTTCTTTCTTTTTCTTTAAATAATTACAATTATTATAAGTGTTCCCAGAAATAGCACTGCAAAGAATTCTCAGTGTTGAGTTAATTTTAATTAAAATGGCTAATATTCAAAAGCTTTTATTTTGTTGGTTTGTTTTTCTTGTTTTGGTTGGTTGGTTTGTTTTAAAGCAAGCATCTCTTTTCTGCTGACCTAGTTACAAGGGAAAGTCTTTGTCTTCAGGAAAGTCTGTTTTGAAAGTCGTTCAGAAAAAAAAAGAATTCTGGGTAAATGCATTCCTTTAACAAATAAACATAATGGAGATGTATAGAAAAATCCCTTTTTCTAGGCAGAAAGGCTGTTGGGAAGAAACATATTTCCAATTTGTATGTGTTTCATTAAAGTCCCCAAGGAAGTCAAAAGAAGGGCATTCCCTTACTCTGTTCACTGAATCTGAAATACTATAAAAGTTTGCCTAGTTTTCATTTCCTTTTTTTTTTTTAAATTGTATTTATTTATTTGACTGAGAGAGACACAGCGGGAGAGGGAACACAAGTAGAGGGCGTGGGAGAGGGAGAAGCAGGCTCCCTGCCAAGCAGGGAGCCCAATGTGGGGCTCTCTCTCAGGACTCCAGGATCATGACCTGAGCTGAAGGCAGAGGCTTAATGACTAAGCCACCTGGTGCCCCTACTTTTCATTTCCTAAGATGGGAAAAAAATACTTAAAAATAAATTTTTAAAGTAGAATAATTACAGTAAAATTTTTTATCATATATATTAAAAGAAATCCTATGCAGTAAGTCATGATTAATATGTAAAAAGGGAAATTAATTTCCAGCCTCTCCATTTAGTAACGTTATGGGAAATCTCTGAAATGATTATCAGTGGCATACAATTAGCAACTAGTAAAATGGTAAAGATCTAAATGTTTGGTATGAATGTGTTCTTATAGAAGTTAAATGAGTTCTATAGTTAAAATAAATTTGTGAAGGAGCCCCCAAAAGATAAACTAATTAGCTTACCAAAAATAAATATCAGTGATCAGTAAATACACAAAGCATATTCCATATATCCTTGTTCAACAGCCAGTTTAGAAAAAAAAAAAGAATGATAATTTAAGTGTAAGTACATACAGATGCAAATTTATGGAAGAGTATTTGGTGAAAGAAACAAAACAAAGAAATTTCATCACACTACTTTTGACCCAGTCATATGATACATACATACTCATTTTAAAGTAAATAATCAGAGAATATCACAGAACTATTTGTTTTACAATATCATTATAGGAATATTTACAATGGAACAAAGATAAACATGAATTATCTACTTTATAGAATTGAATTGTCTTGTTAGGTAATTTCCGCACAATAGACTTTTATAAAATAATATTCTTGTGACCCTAAAACTGCTCTTAAAAATAAACTACTTCACAGACCTGTACCCCTGGGGATAAAAATATATGTTTATAAAAAATAAAAAATTATATTAAAAATCTTTAAAAAAATAAAAAAAAATAAACTACTTAAAATATTTTACTTTAAAGTTTATATATGTGAAGAAATTTTTGCAGTGTAATTAGATGAATAAAATTGAGTTCAAAATATGTATGGGGACACCTGGGTGGCTCAGTCGTTTAAGCATCTGCCTGTGGCTAAGGCATGATCCCAGAATCCTGGAATCCAGTCCTGCATTAGGCTCCCTGCTCAGTGAGGAGCCTGCTTCTCCTTCTCCCTCTGCCTGCCAGCTCCCCCTGCTTGTGCTTTCTCTCTCTCTCTGACAGACAAATAAAATCTTAAGAAAAAAGAAAAAAAAACACATTATGTATGTTAGGATCCCAACATTATGAAATTAGAAATAGAAAGAAAAGATTATAAGCATATAACAGTAACATTCTTTATTCATAGGGTTGCAAGTGTTTTGAGTTGTGTCATGTGATCATCCCAACAGCTCCATGAGGCAGATACTAAATCCCTAATCCCATTTGATAAGTGAATAGACTAAGGTTCATATGCATTAAATAATTTACTAAAGACCAGACAATTACAAAATGTCTCTAAAAGATAAAATAACTTATTTGTGGATATATTTTTTCTTAGCCTATATTACTGAACTTTTCCAGGCTGTATTGCTGAATTTCCTGAAGAGAACTTGTGCTGCTTTGACAATTAGGCAAAAACCACTTTATAAGTAAGCATAGATCTTTTAAAAACTGGTATATGACACTGAAAATGTACAGGCACATTCACAATAGCAATTATCCACATTTAAAGATTTTCTTTTCTTTTTTTTTTTTTTTGAGCATATATTCTTTATTAGAAGTGTGGCACAAGGCTATCCGCGTTCTTAGACTTTAAAATGCACTCAAGCCACGTGGGGATCTTGTTACCAATGTAGATTAGAATCAGTGGGGCAGGGAAGGGGCTTGAGGCTCTGCATGTCTAGCAAGCTCCCCGATGGTTTCAATGCCGCCTACGTGACAGCATGTATCTCTAAGTGGATTTTGAAGTTGTTTTTAATACATATGAATTTAGCTTATAAGCTAGCTTGTAATTCGACTGGCCCCGAGCATGGCAGCGAGTGGAATCCTGTAAGAAGAGCTTGGCCTCAGCCCACGTATACCACAGTCCTTGACCATAAGGGAACTATTTCCGTCATCCAAACCTCCCTCCGCAGGTGAATTCAGTTCTCCCTGGGGCACAGCCCTTCTGTTGGCTCAAAGTTCATGTTAGGTCTTCAACCTTTGCTGTTTTCAGATCCATTCGGGATTGAGCCATCCTTGTTGAAAGCGGACCCAGTGATCCAATGTGAGCACTCTGTCGCATAAACTGCTCCTTCTTCTCGTGTTTTTGTTGTTGTTGTTGTTGTTGTTTTTAATATAATTTTTTATTTTTTATGAACATATATTTTTATCCCCAGGGGTACAGGTCTGTGAATCACCAGGTTTACACACTTCACAGCACTCATCATATGATCTCCCTGATATGAGGAAGTGGTGTTGCAACATGGGGGCTTAAGTGGATATGAGAAGAATAAATGAAAGAAGATGGGATTGGGAGGGAGACAAACCATAAGTGACTCTTAATCTCACAAAACAAACTGAGGGTTGCTGGGGGGAGGGGGTTTGGGAGAAGGGGGTGGTATTATGGACATTGGGGAGGGTATGTGCTTTGGTGAGTGCTGTAAAGATTTTCAATAATATTGATGTTAGCTAAATTTTCAAGGATATTATTATAAGATTGTGAGCATATATTAGTTCTTCCTACTATTAATAAAGAAACAGTAATTCAGAACATTTTATTTTAAATAATAGTTGAATTATTAAATATTTTATTAATGATTATTAGAATAATATCTAACCTCAGAAATGTATATTTAAATATGCCATATTTTATACACATCATAAAACTTAAAGTCTTTATCAAGTTAGTACTCTAAATATTTGCCACAGGCAAATATGTTTATGCTTCAGGGATAAATTTCAAGGTTTGGTGGATAGGCTTAAGTACCAGATTCTAAACATTAGATAGCAAATTGTAGAGAAGGTATTCGGGGTAGATGTTTAGGGTGCATTTCAAAATCTTCCATTAAGTAGAAGTAACGGGAAACCAACAATCAATGACAGGATAAAAATCTTTTTTTTCCTCTGAGTAGTGGCCAGAGTTCTCTGTGGTCTTGATACAGTCAGCCTTTAAGCACAGATATAATTTTCAATGTTCTATACTTTTTCTATAGTCTTCATTAACCCTTAAGCACAGGGAAGTGATTCTGAACTCTCCCCTGTCACAATTCAGTACAAAATCATCCAAGAAGCATTATCAATTCAGAGTACTGGAGTGGTGTGATAATGCATCAGGGAATGAAAGAACCTGAAAACTTCCCCCACTTTACTATTTCAGGGTCTCCTTCCCTCTCATCCTCTTTTCTTCCCTTTCACTATAGTTAACCATTTTAATAGCACTGTTTGTTATTCTAATGTTTCTTTAAAAAATATTCCTAAAAATTATGTATTACACCAATGTTAAATTCTTACTTTGGTTAAGTATCCTATGAGTTATATTAATATTAGGAAAAATTGGATGATACAGATGTATACACATACATATACTCTTTATATAGATTATATACAATGGATATAATATATAACATATATTATATAATATTATTATATAATATATATTATATATTATATAATATATGTGTGCATATATTATATATATATTATATATACATGCACATACACACATAAATGCAAAATAAAGAAAAAGCATATCTATTTCTTCAACTTTCTTGCCATTTATCCAGCAAGCCTCAGAAAGTTATCAGGCATCTATCTTCTATTATCTACCTACATATATACTGATCTGTATGTAGTGAGAGAAACTAAAGTTGCTTTTTTCACTCAAAAATTTTGGAAACCCCTCCATATTACCAAATAGATGTATTTTCCTTTTCTTTTGGTGTATGGGCAGATATGTTATTGCTAATTCAATCAATTTCTTATGCATATTTAAACTGTTTCTAATATTTGCTATTATTTACTTGCTATTATTTATACCAGGTACACAGTATGCTGTATCAACATATTTCTGAAATACAAGAAGTTCTCCTAATTTAATTCTCTATATTGACTCTGATTTCTTTTGCACATTTTAGGGAAAGGAGGGTGCTTTTTGTGGGGAAAGGGGATGGTGGCTGGAATTAAACATAATTAACTTTATGTGTCTTATATAACTTTCCTTTGAAACTTTCTCTAGATCTCTATATTTTCATTATTTTTCTACATATTAGCATCTGTTTTTTTTTTTACACTGCTTTCAGAAGTCTATATGTGCTCTGTCCTCATTTAGTCCCCATTTCTGAATTTCTTTTAGAATAGTTTTCTTAAGTTCTAATATTTATTTAACATTCTTTTGTTATTTGGCCACCTTGCTCTGAGTTTATGTGATGTATACTGCTCTTCAAACTTTCACTTTTTAAATTAATGAATTCTATTCATTTAAAAATATTAAGTTTTCAATTAACATGTGTTTTACAGTCACATAATAAGAATGTTTTTATTATCTCTAACAAAATTATTTAGTTCATTGACATCTCTCTTCTTATAGTACCTATATGGCATTTTATTTCATTTTTTTTTGCTCAATGTTTGAGTCTGGTTTTCCTGAAGAAACAAAGATTATGGACCAAGCTAGTATGTTCTCATCTCTCTCTCTCCTCCTCCTCCTCTTCCTCATCCTCCTTCTTCTAAGATTTCTTCTTTTATTATCCTGAAGCCTTGCGTAGCCCCCATTCTTTCTTTCAGAAGTAAGCCTGTGACAAACAATCTGTCTTCAGCTTTGTTACCTACTTGCCTTCCATATTAGTGTTTTCACCTTCATATACTTTGTATAGTGGTCACAGTATGTTCTGGAATCTACTTCTTCTGAGTCTACATTTTTCCCTGCTATCTGAACTTTCTCTTCCTTATCCCTAGTAATCCTGCTGTATTCAGTTGTGGTTCATTCTCCCAGGAGTTTTGTCTCAACAGGAAATGCTTTCTAGAAGGAAATATTTGTTGAATATCTCTAACATCCTCAGAGGTTTATGCAATATCAGCACTGTTTTATCCATACATAGACACTTAATTAACAACAGACATAGTGTGTGGGTGTGGGTGTGAGAAAGAGAGAGAGAAAGAGAGAGACTAACTCTCAAATCATACCATGGAAGGATTTCTGTCAGTGTTACCTATCATTCTAGGTTCAACTGAGCAAGTTTACCCACTCAGAATTGGGTCCTCTTCATTGTAGATATTTGTTGATAATATCAGAGTCTTTGTTTCATTGAATTTGTCAGTAATCTCCTTTCATGTTTCACTATTTTCCTGATTTACATGCTGATCCTGAGTTAGTCCTATCCCCACTGATATTTTGGTAACATCCACCTACATTCTCAGGTATCTGGGAATTGTCTATCAGCTCACTTTGTTGATGATATGCCTATTTGTTTTTCCTCATTATATCAATTCTACTATTTTTCAGGAATTTAGAACATTCAGAACTGTGGCACTGAAATTATCTTCTTAAAACTGGACTTTTGTCACGTTTTTAATGGAATCCTTCTTTTAAAAACTAAACTAATCTATTTTGTGACAATGCAAAGTGGGTTCTTTTTTTTTTTAAATCACTTTTGGTTATATGACTAATTATTATGAAACAGAATTCTCTTTTGATTTAAAGAAAAGCCAAAAATATAGGCACCTAATGTTTATTTGCAATTCCCATAGTTTTCATAGCAAAGAAAGGAGTCATCCAAACAATGATAAAATAGTCAAGTCTTCAGAATTGTTAATGTTTCATTGAGAAAAATACATATATTAACCACAAATATCATTTTGTAGAAGACCTAGAACTCATTCTTCTCTCTTTCATTTTTGTTCTTTCCATTTATTCCATTCTTTCCTTCCCAGGGAGATGAATACTGGCTAACTTAAAGTTTCATGGACTACAAAAATGCATGTCTCCTACCCTGCACCCCAGGAGGTTTATCTTCCCTATCACAGATGCACTAAAGGTAATGAGGTCAACTTATTCCCAGCCTATATAATAAGCACCCCTTCAATCTTCAAAATATGTCTCATTTTTTTTTTCTGAAAATTGGAAAATTCAAGCTTGAAATCCTCAGTTTAAGATAGTTTCTAATGGTAACATAGCTAAAATTTATTCTGATAAAGTTATAAAGTTTTTAGAGAATTAATATATCATTTTGTCATGAAACAAAAAAAAGTGATTCAGTGCAGGTCAACCTATCCCTCCACAGCCCCACAAAGGCTGATGTTGTGCCAGACATAGACGGATTTAGATAATTTGAGACAGGTGCAAAAGTATGTGTATAATAAATCTCTTCTATAGAGACAATGATGTGGATCCAATGGGCCAGGTGTCAAGAACAGAACAGCCAGCATCAACTAAGGAGACAGGTTTGGATCTGATACTGTTTGAACAGGTGCAGGATATCTACAAGTATAAAAAATGTCCATCTATTGAATGGAACATGTCCAGTTGGAATCAGTACTGATTTGTAACAGATGAAGAAAATCTACCAAACACCTGTTAGGCTTTCAGGAGAGAAAATATGTTGGTAATATTAACTAACTAGGTTGTCAGATGATTATGAAAAACTATTATGAGACAACTGAAATTTAATTTTAATTTTGGTGTAATGTATCACCACACTGAACTAATTCCCTTGGATATATGGGTGATACTAACTTGCCACCAGCAAAGCAACTTCTCTATGAGAGATGTTTGAGATAGAACTAAACATAAATTGGAAACTTCAGATTTATTGGCAAAATCATAAATTATTTCACCAATACAGTTGAATTGACTGATTTGACTAAATTCTTATAACTGCTATTCAATTCAACTGTATAACTGATTTATCTGGTTATTATGTACTCACTTTTGGAGGGATATAAGTTGGATATAATGTTTCCATTTTAAATCAGATTTGTTGTTTGTTTCCAATGGATGATTTATCACTACAACCAGAGAGAAAAAGAGAGAGAGAGACTAGTTTGAGGATATTATGAATCAAAACTATTCTGAAAATGGGACCAAAAACACAATTATGCTTGGAGGTACTCTGAAATATTGTCAACTGTGGAAATTGATATTTAATTTGAGATAGCATTAAATATTTTATGTTTAGTCTGATATATGATAATGTCTCAGTCTTATATGTGTGTGATCTACAAAACAAAATGTATAATACCTACCAATAAAGAACTCTTATTACTGCTTATAGTCTACTGAAAAGTGGGAGAATCAGCATTGTCTCTTGAACATTATATGACATATATATGCAAATATATTTGAAGTGATATTGAAAAAAACTCCAAAGTTTTAATTTACATTTTTCAAAAATGTAAAAAAATTCAAGAATGTTATAATAATAATGTAGATTACTTGGAATCTTTATACTAAAACAAAAACTGAGTCCATGTTTTTTTAGAAGAATATCAAATGTTTATAAGAATTTTAAAAAATATTTGTCAAGAAAGGTTATGTCCACACCTAAAATAGACAAAATAATTAAATGCCAGGTGCCTGGGTGGCTCAGTTGGTTGAGCAGCTGCCTTTGGCTCAGGTCATGATCTTGGACTTCCAGGATCGAGTTCTGCATCGGGCTCCCAGCTCCTTGGGGAGTCTGCTTCTCCCTCTGACCTTCTCCTCTCTCATGTTCTCTCTCACTCATTCTCTCTCAAATAAATAAATAAAATCTTTAAAAAAAAGAATTAAATGCCTATGAAGTTGTAATGCACATCAGTTGTGACAGACATCTAAAATACCATTTCTTTAGCACATGTAGTCTTTAAATCTCTTCTTGAAAAAAATAATCACAAGGTCAACTAATTCAAGTCAAGTTATTATAGCTTTTGCAAACATTGAAGACTATATTTATTGAAGAAAGATTAATATCTCTGAATATTTTAGGTGTCATTTTTCTTAATCTAATCATTTTATAAATAGATTATGCAAATTAGAAAATGAAGATCAAAACTTTATATGAAAGGAGGCCTAGAAATTTAGCACAGGACCAAGATTAGTAGCCAAACACACAGTCCAATGCTTTTGGAAGGTTCAGAATCACATTAAATTAAAACAATAAACATAAGGATGCCTGGGTGGCTCAGTTGGTTAAGTAGCTGCCTTCGGCTCAAGTCATGATCCCAGCATCCTGGGATCAAGTCCACATCGGGCTCCTTGCTCGGCAGGGAGCCTGCTTCTCCCTCTGCCTCTGCTGCCACTCTGTCTGCCTGTGCTCGCTTGTGCGCGCTCTCTCTCTCCCTCTCTCTTTGGCAAATAAATAAATAAAATCTTAAAAAAAAACACATAAAAACAATAAACATAATTATAAATAAGCAACTATAATGCAGACATAATAAGATATTGTTTTTTAGTGTTTTACAATCTGTACAGACTTTTGAACATTGAACATATACTTTATTTTCAGTATGTTGGGAAAAGGTTCATTTCTTAAGGAAGGAATAAAATATTCTTTTTTCAAATATACTGAAAACTCTTGAGATCTGTGAACTTAATTTTACTTTGAAATTTCTACCTCTTAGCATTTGAATGCCTACCACCAAACTATTGTTTCAAGCTAGCTTTTTAGAAATTATTTACCCACTTTGCCAGCTACATTTACTACCTAATTAATTTTTTAATTTTTAATTATAAAGATTACAATTTTAAATACCAAGAATCTCAGAATAGGATTAGTTTGACAAAGACTGGCCAGACCCACGTATGAGATGGTCAGTGTCTAATATCTGCCTGATTTTCAAGAATAAATTCAGCACAAAAAATGTAAATGATACACTCAATTTATCTTCATACATTCCCTAAGCTAAGAGTGTGACTTGATTTTTGAATTCATAGTGAGTTTGAATATTCATCCTCCTCTTGACCAAAAATTCCAGGAAGTCGATCTCACTACCTAGAAATGGATGACTGTTGGACTCAGCCATAGTGAAGTCATTCCCTTTGAGAGTGATTGATTAACATAGTCATTTATCCTTTCCCAGCCAATGGGGCATGCACTAAATTCTGTTGGGAGACATGAGTAATTTTTGCCTCTCTCATAAAAGAAAGAATTTAGGAGTAATTGATTGTCTTCTTTGCTGCATTCCAGAACTGCATGTGATACCTGGGATTACTGAAGAAATTCCTAACTATAAAGAGGATCATGGAGGAGAAATTATTAATGCCTTTGGTAATTAGAGAACTAGTTGGTGAAAAGTACCAAATACTCAATGATCTGTATTATTAAGCCAGTGGCTCTTAAATTCCAAAGACTCAGGACTTCTTTATAGTTTTAAAAATTAGTAAGGACTCCAAGGAGCTTTTGTTTTTGTGGACTATATCTATCAGTATTTTTTTTTTTTTTACATTAGAATTTTAAAATGAGGGCAATTGGGTGACAGGCATTCAGGAGGACACTTGATATAATGAGCCCTGGGTATTATATGCAACTGATCAATCACTAAATTCTACCTCTGAAACTGATTGTATATATACTCTATGTTAACTAAACTGGATTTTTTTCTAAACTGCATTTAAATTAAAAAAAAATAAATTTTAAAATGATATGTTTTAAAATATTATTTATGAATTTATTTAAAATGAATATAGTCATTACATGTTACCATGAATAACATGTTTTTATGAGTCATAACTGTAAATTCTAAAATAAAATAATTGTGTGAAAGGTAGCATTACTTCACATTTTTGCAAACCTTTTCAGACTTTTACTTGCTAAAAGCTGCCCAGATTCTCACATCCTTTTGTACATTTCATCTAGTTGTGTTAGCATATATAATGTAGCCCCTGGAAAATAAGAGAATTAATGAAATAGTTAAATAATATTTCAGTGTTATTATTAAAATTTTAGATTTCCTGGCTATCTTACATTTTTCTGAGATTTTCAGATATCTGCAATCAATACTAGAAGTGCATTATCAAATCATCCAGATTAAACACTTGGGAATTATTATTGTGAAATAATATACCTTTTATTATTTAGGACACTTTTAGTAGGTTTTTCTGTTGTTTGTGGCTGAAATAAGTTCAGGTAAATCAACAGTCAACAATATTTCTAATCATGAATTACAGATTTTTCTTTAATCACAAAAGATAGCTATTATTTTATGCACTTATTCATCTGAGTGTCCAGATTCTAAATGTTACAGAAACCCCAGGCAAACTGGGGTTAAAAATAAAATATAAAATAATTTTTTGACAAATCACCTATTAGTTCTTGAAGGAAAAGTTGGAATGGTCAACTGGAAGGGGATCAAAAAAGGTGTTCATCTGAATATTTAACTCATATACATATTTATACATATAAATGCCATTATTTAGAGATAAAAACTGTATAAGATTTAAATTATTACACAATGATAATAATTATTAATGCACATGTTTTAATATAGTTACCTGCTCTATTGGGAGAATTAAATTGTGCAGATAGAGCTAAATTGGGTCTCAACAAACCTTTATGAAAGACAAATCTATGAAATATTTTCAAGCTTTTAAAATAAATTATGCAAAAAAGCAGGAGTTAAATATATTATTTATGGGTAAATTCAATTAAATGAAAGATTCTAGTCTTTATTTTATCACTTTTTCTAAAAATTCCAGTAAAAATGTTGAGGTCTCTGGGTGACTCAGTTGGTTAAGCATCCTACTCTTAATTTCAGCTGAGATCATGATCTCAGAGTCTGAGATCAAACCCCAGTTGGGGTTCTGTGCTGGATGTGGAGCCTGCTTAAGATTCTCTCACTCCGTCTCCCTCTGCAACTCCCACACTCACTGCTTCTGCATACTCTCTCTCCCTTTCCCTCTCTCTTTTAAAAAACAAACAAACAAACAAACAAAAACCTGTAAACATGCTAAGTCTAGACAGCAGAGGTTGTAGAAAAAATGATTTAAAGTAGGAAGTGTGAATATCACACCCATTTTGTAGGTGAAGTTTCCTAGAATCAGAGTCCTTTATATTGCAACACTAGGCTTCATATTTTAAATCATATAAATCTACATTTTAAGACAGTTTACTCATTATTGGATAAAGAGTTAAAGTTACACATGGATATAAGCATACAATCATATTCTGGGACATGTAGTTTATTGCAATGGAGAACTTTCAAAGAGCTAACATCTTAATCTCGAATATTTATGGGGTCATATAATTGCATTATAATTTGAAGTTGAACCTCGTGTTCGCAGAAAAAAATAGTTAAAATAAGAAAATAACATTTGGGTATTAGGGACATTAAATGTATTAGATATATGATTATAAATTTTAAATGGATTGAATCTATATAAAAACAATAGATAACTCAGACCACTAAGCCAGCCCACAGGAAATATTAAGGGGGATTCTGTTAGTAAAGAGATACCCCGAGTCACATAGATCACATGGACCCAAAAGTAACAGAGACATCTACAGAAACAGGGACTTTACAGAGAATACAATGGCATTGAATTCATATTTCAGTAGTTACTATGAATGTAAATGCTCCAACCAAAAGACACAGAGTAATCAGACTGGATAAGAAAGCAAGACCCATCCATATGCTGTCTACAGAAGACTCATTTTAGACCTGAAGACACCTCCAAACTGAAAGTGAGGAGGTGGAGAACAACTTATCATGTTAATGGACCTTAAAAGAAAGCTGGGGTAGCAATCCTCATATCAGACAAATTAGATTTTAAACTAAAAACTGTCATAAAATTTGTAGAGGGTCACTGTATCATACTTAAAGGGTCTATCCAACAAGAAGATCTAACAATTGTAAAAACCAATGCCCCACTTCCTCATATCAGGGAGATCATATGATAGTTTATAAAAAATAAAAAAAAAAAATAAATAAATAAATAAAAATAAAAAAACCAATGCCCCCAATGTGGGAGCAGCCAATTACATATTCCAATAAATAACCAAAGTAAAGAAATATATTGATAATAATACATTAATAGTAAACCCTACTCACTACAATGGACAGTTCATCTAATCAGAAGATCAACAAAGAAACAGGGGCTTTGAATGGCACACTGGACCAGATGGGCTTTGCAGATATATACAAAACATTCCATCCTAAATCAACAGAATACTCATTCTTCTTGAGTGTACATGGAACTTTCTCCAGAATAGATTACATACTGGGTCAAATCAGGTATCAACTGTTACCCAAAAATTGAGAATATTCCCTGCATATTTTCAGACCACAAAGCTTTGAAACTTGAACTCAATCACAAGAAGAAAATTGAAAGGAACTCAAACACTTGGAGGTTAAAGAGCATTCTGCTAAAGAATGAGTGGGTCAACCAGGAAATTAAAGAAGAGTTTAAACAATTCATGCAAACTAATGAGAATGAAAACACATTGGTCCAAAACCCATGATATACAACAAAGACAGTCCTAATAAGGAAGTACATAGCAATCCAAGTGAATCTCAAAAAGTGATAAAAATCCCAAATACACAAACTAACCTTACACCTAAAGGACCTGGATTAAAAACAGCAAATAAAGCCTAAACCAAGCAGGAGAAGATAAATAATAAAGATTAGAGCAGAAATCAATGACATAGAAACCAGAAGAACAGTAGAACAAATCAACAAAACTAGAAGCTTGTTCTTTGAAAGAATTAATAAGATTGATAAACCCCTAGTCAGACTTATCCAAAAGAAAAGAGAAAAGACCCAATTAATAAACTCATGAATGAAGAGAGATCACGACCAATACCAAGGAAATACAGAGAATTGTTAGAACATACTAGAGTATGTTAGAGTAAAAATATGCCAACAAATTAGGCAATCTGGAAGAAATGGATGCCTTATTAGAAATTTACAAACTGCCAAAACTAAAACAGGAAGAGGTAGAAAACTTGAACAGGCCAATAACCAGCAAGGAAATTGAAGCAGTAATCAAAAATCTCTCAAAAGAACAAGAGTCCAGGACCAGATGGCTCCCCATGGGAATTCTGCCAAACATTTAAAGAAGAAATAATACTACTTAAATAATCATACTTAAAGAAGAAAATATAATAGAAATAAGCTTCTACTGAAGCTGTTTCAAAAAATAGAAATAGAAAGGAAACTTCCAAACATATTCTATGAGGCCAGCATTACCCTGATCCCAAAACCAAAGACCCTATCAAAAAAGAGAGTTGCAGACCAGTATGCCTGATGAACATGGATGCCAAAATACTCACCAATATACTAGCCAATAGGATCCAACAGTGCATTAAAAGGACTATTCACCATGACCAAATGGGGTTTATTCCTGGGCTGCAAGGTTGGTTCAACATCTGCAAATCAATCAATGTGATACAATACATTAATAAAAGAAAGAACAAGAACCATATGATACTCTCGATAGATGCTGAAAAAGCATTTGACAAAGTACAGCATTGATCAAAACTCTTCACAGTGTAGGAGAGGGAACACACCTCAATGTCATAAAAGCCATCTATGAGAAGCCCACAGCAAATATCATTCTCAATTGGGAAAACCTGAGATCTTTTCCCTAAAAGTCTGGAACATGTTTCGAAAGCCCAATCACACTAAAGTCCTAGCCTTGGCAATCAGACAAAAAAAGAAAAAAAAAAAAAAAGAAAAGAAAAGAATAAAAGAAATAAAAGGCAATCAAATTGGCAAAGAAGCCAAACTCTCTCTCTTTGTAGATAACTTAGAAAAACAGTATTTAAGTATTATTTTGAGAGTGGCTTTTGTAGAAATACAAATTTAGTTTCTTATAAAAAAAAGAAAGTTGTAGAAAACTGGTCTCTAAAACATGTATCTAAAATAATTTGAAAACTTAAGATGAGGTATGTAATTTAAAATTACCACAACTGTTTCAAATTGTTATGAAATTAATTCTGAATATGGAAAATCAATATTGTCTGTCTTTTCTTGTTTTGACATGCAATGACTAAATACAAACTGCTGGCAGCTGGATAAATTAGTTTATCTTGAATAATTGCAACTCAGAAAATCATTTAAATATTTAACAAGGGACCAAAATAACTTACTATATATTAAATAAAATTTATTTTAAAAATCCAATTCATTTCCTAGTAGAATTTTGGATTAAATACTTGTGAAAAGATTTTAGTGGAAATTTTATTTAAACATTCATGAAATGCATAAAGGTTCACAATGCTCTGAAACCTGGGTTATTATAAAATTATTTCTATGATAAACTAGGATAGTTATTTCTATGTAAACTAATGATAATGGGTTTTCAAAACTTAACACTTTTTTTATTTTGTCTCCTTTCATCTTTCCCTTGTATTGTGTGTTAAACACACAACTCCACCAGAGTAGCAAAGCTTTTGTTTTCATATTCTGCTTTGAAACCATCATGCTGTTGCCAGGTTTGGTGTTTGCTTCACTATTTTGGCTAGGTAATATATTTTATTTCTCTGGAATGTTTTCATGTAGACACAGGTTACTTGATGGTATTTAAAAAAGAAAACCATGAGAGAAAAAAAAAAAAAAGAAAAAAAAAGTTGAGAAACACTTCTAAGGAATGTGTGCATGTGTATAGATCTATATGCCAACTTATAATATAAATACATACATATATACATAATATAAATACATACATAATATAAATACATACATACATATACATATGTATATAATATAATACATACATACACATATATGTGTATCTATTAAAAAAAAAAGTATATCTTCCTGGGGCGCTTGGGTGGCTCAGTTGTTAAGCTTTTGCCTTAGGCTCAGGTCATGATCCCAGATTCCTAAGATTGGACGCGTTGGACCCTGCATTAAGCTTTCTGCTGGGTGAACCTGCTTCTACCAGTCCCTCTGTCTGGCGTTGTCCCTGCTGTGTTCTCTCTCTGTGTGTCAAATAAATAAATAAAATCTTTAAAAATAAATAAATAAAATAAAAGTATATACTCCTCTTTACTTTCTTATGTCTTTCCCCCAAATCTATCACCCCAATACAGCCTAAATTTTAATGAGAAAACATTGGAAGAACATCAAATGATGAGTGTTCTACAAAATATATAACCAGTACTCTTCGGAAGTACCAAGGTCATGAATAAATAGGAAAGATCAAAAAACTGTCACAGATTAGAGGAGATAAGGAGACATACTAACTAAAGTAAATCTTTTATCCTGGACCAAATCCTGAAACAGAAAAAGGACCTTAGTGGAAAGCCTGTTGGAATCACTGTTTTAGTTAATAGCATTGTATTTATGTTTAATTCTTAATTTTGATGAATGTACAATGATTACTGTTAGGGGAAGCTGAGTGAAGGATATACAGGAGCTCTGTAATATCTTCTCAATTCTTCTGTAAATATAAAATTATTTTAAAATTAAAGTATAAAATGGTAACTGAAATTGTAGGAATATTACCAAAGTCTTGCAACATTCCTTAGGAATTTAAGCAGTATTTAACTATGAGAATACTAGTAATGGGAGAGGTGAAGGACCAAATAGACATTTTGATGCAGAGTTTTGACAGTGTCAAATAAAAGCTCAAGTTTCCCTAGACACAAATATTTTATTTATCTGGTAAAACATGGATTATAAGTCTTCAATTAGTTTAATAACTGTATTTCAACAAATATTTTTTTGACAGACATTATGTTTAGCATGGGTAAAAAATAGGACAATATCTGTAGCCAGTTTCCTTATCTTCATGAAACTTACATTCTAAAAGAGGTAAGAGGAAAAGGTACATTTACCAGTTAACAACAACAACAAAAAATTATAGAATACTACAAATTCAGAAAAGAAAATAAAAGTGTAAATTCTTTAAAGGCAATGTGAGAGGAACTAACAGACCCTAGACCTAGATTCTGTAATTTTATAGGGTATATAAGGTTTATACCTAAATAATAGTAATGCAGAGAACTGTGACATGTGTAATAATTCATGGAATAAAGAGAGTATTTTCCCCTAACAACATATCGTGAACATAATGGTAATTATATTTGTTTTTATTTTAATAGTTCCATGGGATTTGAGCAGTATATAAAAGCAGGAGGAATTTTGAGTCAGAAAAGAGTTCGGATAGAATATAAAGAAGTTGAAGAGAAGCAAAGGAAGATATTTTGGATCCTCTGTAAACTTGAAAGAAATTTTATACAGCAATTGGTCAATAAATAGTGAACAAATGAATGAGAAAGCATAGAATCACAAATTTTCTATATATATTGGCCTTTAAAATTTATACCAAGGAATTGTGATTTTATCTGTGTGTTACAAGGATAAAGAGAAATTTAAGTAATAGTTTGAAAAGATCAAGTTTATAGTGTGGTTTCAAAAAAGAATGGAGAAAGTTAATGGTGGTTTCTTTAAGATAGACTTCACGTAGTTCTGAATATCAAAATTCCAAGAACTTTAACCACCTAAGACTATGACTACAAAAAAAAGCACTTAATTTTCCAACTTGGAGTGGTTCTCTACCACATTTTCCAGGTTTGTCATGGGGAGATTTTCCCCACCTCTTCTTGTGACATTGGTTTCCATAGGAGCAATAATAAGACATCTGCCACCCCTTTGGCATTCTCAAGAAAAACTAAAACAAAACAAAAACCTCCTCACAGTCTTTGGAAATAGTCTAAAATTCTGTCTTAGTTAGATAATTCTTTGACCACTCTTGACCTCTTCATCAGGAGATTCCTTTCTCAGACTCAGGAGTGCCATCATCAAAATGTCCCTGACTAGATCAGATTGTTGCCCTAAAAGAGGAAACTTGCTGTGTTTACCAAGATTAGATAGATTAGATAGATATAGACAGATATATGATGATGACATAGATGATGATGATAGATGATAGACAGATAAATAGATAGATAATAGATCACAAGATTGACAGAGGGGTGGGTAAATAGATAAATTTGACTACTCTGAAATTGAGTTGACTTTTCAAAATGTAATAATCTGTTACAGAATTGTTAAATTGTTGTGTATCTCTTTTCAATGCAAGGCACAATGAGTAAAAAGAAACCAAAACACATTCATAATGTACTAAAAATATTCAAATGGAAAAAAAATGATGAGAAACCCTCATCAAAAGTCATAACACTCATCTGAATTATTTACAGTTGTAGAAGTACATACACACCATTCTTTTTTGTATTGCCAAACAGTGAGAAATTAAAATCTTCCCTTGGGGTCATTAAGTTCTTCGAAAATCATCAGCAAACAGAGTACTGGTACAAAAGTTATTCTTATGAATCATTACTAAAACTGCATGCGTGGCAAAATAGGTGAAGGGGTTTAAAGGTACAATTTCTTAGTTATCAAGTTAAGATATGGGGTTGTAACATACAGCATAGGGAATACGGTCAATAACATTAACAACTTTGTATCATGACAGATGATAGTAGATTTATTGTGGTGACAATTTCATAACATATATAACTACTGAACCATTATATTGTACACCTGAAATGAGTACAATATCGTATGTCAATTATTCCTCAATTAAAAAAGTAAAAAATAAAAATAATAAAAAATAAATGAAATAATGAATGCAAACAAAAGTGCATCTTTGAAATGCTGTTAAAATATGTCTCATATTTTTGGCATTTTTATGATATATGGCTTACATTTAGGCAAGGCATATTAGTTATCTGAAGCAAACACACACACACACACACACACACACACACACACAAAATCAGGTTCTTGCCAGCCAAACACCAAACTCAGTGGGCCCAAAGAGAGATTTACTGTAGGAAGTGCCAGAACTTCTTATTTTAAACAAGTAAAAAACACATGAATTCTGCAAGGATTATTGGAATAAAAAGGCTCTAATTTGAATTTCATCTCTGGCTTTTTGTCACCCAGCATTATTTATATTGATGGTATTAAAAAGAAAAAGAAAATCTATAAAAAACAGTTTTTTTTTTTTAGGAGACTTTATACATTTATTAGAAAACATATAAAAGTAAAATTAAAAAGGAACAAATAAAACCTATCTTTGATCACGCCACACTAACACATGTCATGATAATTTTTGTGAATGTCTCTTTGGCAATTTTGCCATGTGTTTATTCTGGTGTTCCCATTGATGATCTCATCTATTGTATCATCAATGTCCTTACAGTGGGTAAAATAAACATGTGGTCTTTATGTTTTTCTTGCTCCCAGTACTCAATCTACTCCCACTGTGACAGGTAAAAACTGTAAAAGATTAAACACAATGATACATTTTACTCTGTTTGTGTTATAACTCCCTCTCACACACATCCTCTGCACTTAGAAATATTGGTTACTTTCTAATTACCTGAGGAAAATGAGCTCATATTATGTACAATTATCAGCATCTTGCTTTTCTTATCTGTCAGTACATTGTGGAAATTTCTACACTCCAACTAGAATTAGCTCTAAGAAATAGCCACATAATATTTCACAGTCTTAAAATATTTATGAATTCCTTCTGTTACCTTCCTATTAAAGTATTCCCATTTTCTTTCTAGTTTGATTTTCATTTTATTTTGCTACAAATACCACTTCAGAAGACATTCTAGAGAGCAAATTGCTGAGAACAGGGCTTTCCAACATGATATTCTTTCATTTTTTGGTATAGTCTCAGAAATTGAATTGTTGAGACAACGAGTATGTGTTTAATACAATAGTTTTTAAAATATACTTTTATTTCTATAGTATGTAGTCCAAGAAATGAGATTGCTGAATCAATGGGTACATTTGTAATGCAACTGTTTTTGAAATATGTTTTTATTTCTACAGTATAGAGTTCTAAATGAGATTGCTGAGTAAATGTGTATATTTTCATGCAATAATTTCCAAAAGACATTCTGTGAAAACCTAGGTTTTTGGAGAAGGTTTTGTTGTTGTTGTTGATGTTATTTGTTTCGATGTTTTTAAGGGGCTGAGGAAATATCTACTGAGTTGCACATATGGCTCACTTGTGTCTCAACCAAAGCAGGTCTGCTTTTCATACATCGATGTATTGCTATGGCAGCTATTCTTAACTATTCACCAGTATATTTCTCCTTTTCCCTGAGCATATATCAATACTACATATTCTAGATCCCCTTTCTTTTTCATGGGGCCACGTAACAGAATTCTAAAATGGAATGA